>NC_136071.1:341027443-341672443 GCF_964261635.1 Lissotriton helveticus | reverse complement strand
GGAGCTTTCATATTTGCGCGGAACACCACCGCGCTGCAGCTCCCGCCCTACAGAGTGACTCGTTGACGGTGGACACTGGAGCGGAATATATATAAAACACAAGAGTTGCCACTTTTGGAAAAGCCACACAGAGGTAGGTATTACTTTCGTTTATTGAGGAAGTTGCAGCCCAGTTAGCATAACATCTTGCAGCAGTGTGGTAAAATTTCGCAGACGAGTTTGGTGCTCAGAAGCACTTTTTCATAGGCAATGTTGTCTGAACAGCGCAAAGCAGCGTGTGCACTCTTTATAATCCTGATACCTACCCCCATGGGCGTTGGCTCTTCGCAAAGCCTGCTGGTATCTGTAGTACACATTAGTCATTCTCCAGTGAGTTACAATTGCGTTGTCAATTTGGGACAAATAAAAACCCCAGTGGGAGTGCAAAGTGTCCTGTTTATCCTGCGCTGCTCGTCATACCTTCCAAAAACAACCTCCTTTCCCAAGACGGTGATTGACTGTAGAAACCACCATCGGACCGCTTCCATGCAGCTGGGCTTTTCCACTTCTGGGGCCAGCCGTTTAAATCCAAAAAACACAAGAGTTGCCACATTTGGAAAAGCCACACAAAGGTAGGTATTACTTTAGTTTATTGAGGAAGTTGCAGCCCAGTTAGCATAACATCTTGCAGCAGTGTGGTAAAATTTCGCCGACGCGTTTCGTGCTCAGAAGCACTTTTTCATAGGCAATGTCTGAACAGCGCAAAGCAGCGTGTGCACTCTTTATAATCCTGATACCTACCCCCATGCGCGTTGGCTCTTCGCAAAGCCTGCTGGTATCTGTAGTACACATTAGTCATTGAGAATGACGAGCAGCGCAGGATAAACAGGACACTTTGCACTCCCACTGGGGTTTTTATTTATATATATATATATATTACGCGATAGCCAGTAGGTATATATAGTTAGGATTGGCTACCATAGGAAATCCGCAACATTCTATTGGGAATAACTTTGGCGCCGGTTGAGGAATTTGCGTGTAATTTTCCAAAATTTTGGCCAGCTCCGCTGCGCTCCTTCTCTGAAAGTTTCGGGGGGATTCGTGAAGTGGGGGCTGAGAAAAAAGGGGGGTCCCAAAACGTGTTTTCCCCATGTTAATTTCTATAGGACGTTCTGACAAGTCTACAGCCCGAACCGCTAAACGGAATTACACCAAACTTGGCAAAATTGTAGGGACTGGTACGCAGAAGTGCCTTTGCTATATTTGGTGAAAATTGCTCCAGTGGTTTTTATGAAAATTAACTTCAAAAACACATATATATATATCTGGGCGGAGCCTAACCACACATCTGATCTGATTGGCTGTCAGCACTTCATCCAAGAAGTGTTGGCAGCCATCTTGGGACCAATATACATGATAGCACCTCATTAAATAGCATTGTAGTTAATAGAGGGTTTTAGGACTTTAGTTACATTATAAATCATTTGTTGATGGTACCATACTCATTTTAGGAATTGTGGTGTGTTCTAAGGTGATTTTACCATGTGAAAAAGCCTTCTGCTGGGATATCATGAATCATGTTTTAAAGAAAACTATTATCTCATGCTTTTCCCACAGTGGTTTGGAAGGGGATCTATAAGCTAAACTGAAAGCACATTTTCTGTAAATTCACATTATCTTTCTCAGTCAAGTGAGAATGAAGTCTGACATTCTCAGTAAAACATGTACATCCAACAAGGACAGAGACTGTCAGTTGATTCCTTTGTGTTCTACTGCAGCCTCCTAGAGTGTTCTAAAGAACAACTAGAGCGCTAACAGTCCTACTTATTACAAAGGTATGGCACACCTGAAGCCATCTTGATTGGAATAAAGTGGTAACTCTTAAAACATTTAATTTAAAAAGGAGCAAAATGAGGGGGTATATTTTGCCATAGAAAGTATGATTAGTGCTGCAGAAAGAAAAAGTAGGGCACATTTTGAGTGACTTCTCAAATCCTCTTCAATTTCATTAAAAAATTCTGACATGCAGTCTCTCAAGATGGCCACCAGAGACAAAAGAGCTCAAATGTAGCCCAAGTATAGCCCAATGACAGAATGCCCCAGAGTGTTCTAAAGAACAACTAGAGCGCTAACAGTCTTACTTATGACAAAAGTATGGCACACCAGAAGCCATCTTAATTGGAATGAAGTGGTAAGTCTGAAAACATTTAATTTAAAAAGGAAGTGAGGGGGTTCATTTTGCCATAGAAAGTATGATTAGTGCTTCAGAAAGAAAAATTAGGGCACATTTTGAGTGACTTCTCAAATTCTCTTCAATTTCATTAAAACAATTCTGACATGCAGACTGAAACATGCACTTTGAATACCAGCAGCAGACTTCCCTGGTGAGCAGTAGCTTTACTACAGTGATCTAATGAGCAACTAGAGTGCTAACATTCAGAATTTATGGCAAATGTGTGACATCTGAATGCCTTCTTGATGGAACCAAAGTAAACTAGCATTGAAAATGCAATAGATCTCGCCCTCGTTTAAGTTAAAGCCATTCTGTTTGTAATGAGGTGGCTTTTTAGCTTTGCTTTTATTAGTGTTTTTTAAACTTTCATGTAAATAACATGCATAGAGACTGAGTAGTAGAGAGTGAGTAGTAGAGAGTAGTAGAGAGTGAGTAGCAGAGAGTAGTAGAGAGTGAGTAGCAGAGAGAGAGAATAGTAGAGTAGTAGAGTGAGTAGTAGAGACTAGTAGAGAGAGAGTAGTAGAGAGTGAGTAGTAGAGAGAGTAGTAGAGAGAGTAGTAGAGAGAGTAGTAGAGAGAGTAGTAGAGAGAGTAGTAGAGAGTGAGTAGTAGAGAGAGTAGTAGAGAGAGTAGTAGAGAGTGAGTAGTGGAGAGTGAGAAGTAGAGAGTGAGAAGTAGAGAGTGAGAAGTAGAGAGTGAGAAGTAGAGAGTGAGTAGTAGAGAGTGAGTAGTAGAGCGAGTAGTAGAGAATAGTAGAGAGTAAGTAGTAGAGAGTGAGTAGTAGAGAGTGAGTAGTAGAGAGTGAGTAGTAGAGAGTGAGTAGTAGAGTGAGTAGTAGAGAGCGAGTAGTAGAGAGTGAGTAGTAGAGAGTGAGTAGTAGAGAGTGAGTAGTAGAGAGTAGTAGATAGTGAGTAGTAGATAGTGAGTAGTAGATAGTGAGTAGTAGAGAGAGAGTAGTAGAGAGAGAGTAGTAGAGAGAGAGTAGTAGAGAGAGAGTAGTAGAGTAGTAGAATAGTAGAGAATGAGTAGTAGAGAGTGAGTATTAGAGAGTAGTGGAGTAGGAGAGAGTAAGTAGTAGAGAGTAGTGGAGAATATTCCAAAGTTTGGCACAGCACCACTTGCACAATAAGTCCAATCAAATCATATCACTTCGAGTCCTTATTGAAGCGCTGAATCTTGGTGTATATTCAAATGCTTTTATTTTCCTTAAGTTTATGTACCACAGCCAGCCAACACGTTTCGTTCTGTACAACAGAACTTCTTCAGGGCGTTCTTATTTCCTTCAAGTTATGTCAGTATCCTGTTGTCATATAACTAGATATTTCTTCCAAATGTTAGACGAGACGTAAGTACATCCTTATTCAAAGTGACTAGGTATCAATTTTACCCACACAATTCGGGCAGACTTGAGTAATTTATAGCATCCTCAAAGTCAGTCTTTCAAAACTTCCAAAGAATAGGACATGATAATCCAAATCCAAATGTTTCTCAAGAAAAGTATTTTTCAATCGTTCGGAATATCGGCGTTTGGGCAGATGTGACCCAGGGACCCCCAGTATGCAAGGGGAATTAGTCCCCCCTCTGCAAACGCGCCAGTGGCCTGTGTTGCAGAGAGGTGTAAAAAGGGGCATAGCTCATTACACCTCTGTGCAATGCAGCCCCCTGGCGCATATTGGAGGTTCCAAGTGGGCTAGTTGGCCCCCAGGGACCCCTAGTATGCAAGGGGAATTAGTTCCCCCTCTTCAAACATGCACGGGGGCTGCGTTGCAGAGAGGTGTAAAAAAGGGTGTGGCCTCATTACACCTCTCTGCAATGCATCCCCCTGGCGCATACTGGAGGCTCTGGTGGGCTAGTTGGCCCCCAGGGACCCCCCGTATGCAAGGGGAATTAGTCCCTCCTCTGCAAACGCGGCAGGGGGCTGCGTTGCAGAGAGGTGTAACAAGGGGCATAGCCTCATTACACCTCTGTGCAATGCAGCCCCCTGGCGCATACTGGAGGTTCCAGGTGGGCTAGTTGGCCCCCAGGGGCCACCAGTATGCAAGGGGAATTAGTTCCCCCCTCTTCAAACATGCACAGGGGCTGCGTTGCAGAGAGGTGTAAAAAGGGGCGTGGCTTCATTACACCTCTCTGCAATGCAGTCCCCTGGCGCATACTGGAGATTCCTGGTGGGCTTTCAGGTCTTGTATAGTTAGGAATTAGCATTAAGAAAACCTTGCAAATTCACTGAAAAAACCATAGGTTTCAGGCCTTATATAGTTAGGAATTAGCATTTAAAAAAACTTTGAAATTCACTGAAAAAACCATAGGTTTCAGGCCTTATATAGTTAGGAATTAGCATTTAAAAAACCTTTAAAATTCACTTAAAAAACTATAAGTTTTAGGGGTGTTATAGTTAGCTGGACATTTCACTCATACAAAACCATTGAAATTGCTCCTATATAGTTAGTTGTACTAACTATATTTCGCGCATCCGCAATCCACTGCTGATGATGTCACATATTACATCATTCATGACATGGTCAGTGACATCACTGATGACATCATCCATGTGGCAATCACATACACCTTTTCATACACTAGTAAAATCTTTCATCACTCTTTGTAAAATACAGAGTATCATATTTGAATCGATTGTTACAGGAATACAAGTATCTAAAAACCCACTCAGTGATTCATAGATGTATACACACATCTAATCACTTACCTGTAGATTCACTTAAACATGCTGTCAATGAACAATAGAACACTATCAAAAATACTTGTACACCTAAATCGACATTACACACCAGCACACATCCTATTCACATCTGAAGTCATCCTACTCACTTATGCAAACAATGGATCATACTTACATATTTACTTAGCTACACACTTATACAAACACAACTATTCATTTAGATAGTAAGTCATACTTGGTGAATTATAAAATCATTATTACAAGTATAAAGTTATCCATACAGTCACTCACACAATCATTGAGTCTTATGTATACTTATTTATATACAACAACTGACACATACACTGCCTTTTACTTTTCTAGTTTGTTGGACATGTACCATTGAGAAATATATTTGCTCATCACCACACCCATAAAGATATTCACTCACCCAAACAACTGTTAGAACATGTAGTTTTAACTTCATATATCTAGTGAATCGACTATTCACACATCTTTGGGCAGTCACACACCCCCCACCGAACCACACACACATTCACTCTCCCATACAAATACTCAGTTAACTAATCAATAACTAATATAGACTTTCACATAGCTAGTAACCAACTGGAGAACCAGTTTACACAACAACTGACAAAGTGATACAGATATTCAAACAGTTTAGTCACTATCCACTATATTTAGTGAGACACTATAAATTGGTCAAGTAAACAGTCAATTACACTGATACTAAATCCTCCATCCAAATATTTATTTTTATATATCCACTCCTTCAATGCAAATTGCTATATATATCATGCATATTTAAATAACGAAGCAAACCACATTCACTGGATGATGTCATCAGTGATGTCATTTGAGATGTCATCAGTGATGTCACTGACCATGTCATGAATGATGTAATATGTGACATCATCAGCAGTGGATTGCGGGTGCGCGAAATATAGTTAGTACAACTAACTATATAGGAGCAATTTCAATGGTTTTGTATGAGTGAAATGTCCAGCTAACTATAACACCCCTAAAACTTAGTTTTTTGGGTGAATTTCAAAGGTTTTTTAAATGCTAATTCCTAACTATATAAGGCCTGAAACCTATGGTTTTTTCAGTGAATATATATATATATATATATATATATATATATATATATATATATATATATAATATATATATATATATATATATATATATATATATATATATAATATATATATATATATATATATATATATATATATATATATATATATATATATATAATATAGGTATGAAGGCTCTCACTTTTGCCAGTAGCGTCTTTACCTGCCTCTCTTGCTTAAATGTGTCCTCAAGAGCCATGTCAGCAATGCGCCCCTTAACACCTTCGCTGCGGCGGCTATTCCGCCGCAGCGCTAAGGGGGCGAGGGCCCGCGCGGCGCTCACACGCTGGTGACGGAACCGCTCAGTCACCATCCTCGGGTAAGCTGTGCGGACGATGGAACGGTTCCGTCATGGCCCCGCCCGCTCAATAGAACGCTTCAGCGCCGCGCAGGCGCCTCGGTCGGGCCATGACGGAACCGCTCCGTCATCAGCACAGAACCACCGCGGCTGATGACGGAGCGGCTCCGTCATCAGCATCGAAGAGGTTAAGCAGTGTCAAGCAGCTCTCTTCCTTGAAGATGCGATTCCTTTGCCAGCAGCGTGTGCACTTGGCTCTCTAAATGATCCAAATTGGGAATCAGCTGTGGGATGTTTCTCACACTCCTATTCAGGACTGCCATCATGAATTCTGCTCTGGTGGGTTTTCTAATGTGTTTCACACACCTGTTTAAGCGCCTTATTCCCTCAGGTGCACAAATCTCACTACTACCTCTCACTCTTGCAGGAGTTTTCCTCTCTCCCACTCTCTGTGCTAGCATTGCCTCTAATCACCAGAAGCACCCTGATAGCCAACTGCTCCCCTCATCCTCTGACACCAGCACATGTGAGTTTGTAACACAGCAGGTATCGCTGGCAGATGCTTTTACTCTTCTATGCAGCCCCGTGGCAGCCATCTTAGCTGTCAGAATACCTAATTCAAGCCAGGTGCATAGATGTGTAAGGACCCGCCTTTGGCTTTGTGCTCTCATTATCCCCACTACGGTCACTGTTTCCACTCTCTTTGCCAAATACTCTTGCGAGCTTATGGTCATCCCTCTTGCTTCTAATTCAAAAGATATCACTGTGCCCACAGGGAGCATGCATTGCATGGATGACACATTGCCTGTATATTCTTTAAACTAAAGAAAAACATGAATGTCGTAGTGAGGCATTTAAGCAAACCACTCCATTGGCTTCCTATAGGGTGTCCTTCAAAATCTGCGGCACGGTTTTTGGATGCCCAAATGGCAATCATCTTATTGCAGGACCGGCTGGGAAAACAAAGACCTCAAGATCAGATTTTGGAAAAAGTTAAAATATTTTCTTGCCCAAGTGAGTCTGTTCTGCAATCCCGTATAGGGTTAAAGTGAGTGTGTCGCGCTGTTGCTGAACAATGACGAGTATTAAAGTTTAAAAAAAAAACGATTATATAAATGTTTAATTGCTATCTTCTATTAACAATTATACAGGATTGGGATTGATGGGTGAACTAAAAAAAAAAAGCCATTTACCAGCAGGTGCAGCTTGATCCTAAACCAATGCATTAATCAAAATATTTCAGAAAACAAAATGGTTACTAAACAGTAAGAGAAGTTTTGCAGCTCGAATATTTTTTTTATTAATTCAAATGCTGTGCATTATTCCGCCATCTAGTGGTTGGGTCCGCAATAGTTTCCTTGTCTTGCTCCTCTTTTTGGTGGGCATAAACAATTTGGGTTTCACCCCTTTGCTGCTAGGCTCACCCCCGTGCGAAGCCTTTTTTATTTTTGGCTATTTGGGGTAGTCGGCGCTTAGGCCCCTGTAACTTTTTGTCCACATAAGGTATCCACACCAAATGTGCGTCCTTTTCTTCCAACATCTTGAGGATTCTAAAGGTTCCCAGTGTTTGTGGATTCCTCTGGAGGGGATTGACATATTGGCCAAATGCAGCTAATTTTTTTAAATATTTTTTTTTAGGAAAATTGGAAAAGAAATTGGCAGCAGAAGAAAGCGTCTTTTTTCCCCAGCAAAAGGTATCAAAAAAGGTTTGTGGTGCTAAACTCACCATTGTCCCAGCTTTCAGGAACCGGCAGGCTTGTCAGAAAACCAACATTTTCTACACAATTTGGGCATTTTACTGGGACATAGCCTATTTTTTGTGGTTCCAACCTTCCAGTTATTTGTAGAAATTAGGTGTGAAAGCAATAATGGATCCCAAAGAACTATACCGTTCTGAAAAGTAGACAATATTCTAAATTCAGCAAGTGGTCATTTGTGTAAATCCTTGACGGTTTTTCTATAGAAACTAACAATTGAGATGAACAATGAAATTGAGTTGGAAAAAAACAGCCATTTGTGCCAACGTTTTCACCTGTAACTTCTCCTAAGTATAGCAGATTTTTTAAAGCAATATACCGTGAAGTCCGTTGGACCCTTCTGGCTGCGGGGATATATAGGACTTGTAGCTTCACCAAGAACCAGAGGTACCCAGAGCCAATAACTGAGCTGCGTCTTGCAATGTTTTTTCAATGTGTGAAGGGTGTATAGCAGTTCATTTGGTAAAATATAAAGAGTGAAAAATAGGTAACAAGGAAACGTATATATTTCCGAAATGGGAACAAAATATAGTTTTTAGAAGCAGTGGTTATTTGCACTTCTCCGAAATTGTATGTACCCATACAAGCATGTGAATTAGAGGACATTTTTCAAAATGACCTTTTGTACATTGTCTTACAGTTGGAAAACAGAATTGCAAAGAAAGTCAATTGGTAAAAACTCTTCTTCTACTATTCTGTGTTCCCCAAAGTCTCATGATACAAACGGTACCTCACTTGTGTGGGTAGGCCTAGTGCCTGCGACAGGAAACTGCCCAACACACAACATGGACACATCATATTTTTCTAGTGAAAACTGACCTTTTTTTCACAATGTGCCTAGCTGTGAATTTTGGACCCTAGCTCTGCCAGCACCCAAGGAAACCTAGCAAACCTATACATTTTTTAAAACTAGACACCCAGGGACATCCGGGATGGGGTGAGTTGTGTGGCTCTCACTAGGTTCTGTTACCCAGAATCCCTTGCAAACCTCAAACTTTGTCAAAAAATTATTTTTCCTCACATTTTGTGAAGGAAAGTTCTGGAACCTGTGGGGAGCTACAAACTTCCACCCACCCAGCCAACATTTCCCCAAGTCTCCTGATACAAATGGTACCTCCCTTGTGTGGGTAGGCCTAGTGCCAGTGACAGGAAATATCCCAAAACATACTGTGGCGACTTCAAAACTATCGATTACAAAAGACTTTGTTTTGCGAGCGAGTCACATGCGTAATGATCCCAGGCTCGACAGCCATCTAGGGAAACCTACCAATCCAAGAAATGTCTGAAAACTAGACACCTGGAGGAGTCCAAGGAGGAGTGACTTGTGTGCATTCCCCCATATTTTTCTACCCAGAATCCCCTGCAAACCTCAAATTTAGCTGGGGAAAAAAGTCAAATTTTTCTAGTGAAAACGGACCCTTTTTTTCACAAAGTGCCTAGCTGTGGATTTTTGACCCTAGCTCTGCCGACACCTAGGGAAACCTAGCAAACCTGTACATTTTTTTCAAACTAGACACCAAGGGAAATCCAGGATGAGGTGACTTGTGTGCCCTTCACCATGATCCCTTACTCAGAATCCTTTGCAAACATCAAACTTTGTAATGTGGGCTTTCTGCCTCTGGGGGGATGGGGGATAAGGGGAACCATTCCATCATGATCACAGAAGGAGTTAAATCTCTTCTTGTGTGACGTCCCATGTATGCCCTGGAAATCCCTTGATGCAGTCGCCTCTTCAGATTCTTTTTCGTTTATGTTCTTTAGTGAAATCCTTGTTGAGTTTGTAATTACACTGGTGGGGGTGGGTGTGTCGCAGTTGAATCCAGAAAATTCTTCAAGCTGTAAAACTACTACTGGTAAGTAACCATTCCATTGTGCAGTGTGAATCTTTTCTGGATTCACATGCTGTGCATTGATTATAAAGCGTTATTTCCTCCTGTAGGTAGGCTGGGTCCTTTAGAGTGTGTGCGTCTACAAATTGTTCAGCCCTCTTTGTCCCACTTGTGCCTCTTAGTTGATCTGAGTGTCCACGCAGTCATTTTGTGAAGGTATTTACAGATGACCATGTAATAGTTGCACAATTGTCTTCTAGTGCAGCACTGCCTAGGAAGGAAAGGTTTGTCTCCTTTCTCCTTGTTGAAGGTGCCTGCTGTTTTTCTGTAAGTGTTGCTCCCCCTGCCTTGTGACAGCATTGAATCATTTGCACTATCCATTGTGTGCGTGCGGACACAAATAACTGTTTTCCTTTCCTGATGGGTTTTGTTCTTTCCAAGTAGTACATAACTGCTCTTTGAACATCTAGTGTGTGCAATGCTCTGTAGGCTTATGTTTTAGGCTGCTGAAAAAAATGCCGGTAAGTGGATGGCTTGATTAACTTGGAACTTTGACACCCAAATAGGTAGAGCCTGTGGGTTTGTCCACATTACTTCTTTATCTCTGTGTATCCGCAGATATTGTTGCTGAATGGTGAGCACTTGTATTTCACTGACTCTCCTTAGTGAGATGATAGCGATGAGGAACACAGTTTTGAGAGTTAGGAATTGGAGTGGTGCACTCTGCATTGGCTTGAAGTGTGAGGTCATTAGTTGCGCGAGAAAGACATTTAGGTTCCATGTAGGCATGAGCACGCTTCTTGTGGGTGTTTCATCTTCTTTCCTCCCTCCAGGAAGCATTTTACCTCTAGTAAGGTGAGGGAAAAACGCACCCTAGTATGCCTCTTGTATACTCTACAATGGCTGCTAGGTGAACCTTGATAGAACCATAGGAAAGATGTTTGTCCAGTAGGTGAGTCATATCTAATGACTGTGGCACCCTGTGTCCAGTCTGTTTCCCTAGCCTGTTTGCACTATTGTTGAAATCTTTCATTTGTTTCTGTAGCATTTCTTTGTTGTTGTTCACCGTGCTCCCTTTAGAATCTGCATCATTCTCCTTGGCAAATTGAGGTCGCCGAACTATGTCTTCAGGAGCCAGGCTGCTAGACTGAATGCATTTGTTTCTGGGTGCCATACCTGCCCCCTGTATCGTTAACCGGTCTCGGTGTGCTGGAAGTGCAAATTACTGGCCTTGGGATACTTCCATGAGGTCTGAGAACAAGGTCTGTCTAGCCCATTGTGGGGCTATAAGGATTAGGTTGACCTGTTCCTGTCTGCCCTTCTGGATCACCATCAGTATCTTTGGGTTTGGTGGAAAGGGGCAAGCAAATCTATCTGGCCATTTTATCGACAGGGCATTTCCCAGAGACTCTTGGTGGTAAAACCCAGATGCGAAGCTTTGGAATTTCACATTGTTGTGCATTGCGAATAGATCTACTTGTGGTGTCCCTCATATCTGGAAGATCTGCAACAGCACTTCTTGTTTTAGCTCCCATTCGTGTGTGGTGCTTGCTTTTCTGCTTAGCCCGTCTGCTTCTGTATTTTGTTTACCCGGTAGGTGTATTGCTACTAGTGATACTCTGTTCATTATAAGTCATCTTCAAATCTCCAGGGCCAATGTCGATAGCGGGTAGGACCTTGTTCCCAGTTTCTTATTCAGGTAGAACATTGTTATGTTGTTGAATCAGAATTAACCTTCCTGTTTCATATTTCTGGAAGGCTTTCAGTGCTAGGATTACAGTCTTCAGTTCTAGTACATTTGTATGTTGCACTGTTTCCACAGAGTTCCAGAGGCCTCTGATGTTTAAGTTGTTCATGTGAGCTCCACATCCTATGTGGGGTGCGTCAATTGCAATGGTCACTGAGAGAGTTGGTGATTTAAATGGTTTCCCCACTATCAGATTTTGGAAATTCAGCCACTGCATACCTTGTCCATAACAACCACTAGATTGTCCCAACTCCTAGTTGACTGTGACCATTGTTGTTGGACACATTCCTGTATGGTCTTTGTGTAGCCTTGCATGTGGCACTAGGAGAAAGCAGGAGGCCACCATTTTCCCCACTGTCTTCATTGTCAGAAGCTGCCCCTTTTGGTAGAGGCCACTTTGCTCTATGATCGCTATGACTCTTTCCCTAGTGTCACCTTTGCAGTGAGTCCAAGATTGCCGCCAGGAATGTCTTCTTTGTGTCTGGGTTCCATGACAATTTTGCGTGATTGAGTAACCTAGCGCATGTAGAGTCTATATGGCCTTGTTGATATTCTTCCTGCACTAGTTGCTTGTCTTTGCTTTCACTAACCAGCCGTCCAAGTATACTTTGATGTACATTTCCTTTCGTATAGGGTGTGCTGCGACCACAGCTAAACATTTTGATAACACTCATGGAGCTGATTTTATCCCGAATGGTTGTACTTTGAATGGGTAGTGGTTTTTTTCACTACAAACCTGAAGAATTGTTTGCGTCATTTGTTTACTGGTATGTGTAGGTATGCACCCTGGGGGTCTATGATTGCCATGTAGTCTCCTTTCCCTATTAGAGGGATGACTTCCTGTAGCACATTAATGCTGAATTTTAGCGACTTTATGAATTTGTCTAGTGATCTTAGGTCTAGAATTGGTTTTAACATCTTGTGTGGTTGCGGTACCAGAAAATAGTTTGAGTACACCCCTTTGAGTCTTGGGTTATGGAGTACTATCTCTATAGCTTGTTTGCTTAATTGGTCTTTCACTTTCTGTTGTAGTCATCGCTGTTTTTCTACTTTTATGCTCTGCATTTTTGGTGGTGGTGTTGGAGGTAGCATTGTTAACTCTATTCAGTAGCCCTATTTTAAAATATTTAGCATCCATTTGTCCAAGATGATCTTCTCCCATTCCTTCAGGAATACTTATTCTTCCCCTTACCGGTGACTTGTGTAGGAGGGTTCCTTGTGAGCAGTCTCCTACTGGTGTGGTTTTTATCCCTCTCAGGGTTCCCCGTTTCGTGAAATGGCAGACACTTGAGCAGTATTGCAACTATGGAGGAGTGGTGGCCTCACTCATTGATGGCTGAAGGTTGTGAGTCGTTTGTGGTTGCACAACTCATCTTGAGGCTCTTCTTTTCCTCTGGGCATGGCCTCAGAATGTTGCCTTATACTGTAGGTGTTCCCTGGCCTTGGTGGTTTTATCTTTTTTCAGATGCTCAAGCACTTCGTTTACTGCCTCTCCAAACAGACTGTCCTCTGTGAAGGGCATTTTGATTACAGCTGACTGGATCTCCAGTTGAAATCCTGAGATTCCCAGCCAAGTGTGCCTGAACAAGGTGGTGGCCATGAAGAGCTACCTACTGGCAGTGTCTGGGTATCCAGTGCACATGTCAAACATGTATTGCCCCCCTGCAACACGGCACTTGCCCTCTACTTGTACTCATCTGGCAGTTGTTCTGTGATCTCCTCCATTACATCCCACTGTTGGTGGGCATATCTGTTTAGCTAGGCATTAAAGTTGGATATCCACCACAGTCACTGCTGATCTTTGAATTTTTCTCACTATTATGTCCACTGTCTTACTTTCTTTGTCGGGAGGTGATTCCGTAGACGTGGGGGTGTTTGCTCACTTGAGGGCCATTGCCACAAAGAGGGAATGAGCTGGCACATTCAAGCGGATGCAGGGTGGATCCTTGGATGAGAAGCAGTACTTCTCCACCTTTGGTGTTACTGCCTAGGATGCAGCTGGCTCTTTAAACACCGCTCTGCCCTGGTTCGACATGCTGAGTAGCATTGGGAGAAATTGTTTTCTCTCTTAGTCTGGTAGCAGTGTTTCAAGGAGGAAGCATGTCTCTGACTGCTCTTCTTCCATCTGAACTGAGGAAGCATGCCTCTGACTGCTCTTCCAGCTGAACCCCTCCCCCCAAGTACGTGCAGCTCTCTGGATTACTGCATTGTATTCAGATGGCCTCAAGCTTATTTTTACCATCTCCCCCCAATGCCTTTAATCCTCTATCAAGGTCGGATGAGGTTTCGAGGGTTTGCCTCCAGTGTTGTCCCTTGTCTTGGGCCAGTGTAGCTCTTTGGGCTAGTGTCCAGACCCTGAAGATTTACCTTCCGTCTAGGCTCTGCCCTCAACGTTTTCTTATAGCCCACCTCATGGTCCAGCTCTTCTTCTTGGACCTCTTCTCTCTCCTCCAAGATGCCCTCCTCGTCACTAGACAGAGTTCCATTTGGGACTCCAGTTTCCTCTGCGGCAAAGTCATTGCGCAGTGTGCCCTCCTTTGCATCTGCCTTGACCTGATGGTCTTGGGCAAGAATTTTACCCACGCGGCTCAACCCTCTTGGTTACATACCTCACACGCATGTCTTTCTGGCCGTACTTGTGGTAGCACTTGGGGTAAAACCTAAAGGGGGTATGCTCTATGCGCCTTTTGCATCCTCTGACCACGTGGCCACAGTGCACCAGTCTTCTCACCTCTGTTCCTCTGTGGTTTTGGGCATTTTCTCAGTGTCTTCCCCTTATTTACCAGTTGTCGTTAGTCCTCTTTCCTCAACTGTTTTTTTGGTGTAAAATAGTCTTTTCTGCGGAATTTCTTCTTCCTCAACTCGGGAGCTCTACCGTAGCCTTCCAGACCCAAAGGTGGAAAAAAGAATCTGAAGAAGTCACTGTGTAGAGGGATTTCTGGAACATACGTCTCATGTCATATGGAGAGCTGTAAACATAAATGGTCGACGGAGACCACGAAAAACAAATAAAGAGGAGAGATGAGGAGACTATTGCAAACCCAATAAACTAGATGGCAGAATAATGCACATTGTGAATCAATAAAAGATCAGATTCACGTTGCAAAACAGAATAAAATACGTTTGTATCCATCATTCATATATTTTAAATACATTACATAGGTGTACCCTTTTGTTCTATTTTTTGGGTGCTTTGACAGTTTTTATTAAATGTTGGTCTTTTATATACCTTGGCTTACATCCTAATTGCAGGTGAAGTGGGACAGTGAACAATTTGTCAGAAAGCTTGACCAGAACACAAACATTTACCACAAAGTCCCTCCTCATCCAGTTGTCTGCTAGACCAGATCTTGTTTCTATGAATAGGAACAATATGATCAGTTTGTGTAGGCTCCTGGGTAGGAAAAGAAATCACTAGTCATGTGTAGGGAGCAGGCTGGACATCTCTCTAGGGGTGAGTTGTTCTGCTTTTAAATATCGGAGGCATATGAACTCTTAGAAACCTTGTGATAGGATGCATGTGAAGTGGTCCCAGATGACATTGTTTGAGACAGAAGCAGGTTGATTAGCCATAGTCTATTTCTCCATTGCGAATATCTGCCAAAGAAGGATTGTCCAATCAAGGAGCGTCTGCACCATGCTTGTTCCCCATAGCTTCAGAATACTCTGAAATACTGCAAACAAGGTCATAGCTACCTGTTTACCCTAACAGATGTTGGGGATCGCTGGTGAGTATGGCTTGCCTAGTTGGATTGCTGCAGGATCCCAAAGAATTTGTATATCAAAAGCAATGTCGATCTCCGAGCCCCTCACCCCAGCATTTGTGAACCTCGGGGCATTGCCAAAGTAGAAGTAACAAGATGCCAGGGGTTCCAAGCCTTTTTTTCAAGCAGTTGGCAACTTTCACCGTAAACCACTGGGTCACCTTTTTGGGGGTCTTATACCAATACGCCAAGATTTTTTACTTTGTTTCCCGCTGGTGCAGGTCAGTTGCAAATCTGTGCCCTCTTTTGAAAATGTCCCATTCAGTCTGTGGCAGGACGTAGGCCAATTCTTTCTCCCAGCGTTTCGGTCTTGTTTTTTTTACGCTATTGGGGAATCTAGGAGAAAGAGATAGGGTGGATATTACAGCTCTGTTATGAGGCCCGTCCTTAAGCTACGTCGCCAGTCTACTGAGCAGTCTAGCAGATCCACCTCTCCTTGTGGGGTGTAGAACCAAGGTTCGAATTTGGACACAAGCGAAGCATTTGGCTTCAAAAATACCGAAGTGTTTACATCTTTGAATGTTAGTATTCACTGATTTTCGAAGAGTGAGTTAACCATGAGGAATTTGGGCTATCTCCATTCTTTGAACTGGGTGGGAATATGTGCTATGGTGAAGTCTGGATTAAAAGAGATGGGTGTGAATGGTGATGGTAATGAAGTAAATCCTGGTCGGGAGGCAACCTTGTTCCAAACAGTACGTGTGGCCCTAGTTACCGGAGAGAAGTACAGCCCCCAGCTTTGTTGGGACTTTTTCATCCAGGGGACTTGCCAGAGTGAGAGCCCTGCTACGAGTTGGTCAGTGAAGAACCACTGTGTATTCGGGTCCTTCTTGCACATTCCACCAAAAATCGGAGCTACACAGCTTGATAGCAAGTGGGGAGATGAAAACACACCAGCCTTTCCTGTGCGACCGGTTTATAGCGGATGCGGTTTACAATCCTAGGAGGCTTATTTTACCAGATAAAATAATTCAGCAGTGTTTGAAGACATTTAAGAATAGATGAGGCAGCAGTAAAGTTATGGTTTGGAATAAGTAGAGAATCTGTGGCAAGACTCATTTTAATGACCGCAATTTCCCCATTCAAGAGAATGGTTTTGAATGCCAGCATGAAATAGTTGCTGTAGGGTTGTAATTAAGTATGGTGGTCACTTGAGATTGGATGCAAGAATTCTTAAGTATTTCACGGGATGTGCTGACCAGTGAATGAAGATAAGGGTTGTAGGATCTCTAGCTGACGTATCATCAATTGGTGGAGGGAGAGAGAGTAGAGATCCTTTCAATCTCCTTTCAATAATTATAGATCAATGTGGAAAGGATCACTGGTCCTACATAACCAAGGTCTGCAGGTGGATCGGTAGGTGTCTCCCAAATAAAAGACCCTCATACACGTGTTTTTTCAGAGTCGTGTAGCGGTATATGATGTGTCCCCGCTTCTTGTAACACGTGTCCGTGCGTAATCCTTGGGTCAGTTTTTGTTTGCACTCTCCGCCAGGAGGTTGTACCATTGGTTAAAACAGTAGTGATGGTGAATAAGTGAAATAGTGCTATAAAGGTGTTCTAAAATACCCGGACAGCCAGAGGTTCAACTTTAATATTTCTGGATTCGGGTAGAAGGTTAAGGCGTGTCGCTATGGAATTATTTAGGAATTCTAGCGCACTAATCTTGTGAGGTTAAAAGTGGTCGACATGTTTCAGCCTTATCTGCCTGTTGGTCAGTCGGCTTTCCTCAGGACCATAAAGTGATTAAGTGAAAAAAAGGAAAAGGTAAATTTGTAACCTGATTCGTTTTGTGGTAGTAGGTCACATTGTACCTGTAGTAAGAGAAAAGGGAGATAGTGCAACCACATTTGTAGCGAGTAAGTGGGAAAAGACACTTCAGCAATGTACAATGACAGAGACACAGTTGAGAATTATGAAGCATATTGTTAAAAAAAAAACAATTAAAAACGAGTTGTGCAATACTAGACTCTGAGTCACATTCATATTAAGCGTCAACTTGCTCATTCTCAAAATTCTATGCGGAATATTGTAATGTATAAGTCCCACAGTCGTATTTAGGCGTCATGAGATCATTTCTTTACAGTGCCCTGATATTAAAAGCGCTATTTACTTTAAGGCGCAATTTCATTGTTACATTACCATGACGTCACAGGCGCTTATCAATTTTACTGTGTCATCACGATTATCTTAGACATTGGTATAACGATGTAATACCTATTCGAGTATAGACTCTTGCTATTATTTCAAAGTACATGCATTCGTTATTAGACGGTACCAAGCACTAGTTTTACATGTATTCTGAAAATCGAACAAGTGCATACTGCCGCTATAGTATCTTTAAATGCGCACTCTGGAAAGCCTATTCAGAAAGAGATTCTATTCGAAAAGTAGGCACTACTAACAAAAGTCTAGAACTAAGCAAAACTCAGTACAGAGCAGGGTCTTCACATGGACCTTATGGAATGTACCTCTACATTATGTAAGACTTGTCTCCTCGGGAACCACGGCAGTTAGGGGGAGGCTTCACTGTTTTGGAGTGAGGAAAAAAGAGTTTAGTAAAGGGGTTTTAATACTTGCGGTTTACTCCATAACGAAAAGGACAAGGCTCCTCGATACCTCTAGCCTTCAAACACCCGTCTAGCAGCTTGTGCTGTCTCTGCCCTTGGTGACCTGGAATCAATCGCCAGTGTGTAACCTGTCTTCTTTTATTGCATAGTGATGGAAACTGAAGAGTTACTCGAGTGTTTGTACTTATTAGTTGTACTAAATTGTTATACCTAATTTTCAGATGAGAATTGTAATCATTTCTAGCTTGGAATTTATGAGAATGTACTCTTTAGGCGCTCATTCTGAATTTTCTCATAGTTAAAAAACATTAGAGAATTCGTAATTCAGGCAAAATATCAATTATTTGTTAAGACATAACCACGGAACGGCATCATTCAGGCCCTCACTGTCTGTCTTAAGTCTGTGCACCCAACGTTGCTCTTTTTCAAATAAAATTTTAGCTGCATTCCGGTCCACAGTTTCCAGGGTTTCCAGGATGACCCACTGTAGGTCATTCACAGAGTGCCCAGATTCTTTGTAGTGAGTTGACATTTTTGTGGTTGTTTTTTTACAGTTCACATTGCTGCGGTGTTCGCAAAGTCTTTGTTTTGCTTTACGACAGGTCATGCCAATATATCTCATTTGACACGGGCAAGTTATCATGTAAATGACATGGCTTGTGTTGCAGTTCGTATGTCTTTTTAATTTCCAATTGAAGTTGGGAAGCAGCTGTAATTCCTTTGTGGGTTTTGTAGTGTCACAAACTATGCAGTTTCCACATGGGTAATGGCCTGTTACTGGGCTGTTATTCCACAGTCCAGTTTCGTTTGTGTAAGGTATTCTTGACTATCTTTCATTTCTTTATTGATTTCTTCCAGTCTGGTCTTGTAGATGGTTATATTTACCGTATTGTTCAGTTTGGTTTCAAGGATTTCTATTTTTACCATCAATTCTTCTGTTAGTCTGGTGGCAGTTTTTATTATTAGTACCAAGTAGTCTCTGGTGCACTTCCATGAGATGGACGACCAATCTTTCCGGAAGGCTAGATCTTTGAGGAATATCCGGGGGGCATTAGTCACCCACAGTCCTCTTGGTGCCGCATTGACCCGAAGGTACTCGGTCATTATAATGCCGTGCACAGCCGTTCTGACTTGTTCCTTTTTCATTTCACTCAACTCGTCCCATTCTTCGGCAGAAGAAAGAGTTTGAGAAAGGTCGCCTTCCATGAGTAGTGGTGGTCTGGCAAGTATTGCATTTCTTCAATAGTATAACTGAGTCCAAAACTCCCAGCCATGATCAATTATCACAGGGGACTGTTGTTCAGAGGACTAGTGTTTTTGATTTCTTAAACTCCCACAGCTGCACGCTGCTTTTCACGTATCATCAATTGGTGGCGGGAGAGAGAGTAGAGATCCTTTCAATCTCCTTTCAATAATTATAGATCAATGTGGAAAGGATCACTGGTCCTGCATAACCAAGGTCTGCAGGTGGATCACATGTGTAACTACTTATAGCCCAGTCACCAACCAAGTGAAGAAAATAATCAACAGAAACTGGAGAATAGTAACATCTCACAATCTGAATTGGCCTAAACCGATGTTTGCCAACAAGAGAAGCCGCAAACTCAAGGACTTGCTGGTGCACACGAGACCCCCACCTAAGAAAAAGAAAGACACACCTGGACTGTGGAATAACAGCCCAGTAACAGGCCATTACCCATGTGGAAACTGCATAGTTTGTGACACTACAAAACCCACAAAGGAATTACAGCTGCTTCCCAACTTCAATTGGAAATTAAAAAGACATACGAACTGCAACACGAGCCATGTCATTTACATGATAACTTGCCCGTGTCAAATGAGATATATTGGCATGACCTGTCGTAAAGCAAAACAAAGACTTTGCGAACACCGCAGCAATGTGAACTGTAAAAAAACAACCACAAAAATGTCAACTCACTACAAAGAATCTGGGCACTCTGTGAATGACCTACAGTGGGTCATCCTGGAAACCCTGGAAACTGTGGACAGGAATGCAGCTAAAATTTTATTTGAAAAAGAGCAACGTTGGGTGCACAGACTTAAGACAGACAGTGGGGGCCTGAATGATGCCGTTCCGTGGTTATGTCTTAACAAATAATTGATATTTTGCCTGAATTACGAATTCTCTAATGTTTTTTAACTATGAGAAAATTCAGAATGAGCGCCTAACGAGTACATTCTCATAAATTCCAAGCTAGAAATGATTACAATTCTCATCTGAAAATTAGGTATAACAATTTAGTACAACTAATAAGTACAAACACTCGAGTAACTCTTCAGTTTCCATCACTATGCAATAAAAGAAGACAGGTTACACACTGGCGATTGATTCCGGGTCACCAAGGGCAGAGACAGCACAAGCTGCTAGACGGGTGTTTGAAGGCTAGAGGTATCGAGGAGCCTTGTCCTTTTCGTTATGGAGTAAACCGCAAGTATTAAAACCCCTTTACTAAACTCTTTTTTCCTCACTCCAAAACAGTGAAGCCTCCCCCTAACTGCCGTGGTTCCCGAGGAGACAAGTCTTACATAATGTAGAGGTACATTCCATAAGGTCCATGTGAAGACCCTGCTCTGTACTGAGTTTTGCTTAGTTCTAGACTTTTGTTAGTAGTGCCTACTTTTCGAATAGAATCTCTTTCTGAATAGGCTTTCCAGAGTGCGCATTTAAAGATACTATAGCGGCAGTATGCACATGTTCGATTTTCAGAATACATGTAAAACGAGTGCTTGGTACCGTCTAATAACGAATGCATGTACTTTGAAATAATAGCAAGAGTCTATACTCGAATAGGTATTACATCGTTATACCAATGTCTAAGATAATCGTGATGACACAGTAAAATTGATAAGCGCCTGTGACGTCATGGTAATGTAACAATGAAATTGCGCCTTAAAGTAATTAGCGCTTTTAATATCAGGGCACTGTAAAGAAATGATCTCATGACGCCTAAATACGACCGTGGGACTTATACATTACAATATCCCGCATAGAATTTTGAGAATGAGCAAGTTGACGCTTAATATGAATGTGACTCTGAGTCTAGTATTGCACAACTCGTTTTTAATTATGTTTTTTTTAATTTTTTTAATTTTTTTTTAACAATATGCTTCATAATTCTCAACTGTGTCTCTATGTCATTGTACATTGCTGAAGTGTCTTTTCCCACTTACTTGCTACAAATGTGGTTGCACTATCTCCCTTTTCTATTACTACAGGTACAATGTGACCTACTACCACAAAACGAATCAGGTTACAAATTTACCTTTTCCTTTTTTTAACTTAATCACTTTATGGTCCTGAGGAAAGCCGACTGACCAACAGGCAGATAAGGCGGAAACATGTCGACCACTTTTAACCTCACAAGATTAGTGCGCTAGAATTCCTAAATAATTCCATAGCGACACGCCTTAACCTTCTACCCGAATCCAGAAATATTAAAGTTGAACCTCTGGCTGTCCGGAACACCTTTATAGCACTATTTCACTTATTCACCATCACTACTGTTTTAACCAATGGTACAACCTCCTGGCGGAGGGTGAAAACAAAAACTGACCCAAGGATTACGCACGGACACGTGTTACAAGAAGCGGGGACACATCATATACCGCTACACGACTCTGAAAAAACACGTGTATGAGGGTCTTTTATTTGGGAGACACATACTGATCCACCTGCAGACCTTGGTTATGCAGGACCAGTGATCCTTTCCACATTGATCTATAATTATTGAAAGGATCTCTAGCTGATCCAGGCAGGTGAGCCTCTGATTTAGTTGAGTTTGTTTTAAAACTGGATATGGATTGGAATGTGCAGTGCTCCTGAAGGACCAGGGGCACGAACTGTGAGTTCAGACAGGCAAAGCATGATGTAGTCTGCAAACATCGGTAACTTGAAGGTGTCATTGCCGATTTTAGTGCCCTGTATCCCTGCAAATTCAAATGGCATTGGCTAAGGTCTCTAAGGTAAGAGCACACAAAAGCAGTGAGAGCGGACAACCCTGCCTGGTCCCTTTCTCAATGATAATGGATTGTGATACTGTGCCATTGGCTCGGATTATGGCTGTTGGTTTCTGGTAGTTAACAGAAACCCAGCTGAGAAATTGCAGACTCAACCCCAGTTTTTTTCTACTACTCCTTTCATATAAAACCAGTCAACAGTATCAAACACCTTCTTCGCATCTACGGACAGAAGGAGGACATTTTAGTTTTCCTTGGAGGGTTTTCTATTATTTGGACAAGATTCCTGGTGTTGTCTCCACCCTCTCTACTTGGGATGAAACATGATTGGCCATGATGTAGGATGGTGGGTAGCATAGGGCATTGGTCTAGTGGCCAGAATTGCTGTCAATAGTTCCACTTCAACGTTCAACAGTTACATGGCCTGTAGGAGCCACACAGGGTAGGGTCCTTCCCTCAGGTTTGATATAACAGTCACTACTGCTTCATGCATAGTTACCGGGAGATATTTTGCATTACCAACCTTGTTGAAGAGAGGTAGGAGTAGGAGAGCCAGCTTGTGGCAGAAGATTTTATAAATGCTTTCTGGGTAGCTGTCTGGGCCTGGTGCCTGTCCAAATTGAAGGTTCGAAATGTCTGATTACCTCCTCAACCAAGACGGGCTCATCCAAAGTACTGTGCCAGGGTTAAAGTAAAGAGTACTGCAGGTGGGAGACCAGCTAGCGGGTTACCACCTCTGGTGTTGGAGGGTCGATTGTATATAGAGTTTGGTAGAACTCCCTGAAAGCCTCCGCAATAGCCGGATTATCTCAAGCAACTGCCTTGTTCGGGCACTTAACCTCTTTAATTCTGCCTTTGCGTATGCGAGTTTGCACTTGTACCGTAATAAGCTACTTACCTTATTGACCTGGGAGTAGTGTTTTTATTTACTATGGGTGACTGCACACTCCTCCTTATCTCAGTCCTAGATTTTCAGCTGTGCTTTAAGTATAGTAACTGCGTCAGTTCCTGCTGGAAGATACGCCTTTGTGTGCATGTTCAGACTGTCCAAGGGCCTCCTCTACTTATTATTACATCTTATAAAGAGCTCAGCAAGTCTTTAGCCCCTTGTGAAACACAGTAAGAGAGGGGCAGTTTTGCAGCGATTCCGGGAGGTCATTCCAGAGGTTGGGACAGAGGAAATTCCCTGCATTTATCCGGTTGCAGTTTTTGGTGCCTTGCAACTAGAGAGATAAATATACCCATCACATACACTTTAAGAGTATCCCATAGGGTGGAGGTGGATGTGGTTGGCGAGTCATTGGTGGGCATGAATTGCTCTATATAGTTTACGATTTTTTTCTTGTTGGTTGGGTCATATAGGAGAAAGTCATTCAACCTCCAAAAGGATGGTTTATGAAATTCCTTTGGTATAGGAATGGTAAACGTCATGTGGGCATGATCAGAAAGCATTGTGTCTTACGTCTATAGTGATGACCGAGCTCACCAGGCTGACACCTAGGAAAAAGGGGTAAAGGCATGTGTATGATTTGTGTGGCATCGAATAGAAGGTGTAGTCTCTCTCGCTGCTGTGGATGCCTCTCCACCCATCTTTCAGTGCCACACATCCAAGCCACTCTTCTAGCAATGGAGAAGTAGAGGAAGTCCCATCATGACTGGATTGGGTTCTATTGGTTGGTTGTGTCATCAATAAATAAATTTAGGTCCCTTCCCACTATTCGATCCCCTTTCGTATACCGTAGCATCAGAGCGATAGCTTTATGAATGCTTCTTGGTGGGTATTGCATGCATAAACATGTAGGATGGTCAGACTGTGGGAACCCACCCGTATCACCATTCCCAGGAATCTGCATGACCTATCTGTGGGAACTTTTATGATCTCGCCCATAAATGATTTACTAAATAAAATGGCTACTCCAGCTTTCTTTATGTTAGTAGAGCCAAAGTACTGTTGTGGGAAAAACCTAATGGACATCGGAGGAGTAAACTTTCACAGGAGGTGCGTCTCCTGGAGGAGGCGCATCTCTGGGTGGAGGAAGAGGTCTGCTAGTGCGTGCCTCAGGAAGTTAATGATAATCCACCTCTTGGCAGCCGAATTCAAACCGCTGAGATTAGGAGTGACCATTAAAAGAGTAGAGCAATGGTTCTACGTGGCAACCCATAGGGTGGTGGAATGAAGTTGCCTGTCTCCCCCCCAATAGGTTTAACTTCCTCCATATGTTTTTGCAGTGTCAGTGTGCGGTCCCCGGATGTCTCTCCAATGTCCACCCTTCCCTCCCCAACCAAACCCCCAAAGAAACCTGTCAAACTGAAATAATGGAAAAATTTCAACAGTAACATTACCCTCCAGGGTCATGTTTGCTCGGGTAAGGTGGTCAGTGCACCCGTCCCACACACCCGGAGGTCCCCCACCTCCATCCCCAGTCCCTGAGGAGAGGAGGACTCCTTCCTGAGGTCTACTGGCTTCAGTTATCTCTGCCGACAGTTCTTGGCTGGTGTCCTCTGATTCCTATTGGTGCCCCATTCTTAGCCCTCATCTTTTCGGCTTATCTAAGGGCTGCACTTTTATGTACTGCCTGTACAGCGCAAATGCGTGGTCAGCAAAATAAGTTTATAAGTTAAAAAAAATCTCAAAAACGGGCTTACAGCCTGCACCATATTTACAGTTACCTACCATTAGTTTGTTCCCACTTCGCTCTCATCTTCTTGATTCTGATTGGTCGGAGGCTCCTGCAGCTTCGGCTTTCCCTTCGGTGCTTTCTGACGCCCAGTCGTACATGGAGATTTGACCAAGCACAGCTTCCGGTCTCTGCAGCCACTGTCTATTCACTGGCAGCAGCTTGTACAGGTACTTTGTTTTCTTTATAATCAGGCACTTAAGAGTGCATATCTTTGTAGGCTCCATATACCACTCTTAAACCCTCCCACTCACTCTCCAGTCCTTGTTGTTTGCCCTATCCTTCTCACCCCCTTCCTCTTCATAGTGGTCGTCCCTCCCACCCACCTCACATCCTTTTTGCCCCCACCTTAAAACAAAAAGCGCCACAAAGGCCTGTGCTCGCCACGCCATGGAAATTTGTTTTATTACATGCAAATTTAGCCCCAACACCACATTTAAGGGGTCTGGTGACCAGCTAAGTTGACCTACTTTGTATGTTAAGTACAAACTAATTTCTTAATGATGTGCAAATCAGTATGCAACTTTGATTTATTTTAAGTTATGTGAATGTAAATAAATGTACTCTAACATCAATTGTGAGTGTTTCAGGGTTGTCTTGTCGAATAGAGTTCATATTCGTTTAGTAAGAAGTACATCGTTTGGCCGGGTTGTCAGGGCAAAACTTGAAAACTATTAAATCCCAAGTTGCCAATGCATTACTTGAGCTCCCTTTTACCTACCTTTTTTATTTTGACGTGGAGCAGTCATTGATGGAAGTCTGGTGCAACTGAATTTGTGCTGCCGATATTTCACAATGCATTACAGTATATTTTTAAATACTCAGGGATGGAGTTTTGCCCAGGTTTTCTACCACCACGTTGCATAGTCAGCAGTATTGTTTTGTTAAAGGCCATTTCCCCCCTTTGTTGGCTACTGCGCTACCATGTTCAGCCAAGTGCTGGGCTGCTGTCACTTTTCTAGACGGTCTCTCCTCACAGTCTGTGAGAACCATGAAATCATTTCGTAAAAGTCCCAAAAAGTCTAAGCAACTTGCTTAGAAACTAATAACGTCTGTAAAACAAATTTGTACTACTGGTGAGCAGTCGTCCATATATAAAGACCAGAATGATGAATAGTTTATTGTTCAAAGTCGAAGGTGTCTAGCACTTTTAAAATGAAATGCAGAATAAAGGGCTTACAAATAACAGTCCTTTAAAGTTCTGCAGTTTT
This sequence comes from Lissotriton helveticus, assembly GCF_964261635.1. Lineage (NCBI taxonomy): Eukaryota > Metazoa > Chordata > Amphibia > Caudata > Salamandridae > Lissotriton > Lissotriton helveticus. Next base: position 341,646,585 of record NC_136071.1, on the reverse strand, counting down.
TAGGTGAGATTTTGTGAAATTTCATTAAGTGCATCTGGGTTATAAATGAGCTAGTAATGTAAAGTAAAAGATTCATAGTTTAGAGTAGTAGGACTAAATGATAAGCAAATCCTTGAAGAATGCAATTGGATAGCTCTCCCATGAACTTTATGAGGTGAAGTGATTTATGCTTTTCAAGTGCTCTCCACAAGGCCAAATTTTAAAATGTATGTTTCACGCGACATTTTTCGTAGCACAACAGATGTCTTCTGCATGTCAATGGCTGAAATTTGGGGGTGGGTATGACTGGCTCAGTACTTTTGACCTTCAAACAGTATTACTAAGCATGTTGAGGTGTTTAGTTTCACTTTCAAGGTTGGACCTACAATACCTAGAATTCTTGGTAGCATTGGTTGGACTAGCCATTCATGACAGGGTGCCAGTTGACAGCATAACATTAACCTTTTTACTTTGATTTCCTAGAGATAAAATAAAAATTAAATCTTGTCCCTGCGAAATCGGTGGATGGCATGTGGTGTGTACTTATTTGGGTTTACATTTCTTTGATTTGGAGATGGTAAGAGACCCTGCATCTCCCATGAGAAGTTTGCAAAGTCTTTCTTTTGTAGGGGCGTGGCTTGGCGCAATGGCCGACTAGACGTGCTGTAGTCTAGCTCCTGCCCTAAGTCCCCTGGATCTTACAGAATCCTGGTACGTTTGAAGATTTCACTGTTACTCCTGGGGTGTAGTGCCCCCCTGGATCGTGTTGGCTGCCTGGTGCTGACTGCGGTGGCCCTGGAAACGGCGGGGGTCTGCCCGACGGTTGCTGATCCTGACCGCGGCGGCGCCTGAGTGATGGCGGCTGCCGCGCGGTGAGGTGCCTCAGTGCCTGCGTGGAGAGTGCGGCCCGGCGGCAGTGCGGAGAGTCGTCGTCCCCCCTCCGGCGCCCAGATCTGTGGTGCGGACGCGCAACCTCCGGGACCCTCGCCGGCGACTGTGAGTGCCCCGGAGCAGCGGGGTGATGGGCCGTTGATCCCCCGGGCCAGGCCCCTAAATTGAGGCCGGGGCATTGAGGCCTGTGACCCCCTGGCGGTGCACGGACGCCGGGGACCTCGGACCGGGACCTGCCGCGACTGTCTGCCTCATTGACGGCTGGGCCCCCGACGGTGCTGAGAGTGAGCAGTGAGCGCCCCGGAGTGGCCCGCCTGACCCCCAGGACGGGCTCCAAAATCGAGGCCGGTGAGCTGAGGCCTGCGCACTACTGACGGCGCGCGAACGCCGAGAATCTCGACCGGAGCCGGCCTTCCACCTGCGGAGGGGTGTGGAGCCCCTGAGTGCCCCTCCTTCCTTTTCCTTGCGGTGCCCTGGAGCCAGATCACCGGCCAACGGAGGCTCTGTGGGGCCCCTGGGGCGGAGAGCTGCTCTGATACCACCGGAGGGCTTCGTGCCGGTTGCGGTGCTGTGGCAGCCATTTACCGCGACAGACCAGTGGACTACGCTGCCTGGTCACCCAGTGGGGGGTTTAAGGTCACAGAACGCGGACGCTATCTGGCCCCCTGTATTATCCTCTGGGAGGCACCCCTGGGACTAGTATGGGAAGAGACCGACCGGTGAGAGGGACCCAAACAAACAAGATAGTACAATACACGGTACCCGGTCCCACTACGGCAGAGAGACAGGGCCTTGACCGGAGGATGGAGCCCCGCCCGGAGGCGGCCGCGCAGGACAAGGCTGATATCCTAGCGGCAATCCGAGACTCCAGGCTGGCGCTGGAGGGGAAGATGGACGGCATGGCCATGGATATTAACCATCTACGCCTCGACCTCCGGAAGGTGGCGGACAGGGTCACCACCACAGAAGGGGGCCTCACCGAACTGCAAACGGAGGTCCGACAACTGAGGGAGTCGGTGGCGGCCCTCCAGGAGCACGCGACCAGGTTGGAGGATCGGGCGGAGGACGCGGAGAGCCGGTCCCGGAGGAATAACCTCCGCTTTTTTGGGTTTTCCCGAATGATCAGAGGCGCCGGCGGCGGACCTCTTTCTAGAGGACTGGATTGGCAAGTCCTTCCAGAGCCTACGGCTGTCCAAAATGTTTGCTATTGAGAGGGCCCACAGGACTTTGGGGCCGCCACCGAAATCGGGAGCCCCTCCGCGGGCAATAATAGCCCGTTTTTTTAATTTTAGGGACCGTGACATACTCCTCCAGCATATTCCAGGTCTTCCTGGACATCGAACAAGCGTTCGATTCTATCCGTTGGGCCTACCTCTGGAGAGTGCTTCTGAAAATGGGCCTTGGGGAGGAGTTTGTGAAATGGGTTCAGCTGTTGTACACCAGACCGGTGGCTAGAGTTCGCACGGGCCGGTGGGTCTCGGAGGAGATACCAATTTCGAGAGGAACACGTCAGGGGTGCCCCCTCTCACCCCCTGCTCTTCGCCCTGGCAATGGAATCACTTGCATGCCATCTTCGTTCCGTTTTACAGGGCCAGGGTATTAGGGTGGGGGCAATGGAACATATAGTGTCCCTTTATGCGGACGACGCCCTGGTTTATCTGAACCAACCGGGGCAATCGCTCCCTATCCTGATGACTGAACTATCACACTTTGCGGCTGCCTCGGGCCTCGCGGTGAACCGGGCCAAATCCCAACTCTATGCTATAGGCGGACTGGGAGGGGGCCCAGCGCCCGGAGGTGGGACTCCCTTGGGTGGAGGACACGCTCCGCTATCTGGGGATTCGGATCGCTCGGACTCCGCTTGATTTTTACCGTCACAACATGGGAAGGATACTTCAGGGTCTAAAGGGGAGCATAGCTTTCTGGAACACCCTGAGGCTCTTCCTGATGGGGAAGATCGCTTTAATAAAAATGGTGGTTCTCCCGCGCTGCCTGTATACGATGCAGGGTTCCTTCTACGAGATACCGCACCGGGTCTTCCGCAAACTGGACTCCCTCCTGATCCTTCTCCTGTGGAATGGGAAACGGTGCAGAATAGGCCTGGAAGTCCTGAAGCGCAAGTGGGGCGCAGGGGGCCTGGAAGTCCCCGATCTGGAGCTGTATTACTTTGCGTCGCAGCTGCAGCATGCTATCGCATGGCTGGACACGGACCGCTCCTGGGAGCGGACCCTGTCTGAGCGGACCCTGTTGGAGGGCACCTGTGGCACTGAACAGCTGGGAGCGTTACTCTGGCGGAAAGGGGGACATCAGGATGGTGTTCCTCCATTGGTGCGGCTGGGGGCCTCTGTCTGGGACCGGGTGGTGAGACGCCATATTGGACGCACCCCATTCGCCCCAGACATGGATATGTGGCTGATGCCACCCTTTGCTCGGATTGCGAGGGTCATGTCCACGGACAAATGGCTGGAGGGGGGTTGCTTGATGTTAGCCGACTTATACCCAGACGGACAATTTATCACATACCAAGATGGGGTCACGACATTTGAGCTCGGTCCGGGACAGTTCCTTCAGTACGCTAAACTCGCGGCTACCGCGCGACAGCTATGGCCCTCGTTTCCGGAGGCCCCAACTCACGCCCATACCTTAGTCACTATGCTAGCAATGGCGGGGGGCCGGAAGTTCGTGACCCACCTCTACAGGGCTCTCCGGGAAGATAAAACATTACGCCCTTTGACTATAGAGGACAAATGGCGGCAGGCGTGTCAGCAGGAAATCACCTCCCGCGAATGGGAAAAAATACATGAGAGTGTGCGGAAGGTGTCGGTGAGTAACCGCTTTAAACAAATTCAATATAATATAGTGCACATGGCCTACCTCTCCCCCCAAACGGCTTCAGGTCATTGATGCTACTAGAGACTCCCACTGCCCAAGCGGATTTTGTCCATATGGTATGGACGTGCCCCCCCCTCCAATCTTATTGGAAGTCGGTTCTGGAGACCCTGCTAGGGATTACAGGTTGGGCAATTGATTTAGACCTACGCCCATGCCTCCTGGGCTTGATCCCCAAGGACCCAAAACGTAAAGTGAGCAGACGTTTCCCTATATTGGGCCTAGTTACGGCTCGACGCCGTATTGCAATCCACTGGCTGTCCCCACGGGGCCCATTGCCAGAGAGGTGGAGGGTGGAGCTGGAGGAATGGGCTTTGGCGGAAGAAACGCATATGAGGCATACGAGGAGGGATGGGAAATTACCTGAGGTTCTGCAGGCCTGGGGAGTGATGATCCAGGAACTGATGAGATTAGACGCCCCGCTATCACAGCAGACCCTGACTTCCACATGCACAGATCAGGTGGACTCACTTGCTCACAACAGCCCGGCATATGAGGATCCGACAGAGGTAGGGTAGCTTCAACCCTATCCCATGACTATAGCCCACAAAACAAAACAAAAAAATAAAAAATAAATAAATAATTTTTTATCTCCTTGCTCTTTTTGCTCGGCTTGGCAGCAAGGGGGGGGGAGGGGGAGGGTGTTGGGGAGGTTATGGGCGAATGGGTGAAGGAACATTGCCCTTATATCTGTTCCACCTTTGTTGTGTCATCCGGGATCGCTGGACTAATGTTGCTATCACAGTGTTTTATTTTCCTTCCTGTCGCCCTGGACCGGGATGGCAACTGGGCTCTGCGAATGGACTTCCTCTCCTCGCTTTGTTTCACTTTGCCTTTTCTACTTAGGTGCCCAAATTATATACTCTGAACTTATTGTGAACCAAAGGAAATGATTGTATACATGCACATAATGATTTGTACCGGACTAACTGTTCACCTTATTCGCCTTTGTTTGTTTCAATAAAGGTTTTGAAAAAAGAAAAAAAAAGTCTCTTTTGTAAATATCATGCATTTGATAGATTATCCAGATTTATACTTTTTTTTTTATAGTTTAAGCCAAATTACACAGCGGGTCGTGCTGCTTGTAGCATGCAAAAAAACAGTGCCAAAGCCAATAGATCTCACATTGAGCAAGCATTGGCAAAGCCAATTGGTTTTGTCTATCTCCCTGGGTGGCGATGATGCTTGTTTTATGTCTTAAGCGAGGTCCACTAAGTGGGGATGGCCTTTGCTTTATTGAGCAAACAGTTGGCTGTGATGTCGTCTGGGAGAACCAAAATTCGTCAGTGGTCTGCTGTCTAGTACCTCAAGAGTCTCACCCTCCCACGTCAAAATTAGATGAAACGGATAGCTCCATTGGTACTGGACATTGTGCGAGCAAAGCGACTCCGCGATCGGTTACATATAGCATCGCCATTGCAATATAGTTGTCACCAGGTTGTTGTAGAAGGTTAATCTGTGGCCTTCGAAAAGGACAGGAGAGGAACGTATGAGAGACAGGAATTCTTCTGTCTCCTCTTAGAAGTGTACCTTGCAGTCATTTGTCACCAGGGCCTGTTCTGTGGGTCCTGTCCAGTTGTACCGGGGGATCTTACAGTCATTACGTATGTTGTACAGCAGACAGAGTATGTAGGTTTGATCAAAAACCTCTGCTCCACCCAGGATTCCCCGAATCCTGATGTTATTACAACGTGACCAATTTTCCAAGTCTTCCGGTTTCACCTCTAGTTCAAGATAGTGTTCCTCCGATGCGGACAGGCCACAGGCTAGATCATGAACCTCCTCTGCTCAATCACTACTGTCGGTTCAAGGTCTTCCACCCTGTTACCAAACTCAGTTGCACCTTTAAGGATGTTGCAGAGGTAGTCTTTAAGGTCAGCTCAGATCGTACAATTTCATCCTTAATTTCCCTAAGGAAAGATTATTAATCAATCAAGTCATACTTGTAAAGCCCAGCTTACCACCCAAGAGGGTATCCAGGCACTGTGCTGCAGGTATCAGTTGAACTAACAGGTTGAATCCCTTCCTGAAGTGGGTCAGAGTGTGAGGTAGGGAAGTAGAGGGGAAGGGTGTTCCAGGCTTTGGCGACCAGGCAAGAGAAGGAGCATCCTCCTGAGCGATCTGTGTGAGATTGAGGCGTGCGGAGTGGAGATTCCTGGGAGGTCGGTGGAAATCCTGGCGGTGGTTAATGTACGCTGGTCCTTGGTAGGAGGGTTTGTAGGCTTGGGTCAGAAGCTTGAATTGGCATCTCTTCTGGATGGTGAGTTAGTGAAGGTCCTTCAGGTGCTGGGTGATGTGGGTCCTCTTGGGCAGTTGAGGATGTCTGGCAGCTGCGTTCTGGATGGTCTGGAGTCTTTGCACGAGTTTGGCGGTGGTGCCTGCATAGGGGGCGTTGCCATAGTCCAGTTGGCAGGTGATGAGGATCTGCGTCAATGTTTTCCTGGTGTGAACGGGGAACCACTTGAAAGATTTGCAAAGAATACAGAGTGTGTGGAAGCAGGCTGAGAAGACGTTGACCTGACGTTTCATGGATCGTTCCCTGTCCAGGATGATGGCGAGTTTGCGGGCCTGGTCGTTCAGCGTGGGGTAGGTCAGAGCTCCCACGACCACCAGAAGTCATTCCAGAGGGTGGTGTGTCTGCTGAAGATCAGAACTTCAGTTTTGTCCATGTTGAGCTTCAGGCAGTTGTCCTTCATCCAGGCAAGGATGTTCTTCATAGAGATGGTGCAGCTAGTCTTTGTCAAGGTGGGGTCTGATGAGAGCGAGAGGACGAGCTGAGTATTGTAGACATAGCAAATTATGTTGACGACGTGCGATCTGACAAGGTCTGCGAGTGGTGTCATGTAGATGTTGAAGAGAGTAGGACTGAGGGATTAACCTTGGGCCTTTAGCTAATAAGTGGTATGGTATTTTACAAGTAAATGCATTGGGACATAACTTTACTTAAATCAGTTTCACGATTGTACTGCTTGCGAAATGAATGCAAAAACAGTTGATGAACAGAATGCAGAACAATGTCATACATTCACCCCAGTACAGAGATCTGGACCTAAATCCATAGTTTTTTTTGCTCACCATGCAATTCCAGTTTTAACCCAGCCATATGCAAATCAGTGTGCCCCATGGGAACAGTCCAGCCGGAACTACCAAGCCAAGTCCTCCCTGGACTGGAAACAAGCATCCTAGGACCGGTTTCGGGCTTTCAGCCCTCATCAGCCAGGATAGCTTGATTCCAGTGGCATGGAGAGCACGGGACTCACGTCTGAGCATACTCGTCCCACTCGAGGTGACAAATGCAAAAACAACAGTTGATGGACAGAATGCAGAACAATGTCATACATTCACCCCGGTACAGAGATCTGGGCCTAAATCCATTGTTTTTCTGCTCACCATGCCACTCCAGTTTGAACCCAGCCATATGCAAATCAGTCTTGACCCTGTGCCCCATGGGAACAGTCCAGCCCAAACTGCCAAGCCAGGCCCTCCCTGGACTGGAAACAAGCATCTTAGGACCGGTTTCGGGCTTTCAGCCCTCATCAGCACAGATCTGTGACTGGGGGTGAATGTTCTGCCATTGTGCAATATTCCGCCCATCAATTTTTGTTTTTGCATTTGTCACCCCGAGTGGGACGGGTATGCTCAGACGTGAGTCCCGTGCTCTCCAGGCCACTGGAATCAAGCTATCCTGGCTGATGGCGGCTGATAGCCAGAAACCGGTCCTAGGATGCCTGGTTCCAGTCCTGGAAAGACATGGCTTGGCAGTTCGGGCTGGAATGTTCCCATGAGGCACAGGGTCAAGACTGATTTGCATATGGTAATGTCTGAACTGGGGTGGTCTGGTGAGCAAAATAATGATGGATTAAACCCAGATCTGTGACTGGGGGTGAATGTTCTGCCATTGTGCAACATTCCGTCCATCAAATGTTTTTGCGCTTGCGAAATGAAGGTGCAGAGGAGACCATTTTGCCCCAAAGTTAGATCTGCCATATCTTTTGACATACAAAGAACAGATGATTGATGGAATGCTGAACAAATCAAACACTCACCCTCAGTCACAGATCTGAGCTAAAGTTGTTTTTTTGCAAGCGGTGCCATTCCAGTTTAGACCCAGCCAAATGCAAATCAGTCTTGACCCTGGTCACCATGGGAACAGTCCAGCCCGAGCAGACTGGCCGGGTCCTCCCTGGACCAAAAACAAGCATCCAGGGACCGGTTTCAGAGTATCGCCCCTCATCAGCCAGGCTAGCTTGAATCTGGTGGCGTAGTGAGCACAGAACCCACATTTAGGCATACACTTTCCACTTAGGGGGAAAAAATGCCTGGCTGGTGAGGGGTTATACCCCTAAACCGCTCCTAGGATGCTTGTTTGTGGTCCAGATAGGACCTGCCTTGGCGATTCAGACTGCGTCACAACTGATTTGCATATGGCTGAGTCTATACTGGGGTGGTGTAGTGAGCGAATGAATGATGGATTTAACCCAGATCTCTTGACTGGGGGTGAATGTTTGATTTATTCAGCATTCCGCCCATCATTTGTTGCCGCAGAATATTTTTTGAAGTGGGCACCACTAAGAAGTCCTGTTTGCACTAGGTAAGAGAAAAAAAATCAATTTAGGATTAATTATTAAATGCATTTGGCCTTATGAGTCAGCTATTTATATTAGAAAACAATTTAGGAAAACGGTCAGGGTCGAGTCTTCAGAATACAGTTACTGGAAATATTTTCAATATTGTGCTTTCAGTGATCAATTTGGTGCACGGTTGGTTTTATCCTTAGTTTGATTTGTAATATACCTAATAATAATAATGATGCATGAAAGGAAGCCCAAGACTAGAAAAGTAATGTTGTAGTTACTGGAAACGTCTACTATCCTAGCATTATGAAGGCAGCCTGGGGAAACGAAATTCACTGTGATCTCAAACCTTTGCCTCAGGGCAAGGTGTGTAATGGGACTACAGTAGATTGAAATTTGGGATTCTCAGTGGGTAACCCCGGAAACGTGCGATTCTCTTGAGCACCAGCGTTCTTCATCTATAAATTCCACCATTACTCATTTCAGTGTAAAATTACCATACACCTCGGTCATGCAGACACATTTGTTCAGTGAGGGCCTACGTTTTAAAAAAGAGAAAGGTCAGTGTATTCTTAATTCAGCCTCGTGGCATCGTTCGAATGACCCAAACGAACTCATGCCATGATTTGCAATAAGAAAGACTAGTAAAGTTGGGTAAAACGGTATTTCTACCCAAATTCACTTGACTGGCGAGAATACGGTTAATTGTGTGCACTGTTCCTGCTCCTCTATCTCCATCTAAATTCACTCGAGTGGCAGGCGAGGATACAGCTAGCAGTGTAAGCTGCCCCTTCTCTATCTACCACATTGGTTTATAGTGGGCCCATGGTAGTTTACCGAAAGCAAAGAGGTGAATCTCGACAGCTTCCAGTTTTCAGTACAGTATTCTTCAAACAGCGCAGCCACTAGCCAAGATTGGTCTTTTTGAAGAACTCTTAAGGCTGATTGCTATTGCAGTCCCTCTGCACACATTCCTTAAAATAGAAAGCACTGGACAAGAAATCCTTTATCGTTTATGAGATCAAGGAGTTAGGCCACTCAATGCTGGCTTCTGACACATCCAAATCAAACTGGAGGTATTTCAAGCGGCGCTGACCAAATTGCCAGGCTGAAGTTACCTTCTGCAGTGTACATCTGGAAGACAGTCTGTACTGTAGAAAATGAATCTGCTCTGGACCGTCTCCCTCCCATTACTGGGATTACAGTGGGATTAGAGGGAAAGGACGGCGGAAGCTGCAGAAATACTCCAGTCTGCTTCGGGAGTCTGAAGCTGCACCCTGTTTAGAAGTTCACACATACTATATTCAACCACTTTCTATCAACTACCCTTACTACATCCACATCTTAATTTAAATATATGTAAGCAATCATAAAATACTGTAGCCGAGAGAATCAAATCCTTCTCCTCTGCCCCAAACCCCCACAACCCTCGTGCTTCTTCCGACGTTCGCAGACAGGCATCGACAATCTGCATCCAAGAAAAGGCATTCTAGTAGGTTAGCAAAAACTCATGACGAGGGCGTGCGCCAGAGAATTAACCGACGATGGTGCCTGGCGCGCAGCCTTTGTTAGTCTCCGAACGGCGGCTTTAGACGGGCGCGTCATCGCCGCACATCTGCGCGCGCGCGGACGCAGGGGCGCGACAGCTGTCGGAAGGGCCCCACGGTCATTATTGACTTCCGTGATCCGTCTGCGCAGCTGAGCCTGCCGGTGGAAGTCATGCCCGCCTTCGTACACGGGGGACGGTCTCTTATGCTGCTTCTGCGCAAGACTGGTCTTGTCTTTCGGTCAGGAAAATGGCCATCTAGTTCCAAGTGTGAGGGTTAAGCATCTGTAGAGCCCAATGTGACAGGACGAGATGAGGCTTACATGAAGACGATAAACAGCGCTGCAATGAAGAGGGGCATGTGGGTGCGTACCTCGCAGCCTTGTATGGCAGAACCAGCTTTGATTTATGTCAGCAAGCCAACAATAAACCTATAGCAAAGTAACATCGGAGGTACACCATAATGGCCGCCAGGGGCACAACTAGACTAACTTCGGGGGCTAGCATGGTGGGGATACCACTTCGCGCAATGTGGTTGGAGAAATTCACTGAGCCAGTATGAGAAGACACATTAGAACATTGGAATGTTGGGAACGCCATTGAAAATAGTGGCGTGCTCCGTGAACAAAAGACCACACGAAGCCTGAGGGGATACTGTGAGGCCTTTGTTTTTGATGGAGCATAAATGTTTAATTTAATAATACAAAAAATATATAATATAACCTTATAACCCACCGTAGCGGGCTATACCGGCTATTAAAGGTCCTCTCCCACGTTAAAGGCCAGAGCCGAAGGCTAGGGAATTTAACAAGGGACAGGGACTTTAATAACCGGTATAGCCCTGCTACGAAACGCTATAAGGCTATTAGAACATTCTGCAACTAGAGGGCAGAATGTTCTAACCAATAAAACAAAGGCCCCTCGAAGCACGAGGTGATTCAAATCCCCTCGAGCTCCGAGAGTCCTTTGCAAAACATTGGAATGTTGATCTGCAGGCCTTTACCGGCCCGTAGAAGCATGGAGTACTCCTTTGTTTACAATAGAGCTCCCAACATTCCAATGTTCTAATTAACCCCTTCGCAACTAGGGTAATTCCCCTGCTGTGCAGGGGGGCGCGCACAGCGCCCCCGTGCTCATGACGAGCTCAGCTCATCATGAGGCACAGGGCTCGTGTGCTCATGACGAGCTGAGCTCGTCATGACCACACCAGTTTCCGTGAAACGCTCAGCACAGCAGGGGAATTATCCCCGCGTGTGAGCGTTCCACAGCTCATGACTAGCTGAGCTCGTCATGAGCACGGAATAGGTTAAACTTACCTTTCGCCGGCTGGGTCCTGAGTCTTCCTCTGCTCCTGCTCTCCTGGAACAAGAAGCAGGCAGCCAGGCTCCCTTCCTCCCCTTAGCCAATCTCAACACTGCAAGCAGCGTTGATTGGTCGGGACGCCACCCAGCCAGGGGCTTATGGGGAGGCCATTTTTTCCATGTAGGTTGCATTGCAGCCTGCATGAAGAAGGGCAGAGTGTGCATAACTGGTTTGGGGGGCCCCAGGGGGCCGACCAAACAGTCTTTGCGCACACCATTCCTCCCATGCCCTGTTCTAAGAGCAGTCCCACCCTCCCACAACCAAACATAAAATGGTAACTGAAAGTTTCTGTTTCTCGCACTGCGAAAAAGCAGTGGGGCGACGTTCCTCTGCTCTAGTGGGGGAGCCGCCCCTGGGGAATGGACAGACCGTGAATAAAATGAATACCTAACTTAAGAGGAAAGGATGCAAATTATAATGGGGTGGATATTGATGATTCGACAAAAGGATTTCCTAATGCTTCCGTATTTCTTAGTGAGTGATTGATCACACCATGAGCAGCCCACTGTGGACAACCAATGGAAAACATAACGTACGACAGAACTGATACTTTGTGGGCGTAAACTGAGAACTTTTGGAAGTATAATTTCCCCCATGGAGGAGTTGGGCGGCTGGCTATCATTTTCAATTTTCCTGCCTGGCATGTCATCGGATTGAACTTTGATTTCCCTCATGCCCATCCCAATCTTGAACAGAACTTCCGAACTGACTCATCATGTACTTTCCGCTGGTAAAGTGTGCCGGTATAACTTTTCGGCTGGAGAGTTATGGACTCAATTCTGTGACTCCTTATGTTCCAATTTCTGCATAATTGGTTTGTATAACCTAAATGCTGAACATGATCTTGCTATCTTCTCTCTCTCTCTCATTTTCTAGGTAATCAACATGTCAATTTTATTAAATGTGTAGAATATTGTGTGACTAATTGTACTAAATGAATTCCATATACAAAGCCTAAATGTGATTTGTGCTCCTTGACCATTCAAATTGAGGCGTTGCTAAATGATATTCATGGGCAAATTATCGTTTTGAGTCATTCTTGTTGTGTTTTTTTTGTAAATGTTCCCTTACTAATGGTTAGAGGAGAGGTTGATGTATGCACGAATTTGGCATTTTCTTATTTCAGGTTCTCATAAGGATTTGCTACATGTTCTCTTTATATCAGACTGTTAACTCACATAAAAGAATTATTGGAGGCTCTATAGTTGAATGTGAGTTATTCTGAAATTGGGCCCAGAGAGGAATTCGATTGAAATGGTAAGAAGGTGATGAAAGTAATGCGCGTGTAATAATTTTATTTCGGTTTCCGCTGCAACATTTGATAAATTGGTCCATTCTGTCATCTAGGGTCGGAATGTTCTCATAACCTTGGAGCCCTCCGTAGCAGGCTCTACCGGTCATTAAAGGCCTACACTGAACGCTGGAGCGGGCCTTTAATGGCCGGTAGAGCCCGCTTCAGTGGGCTCCAAGGCTATATTAACAAAGCCTGCAGGTGTGCCTTTAATGTGCGAACACATGCAACCAGCTTGTATTAATTCCTGTATTTTCTAGCCATATCTATTGGCTTTGCCAGTGTTTTTCCCGGAGACATTTAGCACTGTTGGAGCTTCAAGAGTGTCTCCCAAATCTGCGAGCATCAGATGTCTGCAAGTAGGTACCAACTGAGTCCTGTTTGGTCTTTATGTCCGACACAGAAAAGAAAGCACTGAAGCCCTATTGGAAGGTGTCTTTTCTTGGTAAAAGAAATATAAGCCACAAACAAATGGTTCCAAGGAACAAGCAGATGTTTGTGGGAGGGCCGCCAAATGAGCACAATAATGTGCTACCACAGACACACAGAAGTAGACATATGAATCCTATTAATAGTGTGGAGCATGTACTAGGATTAATACACTTTATGAGCGGCTTACATGTGGCTGTCATAAAATGAGGATGGTCAGCAAGAGCTCAAACGGTAGTGGCATTCACAAAGTGGAATACGTGGAATACCTCTTCACAATGTAAAAACAAGTATGTGTTGATATTTATATTGCACGGACCAAGCTAGTTGGCAACAGAGCACTGTACATTATGGGAGGTGATCTCAAATGGGCACTTAAATCTTTGAATTACACACATTTACAATGGCATTTCACAAATATATAAAGTGTAGGTACAGTGAGTGCAAGTGATTTGCAGAGAATTGCACAATTTCAATTTAAGTGCCAAGCTGGATTCAAACCCAGGTCCCCAGCTGTCAAGGTGCTGGTGATCAAAATGTTATGTTGGAGCTGGGTAACTGCGGCATCTACAGCCAGGGCTAGCATCACCTACTGACAACGTAGAATCCAGACTTCTGGTGAAGGAGGGAGTAAAAGGAATTGGTGAAATGTGCTGCATAATTTACCTTAGCATCATTGTTGTGCTGTTTGTTCTCAAATCACTCTCCAATCTCTCATCTCACACTCTTCTCTTTGCTGTTTCAGTCACATTCTCGTCTCATGTCCTTCTATTTTCCCTCCATATTATCACAATGTTGCTTTCTTTTCACTATTCAGTAACTCTTCTATCTTGTTCCACAATTTCCTCCCTCAATCCCTTCTCTCACTCTCATTTTCCATCCCACCTTCTCCTCACTTCCTATTCGAGACAGGCTGTGTGGGAAATTAACATGGGAGACAGTTCTGTGGTTCTTCCACGAATATAAGCTGGTGCCAAGTCTCTCAATCCTCACAGAGATCGGTTAGCTGGAATGAGTACTGAAATAGCTCAACTCTGCATGTGAACTGGCTCTCAAGGTATATCAGGGAATCAGCCCTAGTTTAGTGTAAGAAATCAACTGTCCTTAAATAAGCTCAACAATAAATTCATATGACCTCTGCTCCATCTGTACATGGGTTTGGCACTATGTATGCAGGGACTCAGCTGTATCTGTGTTGCAGCTCAACTCTACAAGAAGATGGGACCGGTTTGTGTGACAGAGTCCCACTATTTCCAAATGTGCAGCAACTAATTTTAGCAGTACAGGAACTCACTTATGTCTACTAGAAATTAATCTCTAACTTAGACGAGTAATTAACTATAGTTTTAGGTTCCTCTCCTTAATAAAATAGGCACTAAAATGTGCTTCTCAATCCTTCTATTGGTACAGTATACAGCAATACACTAGTTTATTTGATGCTTTGTAAAATCTAAGGAGTGGGAAGTGGCAGATGCAAAATGAAAAGGGAGGATGATCAGGAGAAGAGGCAGCAGCATGAGGAGAGCGACTACAGGGATAGAGGGCAGGAAAGAGGGAAGGGTGAACATTGCTAAGGCACAGGTGACGGCATATGAATGATGAAATAGTAGTCGATATGCCCTGCAGCGCATGGGAAGGAAAAAGTAGGCTCGGGCAGAAAAGCAAAAGGCAACTAGTAAATGTGTTAAATTTCAAGTCTTTTCTGTGCACCAAGCTTGAGCTTTAAAATCAACTCTCAAACCGATATAAAAAAAAAGGCCCGGGGGGAGGAGCCAAGCCAGCGACCAAGATGGTTGTGTAGAAACTCGACTCGGCAGACCTCCGCTCCTTAAAATGATATCCTGTCAATTATCCTGATCGCAAGTATCACCCCCAGATCTGTGAAGTTTGGAGCCTGGCCTGAGGAGAAGCCGGGACCTCGAGTAGATCGGCAGGCCGTCCTGTAACGCAACAACATCGGGCCGTGAAAGGATATGTACCGGCCCGTCGGTAGCAGTTGACGGTCTAGTAGTGCAGCGGATTTTGGCCGCCCCCGCCTGCGGTGCTTTGGTGGTGAGGCTTGGAGTGCGGACGGTGGTGACTCCCTGCTTGCATTGGCGACTCCATTTGGAACTGTGCGAAGCTGCTTTTGGCTGCGCCCGCCGAGGGATCGCGGGGGGGTGACGTGGAGTCGAGGGAAGGTGCACTCCTGTGCCCAACGTCCGGAGTAAGCCACAGAACTGGAGGAGTCTGTGATCCGCATCCTCCGCTTTGAGAGAGCTGCGGTAAGCGGAGGTGCGGAGGAAGATATACGGACCAACGTTAACTGCCCGGTCCCTAATAAGTAGACTAAAGTGTCGTTTGGCGCTCCGGCTTGCCTGGGCCGAGCGCGTGGAGGGCAGTGTGACTGGACCCATCCGCCCCCTCCTCCCCCTCCCCCGCCGCCGATCTGGAATTGTGTGGTTAGGCTCTGACACTTGGGGAATTTGAGAGGACGACGCGGCAAATGGTGTGACCCGTTACAGCGCTGCCTCTACTTATCAGCGGCCGTGGTTCTGGGACTCTGCGAGTGGAGACGGCTGTTGAGGTGCTGGGGAAGCTGGGGGGCCCCTAAGCATTGCTGGACCGATAGATATGGATTTTATACGCACTGGCCGGTGTAAACAGTCCTATATGCCAAGTACCTCAGGCTCCTGCAATCTGTATACTGCATGATACTCTGCAGGTGAATGGGGACTCTGATACCCTGTAGAGGTGCGTAAAATTTGCGGCTAAAGTGTAACGAAGAGAGAGGGTGGGCTGTCCGTCTGGCCAAAGGAGCACATGCGTAGTTGCCGACTTGGGGCTACATTGCAAGGATGGAGTATTGTAAAAGATGCGATGGGCACTAGATGGGTGTAAATAGACGGAGGTGCTGAATGGCTGCGTGAACAACACCTATTGGAATCCCCTCAAGCAGTACCTTATTTGCCTATCTGGTTGTGGGAGTGTGCCCCTTGTATTTCGGTTTGTACCTGAGAACTATTGGCTAAGGTGTGATTGCCCCGGACCAAAAGAGCAGAAATGACCCAAAAAGTTGCTCTGGGATGATCTACCTGATGGTTGTCAGTTTGAAAATCGAAGGGTATACGGTGATTGGAGGCCCTACACTGAATATACTCAGTCTAATCGGATCTGATAATTGCTTAAGAAGGAATGGCGGCACGGCCGGAATCAGATAAGGCATCATCGCGCTACTCCAGGGGTTCCAGGATTGTACAGGTCCACAAGCTAGATCGCTATACCATCCATAAAGGGTCCCCGGGGGAGATAAAGAAGATGCCATCGGTAGTGGATGAAGTGCTGACGGCTCCCGTTGAGCCAACACTAACGGATCTTATGGCGGCCATTAATGGGGTGCAGACGTCATTGGGCCTGAAAATGGAAGCCATTGACACCAAACTGGACACTGTCACCATTGAAATGGGATTGCCCCGGACAGACTTTCGAAAACAAATGAAAAGGTCAAATCACTCGAACTTAAAACTAATGGCCTAATTGACGATGTGAGTCAGTTTGAGGCGGGAGGTGCATGGCTTTAAGGGAGCAAGAACCCTTACGGATCGTAAGCTTGACGACTATGAAGGGAGGCTCAGGCGTACTAACATCCACGTTCTTGGTCTGCCCGAGAAAACAGAAGGCCAGACACCGGACCTGTTTATTGAAACTCTTATTCTTAACTATCTCAAACCCAAGGGACTTAGCACTCTGATCACGGTTGAGCGAGCACATAGAATCCCGGGAGGACGGCCAAAACCAGGAGCGGCCCCTCATCCTATGATTGCTAGAGTCCTGAATTTACGGGACAGGGACGTGATTCTGCAGGCGGCGCGGATTGGACCCCCATTGCAGTATGAGAACGTGACCCTCTCCTTTTTCCCGGGCTTCACCCAGTCGGTCCAAAGACAACGTCAGAGCTTCTTTTCAACACAGAAAAAGCTGAGAGACAAAGGATTAAAATATGCAATGATGTTTCCGGCCCGGCTTCGCGTGGAACTAAATGGAAAGGCATGGTTTTTTGAAAATCCTGAGGTGGCGGCGCACTGGTTGGACAGTGTGGTGACCTCAGAGAAGGAAGGCCAGGATCGGGCCAAGATAGGAGATCAAGAATAACGTGAAATGGTGACTATGGGGTTTACATAGTAATGTGTTGAGATCCGGGGAGAGGAGGGTGAGATGCAGCTCTTCTCTGATTACATGCGGCAATATATTGTTCTAATACTGGGGTGGTTGCGATACAGTTGGGAGCGGGGTAAGATGACGAGCGAGTGTAGGCCCTCCCTCTATTTTCTACCTCAAGATAGTTGTAGATTAGTATTGGGGTGCGGGGGGTGCGACAGGCACACTGCTAGTTGGGGATGCGCGTAAGCGAAATGCAGGGGTGCAGGGTGGGGGAGGGGAAGGGGTTAAAGTATTTTGTGAAAATGTGTGTCATGACAGTGGTAATTGGTTTAATTTTTTCTATGTGTGTTGTTATAGACGGCATCATTGTATTTGTTTGGATTAACATGCCACAGACACCAGATGATTACTTTTCTTTTTCGCATGATGATGGGGGGTAGTGAACTTAAGATTATAAATTGGAATGTTAACGGGTTGGGGGACAAAATCAAGCGTAGTGTGGTCCTTCAATATCTAAAGCGGCGCGCGCCAGATGTGGTCTTGCTCCAGGAAACACATTTAGTTGGAAACACATGCATGGCTATGCACAAAATGGGATATAATTTGGTTGCCCATGCTGGATTTACGTCTGGGTCTAGGGGGGTAGGCATCCTAGCCCGGAAAGCACTCCCCTTAGTGATTGATTCCACATGGATAGATGACAGGGGACGATACGTTGGGATTTCGGGGAGATGGGAGGGGGGGGGGGTTTAACCCTCCTATCGGTATATGTCCCACCGGGTCTACAGTCTAAAACATTTTTTTATTTGGGGAAGCTATTGATTGAGCTGCCCGGGGGACTTTTGATTATAGGTGGTGATTTTAATGCTGTAGTTTCCGGAATAATGGATAGATCCCCCCGCGAGATACGAGGCGTGCCCAGAGTTCGTTGCCTGATTTTATGGAGGCGATGGGTCTGATAGACAGTTGGAGACTATTTCATCCAGATAAGAAGCAGTATACCTTTCACTCGGGCGTGCATGGTAGCCTCTCCCGGTTGGACTACTGTCTAGTCCTGGCGGATCAGGCATCTTACATGACGGAGGTGACTCATCTTGCGAGGGGCATATCTGATCACTCCCCATTGTGGCTTCGGTTTTGTATCGCACCACACTCTGCGGGTAGAATTCCTCCTATCAACCCATGGTATATCCGAAACCCTAATATTCGAGGGGATCTGCTAAAAGCGCTGGACGATTATTTTGTAGAGAATGACGGTTCGGTGTTATCTATGGTGTCACTTTGGGAGGCATTAAAAAAAGTTATCAAGGTGCAAGCTCTAGCATTAATAGCTGGAGCCAAAAAGGATAAGAATAAAGAAATGGTTGAGATGGAAACTGAGATCGGGAGATTAGAGGAGGAATTCGAGCAAGGGGTTACACGGGCTAGCCTACATGTTCGGAGTCTAAAACAGCATGATTATAACTCGCTAGTCACGGATAGGGCAAGGGCTCTGGACAGGGAACAGAAGGGAAGACTTTATGATCTCGGAGATAAGGCAGGGAGGCTGCTAGCGTGGTTGGATAAGAAAGAGAGCTGGACGTGTTGTACCAGAACTAGTTACGGATGAGGGTGAGGTACTCACGGACCCGCAAAATATAGTGGATAGTTTTGCGAAATATTTCCAAACTGTTTATGCTTCGGTTTCGGACCGACCAGAGGAGGACTCCCATTTATTTCTTGGTGATATACAGCTCCCTTGTCTGTCTAAGGAAGATACAGATTTTCTGGACAGTACTCTAACTACTGATGAGATAGCTTTGGCTGTCCGCTCGTTAAATTCTGGCAAAGCGTTGGGTCCTAATGGACTTCCAATTGAACTGTATAAACTGAGACCGGACAAATTGGCCCACTACCTCAAAAGTATGTTTGTTGAGGCCCGGGAGAAGAGAATCCTACCTAAGGACCAGAGAGTGGCATCTTTGGTTGTGATCCATAAGGAGGGTAAGCCCAAGGACAAATGTAACTCATATAGACCTATTTCTCTATTAAACGTGGAGCCCAAAATATTAGCTAAGATTCTTTCAAACAGGTTGATAAAAGTGATTAGTGGATTGATCCACCCGGATCAATCAGGATTTATCCCCCATAGAAATACTGCTCTGAATTTAAGAAGATTGCATGGAGTAATAGCTAGAGCGCATACTCTACGGGAATCAGCGGTTATCGCTTCTCTTGATGCGTCCATGGCCTTTGATACAGTGGAATGGTCCTATTTGTTGGCTGTTATGGCTAAGTTGGGATTTGGACCGGAATTTATTAGATGGGTGCAGCTATTGTACACTGAGCCGCTTGCCCAGGTGGTAGTTAATGGAAGAGTCTCGACACCCTTTCAGTTAGGACGGGGCACGCGACAGGGCTGCCCCCTCTCTCCTCTTCTTTTTGCTCTAGCTTTAGAGCCCCTGGCGGGCTGGATCCGGTGGGAGCCATCGATCCGAGGAATACGATGGTCCCCTGAGTGGGAGGATCAGATTTCCTTATATGCAGATGATATTCTGCTTTATTTGACCTCCCCTCGAAAGTCCCTCATGGTGGTAAGTGATATCCTAGCTTCCTTTGGTAAAAACTCTGGACTTTCCATTAATTGGGGGAAATCTGTGCTGTATGTCCTTCATGGGGAGGCCCCGTCCCCCCGAGAAATTGTCACATCCAGATTACCACGAGTGGATTTAAATATCTTGGGATTTTTATTTCGCTGGACCCTACAACTAGATATGTTGAAAATCTCCCCCCCCCCCCCTACAGCGGCTTAGAAGTGACTCCGCTCATTGGCGAAGGCTTCCGATCTCTTTATTGGGACGGGCAGCCCTATTCAAGATGATATCCCTACCACGATTCCTTAATGCTCTTCAAAATATTCTAGACGTAGTACCCACAAGCTATTTCCGCGAGGTAGAGGGACTTCAACGAAGTTTGTTGTGGGAGGGTAGGCCCCGCATTGCCTTAGCCAAGCTAACTCTCCCATGGTATGATGGTGGTATCGCCCTCCCGGATATCAGACGTTATTACTGGGCCTCCCAGTTAGCTGCTAATAATCATGGAAGATATTGGCCAGTTGAAGATTCCGGATATGCCATGGATAAATGGCTACTGCCGGTGGTAATTATAATAGAGCACTGTATTCTAAACCAGTAAAACTCGGGCTTCCGGGACGAACGAAGCATGCAGTAAAAATCTGGCACAATGCCACGAGTTCTTTGGGGTGGATGGATAAATTGACATTGGCTACTCCACTTTTTGCCTCGGAGAGATTAGGTAAGCTTTGGAATACTAAGGGATTCGATAAATGGGAACCGATAGGGATTTCAACTATTAAGGACATGTGGAGCAAGGGACGAGAGAAATCATTTAAAGAAATGCAGGTAGAGTATGAGCTCTCTGACTCTGAACATTTTCGCTATTTGCAGGCTTGACACTCATTATTGGCTGCTCTGCCTATAGAGGAGGAATTACCGGAGGCCTCGCCTCTTGAGGATAGAATCTTAGATGGTCACCTCCCCGACAAGACGATCTCCCTGATTTATAAGAAACTTATCAATAATAGGGCGGACTTGCTTACGGCTCTGAGGGTTCAGTGGACGCGTGATGGTTTAGAACTGGATGATGAAGATTGGCTATTGGCTGTGTCCTCTGCAAAAGTGGTCGCTATCCCTGCAAGATTGCGACTGGTACAGTTAAAAATATTGCATAGGGTCTATGTTACCGGTCCTCGCCTAGTACAGATGGGGTTGTCGGAAGAGGGGTTGTGTAGACGAGGATGTGGATTGGTGGGTACTTTTATGCATATTCTTTGGGAGTGCCACCATATGACTGAGTATTGGGGGAAGATTCATAACGTTTTTCGGGTGGTCACTGGGGTCTCCCTTTTGCCGGAGGCGCAAAGGTGCCTTCTCAATGTATGGGAACCTACGGATTTGAATAATGCGCAGACACAGTGGACCACACTGAGTTATATGATAGCTAAACGAAATATCGCTCAAAACCGGGGTGCTGTGCTCCCTCCTACCCTTGATAATTGGAAGGAGGACCTGGATTGGAGTATGTTCCGTGAAAAACTGTGTTTATGGCGAGAGGGCGTCCCCGGAAGTGGGTATCAGTTTGGAATCAATGGAATCAGTATAGGGGAGGGATCTGCACGCCACCTCAGAATTCAATATTTGATGTTACCCCATCCCCTGTGATGCCATTTATAAGTGCATATTGTGGTTCAGCTCCCCTCCTCTTTTGCCAATGTATTGCAATTATAATGTGATTCATCTGTATTGTGTCTTTTTGTTTGATGCCTTGTTTTAATAAAAAGAAAAGTAAAAAAAAAAAAAAAAAAAAAAGGCCCACAGGACGACACTTGCTGGTTTGAGTTTTAGAAGGTGAAGCACGCACCAGCAGATTGCAAAAAAGGATCAGCTTGAGGAAAAGCAGCAAAGACCAGCAAATGAACAGCCAATATGCATTTCAAGTGTGCCTTTGAAATGTATGTGTGTCTCAGATCTAGGGTTTGGCACCTTCCTTCCTTCATCTCAAGGTTTTCCAAGCACCAGCTGTTACTTGCAGAGATGGGAAATATGACCAAAAGGTAGAGCCCACGATTGCCAAGCTGTATGGGACATAATATGCTGCTGCTGCTGCAGCAGTAGAAAGCTTCAGTAGGCACAGTGCCAGGTCCTGCCAATGCACGGTGCCAAGCTGATCCACCTCTTCAGTCTATTATGTGTCCGTCCACCAAACACACAAGGAGACAAGGACACAAGTGCCTTCTGTGAAGTGGACTATATTGCACCTAAAGTGTGTCCCTTCTGTAGTGTAGCTGTCCTGTTGTACCCAAACTTAGCCAAAGAGTATATGAGGCAGGGGAGCACAGTAATGGACTGCTATGCACTACTGATTCTGTATGGACTGTTAGTGTAACTGTGTGACATGACCTTGTTATAAAGACATCACCCTGAAGCCAATAGTGCAGGACAGTCTCAAAAGCAACATTAATGCCTGGGGCTTAGCTGGCCTTACTTCATAGCTAGAACAGGAAACCATCGATAATTTACTCAGATGATCTGGGCTGCTGCCTACAGGACCATTATTTGTAGGACCCTGTCCCCCATTAATAAATAATGCCACTGAAATTATGTAATTCTGCGGCCCCAGCCAGTTTTGCATCATTATGGATTTGCATTTGCCACATATTGCAGAATTGAGGAGTAAAATGTGCTTCCAGCTCGAAAGGATCAAAAGTTACAAAAAATGAAGCGAAGTGTTGCTGCACAATGAAAGGCCTTCCGCAAAGGTTCACTGACTATCATTAGTTGCTTATTTCTGTATTTGGATGGTAAGCTAGTACTAACTTTAGCTCAGATGCGTAAAAATGACAAACTAATGAAGTAATACTATCAAAAAATGTGCCACATTACATTGCATTGTATCCTTATTCCCGTTTATAATCTAGTCATCCCTGTCGCGTAATATGGCCATTCCCTGTTGCAGAATTAAGTGGCTCTGTTAAGTGCCAGCAACTAAATAAAGTACTGCTCATAACCTTATTTGCAATATCACTTTAAAGGTTCGTATTTTTTTGTTAGTACAAGGATTTTTTCTTTTACAATAAAAACCATAAGCCCCCTCTGCCCCAACAGAATGCTAGATGTGATGTTACTGACAGAAAAGTCTGAACCGTCTGGTGGACACTGAACCACTGCAAACCCATTTAAAAATTTTAAAAATCCTCCCCTTCATTCAATCAATCAATCATGGGTTTGTTGAGCGCAACTACTCACCCGTAAGGGTCTCAAGGCGTTGGGGTGGAGGGGAGGTGCAGGATCCAGTCCATTAGGAGAAGGTCTATCGAAGAGCCATGTTGAGAGGTTTCTCGTGAAGATGGGGATTGATGTTGTCTGTCTGAGGTGGAGCGGTAGGGCGTTACAGGCTCTGGTCGCGAAGAAGGAGAAGGAACGGCCTCCCGATCTGGTCTTCCTGGTGTGGGGGACCACGGCTTGGGACAGCTGGGCTGATCGTAGGGTCCTTTGGGGTGCATGGAATTGGATTTTCAGGTATGTGCGTGGGTGAGAATCTTGAAGGTGATTCTAGCCTTGATGGGGAGCCAGTGGAGTGTGCGCAGGTGCTGGGAGATGTGGCAGTGTCTTGGTAGGTTGAGGATTAGTCTTGCGGCTGCGTTCTGGATGTTTTGTAGCTTGCGGGTGAGGTTTTTGTTAATTCTGCCATAGAGTGCGTTGCCATAGTCGAGTCTTATGGTGACGAGGGCGCGAGTGAAGGTCTGTGTTTGAGGGAGATCCATTTGAAAGTCTTGCGGAGGGTGGGGAAGCAGGTGGATGCGACGGAGTTGATCTGGCGGTCCATTTTGAGTTCGGAGTCCAGGATTATTCAGAGGTTGCATGCATGGTCAGTGGGGGTGGGTAGGCTTCCGAGGGCGGGGGACTACCAAGTGTTGTTCCAGGCATCGGGGTGTGGGTCCACTAGGAGTACTTCTGTTTGGTCGGTGTTGAGTTGTAGGCAGCTGCTCTTCATCCATTTGGCGACTGCTTCCATGCCTTCTTGAAAGTTGTGTTTGGCTGTGTTGGGTTCGTTGGATAGGGAGAGGATGAGTTGGGTGTCGTCTGCGTATGAAAATGTTGAGTTCGTGGTTTCGGACAATGGGGCCAAGCGGAGCCATGTAGACGTTGAACAACATGGGGCTGAGGGAGGATCCCTGGGGGACTCTACAGGTGGTTGGTGTAGGGTCCTACAGGAAAGGAGGGAGTCTGACCCGCTGCGTTCTGCCGGAGAGGAATGAATGGATCCAGTCGAGGGCCTCGTCTCGGGTACGTGTTAGAGTGTGGTGAGAAACTGTGTCAAAGGCTGCTGAAAGGTCGAGGAGGATGAGGGCTACTGTCTCTCCTCTGTCCAGAAGGGAGCGGATGTTGCCTGTTGCGGCGAGGAGGCGGTTTCTGTGCTGTGTTTTTTTCTGAAGCCGGATTGGGAGGAGTCGAAGATGTTGTGCTCTTCGATGAAGGTTTCAAGTTGGCGAGTTGCATTTATTAAGTGCCTGCTACCGCTCCTCATGGGTAATAAGAGCTATATATAAATGCAATTGCACGCAATACAATTTGTCATTTTCTGCGATGTTTTCTTAGAAGCATTCAACGGGTATCAGTCAAGTAAGGGAGGGGGCAGAGATCACTTTTCAAGTGAGGATGAGCTAACTCACCCCAGTGCCAACAGGCAGTCATTAGCTCTCCTTTAAGACAATAGTAAAAGCTCAAATGCTTTGCCCTGCACAGCGAGAGCCCTCAACATGAGGTCTGCACCCTAGGATATTGTAAATCACCTGAAATCATCACCCCGTCCTGAATTTTGTAGCAGAGGGAGATGATGAACCTGTCTTTAAGAAAATTAAATATCTTCTCTGACGCCACTTTCCGGGCACAGCTCTTCACTGAGACAAGTACCCTCGAAGATGGAGCCCGGGCTGTTACCCACAACACGGTGGGGTTTGCCATTTAGCCCAATGGGTGTTGTGCTCCTGATGCCCGCTGCTGTAAATGTATGTATGTATGTATGTATGTATAAACTATTTTGTAGCGCGCTCCGTTACTTGAGAGTATCCTGGCGCGAGGGGAAAGGCAGGAAACAGAACCGCAGAGAAAACAACTTATATTAAACTCTTGAATAGGTGTGTTTTTAAATTTTTCTTAAATAGCGCCACAGTTTGGGAGGAACGCAGATAAAGAGGTAGAGCGTTCCACGCCCTGGCCACAATCACAGAGATTGACTGGCCACCAAGTCTGGCACGTTTGAAACGGGGAAGGTACAGTTTCAGCTGTGTGGATGATCTAAGAGAGCGAGTTGGCACATAACAAATAAATCTCTTTCTCAGATAAACGGGGCCTTGGTCGTGAATGGCTCTAAACGCCAGCACCAGAGATTTAAACAAAATGCGCTGCGCAACCGGGAGCCAATGAATGGTGCTCATCTCAGCACGTACGCTCCTCCATCTGGGGATGTTAAAAATCAGACGGACGGCCGCGTACTGGATGATTTGCAGGCGCTTCACCAGGTAGGCCGGAATACCGCTGAACAAAGCATTCGCGTAGTCCAGCCTTGCCAGTATAAGAGCTCGGGCAACCGTCTCCTTAGCTTCATTAGGGAGCAGAGGGAAAAACTTGCGGAGCATTTTCAGTGTGGCAAAGCAGGTGCCTGTCAGTTTTTTTATATGCTCCTCAAATCTGAGGTCCTCTGCAAACCAGATGCCCAGGTTTTTAGCCGGTCTTCCCATCTCTTTCGGACTAGGGATGTTAGGGGGCCACAGTGTGTTCTTAAACAGAGGGGGGAAGGAACCGTAATGTATTGGATAACAGTACAGTAGAGACAGAGTGTCACCACATGAGATCACTAGAATTGTTGAATCAACCTTAATCGCTGGCAGTTGATGGCGCTGTCTCGCATTTGAAGCAGCCCGATGGGTGGGGGCGAGGCATCGAGGGAAAGGGTCATCAAATTAGTTTTTAAGTTTGTTTGATCATTTCTAGCCATTGCTTCAAGCTGTTCTCATTGAGCTACCCTTAACAGCAAAGACATGCCCTGAAGAAGGTTACATAAGGTTACATAAAATCCGTGTGCTATAGGGACTTGAACGTCCTCACATTCAACAGGCCCAACACACGATAGATGGTTTTCATTCAGAGGACACATGCCCTACCAGTTTGAGCCAGAAGTGTCTTTTTTGGGGCTGAACTGATTTGAATACCATTATACCAATATTTTATCGGACTGTGAACAAAAAAGAGAACAGAAGAAACTCAACATTGGTAAATAGTTACGACTAATTTAGGCATTTCGAGACAAAACAGCTTGTCCCAAAATAGTAGATCATGCCAATTTAAAGAGAAAAGGACTTCGGGGTGGGAGGAAAATTCCATCTGCCAGCAGTGAATGTTCCATTCCGCCAGCGGAATTTTGCAGCTCTGCATTACTCTGGTTAAAGTGAGTTCTGGCAAAATTCTGCCAATCACCGCATGGCTGAATTTTTCCTGCAAGGCCTCAGAAATGCACAAGTGAGATTTAGTGTCTCCTAGAGCCACTCTCTAACACGGGCGGTTGCAGTCAGATGGTTGCTTTGAGTGGCTGCGTTCTCATTCGCACTGCACGGTGTTAATTTTTATATGCTGCTTATACTAAATTGCACAACAAGCAGCGCAACATGCATATTTTCCACCCGTTTGCATAACTCCACAGATTTTCACTGACTTTATTTAGTTGCCAACTGCATGAAAACACTTATAGCAAGAAACCTGATGTGGGCTTATGCTACCAGCAATGCAACTTCCACCCACACAATATAATATTTCATTTCAGAAGCTGCAATGTGAATTTATTTTTGTTATAATTTATAAAATCAACATATTTGTATACATTTTTGTCATATATTATCCTCGTTATTTAGAGTCTCGAAGGTATCCTGAGAGGTCTCACTGCAGCGGTCAGACTAGACAGGGTAGGCCTGAAGCCAGTGTTTTCTTTTGACACACTAGTGGACGGCATAATAAGTGCTGAGTTAACTTTTCATGCCAAAAGTGTATAGCCCCACCATATACTAAGACCTTAAACAAAAGTTAAATAGGGCATTTAGGGAGTAGCCAATTTTCCAGGTTTTAGGGGTCAGAGCCTAAAGTGGGCACTGGTGTGCGGATCCCAAGAATGCAGTCTAAAAAATCTGAGGAGACATGCAAAAAGGATTAGTTACTTACCTGTAATCCTAGTTCTCTTCCAGGGGTATACTCATAAAAGTCATAAGCACGGAATCATCTCCGCCCATGAGCGGGAACCCGGAACACAAACAATATATATGTGTAAATATATCAAAAAGTACATAGTACTAAACTAATTATACACATATACATGTATAATAACCATAATATTCAGCCTAACATATATACATAGGCTAATAAAGCCAAACTTACACATGTTCTGAAGCATGAAAATATGCTGTATATAAATGCAATAAACAGGCATGAGCCTAAAATGCATTTCATAACCATGAAAAACCTTTTATTTTCATCAAAGAACCTGTTGTAAACAGTTATTAGCCTAAAAGGCTGCATATGAAAAAATGTCTGTGTACAGAAAATCAGACTGGCACCCTGCCTTTAAGGCCCCAGAGAATCTGCACACTTTGCCTTTAAGGCCTCCAGGAGAACTCTGTTCCCATCATGCACCACAGGTGACAGTTAGGTCAGTTCTTTTGTACGGTACAGTAAACTTTAGCAGGAATCTGCACTTAAAAACTTCATAATACATATTGAAAAAACCTCAATGCTACTGCTCGCTCGGGGAGGCGGGAGGGTGCTTATGACTTTAATGAGTATACCCCTGGAAGAGAACAAGGATTACAGGTAAGTAACTAATCCTTCTCTTCCAGGGGATACTCATTAATAGTCATAAGCACTGAATAGAGTAGCAAGCTCATACCCACCAGAAGCGGGCAAACAGATAAATGCATAGCCACACTTTTAAACCATAGTGTTTAGCTAGAATTAGCAAACAAATTTCTGAGGGATGCTTGTCCCACTTGTGCATCAACCTGCGCATCAGAATCTAGACAGTAATGGCGTGTAAACGTATGCACTGAACGCCAAGTAGCTGCTTTACATATCTCTGACATAGCCACATTCCTAAGGAGAGCTGTGGTAGTAGCTTTCCCCCTCGTAGAATGCGCCCTAGGTCTACCTGATAAAGACTTGTGGGCTAGCTGATAAGCCAGTAGGATACACGACACTATCCATCTAGAAATGGATCTCTTGGACGCTGCCAAACCAGTATTCGTAGGACCATAGTTCACAAACAGACGGTCCGTGTGCCTCAAAGACTTTGTTTTATCTAAGTAAAATTTCAAAACCCTTTTCAGATCTAACGAATGTAGAGCCCGTTCAGCCGGACTCGAAGGGTTTGGAAAGAAAGTAGGCAATGTTATGGTCTGATTAATATGAAAATCCGACACCACCTTGGGCAGGAAAGCAGAATGAGTTCTGAGCACCACTCTGTTTCCATGAAAAATAGAGTACGG
The DNA here is from genome assembly GCF_964261635.1 of Lissotriton helveticus. Classification (NCBI taxonomy): domain Eukaryota; kingdom Metazoa; phylum Chordata; class Amphibia; order Caudata; family Salamandridae; genus Lissotriton; species Lissotriton helveticus. The sequence goes on along the minus strand of NC_136071.1, from coordinate 341,618,398 downwards.
TTCATTGCAACACAGAGCCTGGATTTCGCTCACCCTACGAGCAGAAGTGATGGCCACCAGGAACGCTACTTTCCAAGATAAGTGTTGTAACGATGCTTTATGTATGGGTTCAAAGGGGGGACCCATTAACTTGGTCAACACCACATTAAGCTCCCTAGGTGGAGAAGGAGACCTGACTGGAGGATACACCTTCCTTAAACCTTCCAGAAACTCCTTCACCACAGGCATCCAAAAGAAAGATATCTGTCTTGGCGATTTTCTATAAGCAGTTATTGCAGCAAGATGGACTTTGATGGAACTAAACTGCAAACCAGATTCAGCAAGGTAAAGTAGATAAGGTAAGATAACCTGTTCTTGACCATGAATAGGGTCAAGACCCTTACTCTGACACCAAAGGTAAAAACGTTTCCACTTAAATCCGTAGGATTGTCTTGTAGAAGGTCGCTTTGCCTCCTTAAGGATGTTCATACACTCCGGATTCAGCTGCAAGTGCCCGTACTGGATGACTTCAGGAGCCATGCTGCCAAGCGCAGGGAGGGCAGATTGGGATGAAACACTCGCCCCTCCTGTTTGGACAGAAGATCCGGGCGACAAGGCAATCTCCTGAGTGGCACTTCTGACAACTGGAGGAGATCTGGGAACCACCACTGGCGTGGCCACTCTGGGCAAATCAGTATCATTCTGGAGTCGGTCCTGTACATCCGGTTGATCACTGCCGGTATCAACGGTGTCGGTGGAAAGGCGTACAGCAAGTTGACACCAGTCTATCAAAAGGGCATTCCCTTGAGACCGTTTCTGGGAGAACCTGGACGCGAAGACGGGGCATTTTTGTTTGCTGCGTCTGCGAACAGATCGATGTCTGGTGTTCCCCAAGCCTGGAAAATGCTTTGCGCGACGTCCTCGTTGAGAACCCAGTCGTGCGCTTCGACGAAGTCTCTGCTGAGGTCGTCCGCCTGTGAGTTGAGACTCCCTGGCAGGTGAACCGCTGTTATTGACAGGTCTCGTGCTAGCAACCAATGCCAAATGGTCTGGGCTTCTATGGACAGAGTCCTGGAACCCCCCTGCTTGTTTAAGTAATACATTGTAGTTGTATTGTCTGTTTGCACCAGGAGGGACCGAGTCTGTAGAGATGGAGCCAGGGACTTGAGAGCAAGATGGACCGCTCTGAGTTCGAGTAGATTGATGTGATATCCTTTCTCGAAGTCTGACCATAGCCCTTGTACCTGCAGAGGGCCCATATGCGCCCCCCAACATTGGAGAGAGGCGTCTGTGATCAGAGTCTGCGTTGGTGGGGCCTGATGAAAAGGAACTCCCTTCATCAAGTGTGTCTTCTTCATCCACCACCGGATGGAATCTCTTGCAGACTGTTGGAGATGAATTCGATCCTCCCAGCATCCCGTCCTCTGCTTCCACTGATCTTCCAGACACTGTTGTAGAGGACGCATATGCAAATGTGCGTTTGGAACGATGAAGATGCACGATTCCATGGACCCCAGGAGAGAGGACACTTGCCGAACTGTCGGACGTGCAGACTGAAGGAGAAGAATACACTTCGCCTTGATGGATAACCACCTCTCCTCCGAAGGAGACACGTTTTCTATTTCCGTGTCCAGTTGAGCACCCAGGTAGTGGATCTTCTGGGTGGGGTTCATTATGGACTTCTTGTAATTGACTTGAAGACCCAACTTGCACATGAGTTGGAGGCATATCGATAGATGTTCTTCCAGTAGAGATGGGGATGAACTCTTCAGAAGCCAGTCGTCTAAGTACGGATATATGAAAATCCGTCTCTTTCGAAGACAAGCCGCAACTACCGCCATACATTTGGAAAATGTTCTGGGAGCTGATCTCAGGCTGAATGGGAGTACTGCGTACTGATAGTGATGAGCAGCTACTTGAAACCTGGAAACTTGCGATGTTTTCTGGATACCGGAATATGAAAATAAGCATCCTTCAGATCGATGGAGCACATCCAATCCCCCTGATGTAACTGGGGGAAGATCTGATGAAGAGTCAGCATTCGAAACCTCTCCTTTCGAATGAACTTGTTCAACCGTCTCAAATCCAGAATGGGTCTGAACTCCATAGCTGGACCTTTTTACTTTACGAGAAAGAATCGAGAGTATAGGCCTTGACTTCTCTGCTGAGATGGTACTAGTTCTATGGCCTTCTTCAGAAGGATGTTCGATTCCTGTTGTAAACGCTTTACATTCCACTGTAACATCTTTAGAGGACGCATGACAGGAGGTGGCTTCTTGAATCTCAAAAGGTACCCGTTCTGAATGATACCCAGCACCCATCTGTCCTTTGTAATCTGTTTCCACTCGTCCAGAAAACACACAATACTTCCTCCAACTGGAGTGGCACATGGTTGTGGAGGAAGCCTCCGTTCATTGTTTTTGAGGCTGTTTGGTAGCGGATGACTGCTGCCTATTTCCATTGCCTCTGCCTCGCCCAGGTCGCCGCTGTTGGAATTGCGACCTCTGTTGATTCTGGCCTTGGTTTTGCGAGGACCAATTTGTCTGTTGGCTCCTCTGCTGGAAAGATCTCTTGTCAAAGGGACGAAAATTACCCGACGTTTAAACTCTTTCTTCTTTTCAAGACCTACGGCCTTAAGAGTGTCCAACTCCACTTTCATCTTGGACATCTCATCGTCAGCGTGAGATCCAAACAGAGTCGAACCATTAAACGGTAAATTCACTATTTTCCTCTGGGCCTCAGGCTTTAGCCCAGTAAGTAGAAGCCAAGCTGAACGCCTAGCACAAACACCATGTGCATAGCCATGCGCTGACAGATCCGCCGAATCCGCAGCCGCGCTAATGCTCTGGTTAGCCACCAGTCCGCCTTCTTCCACAATTTCCAGGAAATCCTTTTGATCTTCCTTAGGGAGTTTATCCGCAAAACGAGCCACTAAGTCCCAGAGCAGACGATCATAGCGGCCCAGTAAGGCTGCCGCACTGGCCACTCATGACCGACCCAGAGGTGTTACACATTCTTCGCCCCAAGGAATCCATACTCTTGCTATCCTTTTCAGGTGCAGCAGAAGAGGTAGATGCTGCAGAATGCGCTTTTCTGACCGCCGCCACAATAAGTGAGTCTGGAGGTGGATCAGAGTGCAAAAATAGTGGATCTTCTTCTGGAGCCTTGTACTTTTTTGCAATCCTAGAAGGACCTGAACCTACCGTGGCCGGAGTCAAAAATGTTCTCATTGCTGGTTCTATCAAACCGAGCACTAACGGCAGAAGAGGCCTGCCAGTCGTCTTGTGATGCAGGGTTTCAAAGATGACTGACGTTGCCACTTGGGGAACTGCCATCTTGATGTTGAACTTATTCGCCCCACGACATAGCACATCATTAAATGTGCTCAAATCATCTACAGGAGACACTCTGGAAGGCGGAGTAGATGATAAAGTGGGAGAATAGTCTCTATATGAAGACCTTGAAGAAGACGAAGATGACGTAGAAGATGGTGAAGGGGTTCTACGCCGTCTCGGAGGAGTTGCCGAACGCTGCCTCCTACGCTCCCTTGAACGAGATCTCTCTCTCACTAGGGATTTCGAGCGTGATCTTCTATGCAGCTCCGTCTGAGGGACCGGAGCCCTCATCCCTATCAGTCCTGCATCTGGACGCATCTTCCAATGTCTCAGGCTTTCCAACCACCTCGGTGACATGTTAAGAGGCCGTTCTGCACGCTCAGGTGAAGCCTCAGGTGAAACCTGAACAATAGGCAGCCCTGCCGAAGACTTGGAGGCTCTGGAGACTACACTGTGCTCAGAGTTCAATGAGCCAGATGGAGTCCGTTGTCTGGGCACCAATTGTCTGTCATCTGACACCTGCCCTGAGGTTGAGCCAGAATGCGCCACCACAGAGGAGTCCTGATGCACTGTCTCTTGAGCCAACACAGACCTGCCGTCTTGCTGACCCTGCGGTGAAGACGTCACTACAAGCTGTGGGCTTATTTCTGACCTCGACAAAGACCTAAGTGAGGTCCGAGAGGCTGGTCTTGATAGTCTCGAAACCGACCTTTCATCAGGTGGGGGAGACCTAGACTGACACTCCATGCTTCGAGCCCGAAGCAAGCTTCGACGTCGACCTACGTCGCGATGGAGACCTTGACCTTCTCTTTTTAGGTCTCGATGTCGAATTCTTTGACGACGATCTTCCTCTCGACGTCGACCTTTTCCTCGACGTCGACATACGTTTCTCCTTCGACGTCGATCGATGACTCCCCCTCGACGTCGACACTGGATCCTTCGACGTCTACACACGATCCTTCGACGTCTGACGCCTCTTCCCTCTACAGCGACTGTCGAGACGCTGAACCTTGCCTCACCGGCGAAGTCCTCGACGTCGATGGAGCCCTCTTCGATGCCGACAATGCTGATGGCGATCTGGATCTCGACGTCGAGCGCACCTTTTTTGACGGCGACGCTCCCTGGAGTCGATGTTTCTTAGTTCTACCTTCAGGAGAAGCTGTTCTTCGACGTTTGAGTTGAGAAGTTGGCTTAGCAGATGATACCAAGCTCTTAGAGCCCTTCTCACCACGACTTTCTCTCTCCAGAAGGCCCAGCAACCTCATTTTCTCCTTTTCTCTTAAAGTCCTACTAGAAAGGTTGAGGCAGTGATAACACTCTTCCACCTTATGAGAAGCTGGAAGACAAACCACACAAACAGAGTGTGGGTCAGTTTTTGACATCTTCTTCCCACAGGAAGGACATTTATAAAATAAAGGTGGCATTCTGACTAACAAAACACCAACAGTTTAGTCAGAAAAAGGTATTAAACCACCACCAGAGTAGTATATTGTCAAAAAGACAAGAAAAAACCAACTTCTGACAGAAAAAATGCAAAATTAGCAGAGCTCAAGTTCCAGGTTCCTCACAGAACAAGCCGGAAAAAAGAACTGTCCTAACTGTCACCTGTGGTGCATGATGGGAACAGAGTTCTCCTGGAGGCCTTAAAGGCAAAGTGTGCTGATTCTCTGGGGCCTTAAAGGCAGGGTGCCAGTCTGATTTTCTGTACACAGACATTTTTTCATATGCAGCCTTTTAGGCTAATAACTGTTTACAACAGGTTCCTTGATGAAAATAAAAGGTTTTTCATGGTTATGAAATGCATTTTAGGCTCATGCCTGTTTATTGCATTTATATACAGCATATTTTCATGCTTCAGAACGTGTGTAAGTTTGGCTTTATTAGCCTATGTATATATGTTAGCCTGCATATTATGGTTATTATACATGTATATGTGTATAATTAGTTTAGTACTATGTATGTACTTTTTGATATATTTACACATATATATGTATATTGTTTATGTGTTCCGGGTTCCCGCTCATGGGCGGAGATAATTCAGTGCTTATGACTATTAATGAGTATCCCCTGGAAGAGAAAGGCAGATTTCCTACAGGGTGTCTCCAATATGGTAGTGCAGATCACATGCTCAAGGACAAGTTAAACAACTGCTTTTTGGTACACTGATGTATCTGCAAATTCCTAGTTTTCTATCAAAGCAACTGTATGGAGTTATCCAGTTTTCTGCTTTCCAAAAGGCATGCATTTAGAATGGAAGAAAACACTAGAACAAATTATGGATCAGCACTAAAGTATGTGCTTCTACCCTTTCCAGAACAGATGAGGCACAAAAGGAAACTTCTAGGCCAGTGAGGGAACAGCGTAGCATTTGGCTGACAAAAGATATACCATCTAGGATAGTCAGTCAAAAGATGCATTTGTGGACATGTCAAGGATCAAAAGGAGTCCACTGCAAAACTTACTAGGGAACACATGGGCAGAACTGCAGCTTTGAGTAGAAAAAGAGAATGCCTTTAGCGGGGTGAGGCTGGGACTTAAGAGATAGCGGATAGCTTTCTTAGACCAATAAAAGGGCCAAAGTAGACTCAAGAGGAACCGCTGCTTAACTTTCACTGAACTAAAGGACAGAATAAACTCATTGATGACCCAAAGGGCCTCTAGAATTGTTTTATTTTTGGTCCACTACGGCCTCAACCTTTTTGGCGTAAATAGGGATCTATTACAAATATTTGTGGGACCAAGTAGTGTGGTTGTAGATCTGGGACTACAGGGTGGCTTTTTAAGTAATGGTATCTGTTGGACTTGGCCCTTTTGGCAGGTTCACCCCTAAAACCTTTTGCTTTTAAATGTGACCTGGTGTTAGTTGTTTTAGGCTTCTGTGCACTTTTAACACTGTGTCCCAGTGTAAAGTGCGTGCACAGCCTGAGTGCATGTGGTGAGATTGGCCTGCCCTCACATATGAATGCATGGGGGAGATGTGTCTCCATGGTAGTTCCTGATGTGAAAGGAGTGCAGGGGCGAGTTTGGTATGTGAGAACTCGTGAGATTAAATGCTGCGCGATGGTGTGCGCAGATTTAATGTGACTAGTGTAGAAGAGCCACTTTTAGAAGTTGGCATTTCTGTGTGCAGTGAATGTGAATTGACTGTCTGGCTTGTGAGTGACAGGGGCTGGCTGGTGTGCCTGGCTCCAGGAGTCAGGATGGGTCTGCCCGGTGGTGAATGGGGAGATCTGCATGTAGATGTGATTAGGACTTGTGTTTGCGCAATACCACAGCAACATCTGGTTGCACTCCAAACACTGCATTAAGTTAATCACATGTTTGGGGATTATTGTTTTTGAGTTTTATTTTATTGTTTCTCCGAAGAGTGTCATTTTTAGATTGTGAACTCTTGCTTCATCTCAGACAGTTTGGTCCCCTGTGTTGCACATGTCTGTGAGCGTCCTGCCAAGATGGAGTCTGCCTTTAATTTCTGTGGTCTGTTTAGATACAGTATGTATGAGTTGGTAGAGTTCTGTGAAGAGAGAGACATAACAGTGAGTGTGTCAGACACCCAGTCCAAATTTAGGAACAACCTAATCCAGACTAGGACTATTGGCATTCTCTATCCTATTTTCAAGTTTATTTGTAGTAAAACAGGTTTGACCTTTGCGTACCTTTATATATACACAAAAAGATGACAACGTTGGGAAACGTAAAAATATGAACAAGACTTCAATCACATGTTTAGCTACCGAAGACAGAGAAAGAGAAGAGGGAACGTCCAAATGGATCTTTTCTAAAGAAAGGGAGGAGGAGAGCAGTTTTGACATCTGAAATGTGTCTCTGAAACAAGTTGGGTACCTAGTTATAACCTCACTGTGTAATAAACTTACAAACCCGTCTTGGGTCCAGTCAGGCTGGTTTGTAAAACCTTAACCCAACCGTGGGTAACTGTAGCTTTGAGCAGCCAGGCTTTTTACCAGGAACAAGTGCAACACATTTAGAAGTACAAAACAATTGGACGAGAAAGAAATGTGACAAAGGAAACCAGTTACCAGTTTATAAACATAGATCTTATTTTTATGAATGTTTAGACACCATAATTAGCAAAATCCAGTGAAGGGTCCCTGAGATATAAATTACTATGCAAATTGTAAATCCCTGCTTTTAACACAAAAAGCAAACCAGTATTGGCAACTATCACAGTTAGCAGTTACTTTGAAAATGTTTTATAAAGTTGTGTTTGGGTACTCAAGTCCACTTTGGGCACTCAAGCCCGCTTTGGGCGACCAACTCTGGCAGGGAGCAAGTCATAAGGGCCAATAAGGTTTAGCAACACATTTACCTTGCAGTCACCAGTCCAGTTCCAGGCTCTATGGGCACACCGACATGGACATTAGTAGAGTGGCCCTAATGCAAGGGATACAAGATACTGATGTGGTCGATGGGGAGTCTTCCCTGGGCCACCGTTTGGTCGACTAACATAGTGGGGTGACTCTGGCCACACAGGTTGAAGTCCAGGGGAAATCCAGCAAAAAAAAAAATAATAAAACACCAAAAAAACACAGTTGCCACTAGCTGACTGATCTCCAGTCACAGCGAAAACAGCAGCTCCTTTTATTTAAGACTAGTGTCAGTCTTGGATGCCCAAACTGCATTTTGACACCTCTGCCAAGCCCGGCAGACACTGGTGCATCAAATTTGCCTGAATGTTCTTTAATAGTTTTCTTCATATTGATGCTGTTAGACGGAGACCTGGAGGGTCGGCCGAGCACAGTGATCGCACAGACAGGTAACTTCCCCCCCACAGATGGACACCACACAAAGATCAGGGTAACACCTTTTATAGGCACTTCTGGTAGTAGAGTGGTACGATACAAGGCGATCAGGACACGATGATCCTCTCAATTCTAGTCTCTAGTAAGGGAAGGGGGTAGCGGGACAGTCTTGGTACCCACGGGTACGGAGGTGTAACGGTGATAGCTCACAATCCTCGAGCTCGGTGTTCGGATGGGTCAGACCGCGGCAGCGCCAGCAGGTCCCGAAGAGGTCGTAGGTGGCAACGGGCCGCGGCAGCGCCAGCAGGTCCCAACGAGGATGAAGGTTACAACGGGCCGCGGCAGCGCCAGCAGGTCCCACGAGAATGCAGGTTGCAACGGGCCGCGGCAGCGCCAGCAGGTCCCACGAGGATGAAGGTTACAACGGGCCGCGGCAGCGCCAGCAGGTCCCACGAGGATGAAGGTTACAACGGGCCGCGGCAGCGCCAGCAGGTCCCACGAGGATGAAGGTTGCAGAGGGCCGCGGCAGCGCCAGCAGGTCCCACGAGGATGAAGGTTGCAGAGGGCCGCGCCAGCAGGTCCCACGAGGATGAAGGTTGCAGAGGGCCGCGGCAGCGCCAGCAGGTCCCACGAGGATGAAGGTTGCAGAGGGCCGCGCCAGCAGGTCCCACGAGGATGAAGGTTGCAGAGGGCTGTGGCAGCGCCAGCAGTCCGTCAAGGATGAGTTCGTCGCGGTGTCTCTCGACTCCAGGATACAACTGCCTTCCTGTCCTGGGGCGGCCTCAGTTATAGGTCTGGCGCCCTTTGATGTCCGGACCCTCGCTCTTGGAGGTCGGGAGGTCTGGGATGAGGGAGTCCAGACACCCAGCAGGGGGGTGGAGCCAGCACCCGAGGAGGCTGGGGGTGCTCGGCACCTGGCGGGGGAGAGCCATCGACACTTCTTACTCCCATTGACCTGCCAAGTGGTCCGTTCACCTCCTGGGTGGAGGGTGGTGCTGGGATGTCAGGGCCTGGCCAGGCCCAGGGTTGGGGTCGGGCTGAGGCCGCGCGGCCGCGTGGGGCCGTGTCCAAGATGGCGGCTGGGCCGGGCAATGGTGCTGACGGTGGCCCGGGCCCTGTCCTGCGGGGAGGGAGCGAGCCCTTCATGTGGCCTGTCCAACATGCGTCCCCCCCAGCTGAAGGCGGGGAGAGTCACCCATCTTCTTGGGGACTTTCCTCGTCGAGGCGGAAAAAGCGGGACAGGCCATCCGCGTTGGCGTGGTCTTGGCCAGGACGATGCTCCACAGTGAAGTCCATCCCCTGCAGGGAGATGGACCATCGCAATAGTTTGGGGTTCTCCCCCCGCATCTGCATGAGCCATTGCAGGGGCCGATCTGTCTGTACCCGGAAATGGGTTCCGAAGAGGTACGGCCGGAGCTTCTTGAGGGCCCATACCACTGCGAAGGCCTCTCGCTCAATGGTGCTCCAGCGCTGTTCTCGGGGCAGTAGGCGTCTGCTGATGAAGGCCACGGGTTGGTCCACTCCTTCGGGGTTCAGTTGGGAGAGGACGGCCCCAATACCATGGTCGGAGGCATCGGTCTGCACAATGAACTCGCGGCTGTAGTCGGGGGCCTGGAGCACCGGAGCGGTGCACATGGCGGCCTTCAGCGTCTCGAAGGCCGCGTGACAGTCGGGAGTCCAGTTGACTCGTTTTGGGTTGTTCTTAGACGCTAGTTCCGTGAGGGGCCCCACAATGCTGCCATAGTCCCTCACAAACCGCCGGTAGTATCCGGTGAGCCCCAGGAAGGCTCGGACCTCTGTTTGTGTTTCGGGGGGTTGCCAGGACTGGATGGCAGCTACCTTGAGTTGGAGGGGGGCCACCAGACCGCTCCCCACTTGGTGTCCGAGGTAGGTCACGGACCCCTGGCCGATTTGGCACTTGCTGGCCTTTATGGTGAGGCCGGCCTGTTGGAGGGCCTGCAGGACCGCTCTGAGGTGGTGGAGGTGGTCGGCCCAGTGGCGGCTGTATACCGCGATGTCGTCCAGGTAGGCGGCGCTGAATTCTTCGAGGCCCGCCAATACCTGGTTCACCAGTCTTTGAAAGGTGGCTGGAGCGTTCTTCATGCCGAAGGGCATCACTCTGAAATGGTAGTGCCCGTCCGGGGTGGAGAAAGCGGAACGTTCTTGGGCCCTGGGGGTGAGGCCGATCTGCCAGTAGCCCGCTGTCAGGTCAAAGATGCTTAGGTAGCGGGCTGCCCCCATGCAGTCGACTAGTTCATCTGCTCGGGGGATAGGGTGAGCGTCGGTTCGGGTGACCGCGTTCAGCCCCCGATAGTCGATGCAGAATCGGAGCTCCGGCGTGGTGCCCGGTGCCGCGGCCTTGGGGACCAGGACGACCGGGCTGGCCCAGGGACTGTCCGAAGGCTCGATGACCCCGAGGGTGAGCATCTTGGAGACTTCTTCTTGGATGCATGTACGTACCCGATCCGGTACTCGGTACGCCCGGTGTCGGACAGGAGGACTGTCCCCCGTGTCCACGTCGTGCAGGCACCAGGAGGTGACTCCGGGTGCGAGGGAGAACAGGTTTGCGAACGGCAGCAGGAGGGCCCGGCAATCTTGACGCTGCTCTGGGGTCAGGGCCTCGGAGAGTCGGACCCCGTCCACCGAGCCATCTCTTTCCCGAGTCCTCAGTAGGTCAGGGAAGGGCTCGGAGTCTCCTTCTGTGCCACTGTCGGTCGCCATCAGCAGGCTGAGCTCTGAGCGCATGAAGTGGGGTTTGAGCCTGTTGGCGTGGAGGACCCGGAGGGGGTTCCGGGGGGACTCCAGGTCGATGAGATAGGTGACGGGACTCCTGCGCTCGATCACCTTGAAGGGCCCCGTCCATTTGTCTTGCAAGGCACACGGTTCGATGGGGGACATCACCCATACCTGCTGACCCGGTTCAAACTCGATGGAGGAGGCATGTTGGTCGTACCACTTCTTCATGTCCTCCTGACTGGCCTCCAGATTGGCTTTAGCGATCTCCCTGAATTTCCGGGTCTGATTTCGGAGGGTCAGGAGGTATTTGTAGACGTCCGGAGGGGTCTTTAGGGGGGCCATTTCCCATTCCTCCTTCACTAGGCTGAGAGGCCCGCGAACGGGGTGTCCGTACAGGAGTTCGAAGGGGCTGAAGCCGAGGGACTTCTGGGGGACTTCTCGGTAGGCGAAGAGGAGGCACGGTAGTAGCACGTCCCACTGGCGGCGTAGGGGTTCTTCCAGCCCCATGATCATCCCCTTGAGGGTGCGGTTGAACCGCTCGACCAGTCCGTTCCCCTGGGGGTGATAGGGGGTGGTGAAGCGGTAAGTGACTCCGCACTGCTGCCAGAGGGATTTCATATACTTTGAAATAAAGTTCGTACCCCTGTCGCTGACGACTTCCCGGGGGAAGCCCACTCGAGAGAAGATCCCCATCAAGGCTCGACCCACTACTGGGGCTGTTATAGTACGGAGGGGGACCGCCTCAGGATAGCGGGTGGCGTGGTCCACCAGGACCAGGATGAAGCGATGCCCCTGTGCTGTTCGGGGGTCCAGGGGCCCCACAATGTCTATTCCCACCCTTTCGAACGGGGTGGTCACCACGGGGAATGGTTGTAGGGGTGCCTTGAGTTTGCGGCCGCTCTTCCCGCTGGCCTGGCAGGTCGGGCAGGACCGGCAATGGTTGGAGACGTCATTTCTCATTTTGGGCCAAAAAAAGTGAGTCACCAGGCGGTGGTAGGTCTTGTCTTGGCCCAGGTGCCCGGCCAGGGGGACATCATGGGCTAGGTTCAACAGGAAGTCTCTGAAGTGGAGGGGCACCACCAGCACTCGCCCGGCCCCCAGTTCTGCGATTTTCTGCTCGCTGTACAAGAGATCATTGTCCCAATAAACCCAGTGGGCCCCGGTGGTGTCTCCTTGGCTCTGGGCGAGCGCTTGCTGTCGCAATCCCTCGAGGGAGGGGCAGGTCTTTTGCTCCTGCCGGAATTGTTCCTGGGTGGGCCCCCCTTCTTGACGCCACTGAGCCAGGTCGGGAAGCTCGGGGGGCTGTGTGGACCCCTCTGTGGTGGGGTCCGGGTGGTCGGTCTGGAGGAAGTCTTCTTCTGGGGTGATCGAGGGCGGAGGTGCTGCCCATTCTGGTTCTTCTGGTCTAGGGATGGTGCGGGTGGCCATGGACCGGGTGGTTACGCACGCCCAGTCCGGGAGACCCAACATCCCCAGATGCTCTCTTCTTTCTACAGCGGCCCACGGGGAGCTCTCGAGATCGTTCCCCAGGAGGCAGTCCACGGGGGCATCGTCGCGGACAGTTACTTTCAGCATGCCGGACACTCCTCCCCATTCGAAGGGGACGCAGGCCATCCGACACAGGCTCTCCGAGTTATCTGCCGATCGGACGGGGCAAAGTACGTTTGGTAGGATTTGTTCTGGGGTCACCAGGTGACAACGGACGGCCGTCACACTGGCCCCGGTGTCACGCAGGGCCTCGGCCTTGCGCCCATTGATGCTCACCCATTGGCTGTACTTCCGAGTGTTGGCGGGCAGGGGAGTCCGCGGGACCATGTCTCTTCCTCCCAGGCATGCCAGGGTCATGGCGGCGGGTTCCCACTCGAACTGCTCCGACTCATAGGTCTCCGTGTCTTCGGAGACTTGTTCTTCTCCCAGGGCGGCGGCCGCCATCTGGCGGGGCCCGGGGACCTGGTTCTTCGGGCAGGTCGGGTCACTGGCATAGTGGCCGACTCGCTGGCATCGATGACACGTCACGTTAGCTCGGAACCCCGGGCGCATCGGGGGGTTTCCCCGGCCTGCTGGGGCCGGGGTGGCATTAGTGGGCGCGGCCGGGACGGCGTCTCTGCCCCGGCCCGGGCCTCCTCCTCCTCCTCGGGGACGATGATGACCTTGGTTGGTTCTGTTCTGCTCATTCGGCCCACTCCGGGCCACTCGGGTGCTCTCCCACCGGTCAGCCTCGGTGGCGAGCTGCCGGGGTTCAGTCAATTTACTGTCGAGGAGGTGCTGCCTGAGCTCGACGAAGCAGTTGTTGGAGAGGTGCTCCCACACAATGAGATTGAAGAGTTGTTCGTAAGTGGTTACGTTGTTACCCTTGATCCACCCCTCGAAGGCTCGGCTGAAATAGTTCACGTATTCCAACCACGTTGTACCTGGGATCCGGGTGCAGTTGCGGAACCTCTGGCGGTACATTTCGGGTGTAAGCCCATATCGACTGAGGAGGGCGGCCTTCATGTGGTCATAGGACGTCATTTGATGGTCCGGAAGCTGCAGCAGGGCATCACGACCCTCGTTGACGAATCTCCCCCATAGACCGGCTCCCCAGTCACTTTGAGCGACCCGGTGGGCGGTCATGGCAATCTCATAGGCCTTGAACCACTGCTGTATGTCGTCGTTCCGGTGATATTCTCGGACCACATCCTTGGGGATGTGGACCTTCTGCTCGGTAGGACCCGGGGAGTGCGGTTGCTCGGGCACCCCTAGGTTTTTGTTCAGTTTGCGTATTTCTATCTCCGCTAGTTTGCACTCGTGCTCGTATGCCAGTCTTTTTTCTTCGAGGTCTCTCTGTCTCTGTTTTTCCTCTCGCTCTTCTCTGAGCCGTAAGTGTTCTAAGTTTATTTTTTGTTCCACCAGTTTCAATTCTCCGTCTAATCTGAGTCGTGCCAAGTCTAACTCGTGTAATCTATTTTTTTCCCGCTCTTGGATCTCTTCACGGGAAGGGCCTGTTCTCCGTTCCTCCGTCCGGGTGGTGTTGACTTCCGGGGCTGCGGGGTCCCGGGGGGTTGCGGTATTTGTCTCTGTCCAGGCCTCTAGGGCGTTTTTGAAGTCTTCTTTTGTGCTTAGCCCGGTGGTAGCAATGCCTAAGTCCATGCAAAATTGTTTGAGCTCTCGGTGGTTGTATTCTTCCAGCTTTTCCATCTGGAACTTCTCCGCCGATCCGCTCTCTTTGGTCGTCATTGTGGTTTTAGTCGTAGGGTGAGTTACTGTCTGTACGGTACGCGTTGGTTCGGATCGCGCCGCTAGCCACCAATGTTAGACGGAGACCTGGAGGGTCGGCCGAGCACAGTGATCGCACAGACAGGTAACTTCCCCCCCACAGATGGACACCACACAAAGATCAGGGTAACACCTTTTATAGGCACTTCTGGTAGTAGAGTGGTACGATACAAGGCGATCAGGACACGATGATCCTCTCAATTCTAGTCTCTAGTAAGGGAAGGGGGTAGCGGGACAGTCTTGGTACCCACGGGTACGGAGGTGTAACGGTGATAGCTCACAATCCTCGAGCTCGGTGTTCGGATGGGTCAGACCGCGGCAGCGCCGGCAGGTCCCGAAGAGGTCGTAGGTGGCAACGGGCCGCGGCAGCGCCAGCAGGTCCCAACGAGGATGAAGGTTACAACGGGCCGCGGCAGCGCCAGCAGGTCCCACGAGAATGCAGGTTGCAACGGGCCGCGGCAGCACCAGCAGGTCCCACGAGGATGAAGGTTACAACGGGCCGCGGCAGCGCCAGCAGGTCCCACGAGGATGAAGGTTGCAGAGGGCCGCGGCAGCGCCAGCAGGTCCCACGAGGATGAAGGTTGCAGAGGGCCGCGGCAGCGCCAGCAGGTCCCACGAGGATGAAGGTTGCAGAGGGCCGCGGCAGCGCCAGCAGGCAGGACAATAGTTCACAAGGCAGGGCTGTGGCAGCGCCAGCAGTCCGTCAAGGATGAGTTCGTCGCGGTGTCTCTCGACTCCAGGATACAACTGCCTTCCTGTCCTGGGGCGGCCTCAGTTATAGGTCTGGCGCCCTTTGATGTCCGGACCCTCGCTCTTGGAGGTCGGGAGGTCTGGGATGAGGGAGTCCAGACACCCAGCAGGGGGGTGGAGCCAGCGCCCGAGGAGGCTGGGGATGCTCGGCACCTGGCGGGGGAGAGCCATCGACACTTCTTACTCCCATTGACCTGCCAAGTGGTCCGTTCACCTCCTGGGTGGAGGGTGGTGCCGTGATGTCGGGGCCTGGCCAGGCCCAGGGTTGGGGTCGGGCTGAGGCCGCGCGGCCGCATGGGGCCGTGTCCAAGATGGCGGCTGGGCCGGGCAATGGTGCTGACGGTGGCCCGGGCCCTGTCCTGCGGGGAGGGAGCGAGCCCTTCATGTGGCCTGTCCAACAGATGCCATGACTTGTTTGCTGGTCCACATATGGGGGTTTCCCCACCACACGATCCTGTAGCTTTGGGCGCTAATGGATTCACCATGTTTGCACTTTTACTGTACATGTCTTTGCACCATTCACCGTTCTTTTTGTTTTTAAACACAGGATCAATGGTGCATGTGCGAGGTGAAGACGTGCATTGGATGTCCCTAAGGACAATACTTAGGAGCTCATCTCAATTTTGGCCATTCTGTACATGGCTTGACCCTGGTGACCAAGAGTCCAAGTGGCATACAAGTGGACATTCAAATGGACAATTTTTTCATCCCAGCTCTCCGCATACAAAAATAATTGTGAATCAGAAGTGGTGCGTCGGTTACAACAGTGCAGACAAAGCCTCCCTCTTATCGCACAAGTTACTTACTTGTGTAACAATATAACTGTAAGATAATTTGGTTAGTGATAGATTCCTTACCTTACAATATCCCCAGGCATCAGACTGGATCCGGAAAGTTTTTTCATCAGCAGTAACCCATGGCATTGGTAGGCGTCGTCGTACGGCTCTGCGTACGTCGCTAGCATCGTAGTCGCCGAGATGACATCGCCGTGATGACATCACTGGAGCTATTTAGACGCGCCCACATGTGCTGACGTCAGTTCTATACACGACTTTCCGCGCCAGGAACGCAGAGCCATGCAAGATACTGACCACTAGTGCATTGAAACTAGGGCCCTGAAAGGCATGACCTTAACTATAGAAATCAATTCGCAGAACGGGGAGGATGGTTGGGGAAGTAAGGAATCTATCACTAACTAATGTCTCTTACAGATGTATCGTTACACAAGTAAGTAACTTGTGCATCAGAAAGAGACACGCTAGTGATAATTCCTTACCTTAGAATAGATACCCCAGCAATACCAACCCCGGTGGTGGCTCTGCGAACAAAGATCACACCAGAAAGTCACAGAGAACAGAACGGCCAAAGAAGCAGTCTCTCCAGACTTGACTGTCAAGGCAATAATGCTTGGCAAAAGTGTGCAGCGAGGCAAAGTTGCTGCCTGACAGATGTCTTGCAGGGAGACGCCAGGTCCCAATGCAGTAGTAGCTGCTGTAGCCCTGGTAGATTGGGCACGCAATCCCACCAGAGGTTCCTTTTTAGCCAGAAAATAACAGGCCTTGATACACAAGACGACACCGCGGGAGATGGTCCTCTTGTAAACAGCCCGGCCTTTCTTGGCGTCCACATAGCCAATAAAGAGCTGCTCATCCACCCGGAACTGTTGTGTGCGATTCAGGTAAAATGAAAGCGCACGTTTTGGGTCTAGACGGTGGAGCCTCTCTTCCTCTCTGGAAGGATGTGGACGTGGAAAGAAAGTGGGCAAGGTGATAGTCTGCCTTATGTGAAAAGCAGTGACAAGTTTTGGCCAGAAGGAAGGAAAAGTGCTAAGCACAACCTTGTCCAGATGGACTCTCAGAAAAGGTGGCTTACAAGAAAGACCCTGGAGCTCACACATGCGCCTAGCGGAGGTGTTGGCAACCAGGAAAGCAGTCTTCAAAGTTAATAAACGAAGAGGACAGTTATGAAGCGGCTCAAAAGGAGCGCACATCAAAAAAGTAAGAACCAGATTCAAGTCCCACTGCGGCATCACAAACGGAATAGGAGGGAAAAGGTGAGTAATGCCTTTGAGAAATCTATTAACAACAGGGGACTTGAAAAGAGAGGGCTGATCAGGAAGACTGAGAAAGGCAGAGATTGCAGAAAGGTAGCCCTTGTAAGTGCCCAGAGCAAAGCCCTGCCGGGCCAAAGAAAGCAGGTACAAAAGGACCTCCGTAAGATGGACAGAAAGGGGATCCACAGCCTTTGCTGTGCACCATGCCACAAATTTGTTCCACCTGCAGGCATATACCGATTTAGTGGAGGGGCGCCTGGCTGCCAGAATGACATCACAGACTTCAGGAGGCAAATCAAACTGAATCAACCTTCACCACTCAATTTCAACGCATGTAGGTGGAGGCTGGACAGGTTCAGGTGGAGGACCGTCCCCTGCAGCTGTGACAGAAGATCCTACCGAAGAGGCAGTCGGATCGGGGGGATCCATGCTCATACTGAGTAGCTCGGTATACCAAACTCTTCGAGCCCAGTCCGGTGCCACAATAATGACTTGGGCCCGATCGCGCCTAATCTTCTTCTGCACTCTGGGTAGAAGTGGTATAGGCGGAAAGGCGTACAATAGACCGTAGCTCCACTCATGATGAAGAGGATTGATGAGCGAGTGCCGCCTTGGAAATTTCAATGAGCAGAACAGCTGACAATGCGCCTTCTCTTCGGTGGCGAATAGATCTAACCAAGGCTCTCCCCACTGTCGAAAGAGACCTTGCATCACCTCAGAGTGAAAACCCCATTCGCGATACATCAGGCACCGGCTGTTCAAAGAACCTGCCAGGTGTTGAACCGTCAATGAAATGCCTTAACGTTCTGCCCATGTACAGAGGCGCAGACCCTCCTGACATAGGGTCCACGACCCCACCGCACCGTGTTTGTTGCAATACCACATGGCGGTGGTGTTGTCTGTAAACACCTGCACCACATTCCCCTTGAAAGAGGGAAGGAATGCCTTCAGTGCAAGAAGGATCCCTCGAAGCTCCAGAAGGTTGATATGGAGCAGGGACTCCGCCGGAGACCAGAGGCCCTTGATCTCTGCCTCTCCCATGTGGCCACCCCATCCCAGGAGGGACGCATCCGTCACCACTGTGTGCTCCGGTTGGGGAAGGGAGAGGGATCTGCCACTGACCCAATGTTGATTTGTGAGCCAATTGTTGTGCAGTGCCCTCCGAGATCTGAACGTAGTCGGACCAGTTTCTGGATGCTGCGCCCAATGGAACTTCAGGTCCCACTGCAGAGCCCGCATATGCCATCTGGCATGGTTTGTGAGTAGGATGCAGGTGCCATGAGGCCCAGCAGCCTCAAGGTCGTCCTGACCGAAACCAAGGGCAAGGGCTGAAAGATCAGAATCATAGCCCGAATGTCCCGGACTCGCTGTTCGGCAGGATAGACCCAAAACTGTGCCGTGTCCAGAACCACTCCAATGAAGAGGAGCTTCTGAGAGGGGATCAGGTGCGACTTCGGCACGCTGACGGAGAACCCCAGCAAATGCAGGTCGGCCGTAGTCTGGAGGTGGGAGAAGACTGTTTGGGGCGAGCCCACCTTCAACAACCAGTCGTCGAGATAGGGTAATACTGAAACCCCTGATCTGCGCAGATGAGCTGCGACCACCGCCATCACTTTTGTGAACACCTGAGGTGCGCTTGTAAGGCCAAAGGGGAGCACGGTGAACTGAAAATGCTCCTGTCCCTACCATGAATCGCAGGTAATGCCAGTGGGCCGGCAGTACAGGGATATGAAAATAGGCTTCCTGCATGTCCAACGCTACCAACCAGTCTTGCGGGTCGAGGGCAGACAAGACCTGAGCAAGTGGGAGCATCTTGAACTTCTCCTTCCGGAGGAAGCAGTTGACATTCCGAAGGTCCAAGACGGGACGCAGACCTTTGTCCTTCTTTGTCCTACTTCTGGAGTCGGAACGTGCTCGATGGCCCATTTGGCCAAGAGGGCCGTAACTTTCTGCTGGAGAAGTGTCAAGTGATCCCTGACATGCGATTCTGCAAGTGATTCCATGCACGGCTGGAGCCGTGAGTGCTTCCCCTAAGACGCAGCAGGAGCTGTTACTGATCCTCACCTTTCTACCCTCGCATGGCAGGAGCCGCGAGAGAGTTCCAGGACGTGGCTGAGCCGCGGATGTTGGCCGGTGCGGCAGTAGCCGCGAGAGATCTCCCGGACACAGTTGAGTCGCGGGTGTTGCTAGCGCGGCAGGAGCTGCGGGAGATCTCCTGGGTGCTACGGGTGCTACGTGTGCTTGCGGGTGCGGCAGGAGCCGCAAGAGATTACCCGGGCGGTGCCGCAAGTGTTTGCAAATGCGGCGGGAGCCGCAAGAGACTTTTCAAACGAGTCTGAGGCTGCACAGCACCGCTTCCCGAGCGCGCTAAGAGCGGTGTCCGAGACCCGCCTGCACTTAGGAAACCCAGCGCAGTTACACAGCTCGCACTCCACACTCTTTTCGTTGCCCTGCTCTGCCCCCCGCGTCGCCGCGCAGACCCCCGTGGGCCCTGGTGGCAGCAGAGGCGGAGGTGCCGGGCCTTGAGCACTCGAGCATTGCACAGCACTGCACGCCGTGCACGGCGTCCCAAAACCCACCTGGTGACCAGCTGGAACTCGCCGGTACTGCCCCAGCCTGGGTCGCCGAGCAGTCCCCCCGCAGACCCCTGGTGGCAGCAAGGGCATAGGTGGAGGCGCCGGTGAGCGACCAGAAATGGGGGTGTAGAGCTAAGAAATCGACGTGGCTCGGGGCATCTGAGCTTAGCTGCCATCAATCATTAAGGGAAGCTTGAACAGAATTGACCGGAACAGAATTGAACAGTACCTGGCTCCGTGAATGACTGCACACGGCAGGTGTAAGCAGGTCTAAGCAGACTGTGGAGATAAAGGTGAGCACTGGGACAGCGACAGGGGAGGGAAGGTCAGGCTCATCAAGGCCCGCCCTGAGCTCTGCATCAAGCACCCCAAGCACCCCTAAGCCCGGCGACCTGAGCGGTACTGTGCCACAGCTGAGTCAACACTCCAACTCGTCCAGTGCCACCGAGCATAGCATAGTGCAGTTGAAGATAGCGCAGTTGAAGAGAGGGGTAGTATCTTGTGCGCCAGCGTTCGCCTGCAAGTCCCTAAGCCCCCTCAAACCAACCCCAGTCCACGTCTCTTCACTCAAGGTGCAAGCAGCAGCAGTAAGTTGCAGTGAGGCAAGGCGGAAGAGGTTTACAAGCGAATAGAGCTGCCGTGCCCGATAACAGAAGCACAGTAACCACTCGGAGAGAGACAAGAAAGGGACCAAGTGGGATCACCATGAGATCCGGATGAGAAAGAAGACCTTTAACAAGGCCACCGCCCAAACGAAAAAGGAATGAAGCGGTGGCAAGTCAAGTGACCCCCAGAAAAAGACAACCCGAGAGTTAACAGCACCAAGGACAGTAATAACACCATCTCACGTAAAAGTAACTCCAATAACACAAACAATTGGTCAAATGAAAGCCCAACAGGCAAAGGACAAAGTCCAACACCAACAGAGCAAAGCAACGCAAACGAGCTAAAACACACGCTTAAAGCAACAAAAGGAAAAATTCACAAGATTTAATTACCATAGAAGGCCAGCCTCCAAGGAAAAAAAAAATTACTACCAACCAAAAATCTACACGAAATTTACCTTTCTAAAAGACCCAGTTAAAGCAATCTACTCAAACAACGAATCCATAACTGGCCTACAATCCCCACTGCGTCCCGCTGGCGCAAACGGCTCTTTTCCTCAACCATCAAATATTACAGTTGCAGAAATACATAAGTTCGCAATTCAAATGGAGACCTTGGCCCATACAAGAAGCACAATTGGGGCTGGAGCACAATCGGGGCAAGCAGCTGAAAGCCCAGAATCAACAGAGGGAGACATCAGCCAAATTACTCCATCAATAGGCGCAGGTGATCAGGAAACAAACTCAAGGGAGCCAGCGCCCGAGATGGATATATCGAGTAAACTGGCCCAAGAACCAGAAGGGCTCCCGGAGCATTAAAGTCCCAACACCACAAGAGGCCAGCTATCCCTCACCCATACCCCACCATCCAAACAGCACGCACTGGTCAAAAAGGACCAAGAGACCACACCATCTTATGCATACAAAAGCCAACCACACGTGGAACTGACTATCCAAGGCAACACTTCAGCAGCTGAGAAGCAGCAAATGAAAATCAACCCTGCAAACTTCTCCCCACACTCGGTACACGGGGACTCGTGTTCTTCAGATGGCGACATGACCTTCTTGGCATCACAAGAATGGGACGACTCAGTGGCATCGTACAACGTTAATTCATCCCTAAACCGCATCAGAGAAGAGTGCTCCAACCAGCCCACCGAGGGGACCAGAGGCCCCACTGAAACCTTTTGGGCAACCCTACTTAACACAATTCAGCTGTCATCAACAGCATTACAGTACCAATCTGACAAATTAGATCTACAGCTGACTGTCCTGCAAACGTTAGCAGAAGCCACCACCGGGATAGAAAGAAAACTCGCAGACGTTAATGGCCTCATAAAAAGAGGACAAGAGGCAGCAAAATTAACTCAAATAGAAAGAATTGACTGTGTCTGCTCTCCAATAATCGACAAATTATCCACACTACCCACGATGTCGGGTAACCTCCTGGGGGATTTAAAACTAAATATAACAACGCTCCCCACAACAGAGGCCAGGCCTGGCAGATCAACCCCCTGCAAAAGACCACTAGGAACCTTCAACGACTACCACACAGTTATCAGGACCAACCACCAAAACTCAAAATTTCATTAGAAGAGCCCCCTCAGAACATCTCAATTAAAGAAAGGATCGACCCAGTGAGCCTAACGAACGCGCGACCACGCCGTAAACAAAAAGGAAAGGGCAGGAAAAGAAAGTCAGCAGGAGCAGACTGTACTGACGAGAACCAGCAAATAATCACATCCTGGAGCAAGGAGCAGTCAGGAGCTACTAAGAACCACCAGGAAGGCACAAAGTCATCACCTCAACACAAACTCATTAGAAGCAAAGACTTCAAATGTAGTAGAGACAGCCACACCGACACCCTCCAAAGTGAAAACAAGCAAACAGAGAAAGCAGAAGCCCTCTGGTCAAGCTAACAACAATCTACCCAGCAACTTACCCGAATTGGTAAACGAAACACAAAGTAAAAATTGTTCACTCGTAGGCAATCCACCAGTAGTAATAACACAACCTGTTACGGAAGCCGCAGTCCAGGCCTCTGTGGAGTTTGTCAAAACTAACACAGAGGTCACAACCACCGACCCTCCAAAAAAAAGCATCAGCCACAGCATGGAAGCCACCGCTCACGAACCAATGACGAAGGCTAACAATCTAAGCACCACGAAATCAGCCAGTGCAGAGGCAAAAGAGCATTTTCATGGAGTCAGTACAGAATGTAGCGCCACAACAACTAAAATCCAACCCCTACACAAGGCCAAACAACACGAGTTGAACAAACACCAGCAAATACTGACCCCCTGGGAAAAAAGAGTCCGACATTCTCTTTATTCCGGAATTCATATCTAGAGGAAGAGTGGATACCCTAAATAGGGGTAACATTCTAAGGCTTATCCACTCAATCGAAAAATTAAAAAACATTAACACAACAGATTTGCTCGCAATCAAATTTCATCCCTCCCCTCACTCACTAGGTCACGAAATAAAGACCACATGGTAAACAAATGACCTAGTAGACTTAATCCTGGAGGAAACTCTCAGATTCTCCCAATGGGGAATAAAGCTTGAAGCAGGAAAAAGGCCAGCCTATCCCACCCCGCTCCTAGAAGAAAGAAAAAAAGAACGCTCTTAAACAGTTAAATCAATTCTGAAAGGAGCACGTAGTTATTCCCCAGGACCTGATAGCAACCCACTACACCTACAACACTTATTAACTCAGCAACCTGACTCAAACAGGACAACTATACGGCAGACAATAACCGCAGAAGACACTAATTGACAAAGAGAACCAGCCCTGACCCTCATGACAGCTGAAACACCCAATAACAAAATATGCATTTGGAACATCAACGGTCTCTCTGACAAACTGGAGGACCCAGAAACCTCAAACTACTTAAAATCATTTGATTTGATTTTACTCCAGGAAACCTGGGAAGAGAATGAAATACCCCTACAAGGATACACAACTCAAACCCATCCAGCAACCAGAGGCTCTTCCTATGGCCCCAGCTCAGGAGGCCTGGCGTCACTTACCTCAATACCAACCATCAGAATAATGGAAGAAATTAACGTAAAAATCACTCCCCCTAGTGCGATACAGGCACTAGCTATAACTATCATAAATAATCAGGTTACTCAACCACTATACATCATAAACACATACATACACGCGAAGCACAGACAAACAAGGGCAAGAGAACTCGTTAGCGAACTGGCAATACTCATGGAGGAAAGCGATATGGAGAACATATTCGTGGCAGGTGACTTCAACCTTCACCTCTTTGGAGAGAAGTCAGACGACGAAATGACACAGGAAATGGACATCGCGTGGGGAACACCAACCCAATCTATTGCCTTTCCAAATAAACAAACAAGATGCTCAAACCAACTACTGAAAGACCGATCAGCTAAACCTGAGAGTACTTAATGGACGATTCGCAGAGGACACACCACCAGCACCAACATATTTCTCCTCAACCACTTCTTCTCACATCGACTTCGCCCTTGCGACACTACCACTGTTTGAAACAATAAGCTCGTTCAAGGTAGGAAGGAGCGGCCAAAGTGACCATCTGCCGCTAGAAGTGTAACTAGGCATGTCCAACGGGAACAAAGTAGAAGCAAGGAGAATTATCGGAACAGAGTATACCACTAACTACAGACGATTAAGGTGCAAGACTAATGAAGCTGCAGAATTAACCAGTGCAAAAACAATCATGCACCAGATAACCAGCTAAAAAAAAACAAAAAAACATTAGAGGCCTGGGAAGAATTAGTTACGGAACTCGGAGCCACACACGCCACAGAGCAAAAAACCCAAAAAAGGGAACACACCGTGGAACATACTTGGAAAGGTAACAACACCAGAGATAAAAACCCTAAAATTGACAATAAACCAGACTCTTAGGCAGCTCCGCAAACAACCAAACAATGAATCTCAACAAAAGGAGCTGCGTACCTTAAAGGCACAGCTAAAGAAGAAGACCTGGGAAAGGAAAAGGCAACTGAACGACAAACTCTGGGTAAAAATTGTATACGACTCGAAACAGAAGAACAGCTCCAGATTCTGGAAATAAATCCACAGCCTCCAACGGCCAGGTCACAAAGGCATCAACTCTAACATATCTGAACCCGAATGGGCACACTACTTATCAACTCACTTTAATGCCAAAAACCCAGTGGGGTACTCGCTCGGATACGGAACCCGGATAATTGGACCGCACCCTAGCTCCAACAAAACTGGCAAACATAAAAATGAAGCTAATAACGACAACATCATAAAATTACCCCTGCGCAACATCGCAAATCTGGACGAGGAAGCAACTACAAGACTCACACCAATTGCAAACATAGAGGAAAAAAGACACGCAGCAATAGCGACTAGGATCAGGTCACAAATCTCAAAAGGCAAACTCGAGGGTGCCCCCGGCCCCAATGGGATCCCGCCAACTAGATACAAGCAAGACACCGACTTTTGGAGCAACACACTGGAGCCAGTCTTCCAAGAAATTAGGGAAACAGCAATAAGTCCAACAACTTGGAGAGGCTCTATAATAAGCCTGATTTACAAACAGGGGGAAAGGAGCAATTCAAGTAGCTATTGCCTTATAGCCCTAATCGACACAGAGGCTAAGTACTACATGGGCCTTATTCTGGAGGAACTAACATCCTGGGCAACCTTAAAGCACCTCATCCCAGCTAACCAAACCGGATTCTGCAGAGGCCAGGGCACAATGACTATCATCATGGCGCTAACTCTTCTGACAGATGCGGCAAAATCTACCAAGAGCTCATTATTTCTATGCTTCAGAGATTACAGCGCCGCGTTCGACCAAGTAGACCGGAGCAAACTTTGGCAGAAGCTGGAAAAATGGGGGATTCCTGGGCCACTCCTACAGCAGCTGATAATGCTCCACACCAACACCTGGGTCAAGATCAAACTGGGCTCTGGAACGCACCTCTCAAGGCAAATCAATACCACCAAAGGCTTGAAGCAAGGCTGCGCCCTAGCCTCTGCTGTTCAACCTCTTTCTCGCAGATCTCCCCAGAGAACTGGAGAAAACCAAATCACGTGCTCCGCTGCTGGGCGACATCTCACTCTCAAACCTCTTATACGCGGATGAACTGGTCCTTATCAGTCGGCCGCCTATCGGACTCCAATATCTTCTGGACACCACCAATACATTTTCCATAAACAACACACTAAAGATCAACTTAAATAAAACAAAAGTCATGTCAATGAACTACAACAAAACAAAAACTCGTATGGTTTCTTGACGGACAGAGGTTAGACCAGGTAGCCACGTATAAATACTTAGGCGTATATTTAGACAGTAGAGGTTCATTTAAACATCAACTTGAGGCCATCCGTCGGAAGGGCACAACATTCTTTCTATCAATAAAGCCCTTGGAGAAAGCTCTCCCGGACCGGTCACTTGACCCCCTTCTGCAGGTGATTAGAGCGCACTTGCAGCCCATGCTCACATACGGCAGCGAATCCATGCAAGGAAAAGACGCCACAACACTAGACAACGCCATCAGTCTAGCATACAGGGCAATATTCCATCTACCCACTTACACCTTGCCTGCTCAAATCCCCCTCGAATTCGGCCATCAGAAACAAACAGTGGAGAGAAGAGGCGCACATATAAAAAGCTGGCAAAAATTTAGAGACGCTGACCAAGGATCTCTAAACGCCCAACTCTGGGCTGAACTCTCTACCCGGGAGAACTCACCCGCAAGGAAGTACCTAAAAGAATCATTGGAGACCTTGGGGCTAACAAATCTCTGGGAGTCACCGACAGACATCAAAAGCTTCAAAAAATGGTAACGAAAGTAACCAAGATGATATAATCTATAGAGGACAAAGAAACCCTGGCCAAGAGAGCTCACGGATGGGCAGTGCTGAAAGACTACAAAGCTCTGAAGCTGCAAGATTACTTAAATGTAAATGTGGGATACTTGTAAAGCGCACTGTTACTCTACGCGAGTGTCCTGACGCTGTAGACCGCTGGGGAACCCGTCCTGGTTTTCCCTGTGAGATGGTCCCTTTCTGGGTATCTCCAGGGTGAAACTAGGCATCCCCGGCGTCTGTGGGGGGCCGTTGTAGAGATGAGGCAAGCTTAATGCCCAGAGTTACCGAGTGTGTTCCCTGGTTAGAGTAGGCACTGAGGCAAGAATTATCGAGTCCGTTGACCCTGCCGCGTCGGGAATTGAACCCTGGTACCGGGCCGTTCTCTGCTTACAGGTCTGCCGCCTCTAATCAGTGAGCCACACCTCTCCACATTAAAAATGGGCCTCACGCAGACAACAAAAAACACGTTTTTAAACCTGCGCTTCGGCATCATACCTATACTACCCCACTTGGCACCTTGGAAAAGGGAATGCTCAGAAAATCGTTGCAGACTCTGCAGATCAGGAAAAGAGGACCTAATACACATCATTTGTATTTGTACAAATCTCATGGACATAAGGCGCTCCCTACTTCGGGTCTTATGGAACCAAAAGGGCATAACTAGTTGTAGGCAGGCTGTGATGCTGTGTTTTAATCCTAAAGAGACTCAGTTAAATTGTAGACTAACAAATTATTTGTTACAGTGTTCTAGAAGACACCCGAAACAGCCACATGGTTTACCTAAAGCATCTGCCAAGCCACCGCAATGCTAGCCCACTCGGAGTGCTTTGTCCCCTCAATTTTTATTGCCTTTACCAAAATGAAATCGAGACTTTTATGATCTTATAGAGTGTGACCACCCTCTTTTCCTATATTTTAATTGTAAATAAGGCTTTTCTTACAAATGTAAGTTTTCACATTGTGAGTTTTTGTTAACTGTACAATAAATAAACCTAAACCTGACATGCGGTGGTACTGTGGTGGTACCTAGGTATCTCGATCATGCTCACCTCAGTAGGAATCCATAAATCAACCTGGAGGAAAGAAGAAAGATATAGGAAAGGACTTGAAATATCCAAACAGAAAAGGTTTTCTTGTGGTTAGTACATATGATGCATGCCTGGTCTCTGCATATTATCATATCATGCAGTGCAATGCTGTGTTGTCCGAGCTCTACATTAGCTCTTCTGTTTGGTGAGTGCCACCAATGCCTCAGTCACTTGTGATAACACAGAGTAAAAACAAACGTATGTAAAAATCGACAGACTACACAAACAAACACACAAAATACAATGCCAATACTACAGATGAAAAGCGTGGTCGCTCCCGACTCCCATGAGGTGGATATATTTCTTCCCCCTACTCATAGGCCATAGTGTGCCTTAGGTCACACAGAGGACTGCGAGAGAATTGCGATTTCTGTAATATAAAAATCAAAAGTGGAGGTGATCAATGCGTAGATTTGCCGGTGGCGTACTCATGTTTCACTTTCTTTGCCGCGGACAATGTCATCCTCTCAGTTCCATGCGCGGTCTGCAGCCTATAGCCTACCCCTCGTCTTGCCTGCCTGTAGATGGAGTGCACGGTCGAAGGGGGCTCGGTTAAATACAGTGAGCCCGGTTAGCGAGGCACACCTGTGACCGTTGTAGGAGAGTAGGGTCTGCTTCCTATGGTTACCCCCACTTTTTGCTGTGATTCACTGGTTTTTCGACTTTAGTATGGCTGTGGCCCTGCTAATCAGGCCCACAGCCTAGCTGTTCTCTCTCTAAATTGATACCATTGGTTACTGGGTCACCCTTGTGAGCCCCTGTATATTGTACCCTAGGTACCCAGGGCATAGGTGCACCCTAGGCATACCAGGAGCTGCAGCATGAATTATGCCACCCCTGGTTAGCCTTCCAAACTGACACCGCAGGTCTGCAATTGCAGCCTGGGTATGGTGGTGTAATCACCCCTTACTTAGAGATTATATATATATATATATATATATATATATATATATATATATATATATATATATAGAGAGAGATCGATAAATAGACAGATATATAGACACAATCAATAAGTCACTCCTATGGCAGGCCTTGACAATCCTGGAGGCAGAGTGCCTGGTTTTGTATGAGAGGGTGCCGCAGCTTTCTGAACCATCTCCTTATAGCTGTTCTATGATATAGCTATACCATATACTGTTAAGTGCATTATAATCCTCGCGGTTAATGCTAACTTTGGTTTGACTTTATCAAAACATGTTGTGTAAGGTGTCAAACACTTTGGAATACTCCCCCCCCCCCCCCCCCCCTGCCAGTTCTGGCGGCAGGGGTAGCATGTCACCCTTCTAGAGGGAGTAGACATGTAGTTACTGTTAAACCCGGTTAAAGTTAAACAGAGCCCCAGCATCATAAAATGGATGCTGCTGCCACAGACACGAGTCTGCCCTCCTGCTGCTGGACGAAACTCCAGCCGGAGAAGCCTGGACAATAGGTTTCCTGTCCAGGTAGGTGCCAGCACCTCCCCAGACAGGCTTTAGTGTATTGGGGCAGGGTGGGTTGCATTCAGTGAATGCTTTTGAGACACTGCCTGGGGCACACTAGGTGCTCCATGCATTTCCCAGTTCAAGCCGGTTGCTGGGGCACTCAGCACCAGCTCTGGCGCGAAACTGGACAAAGGGGAAGGGGTGTAACCACCCCCTCCCCAGGTCCACCCATAGAAGGGACCTTAGAGTTAGCCCAACCCCTAATCTTGCTTTAAGAATAGTATCCCAGTCCATAGGACTTTAGATTACCCTGGACGAAACACTGCAACATATATCTTGGACCTTCGACATTCCACATCGACTGGAAGACGGACAAAATGTCCCACGTGGTCAAGGAGTGACCACCCTGTTCTAACAGGCACCAACTGCATCTCAAAGTCAAAGTCAAAAGAAACTTTATTTCGATTGATTTTACAATCATAAAAGTACATTATAGAAAATATTTGCAACAATTTTATAAAATTTTTCGTAAGTACAATATTAACTAATATATGGAAAAAATATTAAATTGAATTTTAAAAAGAAATCGTCTGTACAATGTTGCCTCGATTAGCAAAAAGCTATATACACAAGAATTTTGCACATAAAATTTACAATGCAGAAACCGCTAGTTGAGATCGAATTTTCAAACATGCCTTTAAAAAACAAGCTATACATTTTGCGACAAATTGGGAGTCTAAAAACTGTAGTGCCAAAAGAGCGGGTCTACATCTTCTAAGACCTGTTTGTCGAAGAAGTGGGACCAACCACCGTTTACGCGGGGTCTCGTAGAAACTACAGAATAAAATTACATGCAATGTAGACTGGGGGGTACAGTCATCACAAGGACATCTAATTAATTCACGTTGCCAGTCTAAGGGCTCTGGAAACGAGACAAGACGATAAAAAGAATCAAAACGAAATCTTGTTAAAACATATCTGTCATAATTTGACAAATAATAGGTAAAATAAGGTTGTATGCTAGGAGAGGATTGAATCGCTACTAATTGGGTGTTTGATTGTTTACCAATTTCTGAGCACATACGAAGGTCTCTTAGATGGGTTACGCATAAATTCTTCAAGGTCTTTCTGGGTATGTCCATTAAAGTGGAAGGGTTGGTGAAGAAAGCTAAACAGTTCAAATCCTTCAGAAAATTAAAAATATAAAATAACCAGGGAATCTTTTTCCAGTGGGTCAATGACAAACAGTCAGTTATTAGTGACCGTGAAAGGTGACATTGCTCCTTGGTCCATATACGGTGCCAAAGGAGGATTGGTTGGAATCTAATGATGTCAGATAGATAATCCAAACCGAGCTCGATATGACTACCGTAATTAGGAGCGCTTCGAGGGAGAGCTAGTACATATTTCAAAAAGTCGTTTTCGATTACTTGGAGCTCTCCAACGGGAGCATAGCCCCATACGCCCGCTCCATACGTAGCCACACTCAAGCACTTGGCTTGGAAGATTTTAAGTATCTCTGCGGGAGCAGGCTTACCCAACTTCCTGGAGAAGGAAGTCAACGCTGCTGTTGTGCGCTGAAACTGCATTTTTTTTTACTAGTAATGGCAGGTTTCCAGGAGTTTTGATCATCGATAAGGATTCCCAAGTAAGGGTATTTCCTGGCGTTTTCTAATCTGGTATTATCAATATGGAGAGGTTTGCATTTCTGAACTTTTTTGCCAATATGCATAACAAAGGTCTTGGATTTGTTTACTTTTAGGCCAAGAGTGAGCATATATTGACAATACTTGTCCAGTTGGAGTTGGAGCTGGTTTGGTGTTCTCGCTAGAATGACAGAATCATCAGCATATAGTAGTGCTGGAATTGGTCAGGTGTTTATGCAGGGGAGATCTTTGCCGCCTGCCAGCATAGCTTGCTCCAATCCATTTGTATAGATGTTAAATAAAAATGGAGCAAGGACGCACCCCTGTCTAACGCCCTTAGCAATGCTGAATGAATCCGATAACTCTCCATTAATGCCATACCTCACACAAGCTTTGGCATCTGTGTAGAGCTCTCGAAGAAATTTCAGAAGTGGAGGGTCTACGCCCAGATTGCTCAGGATCTCCCATAACTTGGAATGGATCGCGCAATCGAATGCGGAGCTTAGGTCCACGTAGACCAAATAAAGATTTCCGCCTTTAGCCCTAGCATATTTACCCATAAGTAGTGTCAGATTAAGGGCCTGTTCTACAGTCCCCAGTCCCTCCTGGAACCCAAACTGGAGGTCGTGTTGATCTTATTCTCTTTGGCCCAATCCTGGAGGCGCTCCAGGATTAGCCTCCCGGCGACCTTACCCAGCGAGTCCAAGAGGGAGATGGGTCTGTAGCAGGCTGGGTTGTCGCGTTCTCCCTTTTTAAAAATGGGTAGGAGGACAGATGAGGACCAAGAGTCAATTAAGCCGGCCTGTGAGACTGCGGACATAACTTGCGTAACCATTGGGGACCATAGATCTAGGTTACTCACGAAGATGTAGAGTGGGACTCCGTCAGGGCCGGGAGCTTTTCCGGTCTTCGAGGAAGTCAATGCAGCGGTGACCTCTGGGAGATCGAAGTGGAGGTCGATAGGGTAGATGTTATCCGTGGTAAGGACCTCCCCACCGGTTCGAGAGGCCGAGGCTGCTGGGGAGAAATCCCCGAAGATCTGTGAGTAGTGAGCGACCCATTTTTCAGCAGGTACAGCCACATCAAGGGGACGAGCAGCTGTAGCGTCCACTAAAAAGGGGGACTTAACTGTTCGCCAAAATAGCGAGCTATCTTTACTTCTTGTGCTCTCATGGAGTTGAGCCCAGAGATTGTTTTTTATTTCCCTTTCACGAGTTTTCAGGGCCAGTTTATAGTTCCTTCTTAATGTGGCTATTAGGGCCGTGTCCCTATCCTGACTATGAAGCGCTCTTTTTAGCGCACTAAGGGCTTTGCGGCAACGGGAGTCAAACCATCCCCGCGAGTCCTTATCATGTGTCTTATGTTGGCGAGTAAGCTCCTGCCGAATAGCTTCTAAGATTTTGCCAAAGGTAGAGAGAATCATATGAGGAGGTGAGGTCTCATCTAAACAAATATATATTAGGGAAAGGATTTTTTGGATGATCTTATTGGTGACCTCCTTGGAGTTGATCTTTGACCATTTTACTGTGTAGCCATTGATTTTGTCCATCGCCAGGGATTGTTGGGTTAAAAGACTGGACTTACTGGTAGTTAAAACAGCTGTGTTAAATGTAATAGTAATACTATTAGAATAATGATCACTTGAGGGATCGGTACCTGTTATAAAATGTTTTAAACGATTCTTTAGGATTTGCGAACACAAGATATAGTCGATGGTGGTGGACAAGCCTCTACCATGGAAGGTCGGCTTGAACTCAACAGCGGGACACACTATTTCGTTCGCAAACTCGAGTTCTAGTGAAAAGAGACAGTCGTTTAAAAGGCTCCCTGTGCTAGAGTGTATAAAGTGGGTGATAGGGGAGTCATGTTCGTCTTGGAGCCCGCAGATGCCCTTTTTATAGTTGCTGCACAAATAGATATTAAAGTCCCCACCCCACACAACATAGGATTGCAGCTGCGGTTTCTTAGCTCTCTGTTCATATAGGTAAAAGGTGATTTCTGACAGAGACTTTGCACAATCAGCAGGCGAAAGATTGTTATACATATTAATAAAATAATATACAGAACATTTGTCAAAGGCTAATTTTAAAATTTGGATAGATGAGGACACTAAGGGTACCTTTATCGTCATAAACGAGATTTGATTAGAAAGATAGATAGCTAGGCCACCCTTTGGTCTGCCATGGATGGACGGACTGGCGGGGATGTGGAAAGTTTTGTACCCCTGAATGTGGATGGGGTCAATAGCCCAGGTTTCCTGGAGGCAAACTATATTGTGTTTGTTAATCACATCAATCCATGACTGAAGATATATCTTAGATCTGAGGCCCGCCACGTTCCAATAAATGACTGGAAGATCCCAAGTTGATGATAAAATGGAGTTAGCGTTCTGTGGATGTGAATGTGCAGGAATTATTAAATCATCGGTCTGGGTAATTGGGAAAGGGGTTGAAGAAGCGAGTTGTAAATCACAAGAGGTTAAAGAGTTATGTTGTTGCCTCATATGTGGCTCTTCAGAAAGGGGTAGGTGAGCATGGCTAGGGTCTTGAGCCAGGGGAGTAGTCGGATAGAAGGGTAAATCCGACAAGGAAGTATTAAGCTTGGAAGGAGAACTGGACGGGATTGACTGAATTTGGATGGTGTTACTGACTTTGTCATTAGTAAAGGGAACGAATGATCAATCGACCATATCCAGACATTCATATCTATTGGTTAGAGGTGGGCCTCTCCAGTTTGTAAAATGACCAGGGGGTGGGTTATTGAATCCATAGCCTGCCCAGTGGCCTCGGTCTCTATTCCCACCCCAGTTCCCCACTTTTGTCCAAGTCCAAGGGGGAGCGGCGTTATGTCGTGGGGCCGGGGGGTAGAAATATGACAGACTATGGGTGGCTATCCCGTCAGTGGTTGTATGATCTCCCCAGGAGCAAATATGCTCTACTGTATTATGATCAGCAAAATTCACTATAACACAATCGCCCTGAATAGTTTTAGGCACAGTGCCTAGCCAGGGGACTCTTCGCACAGTGGTGACTCTATTGTCCAAATAAGTGGGTAAGGGTCTGTTGTTGGACAACCAATATATTATTTTGTTTTTTAATGACCAAACCGGTTCGTCCTGGTTGGGTGAAAGTTCCGGGACACCTGTCATGATTACTACGTAGGGGGATGCCTCAGGCGGAAGATGGATAGGATGGGTTCTCCTCTTTCTATTTCTCGAAATGGTGTTAAATCCAACAGGGTGATTGGGGAGGGTAGGGACCGGGGTTGGTAAGGCAGGAGGAGGTTTTGGTCGGGTGGACGTATGATTCTTAGAGTTAATTGACGGTTGGTTCAATAGAGGATTGGGTAGTTTAGGTGGTACTTGGGCCTTGGTTAAAGTTGATAACGGCTGTTTTTGTAGTGTTTCCTGTGGGGCCTTCTGGATCGTTTTAGAAGGATTCACTACGGTCGAGTGTGAGTTAACTGTTTTTGGGTTCGGATTAGGAAGTCTCCCTTGTACTAAATTGGAGTCTATGATGGGAGCATTGCTTGCATTCAAAGCTAGGGACAGTTGGGTTAGACGCAATTCAACCTGTTGGACTGACTTTTCTATAGGTTTTAGATAAAACCTAATTAAGTCGACGATTTTGTTAAGCAGTGAATTATCGTTGCTACAGGTGTTAGTGGTTAGATTGCCATTATCGACCATACCACCTTCACTATCATCGCTACTAGAACTACTAGAGCTAATATTTAAATTATCTGTGGTAAAGTTAGTTGTGTGTACAAGTAAGGAAGGGGGTAAATGATTGGGAGTTTGAACAAGGTCGATGGACTGCGTAGGGGGAAGGGACATAGGAGGGGTAATGGGAATTGTTGTCGTAAGGGAGTTAACAGAATGATGAGGCTTAGGAGTTTTCCTCCTATTCTTTTTTTTGGGAATTGCACCTTCCCGTAAGCCCCTTTCTACGATTAGAGGGGCAGCATCGGTTTGGGTTGCAAAAATGGTTGGAGATTTTTCTAGTGACTGTAACAAATGTGTTTGAGAAAGGTCTAAGGATGCAGACAGATCCACTGTGCAGGGGACTGTGTGAATCACCGCGTGTTCTAGCAATGGAGAGGGTAGCTCTACAGGACGCTGTTTTTTTTTTGCAGTAGCCAGTAAGCCCAAGGAGGAGCGTCTGGCAATGTCCAGGTCCTGAGAAACTCTCCGGTCCAACAGGATGATGCCCTGCTCAATGGCCTCGTTGGCTTTAGTTATAAATTGGTCTATCGGCCCGATGACTTGAGCAGCAGCCTGGGCCTGTTTTTTAACAGTATTTCTTGTGCTTCTGGGGGACATCATGCAGTGTGATCCGTAACAATAGAGACAATGCTGGGGGGTACTAACTGCAAACTTGATTCTGCTAGTTTAGAAATACATAGAGTAACAGCAATAGAGAAAAAGGGGAAGCAGAAGTTAATAATGTGGCCCAGTCCAGTCTTGCCCGGTCTTGAACGGGCTTAAACGGGCCCGCCCTTGGCCCGAGCTGCGACCCGCGCGCGTCCCGCGGGGCGCGTTGGAGGACTTGGTTAAGTTCCTCTAGGGTGAGGGGGGGCGGGGCACTGGGAGGGGGCGCGGCTCACGCGGGAAGAGGACACAGCTAGGGGTGTTGAATGCTGGTCCTCGCAGTCCCGGGGCCGCGCCACTCACCTCCTCTGCGGCCTCGCTGATGAACACCTCCTCACGCTTGGCAGATAAAAGGGCTGGAGAAACTTGAACACTACTCCTGTAGCGCTTGGCAGGGAACTTGGCCTCACGAAGTCCTCAGTACGAGCGGCACCCCATCTCTGCCAGTCTGCATTATCGAGGCTCCTGCCGGATCCCGAAGAATCTGCGACACAGGATACGGACTTCGACATCTCTGACGCTGACCTGCTCTCCCAACAAAGCTGAGGCCTGTAGCGGACACGAGAGGCGTGGGACCAGAACTCCTGGACATCCTGCGTTTTGCAACCTGCACCTGCTTCCCAAGGTATACCAAAGTTGTGCATTGGGGTGCTTGAAGCCTCAGCCCCGAGTACCTTTTGCACCGAAGCTCAGAGGCCAACACTCCACGAGTGTCCCGTCGGCCTGCTTTGTGCATTTCAGCTCGACACGTCTTCGCGGTTCCTAGTCCGTTGGCTAGTGAGCCCCCAAGAAGACCAATCCTTGATTTACTTTGCTTTCCTGGTTGCTCCAGGCTTGCTCCTACTCCTCTCCAATGGAGGAGTCCCTCAGACCTTGCTGGTCTGAACTAAAGCCAATCTCGACGTCTTGCGTGGATTGCGTTTGCCAAGGCTTGTTGAGTCCAATCCAGATTCCGGCACCGCAGTCAACTAGATCCTTCGTGGGACAGCTCGAATCCAGCTCCTGGTCGTCGTCGATGCCTCCTGGACCTCGTGGCTGAAGAGACAAACTTCACCTCTTGCACCTGAAATCACCCGACAATGGCTGGCAGCTTCCCATCGCCATCCTGGTCACTGGATAGTGACCCAGACTCTGTCCCTTCTGCTTTCAGGTTCTTCACATCTCGGATCCAGCCTTGGATCCACCTGGACACTTCTCTGGTTGCCTGCAGCACTCCTTCACAGCTCTCCAATGGAATCGACGACGAAACCAGACATCAAAAGACACCTATGCACCCGGCTTCCGTGGGCGAGGTAACTCGACTGCTCTGGTAGTCTCGTGGTGTCTAACTCTAAAAGGGTTCCATCATAGTTCACCTAGAAGTGCCCTTAATCATTAAAATTGTAACTTGTTCATTCTCAATAGAAAGTCAATGGTAACCCGCGGCTGTGTTTAGACTCTGCACGCGTCTCTCGTGGGGCTCCTACATCCTAACCTTTGGTGATTCTAGACAGCCTCAGCGATTCCACAGGCCCTAGGCCTGCTTTCTATTCCAGACGTGGTTCTTATACAACTATTTTAGTATATGGTTTGTGAGGTCCCTAGGGCATAACGTACACTGTGCAACTTATCGTATGCTAATTAAGTTCCTTGTATTGTACTTTTACCTCTGACCTCATAAAAAGTCCATAGGGGTTGAGTTTAGAATAAATCCATATTTAATTGATATATACCTTGTGTGGTGTGCTTTCATTTGATCATTCAAGAGTTTATAATTGGTAAAACAACTTGCTTAACTCGCCTGTAAGTCTTAGCCTGAAGGCTGCTCTCCACAGCTACCACTAGTATAGCTTTCAATAAGATTGACTTTACAACCTACCATCAATAAGGGTTGTTTGGACTGGTGCAAGGAGCCCACTAGAATAGTGGACATCATATACCAGGCCAACTTCTCACAACCGTGACCCGGAAGTTACTCCAACGTCAGTAAGTGTTTTTTGTGCGTGTGAGACCCTAGCAGTTGGAACGCACAGTGGCAGCCATGTTGGAGTGGCTCCGTATCTAGTGAATGATGGGCTACAGGGATGGCGTGTAGTAGTAGCGGCCATCATCTAATGATTACAATGATCTCATTATTAGAGGAACTCCATTAACAGGGAATAATGTTTTACCTAGATGTGTGGTCGGTTCTATTGAAATTCCTGATGGTACATCTTATTCAAATAGCCACAGTGGTTGTGGCATGTAAAGTAGTGGCTATAATGAAATGCTGTGTGGTATCTCATGTCAACCATGGTACTTCTATGTACATTCAGTGGTATTCTATGTATTAATAGTTATGCACAAAAGTCAGAATGGGGGACCATTACCAGGGCTCACAGTATTTAACAGAGCCCCCTTCGACCGTGCACTCCATCTACAGGCAGGCTGCAAGAGGGGTAGGCTACTGGCTGCAGACCGTGCATGGAACCATAAGAATGACATTGTCAGCGGAAAATACAGTGAAACAGGAGTATGCCACCAGCCAAACTACGCATTGATCACTTCCACTTTTGATTTTTAGATTACAGAAACTGAAATTATCTTGCCTTGACCCAAGGCATGCTATGGCCTATGAGTAGGGGTAAGAAATATATTCACCGC
Source organism: Lissotriton helveticus (assembly GCF_964261635.1). NCBI lineage: Eukaryota > Metazoa > Chordata > Amphibia > Caudata > Salamandridae > Lissotriton > Lissotriton helveticus. Next base: position 341,581,346 of record NC_136071.1, on the reverse strand, counting down.
ACAGGAGTCAGGAGCAACAACGCTTTTTATCTGTAATAATGACATTGTATGTTTGTTTGCGTAGTTCTGTCCATTTTTACCTACGCTTGTTTTTACATGGTCTTATCATGAGTGACTGAAGCACTGGCCAAACAGAATAGCTAACTTAGAGCTTGGACAACACAGCATGGCACTGCATGATTTGATATTATGCAGAGACCAGGCGTGCATCATATGTGCTGTGCACACGGTTTGGATATTTCAAGTCCTTTACCGATATCTTTCTTCTGTCCTCCAGGCTGATTTATGTATTCCTACTGGGGTGAACAGGATATAGATATCTATAATCTTTTGTATCACAACCAGGGATTGAGTATAATAAGGTTCTAGATACCCACCCTAATTCAGGGTCTTCAAACGCTATTTTTTTTTGTGGTCCCAAAGAAACACTAAGGATCCGGTACTGGACACACACAGCGGGAAAAATGTCGAACTGAATAGTGAAACCTTGACAGTTCACTACAAACACACTCACTGAGTAGTGGCGCAACTTAACTTAGCACACAGTACCATATCTCTGTTTTTAACCTTGCCAAAAGGATAGCTGAATAAAATCCAATTTAATTTCCTTTAGGTAATTTTAGATCACCAAAGAGCCCCCTCGTGGGCCAATGCAGCACCGGCCCCAGGAGAAGCAAAATGGCCAGTGATGAAGCAGGACACCCACATGGGTGTGTGAGGGCAACACTTCCAAATAAGGAAGACTCCTCCTAGAACCATATTTTCCAACCAACCACTTCTTAATGCTAAACCTTTTCAATAACTTCTCTACTTCGGAACAAGTACCTGTTAGACCTGGCACCATTGGCGTGGGTCTCCCTTCCATTTTTCGCTGTTGTCCCCTCTGTTTTTGCTGGTATTAGATGCTCTCGGCACTGTGCCACTGCCATTCAGTGCCACAGCGCAAATGCTCCCTGTGTAAATATGACTGTGAATTGGTATATCCCCGATTGGCTTATTTGGTTTACCGGTTAGTCAATAGTAGTGTGGCCTGTGTGTGCCCGAAGCTGGTAACCGAAATACTGCTGGTGGGCATGCAGCGCTGGTTTGCGCCACCCACAGAAGCAGCTTGTAAGGTGTTCCTCAGACCTGCCACTGCAGTGTCTGCATGCTGTCCAGAACTTCCATCTTGGCTGTGAGGTGCCCACACTTCCCAGCCCCTGAACCTTCCCTTAGCATCATGTCAGTCACCCAGATGGTAGGTGCATTGTTTGTGCAAGGTAGGACATGGCTTGGTATGTGTAGCATGTCCTGGTGGTGAATCACCCTCCATTTTGATTTTCACTGCTGCAAGGCTACCTGTTCTCCATAGGCTAGAATGGGCAGACTGGCTATTACATCTTATAGTCCTATATGACTCGGGGAACACGGTAGAAATTCGAGTTTATTATGCCATAACTCAGAATGATAAAATACATCTTTTAGTGAAGTTGGTTTTAACATTGTTTTTGAAAATACCACTTTTAGAAAGTATGTATTTTCTTGCCTAAGCCTTCCAGTGTGCTCTGCTGTTCTGTGTATTGGCTGTCTGGGTTTAGAGGGGCAAGGCAGGCTGAGTCAGACCTGGGTTGAATAGAGAAATCTGCATTGAGAACTGGGGAGGGGTAGCTTCTTGACCTGAATAGGGCTGTGCCTGGCAAGGTGAATGCTGGCTCCACCTCCTACTGTGCGTCTGATGGCAGACCTATTTCTGAAAGGAAGGATGGAGCCTGGAAAACAAAGTGCTCCAGGACTGAGCAGAACTGGTTCTGGCTGGTTTCAGGGACTAGAGACTTTTGAGAACAAAGACTTTGGGGGTATAAATTTCTGTGCCCAAACCCCTGATTTTTGTATTGCTCCTGGATGTCAAGAAGAACCTCTGTCCGTGTTACTGAAGGAATCTGCAGAAGCGGACTGTCCTTGTGTGCTATTTCTTGGACTGGCCTGCAGTAGTTCCCCTTTAACTTGGAAAAAGAGGGAAAAGGACTTTTGACTTCTATTTTGCTAAGAAATCACCCAAGGGTTAGAAGAGAGCTAGCCTCCTGCTTGAGTCACAGGCACATCTGACTCCCCCACCAGCCTCCTGATTCCTCCCAGCGAGGATTTCTATCTGCAGGTGAGGCCCCTGTGAGTTCCAGGGCCTCTAGTTCTACTACAGAGAAGAGTGTGCTGAAATCGTTGCTAACACCCGTTTGCGAGCCGCCGCAGCTAAAGAGCGTAATAAAAATCACCGCGCTGCTGCCGCCGAGCGCTCGCAAACCAAAGTTCATCGCTTCGCACGCTTGCGGGCCACAAAGTGCTCGCTAACCCCCGAAATCATCGCATCGCACGTTTGCGGGCTTGTCTTAGGATCGCTAACCCTGGATCATCGCAGAGCGGGCGCCGTGCGTCCTCCATTTTCCTCGCATTGCCATCGGATCGTCGCTCCCTCACGGGGCGCCTTTTTCTTTCGTCGCAACATGATCGCTCACACAACAGGATCAGTGCATCATCCTACCTTGCGGCAAGGATTCAACGCATCGCCGGCCTAGCGTGAGGAAAAGCATCGCTACAGCTAGTTTGCGACATTTTGCTTGTTTTGCAACGAAATCCAGATACTTTGTAAGTAAAAGGGTTGCAGAGACCCCTGCTTTGAACTGAACGCCTATTTGAACACTTGGAACTCTTTTTCCAGCTTTACAAGAGTACCCTCCCCTTTTCAGTATTGTGGCTTTTTATCGTTATTGGTCTTGTGTTAAGTCTATATATAAAGATACTTAATTTTTATAACTACTTGTGTGGTGTCCCTTTGTAGTGTTCTTCACTGTGTTACTGTGTATGATCATAACTGCTTTACACACTGCCTCTGAGATGAGCCTAACTGCTCGGGCTACGTTACCACAGGGTTGAGCAGGGGTTATGAAAGAATGTAGCCCCCTTACTCTGACATAGGAAGAAGGGTCCCTACTTGGACTCTGGCCAGCCACTGCCAACTAGAGACCCCCATTTCTAACAGTACCCACATTGATTATATGTGAAATTCACAAAAGCAATCGGGAAAAAGTAAATGGTTTTATTACTGCTGACTTCTCTGCCACAAGTGCAGAAAAATGCATATGAGCACATGGTGCAGTTCACTTTATACTTTTGGGTACAAATAGACTTATACGTTTAGGAGTATTTTCGAGCTCTGAAGCGGACCTTTTCATACTTTAGACATAGTCATAGATTTACTCCAGCATAGGTTTTGAGTAACTCTCCTCAGAGGATGGGTAAGGCGACGGATCACGGCCAAACTTGGATATGTAGGGCAAACGTTTTCTCTACGGGGGCAGGGTGTAATCTCGGAAGAAAAGATATAAAGTGCTGTTCCATGTTAAGACTATTTTCCCAGTGTGTAACTGTACGCAATGCAAAATTACGCATTACGGAAATCTGAACTTGTGGACTATGTCTGCCCTTGGCACTGCTTTCCATACAGGTGACTGGAAAAGTTTGTGATCAGCAATTACTCAGGCAAGTTACAACATAATTTAGATAACTGTGCGTGGGATGCAAAAAGAGTGCAAACAAGGTTTAATATATGGGACCACTTTATATTTTATATAATGTTATGAACAAGTTTGCTCCAAAAACTTGTTAAGAACACAACGCTGCAGTTGGCATTCAGTACTTGTGAGCGCAAACTAGTACTAACAAACTTCATGAATCCCAAACCCTCCTACTTAAAACAAAAACATGCCTATCAACATTTTTTAGATGATGAATTTATTATAATTCAAAAACATGGAGCTGTAACTTGCTCCAGCTCTATGGGTATAAAAACAGCGCTTAGTGAGGAATTTAGCTCCGATTAAGGACCACTGAGCAAAGCCTCTGTTGGTGCATTGCTCCATCACTTAAATTATACTATAAACTGGTGCAAAGCCTGCAAAACATTTATAAGCTAAACATTATGGAAAAGTGTTTGCCACTCCAAAAAGGGTCTGATCAGGGTACAGAATGTAAATAAAACCTATGGCAAATAAAAGCAGTCATAATGGGTCCACTCTACTGTCATTTGTCCCAAGCTTCGTAGACTGGCCAAGGTTGTGTGCTAAACTGGTTACTACTTCAATGCGCTACTTTTCAGAGAGAAGGTTAGTTACCAAGCTGAGCATCCTGGTGAGCAAATCATAAGCTACTTAAGCAGAATAAACACTGCCTCTGGATTAGAAAGACAAATGAATAGTATCTCTACGTCTAATTACAAACAAATCTTATTGCAGTTTTACAAAAGCCACATAGTAATGTAGTGTACTAAGTGCAAATAAACACGTTACTTACTTTCGTTAATGCCTTATCTGGTAAAGACTATCTAGCTGTAGATTCATTAAGTTAGAATATTCCCCAGGTATTACACTGGATACGGACATTTTTGAGCAGTACGACTGCGTGCTGGCAGGTGGCATTGATTGGCTCCGCACTGGTGCCGGAAGAGACATGTGTAGTGTCTATATAGGTGCCACTCCAGCAAGCTGACATTAGTTTCAGTTAGACATTTCCGTGCCAAAAGCACGCGGCCACGTCGAAAGGCTGATGGACCTGTGTGCAGATTCCAAGGACCTAGAGGGACCTTCCATAGGAGAAACCTATCTAAGAAGTAAGGAGGTTGGGAGGGTCAGTAAGGAATCTGCAGCTAGAGTCTATATCAGATAAGGCATTACCATTAAGAAACTTGTTCATATGATAGAGACTTTAAGCAACTGATTGCTTATCCTTAAATAGATACCAAAGCAATACCTTCCCGGAGGTGGGTCTGCAAGCGGGTTCAGACCAAAAACTCCTGGAAGACCGAAAGGGCAAAAGGCCAGTCACGACGAACCGGACTGTCAAGACAGTAGTGTTATGTAAACGTGAGCAAAGAAGCCCATATAGTAGCCTGATAGATGTCTAGGCCAGGGACTTAGCAAGCTAACACAGTGATTGCAGCCTTGGCTCTGTTAGAACACGCCCACAAGCCTTCATGGGGCTCGTTTTTAGCCAATGTGTAGCAGGTCTTACTGCGAGTCAAATTCATATGAAGATGGTTAGTTTCTGCACTGCTTTTCCTTTTTTTGCTCTGGCACCCCAATAAAAAGTTGCTCTACCACCCGGTGGTCTCTGGTGTGATTAATGTAGAACAGTGCTCTTTTTGGGTCCAGGTGATTGCCTCACCCAGCTAAAGACGTAGAGAGACTGAGTAAAGAAGGTCGGCAGTGTGCTGTTTTGTCCGACATGAAAAGGCATTACCATCTTTAGCAGGATAGAGAAGTGTGGAGAACCAGTTTGTCTGGGAAGAAGCTAGTATATGGGTGTATAGAGTGCACCTGTAGCTCGCTAACCTATCTGGTCGAAGTAATGGCTGCCAAGAAGACTGTTTTGATCGTCAAGAGACACGGAGGGCCAGCTATGGATGGGCTCAAAGGGGGAACACATTAAGCAGGTTAAGACCAAGTTAAGGTCCCATTGCAACATTAAGAAGGGTTTAGGGGATGCGCTGGAGTATTTTCAGGAAAAGAGTCAAAACAAGTGACTTGAACTGGAAGGGCTGATCCGGCAACCGTAAGAAAGCCAAAATGGCAGAAAGATAGCCTTTAACTGAGCGCAAAGCCAGGCTAAAGATAAAACAAACAACAATACCTCAGAAAATAGATGCAGAAAGCATATCAATATACTTTTCAGCACACCAAGCCACAAAGTTGTCCCAACGGTAGGCGTATACAATCTTTGTTGATGGACGCCTGGGTGCCAGTATCACTTCACAGCCTTCCGGGAAAAGATAAAAAACGGTGAACTGCAGCCACTCAATCTTCATGCATGAAGTCAGTGTGTGTGCGTTTAGGTTTGGGTGCAGAACACCGCCCTGTTGCTTCAACGGGAGATCCTCGTGAAGGTGCAACCTGACTGGACAATCAATGCACATGCTCGGGAGCTCAGGATACCATACTCTTCTCCATGTCCAATCTGGAGCCCCAATGATGACTTGGGTCCAATCCTCCTGATTTTCTTCTGAACCCAAGGCAGGAGTGGTATCAGCAGGAAGGCATGCAGGAGTCCTGAGCCCCACTCAAGATGAAAAGTGCCACCTAGCGAAAGCCGCTTTGGAATCTACAACACACAAAAGAGCTGACATTGTGCGTTCTCGGCGGTGGAAAATCTATTTAATGAAGGTACTCCCCTGTCGCAGAAGAGACCTTGCACCAACTTCGGATGGAGATGCCAATTGTAATCTGCTAGGCATCAAATGCTGATTTCATACACCTTGGCTTTCAGAGAGCCCGCCAGGTGTTGTACGACCAGGAAAACATCCTGACATTTAAGCCAAGTCCACAGACAGGGCCTCTTGACACAGGGCCCACAACCCCATCCAGCCCAGTTTCTTACATTGTTACACTACCTCATGGCATGGTGTTGTCCATGAACACCTGAACCAACCTTCCCTTGATGAAGAGTAGGAAGACTTTCAATGCCAGGCGGAGAACTCCAAGCTCCAACAAGTTGAAGTAAAGCCAAGACTGCACTGGAGACCAGAGTCCTCTTATCTCCACCTCTCCCAGACTGCCAAAGGACGCATCTGTTACCTCTATGCATTCTGGATGGGGAAGGGAGAGGGGTCTGCCGCTGGCCCAATTGTGGTTTGTGAGCAACAACTGCAGGTCTTTTACAGTTCCATTCAAAAGATGGACCAAGTCAGAAGATTACCCTGATGCTGCTCCATGGGTGTTTCAGGTGCCATTGCTAAGCATCCAAGACCAGGAAAGGACTGTGGAGTCAGCTAGCCCTGGTGGCTGTTAGCCCCTACAGTAGCCACAGAAGGAGCAAAAGGCATAATGGGACTGGTGTTGGGCTGTGGAGAGTCCTAAGGAGCTGCTGGTGGCCCTGCTATCTATAAAACGCTAAATCTGCCTAATCTGCAAACAGGTGAGTGGAATTAAAGGGCATGTCCATAAGGGATGCCTGGACATCCCCCGAAAAGCCAGTTGACCATCAGGTGTGGCGACAAACTGCTAACGACGAAGCAATAGCTCTACCTTGTGAGTCCGTCATATCCAGTTTACACTGTACTGAAAATTTGGTGCACCCATGCCCTTGGCAATAGCCTGGGACAGGATGGCTCAGGCCTCCTATGAGACCATGGGTAGCACTTGCGCACAAAGTCCCAAACTATGCGGGAATACCGGCCCAAGAGGCACATGGTGTTCACCGACTGGAGTGCAAGGCTGGGGGAAGAGAAAATCCTCTTGCCAAAGGTGTCAAGCCTCTGGGATTCCCTGTTTGGTGGTGTGCTAGGAACGCACCGGGGTTAACTTTCAATGTGGAAGCCTGGACGACCAGGCTCTCCAGGGTGGGGTGCTTTGTAAGGAAAGCTGAGTCCACAGGAGCAGGGAGATGGCAGCAGGCAATGGTCCTATACACAGGAGTGCCTGTGCAGAGCTTGGCCCAGGCCCGAGCAGGACATCATTGAGGGCTTCATTAAAGGGGAGGAGAGGTTACGTGTGCACTACCTCGAGCTGAATCACCTCTTTCAAGACGTCTACCTTGACTGCCACTGAGGGCAGCGTAAGTTTCACGACCTCAGCCACTCAAAACCATGGCAAAGTAGTCCCTGCCTCTGTAGCCACACGAAGAGCATGGACTAGGCCAGTGTTAGGAGAGGTGTACAAACCAATGGCTTCTGCCAGTTCCTCATAGCAGTCAACCTTTGCCAAGGGCTTTTCAAGGTGGTCAGGATAATAATAGAGATCTTTAGATCTGCCCCAGTCATGTTCCCCACAGGGCATGTCAGTAAAAGGAGACATTGTCTCCAACCCATAAGGTCTTGGTCTGGTCAACAGCGGACCAGCTCCTTATTCAAGTGGAGTATAACGATGGGGTTGGCGCTGCCAGCACTACTGGAACGGACTTCAGGGAAGGTTGCGGTTTTCCAGACCAGAGTCTATCCAGATCCAGGAATAGATCCACATGTCTAATTGCCAAGAAGGGTGAACCAACCAGCGAGAAACCCATAAGGTTTGAAGGTGCTACAGAAGGGTTGGCCCATCAAAAGATGAGGTGCCTGCAAATTCTTTAAGCTGGTGGGAGTGTTCAGGCGTAGCTCCTGCTCCGGAACACTTTGAAAGGCACGGAGTGGACTCTGGCTCAGGAGCCGGGCCTAGATTTGTGGTGTTGTTTCCATTTCCCGTCTGATGACTTCGACCAGCACGGTGAAATCGAAGAACACTTCAACTTCTTAGATTTATTTTTCTTGTGGGACTTACACGACAATGACTTGGAGCAGGAATGAGTGTGCCCAGGACCTTCCTTGCGACCTGGATTTGGAGCAGTGCAGAGTGGTTTGGTGTCGGGCAACCAGGAGCTTTGAGGCACGCCCACAGGCCTTCTTGGTGTTCATCGCTCCACATTTCAGACAGGTCTTGGATTCGTGGCCCGGCTACAGCCACCAAAAGCAAACCAGGTGGGAGTCGGTCACAGACATTTGCCTGTGACAGAATCGACAGGGTTGAAACCCCACAATTTTAGGGGACATCCCTAATGAACACTGAGTGTAGCTCAAACAGAATTTCGCCAAAAAGTTAAGATAGTACAAAAGAGGACTAAGGTATCTCGCTCCGGATCTACGCTGATAGCGCAGAAATAAAAGAACTGAAGTCAGCACCTTGGGTTGGCACCTATATATGCATTGCATACATCACTTTGGGTGTGGATGATGCAGACACAAAGGCGATCAACACTACCTACCTGTGTGCAGAGGTACTGCTCAAGATTTTCTGGATCCAAGCTGAGAATGAGGAATATTCTACGGTAAGGAATCTGCAGCTAGAGGTCTCCATCAGATAGTACATATCGATGCCCATTGCTACCTCGAACAGCTCTCACTCGCCATGTGAATAAAGATGAAGACAAATTGCCTTTTTACAAATATACCAGGAAAAGGTAACTTAGACCAAGCAATTGGTTTGACAACTTTATTTAGAACTGCAAACATAATTTAGGTAACAGTGAATTAATCTGTTGATACAGTAATGCAAGTCTTACAACAGTGGTTTCCTTTGTTCTACAGTCTAAAATAAGTTAAATAGTGACACCACAGACTAAGTTCGAATTCCACTCTGTACTATGCAAGAGGAGGATGGATATGGAACAAAACAAAAGCAATGAGAAGCTTGTTTATTTATATGTTTCTGGGAGGGCGCAGGGGAAGCGGTCGAGTGAGGGAAAATCATTAAGTCAAACAGTCCAGGCAATTTCGATCTAAAAAAGATAACAGCAATTTCTGGAAATCGAGCTTCTCAATGTTATTTCGCAGGAGACAGTTTTCACATCTATATGCAAATTTAAGATATGTATGCAAATTAATCTTCAATAAATGCAAACTCTGAGCCTGAAAACCCAGTGTGGGTCCTAGAGACATGGCATTCAGATTCCAATACATTGAAAACAGACTACCGAGTTTCGTAGAAGAAATTGCGTGTTAATGATGGATATTAAGTTTATTCAGCAAGCATTCAGAAGCAGCAGGGATAAACACTGAAGCTGCTTTAAGTTCACACTTATAAGCGTGCACCATAAAGCAGAAAATGATGGTCAACTGCAGCCCTGGTGGACCCATCCCTTAAAGAAAGCCTGTGGCTGGGGTTATTGTCCAACTTTTTATAAATGCAGAATAATTTAGAAATAAATGGGTAACTAATTAGCAAAAAGCTAAAGGTGAAAAAAAAAGTAAAAATGGAATTCAATATAGAAGCATTGTTGGAAATAATTTGAATTATGCTATATTTGAATAACATATTTCAGAAAAAGTAAAACCCCGGTACTTCTGTCGTGCTTAAAACAGAAAGGAAGGTTACAGCAAGTACTGCAGTGTGCAAGCGTAGAAGGAAGAGGAGGAGTTTGATCAACCTTCAGCAGAACGGGGCCAGGTGGGATGCCCCGAAATTCTTCAGCACGCCCCAAGCCAAGGTGTGTAAAGGAATTAGCTCAGAAGTAGGAATCCAACATTGGGGGACGTCCCACTGTATGAGGAGAGATACTCTACGCTTCTATAGGAGGAGAGAAGACAGGGGTGCAAGAAAAGGCGGAAGCAGGACAGGAAGAGGGACAGGGAAGGGGCAGAAAGGAGGGAAAGGCAGAAAGCATAGGTGGTTAGTAATCAGCAAACTATTAAGAAGCACAACACACCAGACAAAATACAAGATTAAAGGATCAAGCCCCTGCTGCAAGCACTCATGATTAAGAAGAACAAGTTACTCATTGTAGAAAGGCATGTACTTTTAATGAATAACACCCATTCCTCTGCTCACCTGCATAGTTTTCCCACAAAAGATTGCACGAGAGCATCATCCACTTAGCTTCCCCCATAAACGATTATACTAGAGCACCTGCCGTTGCAAAACATGGTAAATCATACTCCAGCATGCACCAGAGGACCACTATTCCGAGTTTTCCATTTACCAGGTAACTGCATTGTGGCGGTTAGGAGGAAGAGGGACTACTTGACTGAAAGTACTGAAGTTACTTTTGTGAATAACTTGTTTAGACTCTTTAGTCTTCAGCCACATTTTCCTCACATGCCTTTGAAGTTTCCCAAGCATCATAGGTACTACAAACTTTGTGGGTTCTGTTGAGGGTTTTCACGTATGCAGGAAGTACGGGGCCTTACCTGGTAACGGTAGGTCTTAAGTGAAATGCAACAGTAATTGAACGGTGCTACAAGGTCAGAGGAGACCCCAAAGCCTCTGCAGTCCTGATGTCTCTCTGCCTATATCCCTCTACACTTGAGTATACTGTGTCAAGATACGCATGCCTGATGTTTCTATTAGCTTGAGTCCTAATTCAATGAATAGAGAACATTGTGACAATACTGTGACCGGAACAGACTTTGATCATGTATATTGTAAATATTAATTTAGCTCGAGCAACATTTCATTTTTTGTCTAAAACGCTTCACTTGCATTATAGACATCCCTGGTTAATGCAATGTATGATCGTGCATGCTATTTTTTTTTTTTTTTTTTTTGAAGACCTTTATTGTTATTACAGAGGTAAACCACAGCTTTGTGCCTACAACCCAATGTGTCAGGCCGGCAACGACAGTACATAGATCAAGCATCTTCTCCGACTTTGGGCACAATGCCAAATACGTACACAGCATGTCGCCTACAACCCACTTGGGCCGGCCGCGTTAACTGTTATATAAAGCTGTAGAATGAAGCGTATTACCACAAGCACACTATCTGTGAATTGAAGTTCGTACTTTCTTGAGGTCTAATTTTTACTTTTTGTCGCACTCTTAACATTAACAACAACTCGTTACAGAACTAAGGAGGTCAGTCCTTTTCCCGTGAGAGGTCCCCGGTGGGGGTGTGTGGTAGTCAGGGTCTCCGGATTCCAAGTCCGGCATGGTGTGACTCTGAGCAGTAGAATGAGTGTGTGTGTGGTTGCACATCTTGGTGTACGGTCAGGTATGCACTTCCCACTGGGGGAGGGGGTGTGGGGGGGGGGCTATGTGTATAGTCTATGCCAGCCTCCTGGTATGGGGGCGGTGTTCCCCCCTGAAATGCCGAAACATGTGCAATGCGCGAGGGAGGGAAGGAGGGGGGGGAGGGGGGGGAGAGGAAGGAGGGCAAGGGGGGTGAGGGGGGGGGGAGGGAGGAGATTAGCTGGGCCAAACAGCGCCGTGAGTGGGTCACAGCTCCGTCTCTCGTGCGCACCAGGAATGATCTGCGGGCTACCCCATACATCCCCCACGTTGGCTCTAGGTATCGCGCGTAGAGGAGCATGGGTCACAGCTCCGTCTCTCGTGCGCACCAGGAATGATCTGCGGGCTACCCCATACATCCCCCACGTTGGCTCTAGGTATCGCGCGTAGAGGAGCATAGCAGGCAAACCCCAGCTAGGTGCCTTCCAGCGGGCGGGTGGCAGGCGTGCCGCGTCTCGTCCTTACGACTGAGAGGAGGTGCCGTGTAGTCCACGGGGTTGCTCATCCCGCCCAGCTTCCCTCTGGCCTTCATTACCAGCTTCAGCAGCAGACTGGGCGCGGAGCAGATAGGCGGAGAGCGGGCCCCATAGATCCTTGGGACGCGATTTATGTGGCAGTAATTCGGCATAATTGTGCAGCTGGTCTTGCCAGGTTGACATTGTTGCCAGCCATAATTTGAATTTGGGGGCACGGCCCCATCTGCACGCCACATGGCGTTTTGCAAGCAGGAAGCCCATTGCAGTGAACTTCCGGAATCTGTTATTTGCTGCGGTGGGGAGTCCCAATAATGCAACCTTGGAACAGGCTTCTAATTCTATCCCTACCATTGTGGACATGGCCTCCGTCACCTGCGTCCAGTACAACGCGACTGCTGGGCATGACCACGCTAAGTGCATAAAGTCCGCTCCAGCTTGCCTGCATCTAGCGCAACGATCATCCTCTCGAAGACCAAATCGGCACAGCTTGGCGGGAGTGTAATAGAGGCGGTGTAGGAATTTATAGTGGATCAGTCTAAGGCGAGCATTTCCCGTCACAGAAACTGTATGGGAGCAGCTGTCCTCCCACTGTTCGTCCGAAAGGGGAGGATCTAGGTCCGCGGCCCAGTCACGTCTGGCACGCAGGTCTGGGGGAGCGGAGGACGCATACGCGTAGTTATAGAGCATGGAAACAACGTGTTTCGGGGTGTCCTGTTGTAGCAGTACATGCAGGGGCGCAAAAGTCTCCGGCTCACCCGGGAACTCCAGTGTTACAGATGTGATATTCTGCCGGAGCCGCGTGTATAGGAATGTGTCCATAATAGAAGGTGTGTGTTCCCCGAAAAATTGAGCCTTTGTACGAAACTGGCCATTCACGTATAAGTCTCCCCATTTGTAAAGGGCCAGTTTGGAGAGCAGTTTACGGCCTATTTCCTCTCGGGCAATGCTCACTCTAGGGTCATATGCCAGAATCATTCTTGGGGAATACATAAGGGTCACCCCCATTCGTTCCGCAATTCTACGCCAGGCTCGTACTGTACAATCTACCGTGGATGGGTCCCGATCCGTTACACTAACCTCCCTGTAAAGGTACCCTGACGTTTTTTCTGGTCTCATATACCCATCCTCCACAGCAAGGTGCGCCATGAAGGGCGGGGGGTGTAGCCAGTAGGAAGCAAAGTGGCCCTGTGCGCAGTCGTAGTACAATCGGAAGTTCGGCACCTCAAATCCACCTTGATGGTAAGGTAACATGAGCGTCGTCAGTTTTAGCCGAGCCTGTTTCCCCCCCCCATATAAGTCGGGAGAGCTGGGACTCCAGCGCCTTAAAGAAATGTGGGCCTGGACTATAGGGAATATTGGTGAAAAGGTACAGCAGCTTAGGGAGTATGACCATTTTGATCATGGATACGCGCCCCGCCATGGACAACGGGAGATGAACCCATTTCGTTATGTTGTCTGTTAATTTGTCAAGGACCGTACGGTAGTTCGCCCTGATCAGAGCTTCACGGTTCCTGGTCACGATGACCCCTAGGTACTTTATCTCGTCTTGTGCCCATACTAGCGGGTAGTCAAGGGGGAACTGGGGAGTGTTGTCAGTGAGGGGGAACAAAGCTGATTTGGACCAGTTGATTTGTACCCCCGCTATCGCACCAAATTTGGTAACCTCGCGCAGTAGGGGATTGAGATTATCTCGCGGTTTATGGACGTATAAAGTCATGTCATCCGCGTATAAGGAGATGAGCAGTTGACGGTCCGGGTATATCAGGGACCTGTGGTTATGATGTTGGCGGAGTTTGGCTGCCAGGGGTTCGATTGCTATCGCAAATAATACTGGAGATAATGGGCAACCCTGCCGGGTTCCTCTATGTATCTCGAAGGGTGCGGAGCGGGACCCGTTTAGGAGTACCGAAGCCCGTGGTTTGGTGTACAAAAGTTTGATCCAATCCAAAAAGCTGAATGGAGTACCCATCCGTTCCAGTAACGCCAAGAGGTAGTCCCATTCCAGGGAATCGAATGCTTTGGTAGCATCTAAGAATATTGCAGCTGCTTCACAGTTGGGATCTATATCTTGCATGACCGCCTGCAGGGTACGAAGATTGTGCGAAGTCGCACGATTCGGGACAAACCCCGCCTGATCTGGGAGGACCAGCCTCTCCATAAGAAGATTCAGGCGCGTCGCGAGTACTTTGGCTAGTATTTTAACGTCAGTATTTAAAAGTGACAGGGGTCGGTAGGAGTCACAAAGCTCCGGAGGTTTACCTGGCTTAAGCAGTGACGCTATCAGTGCTTCTCTCATGCTGTCGGGCAGCGTTCCTTCCTCGAGAGCTGAGTAGTACACCTGCTTCAGGATGGGGGCAAGAATGTGGATGTAGGTTTTATAGAAATCTATCGGCAACCCATCCGATCCCGGAGACTTACCAGATTTCATAGACATAATGGCGTCCTTTATTTCATCTAGCTCAAGCTCGAGGTGTAAGAATTTGTTGCGTCGGGCCCAACCAAGCGATAGCCGTGTCATCTAGGTATGTATGAAGCTCCAGTGGCACTCGCCTTTGTGAGGAGTATAGCGTCTTGTAGTGGTTCGTGAGTACCCGGAGCTGTCCCGGAAGGTCCCTCTGAGGCACCTGTTGGTCATCGCACAGGGAAGTAACGTAATTGCAATGTCTAGGGGGTTTTACGGCCGTGGCCAGGGCCTTACCCGGCCTGTCTCCCTCGCCATATATGCGCGCCATGTATGGTTTACCTCGGAATTGACTTTCTTTATCCGCCGCTTCCGAATATTCATTGATCTTCTCCCTGAGCTGAGCACGTTTCTCATATTCCATCGTGCCGCAGGTGACTTCCCTCTCAAGTGTGAGTAACTCGGACTCTAACTTGCGCAGCTCTCCCCGCAGGGATTTGAGTACTCCCCCTCCCTTGGAAATACACCAGCCCCTAACGGTGACTTTGAAAGCCTCCCAAACAGTAGTAAGGCTGCCAACAGAGTTAATATTACGGTTGAAGAAGTCCTGTATGTCCCTCTCCAGTTCCGACTTAAAGGCTGAATCTGCAAGATGCGCGGGGTTTAGGCGCCAGCTTAAATAAGGGGAGACTTCATGGGGGACGCGCAGAGTAAGGAGGACAGGTGAGTGGTCCGAAAAAGTACGAGCCAGGTGTATGTTGTTAACTACCCAGGATGTGAGGCCTACCGTAAGGAAGATGTAGTCTATGCGAGCCCAGGTAGAGTGAACTGCTGAATAGTGAGTACCTTGGCGCATGGTGGGGTGAGAGTGTCTCCAGGCGTCAACTAAATGGTGATCTTCCGGAATGCCCAGTAGGGAGCGTTGGGTGCTTGTGTAATGCGTCGATTGCGGGTGCGATCTGTCAAGAACAGGCTGTACGGCTGTATTGAAGTCCGCCCCAAGTATTACATGAGCTATGCCCAGAGTTTGAATTTTGCCCCACAACGTGAGTAGTGCAGACGGATCATCCGTGTTCGGACCATAGTAGCATGCAATGAGCACTGTGTGAGAATACAATTTCCCCCAGACCATGCAGTATCTCCCCCCACTGTCCATGTCCGTGCCCGCTGGGGTAAACCCCACCCCTCTACGAACAAGGATCGTGACCCCTCTAGCATAACTGGAGTAAGACGAAAAGACCCTGCCCGAGGCCCATTTGGATGCGAAAAGAGGGGACCCGTTTGGCAGTAGATGAGTCTCCTGTAGAAGAGCTATAGCCACTCCATGTCTGTCCAGGTACCCCAAAATTTGTCTTTTCTTTCTAGGGTTATTAAGCCCTCGCACATTCCATGACAACACCTGGAGCTGGAGCCCAGGTGGCGAATCAGTTACGTCCCCCATCCCCGCAGTGACAAGCAAATTGAACAAGTAGGTGTAGCAACAAGCATCAAACAAGTATCAGCTGAATGACAAATTAGGACATTACCCAGCCTTCCACCCTGGGACCTCCCCCTCCCGGGACACAACCCCCATTGACCAAAAACAGTGTAAGGAACTAGCCGACCTCCCGTTCCCATCCTCCCTCCGGCAACCCCAACAGGCCGGATCAACTTCCACCCCGCAACACTGAAATGTCCGCCTCCCACTAGAGTATCAAGTGCACTGATAATCTTTGAGGCAGTGCATGCGTTCCGCCCTCCCACTCCGGCTTCCCCAACCTGCCGGGCATTCAAAACCCACCCCCCCTCCCCCATCCCAAACAGAACCAAAATCAGTATCAGAACTACAGTAACCCTGACCCCAGAAGGGGGAAAGGTGTTATGGGGATCGCCCATCGGAGGCGTAGTCTAAGGGGCGCCAGACCTGCCCTCCACCTCCTTACTTGCACCCACTGGCATCTGGGACAAGACCCAGACTTCGGTCGTGGGACGGAGGTGGGTGATCCGACACTTGTCAATGTCGTAGATCGGTGAGAGAAAAAATGTGAAGTGTTACCTCACCAGTAAGTGTTGCATCTAGTCCAGAGGAGGGCCGTTATCGGCGGCGGTGCCACGATGAATACAGGACTGTCTTGATTAGTCTTGTTGGGATAACGGAGATTGTGACCTGGACCGTCGCTCCTCCCTCTCTTCCCGGAGTCTTTCCTTCTTTTGCAGCTTTAGAAAATCTTCCACCTGTTGTGGGTTGGTGAAGAAGTGGTGAGTGCCACGGTGCGTGATCTTTAACTTTGCAGGATAAAGCATGGCATACGGGATTTCGTGGGTTTGTAGTTTCTTTTTCACGGCGGCGAATTTGCGTCTTGCAACTTGTACTGAGGGGGTAAAATCAGGAAAGAAGGACAGCGTTGCGTTGCCATAGGTTACTGTGCCCAGCTCTCTTGCGCGATGAAGAACTGCATCTCTGTCCCTGTAGTTCAGGAAGCGGGCGATGATAGGGCGCGGGGGCAGCCCAAGAGGAGGAGGCGCAGCAAGTGATCTGTGTGCCCGTTCCACTATTAGATGCGGGGAGAAGGAATCTTTCCCGAACAGTTCCACCACCAGTTTTTCCATGAAGACCTCCAGTTTTCCAGTGTTTGTTGTTTCCGCAAGGCCCAGGACGCGGATGTTATTGCGCCTGGACCTCGCTTCCAAACCCTCATTTTTGTCCGCTATTACCTTGAGCAGTTTATCCATTTGCGAGACTTGCTTGGTGGTCGTCGTCGCCCCTTCTTCCAGCGCAGAGATCCTGTCTTCGGTTTCTTTGATGCGAGTGTCATGCTGTTCCAGTCTCGTCACGACACTATCCATACGGGTGTTAATGGTGTCGATCTTGGCGTCAATGGTCGATAGGCTTTGCTTCATGCCAAGCAGAAGTGTCTTCCAATCGTCGTCCTGGGGGGCCTGCGCGGCAGGGCTCCCCTCCGCGTCCGGCGTCCCTTTGGCAGGTTTTTTAGACTCAAACGGTATCTTGGATTTCCTGGCATCGTTGCGCCCCATGTCGCGTCTCGGAGTCCGGGCCGCCGCCAGTGAAGAGGTCGCCAGTATCTCGGTTAGAGGAGATGGGTAGATGGTAGGTGCAAGCAGACACCTCGCGCTAGCAACAGTCCGCCGGGGCCCGGTATAGGGGTGACCAGCGCGCTATGATGCCCCTCCTCTTTCTATGTTGCCGTCCAGTGGAAACCACCTAGTTCAGGGTCAGAAGGCGCTTCTGATTCCACCTCCACGCGAGGGTTGTGCGGTCAGTGTTCACTGGACCTCCTTGGAGAGGGGGGCCCTTCGTACCCTAGGCAAGGAACCAGCTCAGTTTAATATAATAGCCACTGTCTCCTCAGGGGCTCAAGGCGCGCACCCAGCAGGCGGCGCTACGATGGCTTGCTCACCAGGAATTTTCGCGCCTCCGCGGCCCTGCAAAGTGGTACCAGGCCCGGGGCGCGCAGGCCACAGGTGCAAGGCCCCACACCGGCCGAGTGATGGAGCACGTGTATGGGGGACGCGGGGCTCAGTTCGGTGGGTGAGTCTTCACTACAGTACCGGCCAGGCCGGCGCAGGCTCCGCTGTCTCAACAGGGGTGACGCAACGCTCCAGCAGGGCGCAGATACGGAGCTCCCCAGGCCGGGCCGCCCACCGGGAGTAGATGCAGCACGGAGTGTGTCCTCTCTCACCCCCTCACCGACCACATGCTCCGCTTCACCGCAACTCTCCCCTCAGGTCCGGTGTGCCCACCGTGAAGAAGGCTGCACTCAGCGCGTCCGCTCTCACCCCCTCACCGTCTCAGTGCTCCGCAGCTCCACGACACTCCCCCTAGGCGCCGGTAATGGACAGCGCCACCTCCGGCCGAAAGGAAAGCCGTTGGTCGTGCTCTCCGCCAATTTCACTCACCGGGATCACCGCCGCAGTGTATTCCGAGGTCGGTCATCGGGGGGGAAGGAGAGGGGGGACCAGGGCTCAGTCTTCTGGCTAATGTTCAACTGCGCTGTCGGAGAGGCCGCAGATCCCCGGTCTGTCCCAGTCCGCAGGCCCGGCTGGCAGCTTCCGTCGCCTCTACACCTCCTGCCGCTCACGAATCGACGGCGTCTCCCAGGGCAAGCTGCTGCGCAAAACGGGCGAATTTTACACCGCTGCGTGCAGGACACCACAACGGAGCCAGTGGGGGGGGTCTCGGTCCAGTATTACCGATCAGGATGTTGTAGGATAATGATTAGTGCCAGGTCTGGCGGGAGCCTCACTCTAGTGCGGCCATCTTGGTTTGGCGCCACCTAGCGCCTCCCGTGCATGCTTTTTCTTTAATACGTTGCATGCTTCAAGTTGTTGCTCTTTGCCTTTAGCCCTAACTAGTGACATTATTGTACATGCCGAGAGAGACTTTTTGCCTATTTATCATGTATCAAATGGTTGCTCTCTGCCTATAGCTCTGATAGTAACATTCCTGTGTGCGAAGGAGGTAATGATCCTATACCTTCTTTATCTCAACGTTTCCTTTCTTTATTTCTTTCCTTGAATCTTACCTGTATTGTGCACCCCCCACCCTACTGTGCACTTGTGTATGTACCGGGAATTTTTAGATACTCCTCACTTCCACTTACTCCGCTCCTTTCACACGGCGCGGGTGAGCGGTCCAGTCGCTTTCACTAGCGCGCTCCACGCGACTTGAGGCTTGGGCCCTCCTCACTTTCTATGACACCCTGCAGTTTCACTGACTTCCTGTTCCCGTGTAGGATAGTTAGCGGTCCAACACCCGATACCGGCGCGCTGGGATTCTCCTGCCCCCTTTTTTGTAATATACTTGGTGGCTTGTTCTCTACTCAATACCCAGCACCTAGGGAGACAAGACCCGTCTCCCCGTCGCCGATAGCACAGGTGAGCTCATTGCCCTTACTGCAGCTCATAACTCCTTGGTCAATTGCGTGCCATTTAGTTGGAGCACGACCGAAGCGCTAAACCCGACCCTTTTTTTTTTTTCAATAAATTTTTATTGTTGTACTAAGCACATCATCTAAGAAAAGATAGTGACATGGGCTGGCTTCAACATTCAGCCAGTGTCCGTACAGACCGCAACTTTTCATTTGCCTATGTAAGAGTACCCTCCCCCTCCCCCCCCGGATTAATGCAAATCAAACCAAGGCATGTTATAACTGTAACTCAGTGAGAAAAACAACCCCTTAACTACAGCTCCTGCTCGCCCACCCCCACCCCAGAAGTCCTCCATCCCTTCTCAATGAAGTGCGTCTCCTCGAACCAACACATGGCACACCCTAGTTATAGTGTAGCAGGCCCAGACTCTTCCCCCTTCAAATTCGTGCAGGTATCTATCACCAGGTGTAGCAGTGCTCTCCTTTAGAACTCTTGTGAGTTCACTCTAGTCCGTGGTAGAGCCTCCACTTTGTCCATATCCTCCTGAACTTCTTTGGACACCCTCTAGCCTTGTATGTCACTCTCTCCGCCGCCATGTAGAGGTCGAGGCCTCTCCTCCACTCCTCTAGTTCTGGTGGCTCGGCCGCACCCCAGCACTTAGCGATGTCCCTCTTGGCCACCCCCAGGGCCAGCAGTAGAAATATGATCAGAGGGCGAGCCAAGTCGACTTCGATCGTCAACCCCAACAGTGCTAGTTTGGGGTCACGTGGTAAAGTGGTTTCCAATACCTCTTCCAGTTCTGCAAATATATCCTCCCAGTACCTCTGTATGACTGCACAGCCCCAAAGTGTGTGGTAGAAAGTTCCCTCCGACTGGTGGCACCTAAGGCATGACATATCAAAGATCTTCCCCATTTTGAACAGTCGTACCCTATCGTAGTATACTCTATGGAGCACTTTCAGCTGAATGAGACGGAGTCTGGACTTAATCGCCACCTCGCGAGGGTGCATGAGGACCAGCTCCCAATCCAGGTCTTCCATGTCCCCTACATCTGCCTCCCATCTATTCCGCAGGGCCTGTAGTGTGCCTAATGTATTGTTGGTCAGTGTCCTGTAGGTTAGGGACACCGCCCCCCTCCCAATATGCTCCTGTAGCAGCCTGCCCTCTAAAGGGGCGCATTCTGGGATGTCTGTCAGATCCATGTTCTGCGCCCTCCAGGCGTGCCTGAGCTGGGAATACCTATAGCGCTGAGTGTCATGCAAGTTAAATTCCTCCTGCAGGGCGCGGAATGTTTTCAGTTCTCCCCCGGCAATTACGTCCCCAATAGACGAGATGCCGATGGTGTCCCATTGTCTAAAGCCCGTCAGTTTGTGTAGCTCACCCAGCCACCTACAGTGCCATAGCGGGGTTTGCCGGGTGGGACGTTTGTCCCATCCCATGCGTTTAATTGCCCTGTTCCACGCCGCCAGCGTGATCCTGGTAGCCGGTAAAAAATGCCTCCCAGCTGGTCCACCGTATAGGTAGTACAGAAGGTTCGTGTGAGACCATTTTGAGCGTTCTAGTGCGTACGTGGGGTGGTCCATTGCTGTGTGTAACCATTCATTTATAGGGGCAAGGTGTTCTGCCCAATAGTATGCCTCGAGGTTGGGAAGGGAGATCCCACCGCTGTACTGGTGGCGTTGCAGTGTGGTTAAAGCCACTCTTGGGTGTTTCCCCAACCATATGAATGTTCGCAGTTCCCCGTGCATAGCTGACAAGGTTGCGGGCGGGAGGGGATAGTATTCATTCTGGAGTGCATAGAGGAACTTTGGCAGCAGGACCATCTTATATAGTGCTGCTCGTCCCAGTATAGTGAGCGGAAGCTGCTTCCACCGGTCCATGTCTAGTTTAGCACTCGCCACGACGCGTGCCACATTTTTAGTGAAGGAGAGTGTTTCGTCTAGTATTATGAAGACCCCCAGATATTGGAATCCCTCAGTGGTGTGGACGAGAAGCTCCGGCAGGCACTCCCTCCGCTCTCGGCCGTGTGGGTCATATAGGATCGATTTGTGCCAATTTATGGTATGACCAGCTCGCGCCCCGAAGTCATCCAACTCCTTGAACAGGACCGGGATCGTGATCTCCGGGTCCGTCACGAACAGCAGAACGTCGTCCGCATACAGTGAGATTTTTTCCTGGGTTGACTCCGGAGTCCCCCAGGCAAACCCCCCGATCCCTTGATTCTGTCGGATCCGGATCGCTAGTATTTCTATCGTCAAGGTGAACAACAGGGGGGACAGTGGGCACCCTTGACGTGTTCCCCTGTAAATACTGAATTCGCGCGACAGTCGTCCATTTACTCGCACTCGTGCCTTTGGGCCCGAGTATAGGAGTCGAAGCCACTGCAGAAACTTAGTTCCAATGCCGAACCTCTGCAACGTCTCAAACAAGAAGGGCCAGTGAACCGCATCAAAGGCCTTCTCGGCGTCCAACGAGAGGAACCAGTGTGGCTCGCTCCTCACCCGGACTTCCTGTAGCCAGTTATGGGTGCGGCGGAGATTTAGTTTGGTCGCCCTGTCCGGCAGAAACCCGGACTGATCTGCATGTACTAAATCGGAAATGACCCCCCGTAAGCGTCTAGCAGTATCGTAGCCAGAATCTTCGTCTCCATATTAAGGAGAGAGATCGGGCGGTAGGAGGCGCACCTGTCTCTAGGTTTCCCTTCCTTATGGATAGGGACAATTGTGGCCATGGCCAAGTCCGGCGCCAAACTCGCCGTTTGGCGTGCCTCGGCAAATAACTGACCAATATGGCGTTGCAGCAGGTCCGCTGTACGTTTGAAGAATTCCGCCGGGAAGCCGTTGGGTCCCGGCGTCTTCCCCGGCTTCAGGGACGTTATTGCTTCTCCTATTTCTTCGAGCGTGATCTCCGCCTCCAGTGCCGTAGCGTCTTCTTGAGACAGTTGCGGAATCTCCATGTCACTTAGATAGTGGTTAGCATCCGTCTCGTTCCCCAAGTCTCTAGCTCTATAGAAGTCCTCGTAATATGTTGCAAAGGCCTCAGCTATATCCTCGTCTGTGTAGGCCGTCCTGTGCCCTGCCCCGTCAATCCTGTCCACCCATCGCGCAGCCCTTTCTCTCTTGCTCAGCCATGCCAGGAGTTTTCCCGATTTGTCATCCACGTCGTAGAGGCGGTGGATGGTCGCCAGGGCTTGTGTTCGTGCCTCCCCCGTGACCAGTTCTCTATAGTGTCTCTGCGTGTCTAGTAGCTTCCTAAGCGTCTTTTCTTCCTTTCCCTGGTGGTATTCTGACTCGAGGTCTAAAATCGTGGCCTCCTCTGTCATAACCGCCTGGTGTAATTCCCTCCTAGCAGTTCCCAATCTGCAATTTACACGATCTCTAAGGACCGGTTTCAATGCTTCCCAGAGCGTGATCCCCGATTCTACTGAGCCCTCATTCTCAGCCATATAGACCTTTATGTCGGCTCTGATTCCCTTCAGTATATCTGGTGTTTGCAGATCCCATGTTGCGAGGCGCCATTCCCTAGTCTTTACCCTTCTCTCTCTTCCCAGGTGTACATATAGGGGGGAGTGGTCCGAAATTCCCCGTGCTTTATATTCCGCTATGTCAGTGACCGTGATGTCTTGCCTGGAGGTAAATAGGTAATCTAGCCTGGAAAATACCTTGTGAGCCCCGGAATAAAAGGAGTAGGCCTCCTGTGTCGGGTGGAGCCATCTCCACACATCAGTGAGGCCCAAAGTGTTCATCTGTCTAGCCAGTGCCGTACCCTGTCCTGCCGTACGTGGGGATCCCGATCTATCTCTAGTGGTACACATTACATCGTTAAAGTCCCCCCCCACTATCTGAATCGTGTCTGCAGTGTCCAGAAGGATAGCCGTGACCGCAGTGAGGGTGCGTGCCTGCAGTTTTGGCGTGGCGTAAACCGAAACAATTGTGTATCTGCGCCTCTTCCATGTTCCCTGCACTCCTGCATATGTCCCCTGCGGGTCCAACCATGTGCGGGCTACTTCAAACGGTGTGGATTTTTTAACTAGGACTGCCGCCCCCCTGGAGTTTGCCGTGTAACCTGCGTGCGCCAGCACCACGTGTCTACCTCTCGCTATAAAAGCGCATTGAGTGCCTCTGAGATGCGTCTCCTGAAGTAATATTATGTCAGGCGCTAGCCTCCTAAGATATGTATTCACCAGACCCCTTTTAATCTTTGACCCAAGGCCATTCACATTCCATGAGAGTATAGTGACGCCAGGGTCACCGGTGTGGTTGTGATCTAGTGGGTCTGCCATTGTGCGTTTCTTCCGTAGTTCCCCGGATGACACTCGTAGTGGTGTGGTGTAAGGAGCGTATTAGCATGCAGTCGCTGTTTCACAACATCCCCCCCTCCCCAACTCAAGAGAACTCTGGTCCCCCCTGGACCCCCTCCCTCCCCACCACCCTCCCCGTCCAGACTCACCCCCATAGAGGACCGAGCTTTCAGCGGGAGACGGTCTGTCGCCCACCCCTTCCCACCCCTTAACTCAACTAAAACCTTGCCTTTCCCTCCAACTCGAAAGGCAGTGAGAGCGCCTGGTCCAGTGTCTATCTAGCCCAGTGTCTCAACCAAGTCTATGAAGGAAAGCATAAACACTGAACTGGGGAATGACAACCAACACAAGGGAGGACTGGGAACTTGCGTCTCCTCGTGTCTCCCGGCCGTCTTCTTCAGTTAGCCACTCTGCATTGTTCAGGAGTGTGAGTCTTGCGTGGCGGTGTCGGTCCCGCTCTGTTTGCCGGATGAGTCTAGTTCCAGGTGGTGGATTTCCTTCTCCAGCGGATGCATCGAGTCTCTCTCCTCACCAGGGTCTACTTCCCCCTGTACCGAGTTCCCATCGCCCGTTCGATCGTCATCTTCTCCTTCCGAGAGGGCCGAATGGCGTGGGATTTGTCGTCTCACGCCCGCCGTGGAGGACCCTCCTGGCGATTCTGATCGGCCTCTCCTGGCCCCCGCGGGTAAGCGTGCCTGATACGGAGTCCCAGTCACGCGGGAATGGAGTCTCCTCGATATCCGCCGTTGTGGCTTCGGGAGCCCCCAGCTGACTCTCTCTCTCCATGACCTGTCTAATTCCTCGCGTCCTGCCGTCTCTCTGCTGTTAAGGACAGGCCTCTCTTCCAGCCACTGCCAAGCGTCTTCCGGGTGCGTAAAGAAGAGTGACCTGTACTTGTAGATAACCTTAAGTTTCGCTGGGAACAGCAGCATGTAGGTGATATTCAGTGTTCTCAGTTTTGCTTTCACCTGGTCAAAAGAGCGTCGCTGTTTCTGGACTTCCTGGCTATAATCCGGGAAAATCATGACGTTGGTGTTCTCCAGCCGGATCTCCCCCATTTTTCTGGCCTCACGGAGAATTAGATCGCGATCTGCAAAGTTCAGGAAACGTGCTATTACTGGCCTGGGTCGTGCACCCTCCGGTGGCTTCGCCAGCAGGGCCCTATGGGCTCTTTCGATTATGAAGCATGTCGAGAAGCGTGCCGTATGGAAGGTCGAGGTCAACCATGTGTGGAGGAAGGCCCCCATATCTTTCCCCTCAATTCCTTCTCTAAAACCCACGAAGCGGAGGTTATTGCGGCGTGCCCTATTTTCTGCATCGTCCACCTTCCAGAGGAGTTGTCTATGAGATGCTTGAAGTTCTGCCATGTCTTTGCGGAGCGTGGTAATGGAACTCTCTGCTTCTCCAAGGCGTGTCATTTTCTGTGACCCGTGCCGAGAGGATCCTGAAGTCCTGTCGGAGGAGGGTGACCTCCGACCCCACCTCGCCTATTTTAACTTCCAGTGCCGCTCTTGTTTCTTGGATGTCGGATCTTGAGGCTTGAATGGCTGCCAGAAGCCTATCTGTGTCTGGTAAGCCCTCTGGTGGTGCGCTGGGGTGTTCCTTCCCTGGGCGGGAGGTCGCGAAGTTGTCCATTGGGCTTTGTTTCAGGGATTTGGGAGCCGGATTGTTCTTCCCCATGGTCACCCACCGATATGGTGTACGCCTCCGGTGTCGATGAGGGCTACCTCCCTTCCTCCCCTCCTCGCACTGACAGATGGATATATTCCGCTTGTATCTAGTGATTACTGATATCAGTGTCCAAGTCCCACTCCGCTGCCCGGAATATCAACATGCGTGTCTGTTTCCTGTCTGGTAAATGTCCTCCACTCTGTGGGCTGACAGATACTCGCCTCTGCTGTGTCACGGTGTGAAGCGAGGGTCTACCGTTAAAGGAGGAGGCAGGATGGCAGGATGAGGCAGGTTTGGCGTAGGAGCCCCCACAGGCAGAATCCGTAGGTCCACACAATATTTAGGCGGTAGCCGGGCGTCCTAGCGCAGGGTTTCGCGCTGTTTCAATGCACACGCGGATATTAGTGGGTTGGCCGGTGGCCAAGAGTGAGGAGTCCCCCGCGGATGGGGTTACGTGGAGGCTTCCCCTCCAGCAATAGGTATCACCCGGGTCAGGAGGAAACCCGACCCTTGTTATACATATATTTTTTAGGTAGTTCGCTGGTTGGACGGATGTACCCGCCCGTTCCCCTGTGTCTACACTGACACACTCCTTCTGTCACTTTGACCATACCCTCCACGCCGGGTCGGAATTATCACCGGCTACACGGTGAGTCAACTGTGTTATTTGCGAACACGCCTATGGATTTTTGCGAGACGTTTGCCCTTTCATGTTCACTCACTTCCCACCCTTTCGCTTTACAGGATCTTTACCCATTGAATATTTCAGGTATTTACTCTTACTCCCTAGCCGCGCCACTGTGCACCGCTCCTTCTTTCTATGACAAATGGCCAATTTTAATTAATACTTTTCTTCTGATAACGTGATTACATTATGCTCTAGGACGTTTATGTTACTTGATATTGACGCTAAACTTTGAATTTGTCACCCCTTGTTATCTTGACGCCAATGACTAGCTGATTCTGTGAAATTGTCGTTTTGGTGTCTAAACATTATCAATTGCTGTCTGTTTGAATTTGTTGCTTGGGTGCCTCAATGCTGCTAATTTGCTGACTCACATCAACATTCCAGATATGAGACATTGATGAGTAGTTTTCACCACTCTTCATTTTGAGTCCCTCATATGGGATCCTTTGACCAGTGTTTAATTTCCCTGGATTAATTTGGTTGCATTCTGACCTTTCCTTACACAAGACAGTTTGGTATGGGTGCTGATACACGCCACGTGATTAGAATTATGTGTAGAATTATTGGCAACAGGAATCTAGCGACTATGTTTGTATATCCCATTTCTCAATATTTTTCCATCCATGTCACTTTTCATGTTTCACTCACGCGTCACATCACTTTTTATGCTTGTTCGATTACTAGGCCATAGGATAATTTCCTACCCAATCGTCCTCGCTTAATCTTAGCCTATCCGATTTGAATATTCGTTTATTCTCAGCATTATAGAACTGTGCTCCCGCCCTACGATTTCTACCTATCTTTTGTGTGATGTCACCATAAAATATTTTATGTTATTTCGCTTTCACTTCCATAGGGTTTCCACTCACGCGAGGTGGTTTTCTGCGCTATTCACTTTGGGATAGCTAATGCCTCATGTATTTATATTTTTCCATACTGTACCATGTCTTTTTCTCTACCCCCAGCCCTGAAGAGTCACGGGCGCCTTGCCCGCATGACGAAGCACATGTCGGCTGGTCATTTTCTTTGATGTTACCCTTCCAGAAAGGAAGGTCCAATACAATTTTGAGAAAGAACCATTCATTTTTGTTTCATTTTTACAAATTGTTCTTCGTCTATTTACGACATTGATATATACCTTGCATAACGCAAGACTTGTTGTACTACAAACTTTGATGGTTCATGCAAAATGTTTTCACCAAACAAAATGACCACCTACCGGAGATCTTACATCAAAATGAACACAGTTTAGGATGTAATCAAACATCAGCGGTGCAGATTCCGGAAAGGAACTGTGTATTCGCAAAGTCATTAACACAATTCCCCATAGCAAGGAGAAGCTCGGGTTGACAATGAATTGAGCTTACCAAACACCTTTCACTGAGTAAAGATGCTACCTTCCATGGATTACGGGCCAGTTGAGATAAACAGTCTACTGCAAGCCCTGATTAAATAAGACTTCAGAGCACTCCTATCATGCAGGATATTGCATTTTCAATCTATGGCCAAAGACGGCTGATCGGAAGGCGTCCTAGTATAAAAATCTGACAAGACCTTTCGATGAAGTAACGGTTAGGTTCCCAAACAGTTTATCTTTGTAGAACGCTGTGTAAGGTTACTCAATAGAAAAAAATTAAAAGGTTACCAATTTAGTGACATCAAGTTTATTTGTAGCATGATATTTAAGCAGATATTTCAAATTCTTAGCATCTAGATACGTTCAGGTGGGTGCTGCACTTATTTTTATATATATATATATATATATATATATATATATATATATATATATATATATATATATATATAGAGAGTAATGGCAACCACAAATCTAGTCATCCTTTTTGTCAAATTAAAAGCAGGGGCTCTAGAGGCAGTGGTCACAGACGAATTAGTCATTAACAAAGACAAAGTAAAGTTTAAAGCATAAAATTAACAGGGCCAGCAGTATCTCATAGGGCCATAAACACAATGAAAAAGCTAGCTATTAGCAGCAGAGCAATGACCTACTCAAATCAAATTTACCCCAGGAGTTAAATCATCCATGAAAGATAGAACAGTTATGGTTATAGCAACATTACAGCATTTCATGCAGGCATCTCAATTATGTACATCCTGTGAAGGTGCACTGCTGATGGTTGTCCTCAGGACAAGTCTCAGAGTGCTGAAGAAGTTATGCCTTGAAAGGCTCCCAAGTATCCTCATGTAGAGCCTAGAAGGCATCAATTCCCAGCAGAAGTGTAGCTACTTCATGCAATAAACATACTTCAACCAGTCCCCACAACTGGGTAGATTTGGGTCACCTCCCAGTGAATCACCATTCTTTTAGAAAGCAGTAAAAACAAGGCAGTGTACTTCCGGACATTGGATAGGATGCCTTTGACATAGCCCATGAAAGCAACAAGGTGCATCTTTGGAACAGCAACTTCAGTCATATCCATCAAGATCACTATTGTCTCACATCATCAAGCCTGCAAAAGCTGGGCATAGCAACATCCGATGTTGGAAGTCAGCATTCTGACTTGTGCATCTGATGAACTTTGTGCTCCGAAGGTCTAGTTGATGCAAGCAAATTGGTGTATTATGTTCTAAGTAAACATTTTAAAAGGGAGTACCTCAACCTCTAACTGGATGAAAGAGCACTGGTCATGAAAGAGCAGAACTTCCACTGCTCATTAATTAGTGGCATCCCCAAGTCTGCAGACCACTTTCTCTCTAGCACTGGAAGCAGGAGTAGGAATTTACTGCTAGACTGCGGAGTATAATCTAGATACTAAATGTCTGGGAGATGGAGTGTGTAGGAAATTCTCCTTTTTGCATGGTCACCCATATTTTTGGCCTTTTGCTGGACCCTATATTTTTACAGGTGTTAGACCTCTGTGCACTTTAACCCTAAATTGGTAGATTTAATTTTACTACAAGTCCCCAATATATGGCCTACAAAATGTACCTAGGGGCAGGAATTTAAATGTCACTAGTGGACTGTAGCACCAATTGAGCCTTCAACTAGTGTGTCAGCATAAAACATAGATTTGGGCCTACCACTGTAGCCTGACTGACAGTTTAAACACTGCAATTTGACCTGTAAATATAAAACCTTTTGACAGGTCAAAACTTCCCTCTTAGATATTAAAAAATCATCTCTATGTAGTCCTTGTCATCCACAAGGAAGGGTGCACGGTATTTACAAGTAGGGCATGTAGAAATGTAATGTTAACTTGTCCCTACAGTGACTAGCACACAAAAGTTACTTTTGCACCGTGGCATTCCTAGCTTTCCTATGTAGAAAACTAGAGTACATATTAAAATCGTAAAACTGCCCTAAGAGAATGGAACTAGCTAGGATAATAATTTTTTTAAATAGTAATTAAATATTAATTTCAATGGGGAGGTTGGATTTTCAATAAATATTAAGGAAAATATCCTTTAGAAAGTTACATTGTCCCTGCCTGAAGTTCCCAGAGGCTACATTGGCTTTCACTCGCCCACTTCCTTCTGCTACTAATTAGCATTTAATAGGCGTGAAAAAGGTGCAACGTGTTTACCAATAGCAAACAGGATAACCTGAATGGTACAAGGTGACTCCTCTGAACATGACAGAATATGCAAAGTGGGAATATGAGCATTTCCTTTTTTTTTTTTTAAACATTACAGTGTCAAATCTTGTTTGAATGTCAAATCGTGCTTGGCAGGCCTGCTGGGTTTACCTGTAACACTTTGCAGCACACTTGAATAGAAGGAAAACCAGATGGCAAAAAAATTCTTGTGCATCTACTGTCTGGTTTCTAAAAACCCTTCTTTTTTTCTTCCAGAATTCGGTCTCTGGGTTTTACATTTAGCACAGCGGTACACTTGAAAGGAAGGGAAACTGGATGCTAAAACAATTCTTTAGTATTCAGACCTTGAAAAATCTACTTGCCCATTTGATATGGCGAGTCAGATTTTATCAGGTCGAGCGATTTGTAGCACCTACTCGCCCGATCTGATGCGTGAACTTAAGCTGGAAAGGAACAGGTGTTCTGTTCATTCAGAAAGTAAATGAGCAATAGGCACCCTTAAATCTTGTTTATATCTTGACATTTGCCGTCTGCTCAAGGACAAAGATCAAATGTCAGTTTGTCTTTTTACTAATTGTTGCGGATCTTATCCTGGAAATTGGTACCTACTTATTTTCTCTTTTTTTGGCGGTTAGAATTAGTTTAACGCAAATCAGATTAAAATTCTGTATCTCAGACTGTAATGAGATATGCAGAGATTCTATCCTGTCCTATGGTGTCAAAAAAGGTACATTAATATAATTAGCTCCTTTCTGCTGATCACTTTTCCTTTTCAGAAAAATGTGTCCATGTTTTCTTTGTAGGAACGGAATCTGTAAGGATGCTCCATGGTCGGTCATTCACATTGGCTGCTGGCTGTGGCACCAGGCATTGTGATTTCAGTAGTAAACTGTGATAAGTTATGACAGTTGAGCAGCTACGTCATTTCTTTATGACAGATGACAGGAGGTGTCGCAACTAAAAACTGTAGTATCCTGTATATTATGTGTATACATATTTCCCACTACTCCATCTGTAGAACACTCTGGCGTGATGTCATTTAGAGTGTTGTTCTATGAAGCTGTCAGTTGGAGTAGGGCTGAGTGCCTAGCTGGGCACTCCTGGTGGGGCCATCTACTGATGTATTACTGATCTCCATCTATCTTCAATAAATCTACATGAATATCACCAACCTGCGTGGAGTCAGTTACTACATTTATTTGGCGACGATTTGAACTAAAGAACCTACATATGCTACCTCTGAAGACCTCTGAGGACATCCTATGTTCCTACTCTCAACCTCAAGTAACTTCAAGCAACCTGTGGAACTACATTTTGCTCCAACTCTTCATCTGGCATACATCAGCCCCACCAGTGACCACCCACCGGTTGCCCTCAACTCTCAAGTGCCAGTTCCAGTTCCAGTTTCTTAAGTGTGGGTAAGCCTGCCAGTATGCGTCCTGCGTGATCTGTTTGCCTGTTACATGCCTACACACTTGCCTGCTGATCTTATAGTGTGTAAAAGACTTTCTTAGTAACGCAGGCAGCACCTCAAGCTTTAAGGAGAGATTCTGCGCCAGCTAAAGCGTGTTGTACACTGTTTAAAGAGCCCATTAATGCTGCGCAGAGAGAGCCTTTACAAACAGTAAGCCTTTTATTGCTTCTTGATTGCTGCTAGGTGAGCGTCAATTTTAATAAGGAAAAAGCGGCTTGTCTGACACAACTCAGTTTCAATCAGTGAGACTTCTACAGAGTTTTGCTTGGATATATAAAAAAAAACCAGTTTTTTTTTTATCGAGACTCTTATTGGTGTCAGGTGAGAGTTTATCGCAGAGCAGTGCTAGTGGGTACAGACAAACTCACGCATTTCCATCAACACAATTGCTATGTATTTTAATATTGGAATGGTGATTTTCAATCCGCCTTTTCTCTCGTTTTGTGATTAAAAAAAAATACATAAATACAGGGTTTCTGTCTACTTTAACTTTGGCAAAAATCAGTTGGGCTGGAATTTGAATTCAAAATATGGCTCGCGCATTTTACCTGGCTCATGGTGTTCTGCGGAGCAGCTACGGATCTTCACATGACGTCTTCATTCTGGCCCAGCACACAATGCTGCCTATGGACGTTTTGCGACAGGAGCGCGCCATTAGCCACTCGGCGCACGTCTCCTGTGCGTGCTGCTGTTTTGCGGTTGAATCCCACAGCCACTCATTTCTTATGTGCCCTCAAGTCTTCATTGCCAACTACGTTCGTTTCCTACTACGTGGCATCTTAGAGGAACATTAATTGGCAAGATTCATCCAGCTCTAAGACTCTTGACACGATAAAAGATTTTGTCTCACAGGTCAGACAAGTACTTAATGAGTGCCTAGCTGGGCACTCCTGGTGGGGCCATCTACTGATGTATTACTGATCTCCATCTATCTTCAATAAATCTACATGAATATCACCAACCTGCGTGGAGTCAGTTACTACAAAAACATACCCCGCTAAACTGTGTAAATGTGACATGTGTAGTGGTTTGTATCTTTTTAATTTTTTTATTGGCATTTCACAAAAGATGTCAGTACAAATGTACATCAACTGCGGTATACAGAAATATATTAACCTCAGTACAACCATTATGGAGCTGCACAACCATGTTTTGCACCATTTTCATATAGAGGGCTTCATATGTTATTGCACAGGTTAATACCATGTTACTGCTCTAGCTACTTAAACATGCCTTTTATCCCAACGCAACTTCCTTACCACCACTCCCTCCCCTCACCCGGACGTCCCTTAGAGTCTTGTTAAATACCATGTTGTCATGTATATAGTCCCTATTCTTGTGTGTTATCTGAATTTTGTGGGTCAATTATCACAGTCTGAGAGTTTGTGTTTAGCTCATTCTGCAGGTCGTTTATCATCACGGACCATGCTAGGAGGTCGTCCGCCAATTTTCCATCTTTCCTAACTAATTTAATCTCTTACTTGTTAAGCAGTGCCCCATTCACACGCATCTTTTAACCATCTGCCTACCTTGGGGGGGCAACGGTCTTTGCCATTAGATCACCATGCGTCGTTTTGCTATGGTTAAACCCAGCAGAGCAGATTTCCTGCTCAACTTCTTATTTTTAGGTGTAGGGAGGAGACCCAGTAACACTGTTCGTATCTCGGTCGGGATCTCCCACCCTACTTTTTGTCAAGTGAGCGGTTTTAAAACATTTAAAAGCTTGTAGTATTTCAAAATATATCAGAAATGACGAAATGACGAAAACACTATTTTGCAATTCAGAAGTGATGCAAACAAAGATTTAGATAGGAGCAAAACAAATAAGAACTCTTTACCTGATGATGTGCAAATGTAAAATATGTCTAAACTCGATTTCCAAACATTGCACACTATATATTTTTATCAGTAATAAAAATATCTGTGGAGAATTTTGTGGCCATTTTAATGGAATATTTTCTGATTGCAAAGAAGCGTGCTGCCACTTCATGATTCAGGTATGTATTAAATAAAAGTGATAATTTTGAAACATTGAGATACATTCCTGCCCCCACCCTGATGACAATGTAGTTAATGAACTAAGAGGCAAGTAAGTGGTCATGTGTATCCTATATATGGCTAGATTTGTAATATATATATATATGGAGTAAAGGTTTAGTCTTATTCAATCAAAGAAAAGTGTTTATTGTACAGCAGACAAGTTAAACTTGCGTATTTGAAGGTGCTCTCATATGTGATAAAGAAGAAATTTGCGGCTCAGTGAATTAAAATATTTGCCCAGGATCACATAATTTGAAACCAGTTTATGGGTCAAGAGCATTATAATTAGGTTGAGTAAATTATTTAAGTCCCTAGACCTGCAGGTCTAGTAATATTTTTATGATTTTTCAAGGCCTTATTCACTGCTAGAAAACCCTACTTTTGTTCTGCCTCTGGGTTTATTTTGGGTGCAGTGACTGCCCAAAACTGGATTATTTTGTGTTAGACATGGAAGGCCATAGGAATACCATAGTACACTTAAGTGTGGCCAAAGACTTTCAATGTCCTGAAAATGCCCAGAGTGGGTAGGCTTGGCTCTGGTAAGTTTTATCCCATTGGTTAGGGTATACCCAGTAGTCAGTCCTACTCACCGGGTTGCACCAGGCATAAATATGGTACCTCCAAGCATCCCCATCAGAACACTCCCGGACCTGAAGATCAGAAGATGACTGGACCAGCTCGAAATCCTTAAAAGAACTGAATGTGCTCTCCTGTACCCTGGACAAAGTGGTGAACTCTAAGGGTCATAAGGCTGACCTCCTGTACAAGCTCCATGGATAAAATAAGAGTCATTCCCTGCAACTGCCCAGCATATCAGTAGACTTGGACCTTCAGTTACCCTCTACCTGACACCATGTGAGTTTCTAAGGGACTCTAGAAGTGCTCATGTGGTTGAGTTGGACTTAAGACTCCTATCAGAAGGTAAAATCTTTGACCAGGACAAACCTGGTTGGTGCATCCAACCCCCACTTTATCGTGGTCAGCATCAAAATGCACCTTGGTTCCACATTTTATGCTTCTTGCTGCTACTTGAAAATTGAAAAATTAATCTTTGGTTCCTCTGATAGGATTTTTTGTAGTTTTTCTTACTTAACCAGTTTGGTGCTCATGACGGCTCCAGGCCGTCATGAGTCACAGTTGTCGTGTGCTCATGATGGCCTGGAGCCGTCAGAACGTTGCCGCTCCGCCCACGCGCAATTAATTCCCCGCCTGGGCAGGCGAATTAATCAGTGGGCGGAGTTCTCGCGAGTCCAGGCCGGAGCACACACCTACCGTGACTCATGACGGCCGGGAGACGTCTTGAGCACCGTTGCGCCGCGCTCACCGCACCGCGGCAAAGGGGTTAATTGTACTCTATTATTCTAACTTGGTGTGTGATTTTTATGCTCTCGCATTTCAAATTTATTAGTGTTTTGGTACTGCATAGACACTTTCCATTTCCATAACCTAAGCATGTCTGCGCCGTGTCAGGGGGGTGAGCTCAGGTTAATTTAATGACTTTGAGGGTTCACCTCAACAAGGGTTGTGATTGTTCTTTGAAGTGGGTAGTAATTCACCTCAAATAATAGTCAAACTTCTTACAGAGTGGCTATTACCATTGCCAGCAATGCAACAGACACTGTAGAGCCAGACGTGGCAGTGCGAGTGATTAAAATTGTTCTTAGCG
This sequence comes from Lissotriton helveticus, assembly GCF_964261635.1. Taxonomy (NCBI): domain Eukaryota; kingdom Metazoa; phylum Chordata; class Amphibia; order Caudata; family Salamandridae; genus Lissotriton; species Lissotriton helveticus. The sequence continues at coordinate 341,546,710 of NC_136071.1, read as the reverse complement.
CATGTTCATGTGTTTGCTATTCTCTGCCAAAAAGCTTTTAATATTTTTCATGACTGTTAATTTGTGAACTTTGAACTGTGTTGGGGTATTTAAACTATTGAATATGGACTGGGTTTGGGCCACTAAGAAGGGGGAACTGCACTGTGCATGTGCACTTTAGACACTTTTGAAAATTCAGAGCCGCCATCTTTTGACACGCTCTAGTTGTTCCGGCTAGTCCTTATTAAATGACGGATGCAGCACGGACGTGCCGCTGGCACGCCAAAGGCAGCCCGTCTGTGCCCGTCCATCCAGGAACTGGGGCCAGGGACTATGCCCCTTTCATACAAACTAAGGATATATATATATATATATATATATATATGGAGATATATATATATATATATATATATATATATACATATACATATACACTGCTAGCCAAGTGCAAGCGCTTCAAACCACCACTTCAACTGACTCCTGTCTTCACTCTATTGACCTTAGTCAATCTACATTGGTCTTCAATAGCTGCTGACTGTGTACCCAGCTCGGCACCTAGTCAGTCATGAGTGACCTCTACACCAAAGATTAGGTGTGTGTTTTTGTTTCATTGTCTCTCTGGCAGCCCATAAGAGGGATATCTTTTGTTTTTTAGTCGAATCAGCACCAGATGTGCTTTTTCTCACCGAAACTTGGATTCATGAGGACTCTACCCCCGATGTTGTCCAAGTCTTGCCACCTGGCTATCGTATCAACAGGCTAGACCCCGTAGGGTAAAGGAGGTGGTGTGATGGCCATCATAAATAAGGAAATGCTAAAGTGCTCATTTTCACCTCTTAATATTCAGAATTGAGAGTGTGTGCTTCTTTTGGATATTACAACCCACTTTAACTTTCTCTGAAATCCTTTTGAATAGACGGCAAGACCCTTATGTTAGTTTACAACTGGCTCTTCCTGAATTGGTTGCTGGCTTGGCCATAAACAGGGCTAACTTCACCTTGCTTGGTGATTTTAACATACATATGGATGATACCAAGAATGGGGCCTTCAAGAATCTTTTACATGAGCTAGCGTCGGTACAGCTAATGTAATTGGAGGAGGGCCCCAATCACGAGAAAGACCATACAATCAACCTTGTGTAAAGCAATATCACCAAACTTCAGGTGCAGAGCACCTTACCTTTAACTTTGCCACACCACTTCCCACTCCCTATAATTCTACCCATCTGCTCCCCCTCCGCTTCCCCTTTACCGGCCTGCATGCTAGAAAGACTTTGGCCCTGCAGGTTTAATGAGTCGCTTATTAACTCATTAGATATGGTCCTAACGGCAAGGTGGCACAAGAATGTCCAGCGGCTCAACGTTCATTTATTAACCTTAAAAAAGGAATGTAAGCTTTTGGAGAGAAGCTGAAGAAAGTCCTACGATGAAGCAAGTAAACTTAAGTATATGAATGCTACTAGGCTCTATCATGCAGAAATAAAATGTTCCCAATCATCTTATTTCTTCTAAAAAATGTAACATTCTTCCAACTCACCTAAAGAGATCTTTCAGATCCTTAAAGAGATTACGGAGCCCAAATCAGCCGGCTCGACTCCAGAAGCCCTGGTAGAGCACAGCAGCAACCTGGCACTCTTCTTTCAAAAGATAATGGACATCTGATCACGGAGCCTGAGAAAGGCCACAATTGCACAAAGATAGCCCTTAATAGTGCCAAGAGCAGAGCCCTGCTGGGCAAGAGAATGAAGGAACAAAAGGACTTATGAAAGAGGAGCAGAAAGGGGATCCACAGCCTTTGATGTGCACCATGCCACAAATTTGGTCCACCTGCAGGCATACACTGATTTGGTGGAGGGACGCCTGGCTGCCAGAATGATATCACAAACTTCAGGAGGCAAGTCAAAATGAATCAACTGTCACGGAGGTTACTAAGAAAGGGAGTTAAATCTTGGCGTAGCTGGAGATATTTGTAGAACTGATGTCTATATTGTAACTGAAAGTCCACCTGTAGTTCTTGAAAGGTCTTAAGAACTGAACCGCGCATAACATCTCCTAAGTCCGAAATACTTATTGCGTTCTATTGCCGAAACCCCGACAGGGATGCTACCTTACCTAGGAAGCTTCCACCTCATAACGGTGTCATCTGTGTCAGTCGAGCCTACCAGCCCATGAGCACCTGCCTCCACAAACGGAGCACTATTCAACTTGCCGGTGGAATATGTTTCCCCATCCTTCCACAATAGAGGTTTAGGAGCGACACGTCACCCATTGTCCAACGCTCCGTCGCATACGCCGGGTCCGTCTGTTGCACATACCACCACTCATTTATGAGTAGGAAAAGGGATGTGACCTAATAGGAGTAGATATCTGGGGCAGAGATGCCCCCACTAAAGGTGGACTGGAAATAGGTCCTGAGGGCAATACGTACCACCCCCGCCCCAGAGAAACTGCGTAAGGGTCGCATTGACTTGTGTATCCCTCACTATAAAGGGACAGTGAAGGGATAATTTTGTAGTTGGTATAAGATCCGCGGCATGGAGACCAATTTGAATATCATAGTGCAGCCTAGTAGAAAGAGGGGCAGCGGGACCATACTTTAATCTCATCTCTCACACAAGGTAAGATCGGAGCAATATTGTCGGCCCGACTCACAGCGGGATCCGGGGCGATATATACCCCCAGATATTTGAAGCCGGAAGTAGCTAAAGTCAATCCAGAGGCCCAGGCCCGATCACTGGCTGTATCCCTCATAAAAAGAATCACAAATTTCCCCACTTTCATGCACAATCCTGAGGTCTCACCAAAAATACCCAGAATTTGCAACAAAGGCCAGAAGTGCATGGATTGCAAGGAATAATAGTGCATCGTCTGCATATAGGGCAACCTTATCTGACAGTTCCAGGGACCACTCAAACTCTCTGACTAAAGGGTCCCAGCATACCCACACCGCCAGGTGTTCTATCACCAGGATGAACAATAATGGGGATAACAGGCATCCCGGTCTAGTGCCCATGCCTACATTAAAGGGATCCGAGATTGCCTCAGCGACCTGGCCTGAGGTCTGGTGAAGTTATTCTATTTCCAGAAAGTCCATAACAGGATACCACGTGTAACAAGCGATTTAATACTATCAGGACGGATGTCTATATATTATTAGGACAACACCCTTCACTTGGGTTCTCTTTCTTACCCATTGCTGATCGATAAACGGACCTTTTATTTATGAAACAGCCTACTTTCTGGAAATAGAATAACGTCACCACACAGGAAGCCTTGACATGGGCATGCTCTAGGACTTCCTCATTTTCAACCATCGAATTCCACTGAGAGTATTTACATATCTTGGAGTTTCCCCCTGTACTTGTCAATCTGGGAAGAACTCACTTATATACTTTATTCAAGCCTTGAAATAGTTACGGAACTAACCAAACATGTGTCGGCTGTTGGCTCTTTCTGCATGTTCAAATATTATATGACCAATGTATAATCATTTATAACACGCAGACTTTTTTTTATATATCAATGTATGTGAACTAATAAATACAAGTTCACTCAAGTAGTCAAACAGTTTTTCCTGTGATAAGAGCTACCTACTCCGTTTAAAAGAATGATGTTTTGAAAATAAATACAGTATTGGGAGTGCTGAGGTACAATTAATTGATTTAACTGTAAACACGAGGATCTGGCTAGATGTTCGTGCACCAATACCCTAGGTAGAGGGGTGTTTGTTACCTTGATTGGCACAGAGTTCTACAGTCGTTAGAATTAAAACATTAACACTCAGTCACCCACATTGATGTTTACAATTTTGAGGTGCGACTTCTGATCCCATCACTACCCTCTGTTTATATTGTGAGGCCCAGAGGAAGGACTGGGTCTGGCATGCAAAGGACCATTCGTTGAGTATTACCGGTTGTGGTGCCGAGTAGTACAGGTGGAGGTTTGGCAATGCAATTCCTCCATCTGCCACCTTTCGTCTGAGGGTCTCAATTGCAATACGAGGTACTCTTCCATCCAAAAGCTGGAGCTTAGTCTTTCCTTCCACCACTATGAAGTGGTCAGGGACTTCGACCAGGAAGTTTTGCAGTGCACACAGGAATTTTGGAAAACAAATCAATTTATACAGGGTGGCCCTGCCCAGTAGGGACAATAGAAAATGCCTCCACTGGCTCACATGCCTTCTGTATTCTCCCAGCAGCCTGCTGAGGTTGAAAGAGTAGAAGAGGCTACTATAGCATGCGATAAAGATGCCCAAGTATCGATGGTATGAGGACGTCCCAACCCTCTCAGGGAATCCATCCCACGAGGGGGTAGAGACAGGGTTTAGTCCAGTTTGTCCGGAGATATGAATAGTGCCTTAATACCCCGGAAGATCTCCAGAATCCTGTTGACTGAACCCTCTGGGTCTGCCAAATACAATAGGACATATTCTGCATAAAGCGACACCACATCCTCCTAACTCTGGTAACATCCCAGTCTCTAAAGCAGAGCATCTTTTCAAATCCAGCTGGCCGCTAGTTTAATCGCTACTGTGGAGAGGGGACAGGGGACATCCCTGTCTAGTCTCTCTCACCAAGGGGAATTCTGTTGAGTTCCCCACTGACATGCACACAGGCGCTAGGTTTGGTATAAAGCAATTTCACCCAGGCCCGGAACGATGGGCCATACCCCATCCACTCCAATACTCCCTATAGGTACAGCCGTTCCACGGAATCAAATGCATTTTCCCCATCCAAGAGTGCTTTAGACTCGCCCAGTCCGTACTCCCTTGCCAGTCATTCCAAAAAAGGAGCAGCAGACTGTGCCTGGTAGACTTGTATCGAAAGAGTGATGGACTGACCAACATGAATGGGGGTCACCAGCTTCGAAAGAAAGGAGGCACAAGTCCAGAGAAACACTTTGTCCAGGTAGAACCTGGTATACAGCAGATCAACAGAAAGAGCCTAAAGCACAAGTTACTACTTGTGTAACGATATATCTGTAAGAGACATTAGTTAGTATTAGATTCCTTACCTTAGAATATCCCCAGGCGTCAGACTGGATCCGGAAATTTTTGCGTAGCAGTACCCTTGCGCGTCGGTAGGTGTCGTCTGCGGCTCCGCGGCCGTCGTGGGCGCCGTGATGACGTCGTCGGAGTACTTAGACGCCGCCTCCGCGTGCTGACGTCAGTTCTTAGACACAGCTTTTCCGCGCCAGAAACGCATAGCCATGTTAAAAACCAACACTGGTGCCATTGAAACTAGGGCCCTGAAAGGGGACAACCCTAACCCTAGATATTGGTTCGCGGAACGGGGAGGATGGGTGGGTCGGTAAGGAATCTAATACTAACTAATGTCTCTTACTGATATATCGTTACGCAAGTAGTAACTTGTGCATCTGAAAGAGACACGTTAGTATTAGATTCCTTACCTTAGAATAGATACCCCAGCAATACCAACCCCGTTGGTGGGTCTGCGAACCAATAATCACACCAGAAAGTCCCGGAGGACGAAACGGCCAAAGAAGCCATCCCTCCGGACTTGGCTGTCCAGGCAGTAGTGTCTTGCAAACGTGTGCAGCGATGCCCACGTAGCCGCCTGACAGATGCCTTGTAAGGGCACTCCCCTGCCCAGGGCAGTGGTAGTCGCCGTAGCTCGGGTAGAATGAGCCCGCAATCCAGCAGGAGGCTCCTTCCTAGCCAAGGAGTAGCATGCCTGGATACACAGGATGATCCACCGGGAGATGGTCCTCTTGTGCACCGCTTTCCCCTTCTTCACGCCCACGTAACCAACAAAGAGTTGGTCATCCACCCGGAACTGGCGTGTGCGATCCAAGTAGAATGAGAGCGCACGTTTTGGGTCCAGACGGTGGAGCCGCTCTTCCTCTTTAGAGGGATGCGGTGGTGGGAAGAAGGTTGGCAAGGTGATAGACTGCCCGATGTGGAAGGCCGTGACAACCTTGGGCAGGAAAGAAGGTTTGGTACGCAGCACCACTTTGTCCGGATGGACAGAAAGGAAAGGTGGAGTACAAGAAAGGGCCTGGAGCTCACTCACTCTCCTGGCAGAGGTGATGGCAACCAGGAAAGCAGTCTTCAAAGTCAGAAGGCGAAGAGGACAGTTGTGAAGTGGCTCAAAGGGAGCGCACATCAGAAATGTAAGAACCAGGTTCAAGTCCCACTGAGGCATCACAAACGGAACAGGAGGAAACGTGTGTGTGATGCCCTTAAGAAATCTATTAACAATAGGGGACTTGAACAAAGAAGGTTGATCAGGCAGCCTGAGAAAGGCTGAAAGGGCAGAAAGGTAGCCCTTGATAGTGCCCAGAGCAGAGCCCTGCTGGGCAAGAGAAAGAAGAAAGAGAAGGACCTCAGAAAGAGGGGATCCACAGCCTTTGCTGTGCACCATGCCACAAATCTGTTCCACCTGCAGGCGTATACCGACTTTGTGGAGGGACGCCTGGCTGCCAGAATGATGTTACAAACTTCAGGAGGCAAGTCAAATGGCCTCAACTGTCGCCGCTCAATCTCCAAGCATGGAGGTGGAGACTGGACAGGTTCGGGTGGAGGACCGTCCCCTGCTGCTGCGACAGAAGGTCCTCCTGAAGAGGCAGACGAACCGGGGGATCGACTGACATACTGAGTAGCTCTGGATACCAGTACCTTCTCGCCCAGTCCGGAGCCACAAGGATGACTTGGGCCCGGTCGCGCTTGATCTTCGTCAGCACTCTGGGCAGAAGTGGTATAGGCGGAAAGGCGTACAACAGACCGCAACTCCACTCGCGACGAAAAGCGTCTCCGAGCGAGTGCCGCCCTGGAAATTCCAACGCGCAGAACTGATGACATTGCGCGTTCTCTTCGGTGGCGAATAGATCTAACCAAGGCTCTCCCCATCGCTGAAAGAGGCCTTGCGCCACGTCAGAGTTCAGACGCCATTCGTGATCCATCATGCACCGACGGCTGAGCTCGTCTGCCCTGGCGTTCAGAGAACCTGCCAGGTGTTGAGCCACCAGGGTCACGCCCTGGCGTTCCAGCCATTGCCAAAGGCGAAGAGCCTCTTGACAAAGGATCCACGACCCCACCCCGCCTTGTTTGTTGCAGTACCACATGGCGGTGGTGTTGTCCGTGAATACCTGCACTACACTCCCCCGGACAGAGGGGAGGAATGCCTTCAGTGCCAGACGAATCGCCCGGAGCTCCAACAGGTTGATGTGGAACCGGGTCTCCGCCGGAGACCAGAGGCCTCTGATCTCCGCCTCTCCCATGTGGCCTCCCCAGCCCTGGAGGGACGCGTCCGTCACAACTACGTGCTCCGGTTGGGGAAGGGAGAGGGATCTGCCGCTGACCCAATCGCGGTCCGTAAGCCACCACTGCAGCTGTCTCGCAGTGCCCTCCGAGATCAGGACGTGGTCGGATAGGTTGCCCTGATGCTGGGCCCACTGAAACTTCAGGTCCCACTGCAGAGCCCGCATCCGCCACCTGGCGTGATGCACCAGTAGGATGCAGGAGGCCATCAGCCCCAGAAGCCGCAGCGTCAACCTGACCGAAACCCGGGATAACGGCTGAAAGATGGGAATCAGAGCCTGAATATCCCGGACCCGCTGTTCGGGCGGATAAACCCGAAACCGCGCCGAGTCCAGAACCGCTCCGATGAAGAGGAGCTTCTGAGAGGGGCACAGGTGTGACTTCGGCACATTGATGGAGAACCCCAGCTGGTGCAGGAGGTCCGCCGTCGTCTTGAGGTGGCTGACGACTGTCTGGGGCGAGCCCGCCTTCAACAACCAGTCGTCGAGGTAGGGGAAGACTGAAACCCCTAACCTGCGCAGATGAGCTGCGACCACCGCCATCACCTTTGTGAACACCCGTGGGGCGCTGGTAAGGCCGAAGGGGAGCACGGTAAACTGAAAGTGCTCGTGGCCAACCATGAACCGCAGGTAGCGCCGGTGGGCAGGCAGGACGGGGATATGAAAGTAAGCGTCCTGCAAGTCCAACGCTACCATCCAGTCTCCTGGGTCCAGGGCAGCCAGGACCTGAGCCAGTGTCAGCATCTTGAACTACTCCTTCCGGAGGAAGCCGTTGACGTTCCTGAGGTCCAAGATAGGGCGCAGGCCCACTTTGCCCTTCTTGGGTACCAGAAAGTAGTGGGAGTAGCAACCACACCCTACTTCTGGCCCAGGAACGCGCTCGATGGCCCCCTTGGCCAAGAGGGCCGTAACTTCCTCCTGCAGAAGTCGCAAATGATCCCCCGATACACGGTGGTTCTGCGGTGGCATGGCTGGAGGAGTCTCCTCGAAGGGGAGGGAGTAGCCCCTTTGGACGATTTGCAGCACCCACCTGTCCGATGTGACAGTGCGCCAGTGGAGGTGGTGATGGCGAACCCTGCTCCCCACTGGCGTCACATGGGCCTGAAAGCACGGACTAGGAGGGTTTTGAGGCGGATGCTGCGGGGGAAGGTGTGGACTGACCTCGCCGTTGCCCCCGATGGCCCAGACAGCGGTTCCCACGGCCGCCACCGCGTTGGGTATTGCCCTGCGGAGCGTGGCTGGCGGCGCGTGTGGGCGCACCCCTTCCGTGGCTACGAAAGGAGTGAAAGGCAGCCGATTGCTGGCGCTGGCCCGAGAGGCCCAAGGACTTGGCCGTAGCCCTGGAGTCCTTAAAGCGCTCAAGCGCATGGTCTGCCTTGTCGCCAAAGAGGCGACGGCCATCGAACGGCATGTCCATGAGTGTGTTCTGGACATCTGCCGAAAAGTTGGCGGACCTCAGCCAGGCGTGGCGTCTGACCGCCACCGTCGTTGACATCGCTCTACCTAGCGAGTCGGTGGTATCCAGCCCACACCTGATGGAATACTTGGCTGCATCCCGGCCCTCCACAAGGGCTTGGCCGAGTTTGGCCCGCACCTCCAACGGACACTCTGGCAGCACCTCCGCGACCTTATTATCCCACACAGAGTGGGTGCAATGTCCCAAGAGGCAGGCGGTGTTGGAAGACCGCAGGCCCAGACTAAGGGATGAGAAGATCTTCTTCCCATACTGATCATACCTCTTGGATTCCCAAGACGGGAATGTGGTCTGGGAATTTGAGGCCTGGATGACCAGGCTCTCGGGGGTAGGGTGGGAGGACAGGAAACATGGGTCGCCCGGGGCTGGGCGGTGGCGTCTGGCCACATTCCTATCTACGGGCGAACCCGTAGCGGGCTTGGACCAAGTGCCCAGAAGAACGTCGGTCAAGGCCTCATTAAAGGGCAGCAGAGGCTCGGCCGAGCTTGACTGCGGTTTAAGGACCTCAGTGAGGAGGTTAGTCCTCACGGCCGCGACGGGGAGCTCAAGGCCCAAGGCCTTGGCAGCCCTCATCAGCACCACACTATATGTTGCCCCTCCTCCGAAGCCACGGTAGGAGGGGAGACAAAACCAGTGTCTGGAGAGGTGTCCAGGCCACTGGCCTCCCCAAGGTCTCCTGTCCAGTCCTCATGAGACTGACACTCTCTGGTCAGAGGGTCCTCAGACCCCTCCCAGTCCTCTTCATCACCCATCTCCTGAAACTCAGGGTTCTCAACTAATGGGGCCTGTTCATAGAAGTGAAACTCTCCAAACGATGTCTGGAGCGGCGCCCATCGGGGCCGTCCCGGCGCCGGAACAGGAACGAAGGTGGAACTGGGGACGGCGCCGCCCGAAGACGGCGCCGGAGGCGACACCTGAGGGTCCGACGCCGGGGAGGTCGTAAGGTCCACCGGCGACGAACCAGATCCCGAAGGAGGTCCAGCGGCGTCCTGCGGCGCCGGGCCCGAAGGCGGCGGAACAACTGAACCCCTCGGCGCCGGGCCCGAAGGCGCCGGGATAACGGGAACCTGCGGCGCCGGGCCCGAAGGCGTCGGCGGAGCCGGGGCCGAAGCACCTGACGGCGTCGGGGCAGATCCCCCCCGACCCGCTAGGGGTCCCAGACGGGTCCGCTGGGCCCGAAGGCGCCACGGAGCCCGGAGGAGAGAGTTTCCTCATGGCCATGAGGAAGCGCTCGACCTCCTCCGGCGTCGCGTTGAGCCCAGGGACCGTAGGGTATGGGGCTGGACGCGGCGCCTGCGACTCCGTCGGAGCCGCGTGGGTGGTGTCAACCGAACCCCCGGCCGCATCGCGCGAGCGTCGGGGGGGGGGAGTCCGAAGAGCGATGACGCCGCATGGACTTCTTGTGCCGCTTACCTGACGACGACTTCGACCCGGAACTGTGGTGGCTCCGAGCCCGCGACCTGTCCCTCGACCTCCCATGGGATCGGGACCTCTCGCGGCGCGGGACCGACTGCCGGAGTTCGAGCCGCCTGCGGGACCGCTCCCGTCTGGCTTTCGAAGAGAGGGCCCGGCAGTCGGAGCAGGCCTTGTCATCGTGGTCGACGCCGAGACAAGATAAACACACGCGGTGAGGATCCGTGACCGACATCAGGCGGTCGCAATCATCGCAGTGCTTAAAGCCGGGCATCCCTACGGCACCGGAGTCGAAAGACTTCGAGAACAATCAAAAGTGATCAAAAAGTTAGTCAAAAAATTACTAGGGTTACTGCTTTTTCCAGATCTGCGCTTGCTGGCACGGAAAAAATAAGAACTGACGTCAGCACGCGGAGGCGGCGTCTAAGTACTCCGACGACGTCATCACGGCGCCCACGACGCCGACAACTGACGCGGAGCCGCAGACGATGCCTACCGACGCGCAAGGGTACTGCTACCAAACATTTCCGGATCCAGTCTGACGCCTGGGGATATTCTAAGGTAAGGAATCTAATACTAACGTGTCTCTTTCAGATGCTCGCTCGCCTTTCGTGGCGATGTTATGACAGTCAAGAAGACAGTCTTAAGAGTCTGAAATCTGACAGCCGTGCATAGGTTTAGGGACACATCAGATAGGCTAAAACCAAACTCATCAGACTAGGGCATGATGAAAGGGGGAAGACGGAAACGTGCTGCAAACCTTACAAAAAATGAGTCACCACAGGCAACAAGTAGGAAGGGCTGATCCGGCAACTATAGAAAGGCCTAGGTAGCCAACAAATTGACCTTAAAGGTGACTAGAGCAGGGCCTTGCTGAACCAACAACTCAAACAGTAACACCTTAGGTTGGTATGAAGTGGGTAAATATGATTGCCTGAACACCAAGCCACAAGCATGTCCCAACTGCAGGGGTATACAGATATCAAGGGACAGTATTTGTATAAGGCAATCAGCTAGGTTCTAGAGGACAGCACTACTAGACTGAGTCACAATCTTATTAACCTATACTGCCCACCTCAAATGATCTGCTGCCAGTAGATCATGAAAAAGATACAGCACTATGTGGATGAGAGGCAACATAAAACAGACAAATCAAAAGTACATATTTAGACTGACAAAATTGTTCTTGTGTCGGTATCTTTCTTTTGTCAGATGTATTTGCAGTATGCACAGGAATGAAATCAGCCAACGTGTTTCGCCCTGACAACGGGCTTCTTCAGGGCTGTAATGGCATACAATTTATGGGTATACATCAGTATGTTTCAAAAAGAAAAAACATCCAGAGATATTAAATAGTGACGGTGAAGAGGGAGAGAAAAAGAAAAGGAAAATGCTAGTGCATTTGAGTTTGAAGGGTGTTCAGTTTGTCAAAGAAAAGGTGACCAAAATTACAAAAAGAGGAGGGGTACATGACCCAACGCGACGGCCCTAGGGTCTGGCAGATGGGCACGTGGGTTGAAAAAAGATTCAGTGAGTGATTTAGAGCGTAGCTCGGATCCCCAAAGAAGGTAAAGACAAGTTCGACACAACCGCGCGCTAACTTAATTTAGGTTCTATAGCGCCTACCGAACGGTCACCTTTTATCACTAGATCACTCACGGTATCCACTAGCACTTGCCATATAGATGTGTGCTGCTCACCTTCACTTTTTAGTTTTAGGTGCTCACTACTTTAATTAAGTTAGCGCACGGTTGTGTCGAACTTGTCTTTACCTTCTTTGGGGATAGCGACTCGCAAATTGGTATGCAAAACAGCGTCTGCGACCATGATTGCTATTCCCAATGGGGTCGCAAATTGCATACCTCATGCGTATTCACGAGGCACTCGCAATTTGCGATCCGCTTGGGAAAGGCAGGCGTGCTCACAGGTATGGTGGCCTGCTGGGCTTAGCAGACCCCCACGTCTGGGACTGTTTTTCAAAAAAGCAGGTTTTTTTTTTTAATGTAGCCGGATGCATTTAAAAAAAGAAAAATGAAACATTTTCTTTTCATTTTTTAAGGGCAGGTAGTGGGTCCCTGGACCACTGCCTGCCCTTAAAAAATATTTTTAGAGCCAGTCACAAAGGGGAAAGTGGTCCCCTGGGGACGCCTTCCAGTTTGCGAGTGGTTTACCACCCTTGTGTGAAGGGTGGTAAACGGCGAATGTTTTGCAACCGCAATTGCGGTTGCAAAACAGTCACACATGGCATTTGGGGTCGCTATTAGGAATGGAACGGCCCTTCCTAATAGCAAGTCGCAAAACCTATTTAGCGAGTCGCAAATAAATTGTGACTCGCTAAATGGGCTTTGTATATGGCCCTGTAGGTTTTTGCACGCGCAAACGGCTCGCAAACCTGTTGGCACATGCAAAAATGGGTCGTACACCGCCGAGCACCTACACTTCCAAATCCACACCGACCCCAAGACCACCCTCAGAGGAACACTCATCTACAGACCACCGGGTCCACTCCCACAATTCAGCGAATCCATCGCCGACTTAGTCAGCACGCACACCCTAACCACCACAGACTACATCCTCCTGGGGGACCTGAACTATCACCTGGAGAACAACAATGACAACACCACCACCACCCTGCTCGACAACCTCTCCAACTTCGGATTGAAGCAACTAGTGAACACCCCGACTCGCCACACGCTGGACCCCATCTTCACCGCCAGCACCAACGTCACGGACCGACCACTGATGCATCCACTTCTCCTACAAGAAACTCGCCGCACACATCCAACCGCCGCAGATCCCCCGAAGATGCTGGAGCAAAGTCACCACTGACCAGCTGACCACCTCCCTCGCCCAGGGCCCCCCGGCCAACGCCTCGGACACCAACAACGCCGCCCCAAACTTCACACAGTGGATCAGCAATTGCGCCGATACCCTCGCCCCTATCAAGAACCCTCCGAACAAGCACAACAGAAGGAGAACCACCTGGTTCACCACAGACCTCAAGGACTCCAAAAAATCCCGCCGAACTCTAGAGAAAGCCTGGCGCCAAGAACGGACTGCGGAAAACCTCGAGGCCCTTAAGACTGCCATAGGTAGACACCACCAGCTCAGCCGCATCGCCAAGAGAACGGCCTTCAGAAAGCGCATAGACAACAATGTACACAACAGCAAGGAGCTCTTCAGCATCGTGAAGGAAATCTCCAACCCAAGCTCCAACTCCGACATCCACCCTCACAGGACCTCTGCGACTCCCTCGCAGCCTTCCTCCACTGCAAGATCGCAGACATACACGACAGCTTCGCAAACCAGACGCCTCCACCAGCCGCAGAACCAACGCCCCCCCACCGCCCTCCTCAGTCGCTGGACCCCCGTCAACACCGAAGAAGTCACCCAGATCATGAACACCATCCACTCCGGCTCTCCATCCGACCCCTGCCCTTACCACATCTTAAACAAAGCAGACACCATCATCGCACCCCACCTCCGAGACATCATCAACAACTCGTTCAAATCTGCCACCTTCCCCGAGTGTTGGAAACACGCTGAAATCAACGCCCTCCTTAAGAAGCCGACAGCAGACCCCAATGACCTCAAAAAATTTTGGACCATCTCCCTGCTCCCCTTCCCGGCGAAGGTCACCAAGAAAGCAGTCAACAAGCAACTGACCAACTTCCTCGAAACCAACGGCTCCCTCGACCCGTCCCTGGCTTCCGCAGCAACCACAGCACCAAGACCGTCCTCATCACCGCCGACATCAGAACCCTGCTCGACAACGGAGAAACCGCAGCCCTCATCCTCCTAGACCGCTAAGCTGCCTTCAACAGGGTCTGCCACCGCACCCTAAAAACACGTCTCCACAACACAGGGATCCAGGGGAAGGCCCTGGAGTGGATCTCCTCCTTCCTCGCCGACAGAACCCACAGAGTCCGCCTACCCCCGTTCCACTCAGAGGCCACCAAGATCTGGGGTGTACCCCAAGGCTTATCACTCAGCCCAACGCTCTTCAACATCTACATGAGCCCCCTCGCCGACATTGTCCACGCACACGACCTCAACATTTTCTCCTACGTCGACACCCAGCTGATGCTCTCCCTGACCAAAGACCCAGTCACCGCCAAATCCAACTTCCAAGAAGGAATGAGGGCCGTCGCCGAATGGATGAAGATCAGCCGCCTGAAACTAAACACAGACAAGACGGAGGTCCTCATCCTTGGACCATCCCCCTCCGCCTGGAACAACTCCTGGTGGCCCGCCGCCCTGGGCACAGCACCGACTCCCACCGACCACGCACGAAAGGAGTAGTTTCGGTCCTGTAACTCCAGTTCTGTAGTAGGGGTATCTCTGTTATAGTCATAATCTAGTGAATAGTCCCGCTCATGAGAATGGACCCCGGAGCAATCAAAAATAATCTCTTAAGTTGTCTACAATTGCAGTCCTGCACAGACACTTAAGAGAGAATTTAAAGACAAATAATGCAGCCTATATCCACTGGCTACACTGTCCAGTACTTCAACTAGACATTCCACCAAAACCACAAGCAGCACAGCCTGCCAAGTTTACCATAGAGAAAAACTTCCCCTTTTACCAACAAAGCCTCTGGAATGATAGAGAGGAAGGGAAGGACAGACAAGCCCCATAGGCTGCCATTATGTGGCTCAAAAAGGGATACCGTGCCTTTAAGAAAACTTTCTAGAACTTTCTCAGTATCCCAGAATGCCCTGCAGGTCCCATTTACTTTCAGTTCTTTTTGAAGGCGTATAACGCCAGACCTGTAGCATTCCGAACATGAACATCTTTCTCCACCGGGGAGGAGGGCGGGCGCTTAGGACTATAACAGAGATACCCTTACTACAGGACAGAAACTACTCGTTCTGTAGTAGGGGATCTCTGTGTATAGTCATAATCTAGTGAATAGAATGGCAAGCCCATCCCCACACCAAGCGGCGGTGGAGAAGAAGAAGTATAACACCACTACTGTGCGAACAGATTTCGCAGCGAAGCCTGCCCAACCTGAGCGTCTGCCCTGGAATCAGTGTCCAGACAGTAATGCTTAGCAAAGGTATGGACCGACTTCCAAGTGCCGCCCTGCAGATTTCTGCAACGGGAACATTACATAAAGCCGTCGTGGCAGCTTTGCCCCTGTTGGAATGAGCCTTAGGTTTACCCGCTAAGGTCTTATTAGCCTTTTGATAACACAATTGTATAAAGGACACAATCCACCTCGAAATGGACTGTTTTGAGGTGGCAAGACCTGTTCTGACTGACCCATAATTGATAAACAATTGGTCTGACCTACGAATATCCTTGGTCTTATCCAGATAGAATTTCAACACCCTCCTGACATCCAGGGAATGTAGAGACCTTTCCGCTGGAGAGGAAGGATTCTGAAAAAACGTAGGTAAAGTTATGGTCTGGTTAACATGGAAATCAGAAATAACCTTAGGAAGAAATTTAGGGTGAGTACGCATAACAACCGTAGCAGCATGAAATACAGTAGAAGGTTCTTGGCAACACAACGCCTGAATTTCACTCACCCTGCGGGCCGATGTAATGGCCACGAGGAACGCCGCCTTCCAGGACAGGTGCTGCAACGAAGCCTTATGAATAGGTTCCTTCATCAATCTGGACAGCACCACATTCAATTCCCATGAAGGCGAAGGGAGCCTGACCGGAGGAAACACTTTCTTCAAGCCTTCCAAAAAATCTTTGATCACAGGGATCTGGAAGAAGGTCTGTGAAGGGCATTTCCTGTAGGCAGTCAGCGCAGCAAGATGAACCTTAATGGAATGAAAATAAAGGCCAGACTGCGCCAAATGTAAAAGGTACGGAAGGATGACATCTTCCTTACATGTCGTTGGATCATAGTTCTTGGACTTGCACCAGATGCAAAATCTCTTCCACTTGTACGCATAAGAAGTCCTAGTGGAGGGTCTCTTGGCTTCCTTCAGTATGTCCATACACTCTGCAGGGAGATTCAAATGGCCATATTGCACTAGCTCAGGAACCATGCCGCCAAACTCAAAGACGAGAGATTGGGGTGCACCATCTGCCCCCCGAACTTCGTGAGAAGGTCCTGCCTGAACGGCAGCCGAATGTGAGGAAGGAGAGACCGGTGAAGCAGGTCCGTGAACCACCACTGTCTGGGCCATTCCGGGGTAATCAGGATCATCCACGCCCTGGACTGGGCCAGCTTGATTAGCACCGCCGGAATCAAGGGAATGGGTGGAAAAGCGTACAGAAAGCTGTTCGACCAGTTGATCCATAGCACATTCCCCAGCGTCCCCTGCTGGAAATACCTGGACGCAAAGTCTCGGCATATGCTGTTTTCGGCGGTGGCGAACAGATCCACATCTGGAGTGCCCCACCTGGCGAAGACGTCTCCCAGTACTTCGTCGTTTATGACCCATTTGTGGTTTTCTTGGATCAGTCTGTTCAGTGCGTCCGCCTGAACATTCTGCACACCTGGTAGATGAGTAGCCGTTATCGTCAGGTCCCTGGCAAGAAGCCAGTGCCAGATCGACTGCGCCTCCTGCGACAGGGTGCGCGATCTCAAGCCCCCCTGCTTGTTGAGGTAATACATCGTGGTCGTATTGTCCGTCTGTACAAGCAGAGAGTTGGTCTGGAAGGACGGATGAAAGGCCTTCAGTGCCAAGTGAACAGCTCTGAGTTCCAGAAAATGTATGTGATACGTGGACTCCTTCTGGGACCACGTTCCTGGATCTGCAAATCCCCGGAATGCGCTCCCCAACCGTGGAGAGAAGCATCCGTCACGATAGTCTGAGTGGGAATGTCCTTGTGGAAGGGAACCCCCTTGAGGAGATTCTCCGCTGAACACCACCACTTCAGAGACTGTAGAGCATGTGGAGACAGTCGTATCTTGTCGTCCCAGTTTCCTCTCCTCTGGTCCCACTGATCCTCCAGACACTCCTGCAGCGGCCTCATGTGGAGCCGTGCGTGTGGCGTGAGGAAGATACAGGAAGCCATCGACCGCAGTAGAGAAGACACCGTCCTCACTGTCGTAGATGGAGCGGTCATAAGAGCCTGAGCCTTCCGAAGGAGTGATAAACGTCTTTCTTCCGAAGGAGACACGCTTGCAGACAGCGTATTGATGGAGGCTCCCAAGTACTGTAGGCATTGGACCGGAGTCGGGACAGACTTGGACATGTTGATGTGCAGCCCCAGCTTGTTCAAGAGAACGGACGTCTTCTGGAAGTGCGCTTGATCTTCCGAGAAGGAGGATGCCTTGATCAACCAATCGTCCATGTACGGGTAGACAAACAGCTTGTTCTTTCTCAGGTGTGCCGCTACCACTGCCATGCATTTGGAAAAGGTCCTGGGCGCAGACTTCAGCCAGAACGGCAACACTGTGTACCGATAGTGATGGGCCGACTTGGAATCGCAGGAACTTCCGGTGTTTCTGTGCAATGGGCACATGGAAGTATGCATCCTGTAGATCTATCGCGCACAGCCAGTCTCCCCTTTGCAGTTGAGGGTAAATCTGGTGCAAAGACAGCATGCAAAATTTTTCTCTGCGAATCCACTTGTTTGCTTGTCGCAAATCCAGAATAGGCCTGAACTCGTTCTTGTCCTTTTTGCGGACCAGAAAGAACCTTGAGTACAGACCTCTTCCCCTTTGAGACAGAGGGACGTCTTCTATCGCCCTTTTTCTTAACAGGGTATCTGCCTCCGCCTGGAGCTCGCGCAGCTGCGAGCAAACCGGTGGAATTGCTGGAGGCGGGCTGGTGAACTGAAGACTGTATCCATTGCAAACAATATTCAGCACCCACTTGTCCTGAGTAATTTTGCTCTACTCTGCCAGGAAATATTGAACGCTTCCCCCCACCGGAGTAGGTAACGGATGACGGGGAAGTAATCGCTCAGGGCCTCGACCCGTCCGGGCCTTTGGTCGCGGTGGCAGGCTGCTGACCGCCCCTGTCCCTCTGATGTTTCTGGAAGGGCTTCCTCTGGAACTGCTGCTGCTGTTGTCCAGACTGTTGACCTCGCCCTCTGCCCTGTGCCCCGTACTGTCTCTGGAACGGGCGGTAGCTCTTCTTCTGGTCCTTGGGCTTCTTCAAGCCCACCGCCGTCAGAGTCTCAGCCTTCATGCGGGCCATCTCATCGTCGGCGTGTTTCCCCGAAAAGGGTCTCACCCGAGAGGGGCAGGTTGGCCACCCTCTGCTGGGCCTCAGGTTTCAGCGACGTCAGTCTGAGCCAAGCGTGGCTCCTCTGATTAACTCCATGGCAGTACCCGTGGGCAGCCAGGAGCGACGAGTCTGCAGCTGCACTGATCAGCTGGTTCGACACCAGCAATCCCTCATTCAGGATCTCCATAAAATCCTCCTTTTCCCGAGGGAGGAGGTCGGCAAACTGTTGGAGGGACTCCAAAAGTGCCCGATCATAGCGCTCCAACAGTGCAGATGCACTGCCAGCCTTCATGGAGGTAGCGGCTGTCCCGCACACCTTCCTGCCTGCCGAGTCCAACCAGCTACTCTCCTTGTCCGGAGGCACATTTGAGAATGGGGTGGTGGCGTGCTGCTTCCTTGCTGCCCTCACAATCACGGAATCCGGAGTTGGACCCAAACGGAGGAAAGCCGGGTCCGCATCAAGAGCCTTGTACTTCTTTTGCAGCCTAGAGGGGGCTGCTTTCGCCACTGCCGGAGTGAGGAAGAGCTCCATGGCGGGCTCCACTAATCCAGGCACTAAGGGCAACAGAGGCCTAGATAGGTGCTTCTTGTGGAGAGTCTCAAATATTACGGAGGTCGTAGGCGTGGGCACAGTCAGTTGGATGCCCAGCTTGCTCACACCCCTCAGCAAGACTTCCTGAAAGGAGACCACGTCGTCCACAGGGGATACCCTCGTCCAAGGGAATTCTGATAGGGTTGGGGAATAATCCCTTGAACTGGACGAACCCGTGCTGTACCTAGACCGACCCTTCCTATGGCGTCGTCTAGATCTCGTCGAGGAGCGACGACGACTCCTTGATCTCCTTCTCTGTCCGGAGCGAGATCAAGGTCTTCTAGGCCTTGGGCGATCCGCAGGTGCCTGAGGCGGATCCTGCGGTGGTGGCTTGACCGGGGACCTCGGCCGAGGTGCCCCCTTAGGCGGTGTAGGGAGGTGCGTCAATGAGACCGACCTCGGAGGCCTTGGCAGTGCATGTGGGGGAACAGGAGGAGGCGGTGGTGGAGGAGTGCGCGGAGGCGGCTCCTTAGGCAGTGGAGGAGGAGGAGTAGCCAACTTCGGCTTGGGGGTCGCGTACACCACAGAGTACACTGTTTCCGGTGACTCCCTCATCTTCTTCCTTGGTGTAGGTGATCGAGAGGCAGCGCCCCCTGTCGGTGACCTACGTCGCCGTCGTGCCCCGGACGATCCGGAAGGACTCCTGACTCCAGAACGCCTCCTGGAGGATGATCTCTTCCTCTTCGGCGCCGAACGCCTCTTCGGCGTCGAAGAACGCCTCCTCGACGACGACGAACACCGTCTCGGCATCGACGATCTATGCCTCGACGACGGGCTTCTCCGCCTCGACGCTGAAGATCTGCGCCTCGACGCTGAAGATTTGCGCCTTGATGTCGAACGTGTCCCTCGACGGCGAGCGCAGAGTGAACACCGAGGGCAAACGGCGGTGTCGCCTCGACGGCGAGCGCCGACGCAGACGCAGACTGGCATCCTTACGACGTCGAGGTGTTGACGACGTCGATGACGACATCGATGATGAGGACGTCTTCGTCGGCTATCTAGACGGCGGTCTCGTCAATCCCCTAGACGTCGACGTCGCCTCGACCCAGAGCCCTGGGGAGACGGGGAGCAGATCGCCGTCATGCCTCTCGACGTCGAGATCCCCTACTACAGAACCTTGGGTTCGTCCTGGACTCATCGCTCACTATGACCAAGCAAGTCAACGCCATCTCCTCCTCCAACAACCTCCGCATGCTACGAAAGATCTTCAAATGGATCCCCACAGAAACAAGGACTGTCCCCCAAGCCCTCATCACAAGCCGGCTCGACTATGGCAACGCACTCTATGCAGGGACAACGGCCAAGCTACAGAAAAGACTACAACGCATACAGAATGCCTCCTCGCGCCTCATCCTGGACATCCCCCGCCGCAGCCACATCACCACCCACCTGAGAGACCTGCACTGGCTCCCTGTCAACAAGAGGATCACGTTCAAGCTCCTCATCCACGCACACAAAGCGCTCCACAACGCCGGACCCGAATACCTCAACAAACGTTGCTCGTTCTACGCCCCGACTCGCCAACTCCGTTCAGCCGCCCTCGCCACCGTACCATGCACCAGAAGAACAAGAACAGGCAGCAGATCTTTCTCCTACCTCGCCGCCAAGACCTGGAACTCCCTCCCCACCCACCTCCGACTGACCCAAGACCTTCTCACCTTCAGGAGACACCTCAAGACCTGGCTGCTCAAGCAGTAGCAGCACCCCCCGCCCCCGCCCCCCCGCCCCCCCCGCCTTGAAACCCTCGCTGGAGAGTAGTGTGTTCTATAAATTTACTGATTGATTGATTGTACATCTGGCCCCAAGGTCCTTCCCCTTTTGAAGAAACCCAACTTGGATGCTGCCAATTGGTCTAATTGTAGACCTATTTCTCTGATCCCCATTCTGTTTGAAATCCTAGAAAATCATGTCTGTTTTCAACTCTGCGCTTTTGTGGCGTCTCTAAATTTTTTACATGACTCCCAATCAGGGTTTACAACGGGACACAGTACAGAGTGCGCCCTCGTGTAAGCTACAGAACACCTCAGGTGGCTCCTAAATGAGGGTGAGAGAGCAGCACTGATTTTACTCGATTTCAGCGCCACCTTCCACACAGTGTCCAATGACATGCTCATATTGAGATTGGCACAATTGGGGATTCAGTGAACGGCATTGGAGTAGAAGTCCTCTTTCCCTATAGGGAGCTCCTCAACCATGTGTCATGCACTGACCTCTGGGGTCCCTCATGGATCAGCTCAGAGTCAGGAACTTTTCAATATCTATGTGAGCCCCGTGCCTATCTGGTGGAACGCTGTGATCTCACTATTCTCCTATGCAGATGATACCCAAATCATCTTCTCTTCATCATCCGCTCCGTACTATAGCTCCATGTCCCTGAACTCCTGTTTGGCTCAAGATGAATTACAACTCGCTGAAACTGAATGGCAATAAAAAATTAGGTGTTGATCTTTGAGAAGAACCCTTGCCTTTGGGGACCACAGAACTGGCCGGCGGCTCTGGGTGATATCCCAACCCCTGCTCGCAACGTCAAGAACTTAGGCTTCTTGGTGCACACTAAACGCTCCATGTTTTGAAAGATTCTTCAAAGACTTGCCCAATGATGACTTGGACTTGATGGATGACCAGTTGCAGGAACGACTTTGGGAATTTGCTCCAGATCTTCTACAAGACCATGAGTGACACAGGCTCTTCCGATGCTGCACGAGGAGCTTCATCTTCCTATCCAAAATCGTCTTTGGGTGCATCAACCATCAGCCGGAGCAGGACGGAGTCAGGGCCCGACCCCAAGCACCAAAGACACCTAGTGGAGATCAGTCACAGCACAGACATCTGTCTGCGACACCTCCCACAAGGTATAAAACCTGTCGGTTTTTTGGGGGACGTGTCCCTAGAACACTAGAAACAATATTGAAAAATGTCTTGACAAAAATCGAGAAGAAGTTGGTCAAAAAGAGACCAGGGTTGCTCTCTGGAACCACAACTGTTGAAACCGATATCAGCACACCTGGGTGGCGCTTTGTACGAACCATCCACGTCAATGGCATGAATGATGTGGACAATGAGCCGTTGGCACCACCGATTGGAACACAGATGTACTGCTCAAGATTCTCTGGATGCAGTCTCACACCTGGGGAATATTCTAAGGTGGGCAATTTGCAGTTAGAAATCTCTCCTAGAAACCTTTCACAGAATCTGATGGGCAATACTCTGCTAATTAATCAACAGAAGTCTCACCTTTGCTACCTCAACTCTGTCCCAACAGAACAGACAATGAACTTAGTGGCAACAATCCTCATACCAACGTATTCAGCCATCAAGATGAACTCAAAATGCCCAAATAGAGGCAAGGGTGCAAGTTGAAGGGTGGGGTGTGCTTGTACTAGGTCCTCATTAAAAACGTCTAAGTGACAGCATCTTTTAGAGAAAGTTTTTCGGAACCTGCTTGCAGCGCTGGTATTCCTAACATATTGGGAAGGAGGAATTTCAAGAATTATTGAGTAGTTACAACAATGTTTAAACAGCCTATATCTACAGGAGCGGCACTCATAAGATATCACTCTTGTGACTACATACCAGTCATGAAGTTCTCTCCAATTCCCCTGTCACCGTTCTCTAGCACTGCTGGTTGAGAAGCTGCAGCACCTGCAATAATCCATAACTAACATTAAGCAAAGGTAATTTAGATGGCTGCAACAGCAATATTTCCTAAATAAAAGGGCGACGTGGAGCATCTACTTCCACCTCATCAAAATCAATTTAAATGTTAAAATCTGACACAGTACACTTCCCGACAATCACTGAGAAAACAAGAATTTGGCTCATGATAACTGCCATACCAGTTATGTAAGCAGTTAGGAAGTGTTGCTATTTAACATTATAGCTACCCCCGCAGGAACACAGTGGCATCTTATGATGTTCTAAAATTTGGGAATGTCGAGAAAGACTTCTTGTAGCCAGCAGTTCATAGAGCATTAAGGCAGGTGCAATCACCAGGATATACTTTAAAACAACTTATAAACATGCACTGACAAAGTCAATAGATTTGGCTTTTTCTACTAGAAAACAATAGTGTGTTAATTACATATTTTATATTTAACGTTTGTGAAATGTTATTTTGCAATACGATTCATTTACTAGTTTACTGTGTCATTATTGTTTGACATTGCCGTTTACCTGTGCAATTTAAAAAAAAATAAAACGTTACCACGATGTGAGAGCAATAACAGACTTCTAGATGTGTATGTGTGGCAACAGGCAGGGAATTGGGTAGACCACCTTAGTGTTCTGGTCAATGTTCAATTATGCCACAAGTGCACAACCGCCCCCTGCCACATACATAGTTAAAGAGCTTATGGTTAGTCCAGGTATTGTTTTCTCTCAATTTGCACTGAAAAGGAACTTTTTGGATATTAATTAATTTGCTTTGGCCCCATTTGATGACTCTGCACAAAAGTTTGCAAAGAATTATAGTCACTCAACATCAATGTATTAATAGTTAATGTAGATTTATTACTTTTCTAAAGGGAACAGGAGGGAGTTATGGAGAAGGGAACAATATGTTTACTGTACATGCAAACTTTCGAAGGAATTTTTGTTCTCAACAAAAGAAAAAAAGCTGTAAACCGAGTGACAAACTTGACAAAATTACACAGCCTTTTCTTTTAAAAGAAAATTCTAGAACTACGTATCGCAATGTTAGCGGTGTAGTTTGCACGCCTCCTCTAATACCACCATTTTATGAGTACTCCAAATCGGATTGGTTGAGGTATGTCTGTCAGCCGACATTTCACTATTCGTGAACACACCTAGTTCAAAAACCATGCCATGTTGTACAAATGTGTGGCTGCTGTACATATACAGTACGGTGTGGTATGGCATGGATCGGCCAGTCGCTGCATGGTACGGCCAGTCAAATGCTAAATGTCTGTCAAAAGCCAAGGGAGTAGAAGGGAGGGATGTCAAAAGCCACAGTGACCGAGAGTGGGAAGGATGTCAAAAGCCACAGGGACGGATAAAAAAGTCCAAATAATGTAAGTGACCCATGCACTATTAAAATAAACGGTCTCAAATGTGGGTAGTGTTTGAGGCAGTAACAAAGCCAGATAGGGAGAGAAGAATCAAATCCCACAAGGACGAAAGATGGGGGGTCAAAGGTAACACGCATGGAGGAAAGAGGGGTGCACGTCTGTCATACAACAAAATTCCCCAAAATATAATGAACACACGCAGTTTGAAAATAAACTCTCAACCATAGTGAAGCGTGTTTGAAGCAGGAGAGGAGTGGTATGGAAATAGAAAGCCTGACAACAACTCCAAAAGAAAACAAGCATTTGCAATGCAATAGGTGTTGCATTTGCGAGAGATTGGGCTATTGGCATTGTAAATGACAATGTCTTATTTATGTGTTGGCTTTTAAAACAGATACATAAAAGGCATTGTCATTTACGCCAATAGCTTAAACTCTCGCAAATGCGAGACCTATTGCATTGCAAATGCAGGTTTGTAAAAGCGCCCCATGCCGCGCTTTAACTGTAATGGCTCCTCGCCCCTTTCAAATAGACGCAGCTCGTCAAAAGGAAAGTGCGTGTCCGCCATTAAAGTGAAAGTGTGGTATAAAGCCCTTTTCCAACAAAAAAAACCATTTGTTTGTCAAGTTGACAAACAAATGATTTTTTTGTAAAATCGCCCCATTCCATGTTTTCACTTTAATAGCAGCCACACACCTTTCTTTAGACAAGGAGCATTTAAAGAAAGGGGCACGACCGCCAATAAAATGAAAGCACGGAATGGGACGATTTAAAACCAAAAAGTTAATAAATAGGAATAATCAAATCACGCGGTTGCATTCTGCGCCACAAACAACAAACCAAAGTCAAGGCCGCGTGAGTGTGTGTACTGCCTGCAACAGCAGGCAGGAGAAACCCAATTAACCAAATAGTGCTCAGAGGCAGTAATTGAAACCTAGAGATTAACACAAGTAACAGGGGGTGTCCTCATGGAAGGTTACAAGATGAGACAAGGCAGTACTAAGGAGGGACTACTAAGCCTAATAACCAATGAAAAGCTACAATTTACAAAAGGAAAGTGGCCGGAGCCAATTAAAAAGATAGTCGGAAAGTGGGCAGAGCTTCAAGTCTAAACCTGAATACAGCAGGTTTCGAAGCGACAGCGCAACGCTGCCTAGGCGAGACCTAAAAAAGGCACATACTATGGCCCTGCATAACGAGAGGGATAAACACACCAAGAGGAAATATAATTAGCGCACTCTAACCAAACAAAAGCACGTACATAGGAGGGATGAAGCCAACCAATGTTAAGCAATGGGTGGGCTCTAAGCCCCTACCCTTAAGTAAACAAAATCTCCTGCAACCAAAAGCACCTGCACTGTCTGACGCAAGACCTAAAAAATAACTCAATTGCCTTCAGAAACACCTTTTATGCTAGAGACTAACTTGTGAATTTCCCACAGGCGCCAGACTGGATCTGGAAACTTTAATAGCAACTCTCTTACATGTCAACAGGTGGCATCAGCCGCTTCACTTCAGGGTCACGAAAAGAGGACTAAAAGACTCATCTTTGAACGTTGATGTCAGTTTCTTTCTGATCTCAGTCCATGCAGTCTGACTCAGAGTTACAATGAGATCATAAGTGCAGTGTGCACATGGTTCAGATCTGGGTTCTTATTAATGGACTGTAGAAGAACATTCCACAGATCGGGGGATCAGGGTGGGTGAGGAATCTGCAGTTAGATATAGGCTCTACCAAGAAAAGCGTTACCAAAGGTAAGTAACTTATTCTTCCGATAGAGAGTTCTAATTGCAGATTTCTCTCCATGCGCATAGATATCAAAGCAGCCCCGCCTTAGCTGACCGGTCAGTGGATGGACTCAGACGAGGAAATCTCAGACATATCGGGTGAAATGCCGCGTTGGCCAGACCTGGATGTCCTGGCAGTAGTGCCTTATGAACGTGTGGAGGGGACACCAACGTAGTGGCCTGGCAAATGTTCATGACTGCTACAACATGCACCAGCGCAGTCTTTGCTCTGGTGAAGTTAGTATGTAACTCTTCTGGGGGCTACTTCCAAGCTAGATCGTAGAAGATCTTTATGAATAACACAATCCATCTGAGATGGTCCTCTACTGCACCACCTTTCAGTTCTTCACCGTAGAAAAGCCAACAAAAAGCTGGCCATCTTGCTGGTATTTTCAAGTTTGACTGATGCAAAGGGCGATGGAGGCAGCCCCCTTCCATCCGCGCTCCGATCCCCAAGGGAGCGGCTCTACACACCGCCCCCCCCCCCCCCCCCCCCGAGAGAGGCCGGCTATCCCAGGCC
Organism: Lissotriton helveticus; assembly: GCF_964261635.1. Classification (NCBI taxonomy): domain Eukaryota; kingdom Metazoa; phylum Chordata; class Amphibia; order Caudata; family Salamandridae; genus Lissotriton; species Lissotriton helveticus. Next base: position 341,520,496 of record NC_136071.1, on the reverse strand, counting down.
AACCGAGGCTCCATGGCACTGCGGTATCGTTACGGTTTAGGGGGGATTCTGACTTAGAGGCGTTCAGTCATAATCCTACAGATGGCAGCTTCGCCCCATTGGTTCCTCAGCCAAGGGCAAGTCGGTGAAGCTGTTCCTGCACCTTAAGCTAGGGTGGGGTGTGGTGTTGGTGGGGTGGAGGGGGGTTTAGAAGGACAGCAGAGTAATGGATTGCCCTCTATGGAACAGGGAAAACAGCATGGAAAGAGGCGCCGCCTTTATTCATTTGTGATCGCAATGTTCATTTCTCCTTTTTATTCCAGTGCAAAGCTTTTGTTTTCCTCATGCTTGAGGTTTCGGCACTGGTAGATCTATAGATTGTGTCGTTGCAAATGTTTGGGAAGAATATTGTTTTTATACTGGTTGCTCCAAATGAGCATTAATGTGTTTTTTGGAAAAGCTGTAATAGCCTATTTAGCTCCTGTTTGAATGTGTGTAAAAGTTTCCCAGTATTTGTGTACATTGTGTATTGTGGTTCCTTGTGTATAGTTTTCTTTTATTTTTATTTTCCAGTGGAATGACGTTGGTGCTTGCTGTGTGTGTGCAGAGTAGGTGCTGGCGAGTCTAACAGTCTTTAGCAAGTGAATAGTATTGTTTTACAGAACATATGGCCAGATTCATCAAGCGAAATGCGCTCGCAAAAGGGCCAGATTCTGAGAATCTGGCCCTTTGCAAGTGCAATTTTTGCATTTGGGATTCATCATCCCAAATGCAAAAATCGCTAATAAAGAATTCGCTAATATGCGAGGATTAGCATTTAAGGAATCTCTATTAGAGATTCCTTAAATGCTATTCATGAAACATTTAAAAATTGCGAATTCGCAATTTAGGACCGCTATTTACCACGAAGTCAAACCTCGTGGTAAATAGCGAAAACTTAGAAAAATGCATTTTAATGCATTTTTCTAAGTTGCATGTTACACACACACATGTCCTTTGGACATGTGTGTGCACAACATCAGTGTGAATTAACATTTCAGGGGTGCTACAGGGTGTCCTTTGGACACCCCTGCACCCTTGAAATCGCATCCTTATTTGCGATTAGCAAATTGCTAATCCTATGGGCCTTTAGCAATTTGCTAATCGCAAATAAGGAACATGTAGGAATCGCAATATTTTTTGCAATTCCTACATGAATCCCGTTTTGCAAGTCCTTAAAAGCGATTCCTTATGAATCGCTATTAAAGACTCGCAAAACGGGTCTTTGATGAATCTGGCATATAGGTCTTTGTGTGCTTTGTATTGATTGACTTAACATTGCAATATGCCAGTAGTTTTACTTTTTGTTTTATAAATCCACACTGCATTACTTATTTTACACAGTGTTCGGTATGGTTGACTTGCATGTTAAGGAAAATGCTACTTACCAGTATGCATCTGTTCTTGGAATGTAGAGCTGCAGATCCACACACTTTGCATTAGATCGCCATCTGGTGTTGGGCTTGGATGGTTGCACCTTGTTGTGGTCTTGGAAGAAGTCTTTGTAGTCACGAGATAGGCGACTCCTCCATTGGACAATAGTGCGCATTGGCATTGTATCCATCCTCAGATTATTTTTCGCCATGATGGAGTTAGTAGAAAAGAAAAAGATGTCCATGTGTGTATAGCTAAGTAAGATAGTACTGGTACAGATACAGGTCCCTGGGAGGTGGGTGGGCGTGTGTGGATCTGCAGCTCTACATGCAAAGAAGAGATGCATACTGGTAAGTAACATTTTCCGTTCGAGGCATATGAGCTGTAGATCACACACTTTGCATAGACTGTACAGCAGTATCCCCCCTAGCGGTGGTCACCTGTATCTGTTGCAGTAGTTTGCAAAAGCATGGCCCACAGAAGCTTGTTGCTTGGCTTGCACGTCAACACAATAGTGTTTAGTGAAGTTGTGTGTTGTAGACCATGTTGCTGCTTTACAGATGTCTTCTTGGGGAATGTTCCCTAAGAATGCCATAGAAGCCCCAAGTTTGTGTGTTTAATGCACCCTAGGGGGGACTGTAAATGTGCTTTTGGCTTTTTGGTAGCATATTTGTTTACATTTAACAATCCACCTTGCAATCCCAGCTTTAGAGATGGGATTACCTTTATGAGGTGGAGAGAAAGCTACAAACAATTATTTTGTCTTTCGAAAGGATTTAGTCCTGTCAGTGTAATAACGTAGAGCTCTTTTGACGTCTAGCGTGTGAAGAGCTCGGTCTGCTACGGAGTCTGGGTTTTGAAAAAACACCGGTATCTCTACCGATTGGTTAAGATGAAAAGGGATGACTTTAGGAAGGAATTTTGGATTTGTTTGAGAACTACCTTATTACGATGTACTTGTAAGAAGGGTTCTTGTATGGTTAAAGTTAGGATCTCACTTATTTTTCTAAGAGAGGTGATTGCGATAAGGAAAGCTACATTCCATGTGAGGAACTGAAGTTCACATTTATGTAAAGGTTCAAATGGGGGTCCCATGAGCCTTGTAAGTATAATGTTGAGATTCCACACCGGAGAGGGTGGTAATCTAGGAGGAATGATTCTTTTAAGGCCTTCCATAAAGGCTTTAATTGCTGGGACTCTAAAAAGTGATTGTCTGTTTTGTAAGTAAGCAGCAAGTGCTGCTAGATGTAGAAGTATGGATGAGTATGCTTAATTACATCTTGGCAAATGTAGTAAATAGCAAATGATGTTCTGGATGGACACATCCAGTGGATCAATAGGATTGTTAGTGCAGTAAATGGCAAATCTCTTCCATTTTGCTGCATAGCAAGCTCTGGTGGTAGACCGCCTGGCTTCTTTATTGATATTCATACAGTCCGGCAGAAGGTTAAGGTAACCGAACTCTAGGACTTCAGGAGCCAGATTGCTACATTCCGCTAAATTGGATCGGGGTGCCTTATCTCTCTATAGTTCTGAGTTAGTAGTGATGAGGAGAGGTGTCGTTTTTGGTGTGGGACTAGTGAGAGTTCCAACCGTGTGGTTAACCACGGTTGACGTGCCCTTGTGGGAGCCACTAGGATCAATTTTAGAGTCTGTTGTCTGAGCTTGCGTACCACTAGTGGGATCAGTGGGAGTGGCGGAAAAGCGTACGCAAATCTGCCTGACCAGTTCATCCATATCACATTGCCCTTGGACAGCGGGTGTGGAAACCTGGTGGCGAAGGTTGGGCATTTTGCGTTCGTGTGTGGCAAACAGATCTATGTCTGGTTGGCCCCACATTTGGAAAATTGGTTTTAATAAATTGTGGATGTAGTTCCCTTTTGTGAATCTGTTGTGTCTGTCGACTTAACAGATCCGCAATCTGATTGTGAACTCCTGGAAGATGTTCTGCAAGGAGGTATATGTTTTGTGGAATGGCCCACCTCCAAATGTTCTGTGCGAGCTGGGACAGCTGCAGAGAATGTCTGCCTCCTTGTTTTTGTATGTAATACATGGCTGTCATGTTGTCCGTACGGATGAGGACAGCCTTGTTTTGTAAATGGAGTTGGAAAGATTTCAGTGCTAGGAATATTGCTAATAGTTCCAGATGATTGATATGGAGCGCTTTCTGTTGAGTGGTCCATTTGCCTTGAGTGGTGTGATTGAGGAGATGGGCTCCCCATCCTGTGAGTGATGCGTCTGTTAGAACTATCTGTGGAACTTTCTCAATGAACGGCCGCCCCTTGGATAAGTTTGTAGTGTTCCACCACTGCAGAGAGCGGTGTGTGTGGCTGTCGACCAACACCAGATCTGTAAGTTGTCCTTGAGCCTGATTCCACTGATGTGCTAGACATTCCTGTAAGGGACGCTTTTGAAGTCTTGCATAGGGTACAATAAAGATGCAAGATGTCATCATGCCTATTAGTTGCATGAACACTCTGGCTGGGAGAGTGTTGTGTTTGAAATTTGGTAATGAGAGCTAGTATACTGGCTATCCTGGCTGGACTGGGATATGCTAGAGCTGTGGAAGTGTTTATTGTGGCGCCTAGATATTGATGTACATGAGAGAGCTGGAGATGCGACTTGGTGCAATTGATTGTGAATCCCAAGTCATGCAGTGTTTGGACGGTTTGAAGAGTGTGTTGAACACACTGGTTGAATGACTTGGCTTTTATTAGCCAGTCATCTAGATATAGGAAGACATGAATGTGTTGTCTTCTTAGGTGTGCTGCAACCACTGCCAGCCATTTGGTAAACACCATGGGTGTGGTGGTGACTCCGAATGGAAGGACTTTGAACTGATAGTGTTGTCCGTCAATCACGAACCTTAGATTCTTCCTGTGAGAAGGATGTATGGGAATGTGGAAGTAGGCGTCCTTGAGATCTAGTGTGGCAAGGAAGTCTCCTTGTTGGAGCAGTGGAAGCACTTGTTGGAGAGTGATCATGTGAAAGTGATCAGAGTGTATGTACAGATTGAGGGGTCTGAGATTGAGTATTGCCCTTAGAGTCCCATCCTTTTTGGGGATTAGGAAATATAGGGAGTAAACTCCTGTTCCCTGATGTAGTAAGGGGACTGGCTCTATAGCTTGCTTTTGAAGCAGCAAGAGAAGTTCTTGTTTTAAAAGTGTAAGATGTTCTGTGGACATGGGACGCTGCTTGGGTGGTATGTTTGGAGGGGGTAGCTGTAAGTTCCAGGCAGTAACCATATTGGATAATTTGTCTTACCCACTTGTCTATTGTGATGGAGTTCCAGACAGGTAGAAACTGTGATAATCATCCCACCACCGGAGTGGAATGGCCTGGGGGGAGTGGAGGCTAGTCACAGTTTAGAAGCAGGGGAGGTACGAGTGTTATTGTTACCTCGTCCTCTTCCTTTGTTGTTATTCCCTCTGTAACCTCTAAAATATCCTCTGTTCGGGGATGTTTGGGTGGTGGTTTTGAATGAAGAGGAGGTATCTGTACTGATGTTTTGAGAGGCTCCTCTATAAAAGGAGCGATGAAAGGAACCACGCGTGTGTCTTTTTTCAGGAGTTGTATCCACAGCCGGTCCAAAAGGTGTTCTTGATTGAACGGCTGATTTACAATGGCTGTCTCTTACTTAAAAAGCCTGAAATGCGTAGACAGGCATGTCGTTTGAGCAGTACACTAGCATTAATGGATCTTGAAGCAGTGTTTGCTGCATCAAGGGCACAATTAATTGAGGCATTTTTTATCAATTTTACTTCTTGAATGAGGTAATTTGCCTGAGTTTTGTACTGGTCCGGCAAATGCTGTAATAAGGTCTCCAACTAGTCATAGTGAGTCCTATCATATATAGCCAGCAGTGCTCGAGTGTTAGCTATGCGCCAGTAATTGGCCGCCTGCACAGCTACCCTTTTGCCCAAGGCTTCTAGTAATTTGGATTCTTTATCTGGGGGTGGTGCATCCCCTAAGGTTTGTGAATTGGTGTGCTTCCTAGCGTTGGACACTATTAGTGAATTCAAAGTCAGATGTCCTCTGATATAGGCAGGGTCGTCAGGGGCAGTCCTATATTTTTTATCAATCCTAGGATTTAAAATCCTGCTCTTACAGTATCTTTGAATACATCAGGGGCATGTTTAAATACCCCTTTGCTCATTGGTAATATTTGTACCGATTTCCGAGACTGTTCAAATGTATCTAAAACGAAATCCTCCACTGGTGTGTCCAAGTACATAGACACACCATGAAAAACATGAGTTGACCAAAACCAATATTGTCGACAGGGGAAGATGGTTTTGTTGGGTATGGCTGTGGGTTTGGAAGTTTTATTGGATCGATTGGGTCATTTGAATCCCAGTCATCCTGTGGTATAGGATGTGGATCTGTGAACAGGTCAATAGGGTGTCCCTACCCCCTAAATCATCATCATCATCTTCTTGTGGTGGAGAAGTTACAGGTTGTGGTGTAACTGGTTTAGGGAGAGGAAGGGGATTAGAAGAAAGGACAGGAGAAGGAGGTATAGGTGAAGTGGCACAGTCCTTCTTAAAAGGAGTATGTGAGTTCCTGCTGTTGGATGGCACAGCTATAACATATCCGGTTTCGGGATCAATGAGGATCTTTTTCTGTTTGGGATGAAACAGTTCCTCTTCCTCGATAACCGCTTTCAGCGCCCTTTTTTTCAGTTCCGAGGGTGGTTTAGTGTTGTGCTCTTTGCCCTTAGGAGGAACGGTAGAATCCTTTGGCTTGTTTTTCGGTTCCGAAGACTTGGGTTTCGGAGCCGTAGCATGATGTTTAGGCTTGGAAGTGTTCGAAGCCGTTTTATCGATAGGCCTCGAGGTGTTTGGGCCGGTTTGTATTTTGGTGCGGGAGGAATCGAAACTGATTTCGGAGCAGAGTGTTCTTTTGGCTTCGGTATCGAAGGTGCCTGTGGGACTATTACATGCGGTTTGCTCGGTCTGAGCTACCAGAAGGCTTGTATTTTTTCTTCGGAGCCGGGCTTGAAGGCGGGGCTTCTGAAGTGTGCTTTCAGTCATGACTGGGGCCAGCAGGCGAAGTCTTGACCAGTGCCTTTTACTTTGGAGGTGGGGTTGGGGCAGCGGCAGTAGTACTCACTAGTTGACCAGGAGTGGTGGGGTCTTCTGAGTCTTCTGCCTCTGACACAATTTCCAGATCTTCGGAATCTTCTTCTGGGACATCTGGGCCTTCATCAAAGATGTCCACTGGTTCCAGAGCTGATCTCTGCGCCATGATGTGTCGTCAGGCCCGACGATCCCGGATAGTATTTTTCGATTGAAAAGAGGCGCAAGCTTGGCAGCTGGATTTGTCGTGTTCTGGCCAGAAACACAGGTTACAGACCTTATGATGGTCATTGTGTGGCAATTTTGCTCCACACTGGGGGCATTTTTTGAATGTCGACCTTTCCATGAGCCGTAGGCCCAATGGCGTTGATAGGCCCCACGTTGACGACCGGAATCGAATCGATGAAGGTAGCGTTTAAGTTTGAATAGGATTTGAAGAGTTATAGATGATGTGAACGTCGAAAATGTTTTAAAAAGAAGTTTTCGAACTGGTGCGCAAAGGTTGCATCCGAACCCAGTCGTGGAAAAAAAAAATCTAAGGATGAGTCGATGCCCATGCGCACTATCGTCCAAGGGAGGAGTCACCTATCTCGTGACTACAAAGCCTTCTTCCAAGACAACAACAAGGTGCAACCATCCGAGCCCAACACCAGATGGCGATCTAATGCAAAGTGTGAGAGCTGCAGCTCATATGTCTCAAACGTTAAGTTTCTTGATAATGATTAACGCTAGTCGCATGATAACTGCTCAGCAGGTTGTTGGTATGCTTTGAGTCTTCTTCTGACAATGATTAGGTATCTGACTGCATCTGAGAAAGAGGAGGAAGGCCAGAAAGCTGTAAGTGAATTTTTGGTCCGAGAGGAATCATCTGATGATGAAGCCAGTCTCAGTGCTGATGAAGCACCACTTTTAGAGGAATACACTGGTGTGACTATAGTGCAGCAAGAGACATCTGGATTTCAGCCTGGGGCTGCAAGGCTTTCCATTGGAAGTGCTGGACTCTGGGTTAACCCAAAAATGGTGTAGACTGTGTTGCTTGCCTTTAGTGGTGTTGCAGGGTGTAGAGTGAATTATAAAAATGTTTTGCCTATTCATTTATTTCAGTCTACGGATGATGTATTTTTGGATGAGATTGTTGAGCAAACTAATTTGTATGCAGAACAGTACTTAACGGACAACTTCAGCCCCAGTCTAGAGCTACCCAGTGGACTCTCACAAATCTGGATGAGTTGAAGTTCTTGGGTTTAACTTCTCTGATGTGCCTGATAAGGAAGCCTTCACTGTTTTCATATTGGTCTACTAAGCCCTTGATAGCAACGGCTATATTTTCTGCAACCATGAGTCGTAATTGGTATTTGCTGCTTCTTCGTCTGTTGCATTTTGTTGATAATGCTTTAGCGTTGCCACAAGATCACTGAGCCGTTTAAGGGGTTCAGCCTGTCCTTGATCACTTTGTACATCGATTTTCAGAAATCTATGTGCCACGAAAAGAAGTAGCTGTGGATGAGTCTTTGGTGCAGTTCAAAGGCCGATTGGGTTTTAAGGCAGTACATTCCTAGCAAGAGGGCATATTATGGAATTAAGATGTATATGCTGTTTGAGATAGGTATATAATTTTAGGGTCTACACCAGTAGAAATTCATACATTGATCCCTCTGGTTGTCAGACCGCTTTTGGAGTTAGAGAAAATTATGTGGGAACTTGGTAGAGGAATTTTTAAAATTTTTAACTAAGGTCACCATTTATACGTAGATAACTTTTACACTGGTGTGCCATTGTTCAAAGTGAAAACTGTTGCTTGTGGCACAATCCGCTCTAACCGTAAAAGTTACCCAAAAGAGCGGTTTGCAAATAACTTAAGCGACAGTGCAGTGCCTCGCGTAGTGATTAACTTCTAGCTCTGAAATTTTCAGACAGGAGGAATGTCTATATGCGGACTACCAAAGATTAAAGAACTTCAGCTGTGACTGTTTGGGACCAGGTTGCTCAAGTGCACAAACCTGTATGCATTTTAGACTACAATAAGCACATGGGTGGTATAGATAGAGTAAAACAGAGGTTGGAACCTTACACTGCTGTTCGTAAGGCGTACATTTGGTATAAGAAGTTGGCTATCCATTTATTCCATTTAGCAACTTTCAGTGCTTTTGTTATATTTAAGGATTGTTCTCCAGAGTAAACTATGACATTTGTTCAGTTTCATCAGTTTTGGATAGGCAGCCTTGCTGTAGTGGAACAGGCAAGAGTTCCTAAAGAGGCAGTGGTGGAGGATGTGGCTAGATTGAAAGACCACCACTTTTCTGGTCACATTCCTCCCACAGTCAAACAAAACTTTCCCCCTAAAACAAGTAGTCTGTTACCGAAGAGGTATCCGGAAGAAGAGTTGTATGCACGGTCACCTAATGTCCTAAGCCTGGGCTGTGTGGCCCTACATGTTTTAAATTGTAGCACATGGAACGAAGTTACTGTTTGCAACCATGAGCGTAAAAGTAAACTGACTGGTATGTATCATTTTATATTTTTTGTTAAGATTTCATGGTCAGCATTAGTGTGATTTATTTAGTTAGAGCTGTTGTGTTTGTAGTAATAGTCTTGTATTTATTGCCAATTGGTTTGTGTTTTCGTATAAAAAAAGTGATAGTGGTGTGCGTGGACTGGTGCTCGGCTGGCGGTGTGCTTGGACTGGTGCTCGGATGGCGGTAAGCTTGGACTGGTGCTCGGCTGGCGGTAAGCTTGGACTGGTGCTCGGCTGGCGGTAAGCTTGGACTGGTGCTCGGCTGGCGGTAAGCTTGGACTGGTGCTCGGCTGGCGGTAAGCTTGGACTGGTGCTCGGCTGGCGGTAAGCTTGGACTGGTGCTCGGCTGGTGGTAAGCTTGGGCTGGCGGTGCGCGTGGACTGGGGCCGGGCTGGCAGTGCGCGTGGACTGGGGCCGGGCTGGCAGTGCGCGTGGACTGGCGCCGGGCTGGCAGTGCGCGTGGACTGGGGCCGGGCTGGCAGTGCGCGTGGACTGGCGCCGGGCTGGCAGTGCGCGTGGACTGGGGCCGGGCTGGCAGTGCGCGTGGACTGGCGCCGGGCTGGCAGTGCGCGTGGACTGGCGCCGGGCTGGCAGTGCGCGTGGACTGGCGCCGGGCTGGCAGTGCGCGTGGACTGGCGCCGGGCTGGCAGTGCGCGTGGACTGGCGCCGGGCTGGCAGTGCGCGTGGACTGGCGCCGGGCTGGCAGTGCGCGTGGACTGGCGCCGGGCTGGCAGTGCGCGTGGACTGGCGCCGGGCTGGCAGTGCGCGTGGACTGGCGCCGGGCTGGCAGTGCGCGTGGACTGGCGCCGGGCTGGCAGTGCGCGTGGACTGGCGCCGGGCTGGCAGTGCGCGTGGACTGGTGCCTGGCCATGTGTGTGGACTAGCGTTTGGCTGGCAGTGTGTGTATACTGGCGTTTGGCTGGCAGTGTGTGTAGTGACTTGCTGCTGGCAACATGCCCTGCTAGCCAAACGCCAGTGCACACACTCAGTCAACCAGTGTAACTGCTATGTCAGTCATGTGAACGTATGAAAGTGATGGGCCCTTTAATGTCACTATCTGTTGATGCGAGTGTGCTGGGCCCGCAGCTGGCAGTGTGAATAGTCTTGTATGTGTCATGCATGAAAGGTGTGTGAATGGCCTGTAAAGAGGTTGGTGCCTTGTTGCAGCTTTACAGCTTACGAGCCGAGTCAATGGTGCAGGATTACGACTTTTAAATTATTACCAGCGCATTTCATTTTTGTGTAATATCTTGTTAATAAAATGTTACGCTCTGAACCTTCACTCACCCATGTGCCAAATCCAACCAGTATGTGTGTGTACTAGAGGAATAGAGGAGCATGAAGTAATATTTATCTTTTCTATCTTTCTCTGCCAGGGTGTTTACATTGTCTCTACATGATCTGTTGATGAGTGTTGTAACGAGATGGGCCCGCGGCTGGGGGTGTGAATGGTCTTGTGTGCTTCATGTATGAAAGGTATGTAAATGGCCAGTAAATAGGTTGGTGCTTTGTCGCGGCTTTACTACTCACAAGTTGCAAGTCAATGGTTCTTTTTTGGAACTTTCAGTTATTAACAGTGTATTTCACTTTTGGATAATCTCTTGTTAAAAAATCTACATTTTGAACCTTTCACTCACCCTCGTGCCAAATCCAACCAGTATGTGTTTGTACTTGAGGAATAGATGGATGGGAAGTAATATTTGTCTTTCTCTGCCAAGGTGTACATTGTCTCTAGGGAAAATCTACCAATTATAGTTATTTCCGTAAACTAAACCCCCAGGGGAGTACAGGGTCGTGTACCTTTTGTGGATCCCAACAGGTTTTCGTACCCACAATGCTTTGCAAAACCTCAAAATGTGATTAAAGTCACACATTTTCCTTGCATTACTGTGCCATATTCTTCCAGAACCAGAAACAAAACAAATTTCAAACCACTGAGTTGCTTCATGTCTCCCAATAAAAATTTTACCTCAATTGTGGGTGTGCCAAGTGCCCGCAAGAGGGAAGGGACCAAATCTTATTGTGGAAGCATCAAAAATTTTCGATCACAAAACAATCTGGTTTTGCAAGGGGGGTCGAAAAATCAATGGGGGAATGGATCACTTGTCCTGAGTAACCAGGGTTTGTTAGTTATTTGTTTCGGATACCGACAAAAACCCCTCATTCACGCACCAAGGCTCGAATGGCGGTATATCTTGGTTCTCCGCCTCTCTTTTTTAGCAACGTGACAGCATCATCGGGTTAGTTCGCATGCTTCCTCCACCCGGAGGTGAACCACTGGTTTGTACAGGAGTGATCAGTGATGGAAGTGTGAATGAAAAATTTCTAATAAAAAGCTTGGGTGACCAGACAGAAGGACATTTTATTGGGTCTGGATTCAGGCTTGTTGAAAAAAATTGGCGTGTTTAGGAAGGGGAGTTAAGGGGCTTCCGCACTAATAAATGTCCATGAAAAGGTCGACATGTTTCAGCCTTAATTTGCCCGGGGGGAGGGGGTCAAGTAGCATTTCTTCAGGACATAGAGAAAACAGAGAAGAAATTACTCTTTATTTTAGGGTTGGTCTAGGTATTTTAGCCCGACTGATACGGTCTCGTAGTACCTGTAAACAAAGAGGGAGACAAGACAAACAAACATACAGATAGCGTAAATTTGCGCGATATCTAGGATGGGTGCTGCCTGTGTACTGTAGTACAGAAGAAATTTAAAGAAACTAAAAAATGGCAATTCTTTGAGTACGACAAAATTCACTCATTCCCATATGACAAAGGTTCTCTCATTATTCACATAATGTTGTGACCTGTCATCTCAGTTCGTAGTGACACAGTTCGTTTAAGGTTTAGAGACTGGCTGTGTGGTAGCGTGCCTCTGTTCATTATGTACAATTACGCAATGAATGGTGTGGTCTAAGGTTCAAGTGCATACATCCTATTTCTGGTTGATATCACTCCACAATCAGTAGATTACGGTTACATACCGTGGAACAGACTAAAATCCTGAATAAAGAATTGGGTTTTGTCCCCACACCCCCTTTGGACACCTTTAAACTCCAATGTGAAATGGCTGAATTTTGCCGGAAGCTGAAACTGAAAGTTTTCTTCAACCATCAAGTAGATTACAAGCTACAGGGGGCTGAAGAGAGGTGTTACCTCGAAACCGGGCCGGTCCTCGGATGCTTGTTTCCGTTCTGGGAAGGACATGGCTTTTGTAGTTCGGACTGGACTGTTCCCATGGGGCACAGGGTCAGCGCTGATTTGCATATCGCCATTGTCTAACCCAGGGTGGTGTGGAAAAACGATGGATTTGGGCCCAGATCTTTGGACTGGGGTGAATGTGTGACATTGATCCACATTCTGTCCATCATTGTTGTGTTTGCAGTTACCGCTCTAAGTGTACTGGGGATGCTCAGACGTGAGTCCCAGGCACTCCACACCACTGGAATCAAGCTAGCCGGGCTGAAGAGAGGTGTTACCTCGAAACCGGGCCGGTCCTCGGATGCTTGTTTCCGTTCTGGGAAGGACATGGCTTTTGTAGTTCGGACTGGACTGTTCCCATGGGGCACAGGGTCAGAGCTGATTTGCATATCGCCATTGTCTAACCCAGGGTGGTGTGGAGTGGAAAAACGATGGATTTGGGCCCAGATCTTTGGACTGGGGTGAATGTGTGACATTGATCCACATTCTGTCCATCATTGTTGTGTTTGCAGTTACCGCTCTAAGTGTACTGGGGATGCTCAGACGTGAGTCCCAGGCACTCCACACCACTGGAATCAAGCTAGCCGGGCTGAAGAGAGGTGTTACCTCGAAACCGGGCCGGTCCTCGGATGCTTGTTTCCGTTCTGGGAAGGACATGGCTTTTGTAGTTCGGACTGGACTGTTCCCATGGGGCACAGGGTCAGCGCTGATTTGCATATCGCCATTGTCTAACCCAGGGTGGTGTGGAGTGGAAAAACGATGGATTTGGGCCCAGATCTTTGGACTGGGGTGAATGTGTGACATTGATCCACATTCTGTCCATCATTGTTGTGTTTGCAGTTACCGCTCTAAGTGTACTGGGGATGCTCAGACGTGAGTCCCAGGCACTCCACACCACTGGAATCAAGCTAGCCGGGCTGAAGAGAGGTGTTACCTCGAAACCGGGCCGGTCCTCGGATGCTTGTTTCCGTTCTGGGAAGGACATGGCTTTTGTAGTTCGGACTGGACTGTTCCCATGGGGCACAGGGTCAGCGCTTATTTGCATATCGCCATTGTCTAACCCAGGGTGGTGTGGAGTGGAAAAACGATGGATTTGGGCCCAGATCTTTGGACTGGGGTGAATGTGTGACATTGATCCACATTCTGTCCATCATTGTTGTGTTTGCAATCAAGTAGATTACACCACGGATGGAGACACCACATTGCGACGGAAATCAAAATTCTGCCCTATGAATAACCAGATTCCAATCGAAATATTGACCTTCGAGCAAGCAGTGATGAAAGAAATTAACGACCTGAAAAAACAGACAATCCAACCATTCAATAACATCACGAATGCCGAACAAAAGGCACTTGATGAACTACGGAAAAATGCCAACATAGTGATCAAGCCCGCGGACAAAGGCGGAGGGATCATCCTACTCAGCAAAGAGGGATACGAATTACAGTGCACAGAACTACTCTGACCAGAAATTCTACAGGAAGATCACAATTGATCCAACAGAACGTCTACAAAGGACAAGAACACCCATGGTAGATGAAGCGGAAGTGAACAATTGCATTTCCAAAAATGAGGCGGAATTCCTCCAAACGACAACGCCCAGAATACCATACTTCTACTCACTCCCGAAGACTCACAAAACCCGGAGACCACCACCAGGGAGACCAATCATCTCAGGGATAGGTTTGGTCCTAGAACCGCTGTCCCAGTTTGCAAACCAATACTTGAAACCTTTAGTCCAAAAAACTCCCACAAACCTGAAAGATACCAGGAATTTATTGAACCTCCTAGCCGAAAAAACATGCTCAGAAGAAAACATGCAACTTGTAGGACTTGACGTAGAGAGCCTTTATACAAGCCTTCCCCAGGAGAAGACCCATGGCGCACTAGAGAAACTGCTCTTTAACATACAGTGGGATTTCAAAACACCAAGACATTTTGTCTTAGAATGTTGCAGGCTTGCACTGACCGAGAACTATTTTGAATACAACACCACCATGTATCAGCAATGCCACGGAACTTCTATGGGCAGCACATTTGCCCCAAGTGTGGCCAGGCTCTATGTGAGTGATTTCAAAGAGACCCATATACAAAATATTGCAAATCCCTACCAACAGAAGATTCTTTTTTGGAAACGCTATATCGATCGACGATATTATCGTGAGATGGGAAGGTGACAGAACAAGCTTGGAAGAATTTCACAGGTGGCTGAATACCAGAGATGAATGGCTCAAATTCACCTACACAGCTGACAATAAAAGTCTGGATTTCCTGGACATAACCTTGCAGACCAAAACCTTTTTAAGCGAACAGCGAAGAACAGCGAAGAACAGTCTGCTTTCTTATAAAAGCTTTCATCCCCGTCCTTTCAGGGAGAACCTCCCCTACAGCCAATTTTTGCGTCTGAGGCGCAACTGCAGTAACATACGTCACTACAAGGGACAAGCGGAAGACCTGTGTACCAAACTAAGACACCGAGAATACCCAGAAAGGACAATCAAGAAATGCAAGAAATGCCTTCTAGACACCACACCAAGGGCACCAGAGAAAGACGTAGTAACCTGCGTAACTACTTACAATGCAGCATCAAACAAAGTGAAGAAAATAGTCAACAAGAACTGGAAAATCACCACATCAGGAACAAGAACCTGGGGGGCGTGGCTAGCTGGCCACGATGGCGGTCGGAGGTCGTTAGAGCTCCGGTGCCTCCGGGAAGCCATTATCCTGCGACGGCCGCTACGGAGCTGAACATTGCCCAGGAAAGGATGCTCATGACTGCGCTGCCCTCCCAGGAGCTTTGAGCTGAGTTTGGAGCCTCCGGCAGACAAGGGGGCGGTGCGGCGAGTCCGGGCGCTGTTGCGGCCTAGTCCCTGGTCGAAAGCCGGGGCCTCAAGTTTGCGGCCGGCCGGACCTGCCCGAGATCTGATGCGGCCTACGTGGGGCTGGAAGCTGCTCCGCGGTGATCGGAACTAACTGCGGAGATCCGACTGCACGGAGGGCCCCCGAGGCGATTGAGTACTACGAGGAAAGATAGAGGAAAGGACTACTCCGGATTCGGCCGCGGACGGCGGCCGGGCCGTGGCGTCGCCTCTTGCTACTTCGCGGAGGACCCGCCTGCCCATTGAGGTACGAGGGGCGACCCTGCATCTGGCGGGATTGGGGAAGCCGACCCTACACCTTTGGCGGCCCCCCCCCCTTGACTGACCCCCTGCCCTCCCCCCTGGCCCGAGGGCCTCCTGGATGTAACTTTGGAGACGAGGCAGCCATCTTTTCTGGAGGGTTCTGGGGACACGGAGGCTGGCGCTGCGCTACACCGGCGGCCCCCTCCCTGGGCTCCCCACCACCCCCTCTCCATCTACGAGGAGGGCGCTTGCTGGAGGACTGAGCTTGCGGCGCCCTGTTGATTCTGCTGCGTCGGCTGGGGCAGCGGACTGAGCACAGGTCCGCAACTTGTGAGGAGCTTTGTGGGCTGAACTTGAACCGGGCCTACGCAGCAGGCCACCGAACAGCGGCAGCCCCCCGCCCCCCCCCTGGCCCCCTGCATATTCGCGCCTTCAAACGTGAGGGCTACAGCGACGCGGCCCGACTGTTGAGACTGGTCAGTGCCCACAGACAGGGCTGAGATACTGACCCCTGCACCTTGCAAGGAGATTAGGAGGTTGCCCTACGACGAACAGTATGGGGCGGAGGGGGGTAAAAGCGGCCGATATTAAAGATGGTACTCCTACCGACAATGTCTCGGATGAGGCCCCCGGCGATCCCGCGCCCGGGACTGCGCCTACTCGCCAACAGGGTGACAAACTAGACTTAATCCTAAAAGAAATTAGGGATTCCAGAACTGCGATGGAGATGCAACTGGGTACCCTTACCTCAAATCTTTCCCTGCTTAAAGCCGATCACTCCAAGTTGTCGGACAAAGTCAAGGACCAGGGTCTGGCGCTGACGGATCTTACCCAGACGGTGGCTGAGCACACAGATTCTATTCAGCGTATCCAGCATCAGGTACAGACTCTTTTGGACAGGGTGGAAGATGCGGAAGGACGCAATAGACGAAATATTATCTGCGTCATAGGCCTGCCGGAAAGTTGTGAGGAGCCCCACGCAGCGGAATTCATGGAGGCCTGGTTCCGGGAGCATGTTGCTACGGACGGCCTGTCCCCGTACTTTTGTGTGGAGAGGGCACACAGGATTCCTACGGGTCATCCGAGCCCGGGCCGACCGCCCCGGCCCCTGATTGTGAGGATCCTCAATTACCGGGATAGGGACACGTTACTTCGACAGGCCCGGCTAAAAGCTGTCATAGAATATGAAAACAAACGCATCTCACTTTACCCGGATTACACCAATCTAGTGCAGAAACAGCGGTCCTCATACTATGAGATTAAGAGGAAACTCCAGAAAGCCAGGCTCCGCTACGCCCTACTGTTCCCGGCGCGACTCAAAGTAATCCATGACAATAAGACCCACTTCTTTGACAGCCCTACAGACGCGGAAGAGTGGCTGGAAGTGATGGACATTGAACGAGATGTGACCCAGACTCAGGGATCGATGTCCAGTGGAGCTAGAGACGGAGCGGCCCGAAGACTGGCGGAGCGGATCTGGGAGGCTCGGAATCGAGGGGTCGGAGGCCTCCGGCCCACGAGCAAAAACAGGGTCAAGTGGACGCCATTGCGATGGTGGGTCCCTTCAGAGAAGACCGAGAACAAGTGAATACGGACACGGAGGACAGCACTGTACATTCGGATTCTGAGAACAGCTTGGTACTTTTCCCGAATGTGACGCCCCGAGCGGCGGATGAAATCTTGGACACTGCCTTGGAATAATGACTGCTGTGAATGTACTCTGACTCGCTGAGTCCCCCTGGTATCCTTTTTACTCTTGTAACCTTCATGAGGCTCCGTGGGGGGGGGGGGGGGAGGGGGGGGTGCGAGGGACCCTGAGAACAGGAGACATGCATGTTGTTTTGCAGTAAATGAGTGCTCTTGCAATGTTATGATCCTGTCTGCTGCCCCCTACAGGGTGAACTGAACTAGGCCACCACCCTGACTTATCACTGACATACCTCACTGGTTCTGCGGGATTGAAAGGGGGGCCCCCCTCCCAAGTGAAGGCCGGTAACAGTGACTGATTATAAGTAATGTCCCTCCCGGCGGCGCCGTTGAGCAGGCGACACCGATTGACATGGTCCATTGGATGTGGCTTAAGTGCAGCAGACCCCCCAAGAGCGTATGCATGGTTCATGGTTTGCTTTTGTTGTTTTGTTTCCTGTTCGGCACAGCTGGGTTCCGAGGCTGCGCCTCCAGAGTTGGGGTTTGGGGATGGGAGGGAACCGTCTTCTGGTCACCGTGGCGACTGCACACACTGCACTATATTTTATTGTCTACTCGAACATCGGTATCTGATTATGGCTGACACGAAAGGGAAGTATAGGCTGGTTACGTGGAATGTGAGAGGATATGGGGCGATACAGAAAAGACACAGAGTGCACGCCTTCCTGCTTGGCCAGGGAGCACACATTGTGTTCCTCCAGGAGTCCCACCTGACGCAGCCCGAAGTACATACCCTGCGGAAGAAATGGAGGGGGACTGTCTTTTCCACAACATATTCTGCCTTCTCTAGAGGAGCTACGATCTGGGTGCGCTATGGTGTCCTTTTCGTGGAAGTAGATAGGAAGACAGATGTCCAAGGGCGATACCTTCTGGTTAAGGGCACACTGGATGGGGTGTTGGTAGTCCTGGGCAGTATTTATGCCCCGAATCACGACCAGGACAGATTCCTCCCAATTGTGAGTAGGGCCTTAGCAGACTGGGCGGACATCCCCTGGATCCTGGGTGGGGACTGGAATATGATACTGGACACGGGGCTGGACAGATCGCACCCTCCGCTTCAAGGGGCAGGGGTTCACAAATTGTCTGACTCCTTTCGAGTATGGCTTCAAGGGTGCGGGTTGGCAGATATGTGGCGTACACTGTACCCGACACACAAGGAGTACTCATACTATTCCCCACTACATAACTTGCATACACGCCTGGATAGATTTGTTTGCACCAGGTCCCTGATGGCACAATGCTCGTCCTCGGCCTACCTCGCCAAGACGTTTTCGGATCATAGGCCGCTAACGCTAGACTTGAACTGGGGCAGGATCCCCTCTCCGGTGCCCACCTGGAGGCTCAACCCATCACTACTTGAGGATGGCCCGTTCCGTGCCCACATGGAGAACACGCTAGCAGACTACTTCAGGGATAACTGGGACTCTGCGTCCTCGAACCTGGTTGTGTGGGACGCTATGAAGGCGGTGGTGAGGGGTGCTGCGATTGGCCGGCTGGTGGGCGCCAGGCAGGAGGTATATGATAGACTCCGTACGACTGAGGACAGGCTGGCAATGCTTGAGACCGCAGTGGGGACGGACCCTGCACATAGGGGGGATCTCCAATTGTGCAATATTGAGCATGCAGAGCTCTTGGAGACCCTAAGGGTAATGGACTACAGAGAATACTTGCGACGGCAACAGGCGGAGGCGGACAGGTCGGTGCGCTGCTGGCTCGCCTGATTAGAGACACCCCTGAGACCCCGGTAATCACGAGTGTCAGAGACGACACGGGCAGGCAGGTAAATACGCAGATAGAGACCAATAATGTGTTTAAGGCCCATTTGGAGAGACTGTACGCCCCACCCCATACTGATACTAGAGATGCCATGTTAGAATTCCTGGATGAGCTTCCGATCCCGGTCCTCCCCCGAGATATCCAGACGATCCTAGCGGGGCCTGTTACACAGCGAGAAATTAAAATAGCCATCCACTCTTTAAACCGAGGCAAGACCCCAGGCATGGACGGTCTGCCGGGTGAGTTTTACCAAACTTACTGTGATACGCTAGCCCCTATTCTAGAAAAGATCTACAAAACAGCGTACAAGACTGGCCACCTACCGGCTTCGACTATGCAGGCCTTGGTCATCTCGATCCCGAAGCCCGGCAGGGATGCACTGGACGTGAGTAACTATAGGCCTCTGTCTATGCTCCCCTCGGAGTATAAAATCCTTAGTAAAATTATAGCCCTGAGACTACAAGCCCACCTCCCTGGCCTGATCCACTCAGATCAGTGTGGCTTCCTCCCAGAGAGGAGCACCTTGCAAAATACGAGACGTCTCCATGCCCTCATGTCCACGACCCCCCCGGACTTGCCGCAGGCTGGATGTATAACCCTAGATCTGCGGCAGGCATTTGACTCCCTGACCTGGGACTTTATGTTCGAAGTTTTACGTCGCTTTGGTCTTCCTGACGCCCTAATCAAATGGGTTCACCTACTATATACCAACCCAACGGCCCGGGCACGCACCGGCCGACACACGTCGGACAGTTATGGCGTACACAGGGGCACCCGACAGGGTTGCCCACTGTCACCGCTGTTATTTGTCCGTACGCTAGAACCCCTAGCAATTGCACTCCGGACTAGGGCTGCGGAGACGGGAATCCGGGTTGGGGACACCCAGAATCTGGTTTCCGTCTACGCTGATGACATATTGCTGTTCCTACGAGACCTGCAGGGCGACCATACCCTCCTGGCGCATACCTTTGAGCGGTTCGAACGGATATCGGGCCTGGCGATTAACCCCGGGAAATCACTGGGGTTCTTTTTCCGCGACGGGCAACTACCCACCCACATACAGTTTGGGGAGCACGAGATCCAGGTGGCCCCGACTACCTTCAAGTACCTCGGCATTAATGTTTATCGGAACCCTGACGATCAAATTGAGGGTAATGTGCGGAGAGCAATTACTGGCCTCCGCGGTAGTGTGAACTTCTGGACGTCTCTGCCTCTGTCCGTCATGGGCCGGATGGCACTTTCAAAGATGGTCCTGCTTCCCCGAATCCTGTATTATTTTGTGAATCTACCGGTCTTTCTGCCACAACCCATTTTTACCATGTTGAACTCGTTATTGATCACCCTGGTTTGGGGTTCGGGGAGGCGACGGATAAGCCTCAAGAAACTACAACTGTCTACCAGACAAGGGGGCCTGGGAGTGCCTGATTTACGTGGCTATTACTACGCTGGCCAACTACAGTGGCTGGCTAGGTGGGTGGCGGGAGCCCCGCAACGGTTGTATCTTCTACACGCCACGGTCTCCCATTTTGTGAGGCGCACTTGGGCTACACAACGTACTAAACCACCACAACACGAATTGGTCCATCTTCTCCACTATATGGGGTCGGGTGGTCATTTAGTAAAATGGCTATATGTGGGCATTAGAGAACACGCAGCTGGATCCCTCACCCCACTTAGGGAGGCCTGGAGCACGGACCCAGGAGAGGGAATTACAGACGGGGAATGGAAGATCATCCTCGGACATCCCAGGAGAGTGTCCAGGAATGCTAAATTCAAATTTATACAAGCCATGGTGCTACATAGGGCTTACCTCACTCCACAAAGATTGCATAGGATATTTCCCACCGTCTCCCACTGCTGCCCTAGGTGTCAGGGTGATGACGCTGATATTGTCCACATGCTGTGGGCGTGCCCGAGACTGCGCACATATTGGGAGACAATCCGGCACGCACTTCACACCATAACGGGTATGCAGGTCCCGGCGGGCGCTTTACCCTGCCTGATAGGGAATAGGAAGAGACCCAAGGCCTGTAGGGCACAGCTGAAATTTACAGACCTAGCCCTCTTGTTGGCACTCCGGACCCTCACTATGAGATGGAAGTCCCTTAGGCCCCCAGCCATAGAGGTGTGGAGATCCGATATGCTGAAGTGGGGGAAGGCGGAGGCTACGGAATTGCGTAGGGAAGAGGAGAAGGGCCACCGGAAATACCCTGTAGCACAGGATTGGGATCGCATGCTGTTGGAGTTGGAGGATGAGGACCTGAGTTTGCCCGGGGAGGAGGGTACCTGAGTGCTCCTTGGAGACGGGGGGAGGAGATGTGTGAGGCCGACTGCCTAGATACACTGGTGACCACACCTATGCCCTGTACTGTCCATTTACACCGTCACATCACTATTAGACAAGCGTTATGAAACTGTACAAGCGAATGACCAGAAGATGGAAACGGGGTGGGGGGAGGTGGGAGGGAACGGGGAATGGTTGGGCGATACAGTATCCTACTGACATGTAATAAGTGCTATATGATACTCTGATTTGATATCTGGAATTTCACGAACTGTGATGTACGATTTGATGTATGGAGCACTGCGCCAAAGTTATGTTTCAGAAAACGGAAAAGACTGACAGTATGTTAAAAGAAATGTATTACAAAATGTAATATCTGATCCAGTCACGAATAAAGAGTTTTAAAAAAAAAAAAAAAAATTAGGAACAAGAACCTGGCCTAAACCAAGGTTCGCTAACAGAAGAACGCAAAACCTTAAAGACATACTGGTGCACACCAGACCACCACCACCGAAAAGTGACGACCTCACTCCTCAACTATGGAGTAATCCTGCAGTGGTGGGACATTACCCTTGCGACTCCTGTTCTGCATGTGATTTAACCACAGCAACAAAGACTCTGCAACTTTTCCCAAACTTCAAATGGACTATCAGGTATTACACTAATTGTAATACAACCTATGCAATTTACATGATCACCTGCCCCTGTAACTTACGTTACATCAGGATGACCTGTCGCAAAGTAAAACAGAGAATAGTAGAACACAGGAGTAACATCAAGTGCCAAAGAAATAGAACAAAAATGAGTAACCATAACATAGAGACCAAACAAACAGTGAATAAGTTGAGATGGGTCATTCTGGAAACTCTAGCCACAAAAAACCACAACGCAGAGAAGGTCCTATTTGAGAAGGAACAAAGATGGGGCCACCGCTTACAAACAAATGTTTGCGGACTCAATGGCAATATTTCATGGTTAAGCCTCAACCGCTGACCCAGTGTGATACAAATACAAACACTAAAGGTACAGAAAGGAATAGGTCGTAACCGAGTAATGACTGAACTCCAATTGATTTCTGGTTTCCTAAGAACACATGGTTTCCAGAGCATCATCATGTTACCTCTTGCCAATTTAATGAATTGTACCCTTTCGGTACCAGTACCACAACCAACCGATACCCTATTCCTATGGGGAAGATGGTGCCTATCTTGCAGTTTTTCGATCAATGAATAGGATGAAGACAAAACACTAGTGTGATAAAGGTCCCAGATACACGAATGACACCACGTGTGTTTAACCAGGGATGTTTATTTAAGTTAAGTTTAACTCTGCGACCTCAGCCACAGCCTCCTCGTAGACAGCCGTTCCTCATCTCCCCCGGCGCTCGCCTTGGAACGCTGGTCGCGGTGACATTCTAAGTGATGTCACCGCGAGCAGCTCCATCACACGCGGAGTCGCCGGGGGGGAATGCAGGCGGAAGATACCACACATCCCCCTCCCCTGCGGAAAGAAAACACAAGAAATATAACAATACAACAACTCCCGCAAAATGTTACATCATGACATATTGATCAAAGTGTCTGGGGAGCCTGGTCACTCTCCTGCTGGGCCTGACACTGGGGTGGGGGGATGGCAACAGTATCTTAGTGTTGGGCCTTTTGTTCCTCTCCGCCCCACTCTCCCCCTCACTGTTTGAGTCTTGCCCGGGTGGGTGAAACCTCACTACTCTCCCCAGATTCCAGATTTTCCCCTCTTGGGTCTTCACAGCGTTTTTGAACAATTTTGTGATCTTGGTTGGACTACTGTACTCTGACCAGTTAGCTCTCCCAGTTGGGGTTCTGATCTTGATTCTGTCCCCTACTTTGAATCCGGCCTCTCGTGTGGATTTCAACTGGTCGTATCTTTCCTTCCTTTTTGCCATTGCTCCCTCTTGTCTCTCTTGGCTTTTCACTTCTTTTGAGTGGTTTGACCATCCCTTGTGCCACCCCATCCACCCCGGGGATAGCTTGGTGTTGGGTATCCTTGCGCGGAGCAACTCGAAAGGCGTGACCCCCGTCGTTTGGTGTGGTGTGAACCTGTACGCTTCTACCCGCCTCCATGCTTCTTCTTTCCAGCTTAAGCCACTGGCCTTGGCCAACTGTATGCTCTCCTTGAGGGTTTTGTTAAAACGCTCGACCATGCCATTCGTTTCGGGGTGATATAGAGCGCAACGTTTGTGTCTGATGCCCCTCTCACCAAGGAAGTCCTCCATTTCCTTAGAACACAACTGCACCCCATTATCCGTGAGAATGCTGCTGGGTAGCCCTTCCCTGATGAACACCTCTTCCAAGAATCCGATGACTGTCTTAGTAGTGACTTCACTTACTAACTTCATTTCAGGCCACCTAGAATGCATATCCATGAGTACTAGGATGTACGGCGTGCGCAGCTCTCCAGACAAAGGACCCACGATGTCCAATGCTAACTCCTCCCAGGGTCCTGACGGTGGCGGCCTGCATACCATCGGGGGTGTGATTTGCTTCAAGACCTTGTCACTGTTGCTGCAGGGAATGCAGTCTCTAATCTTCCTTTCGGTGGCAAGGTCCATGCCTGGCCACCAATAGCTCTCTCTGAGTCTCTGTTTAGTCTTTGTGAGGCCCATATGTCCTTCGTGGGCTATCTCGACCAGGTTGTCTCTGACCGACGTGGGTGGCACTAGTCTCGTCCCCCTGAACAGGCACTCGTCTACTATGGACAGTTCATCCTTGACCCCCCAGTATGGTCGCAGATTTCCCTCCTGTTTATCTTCGTGGGTCCACCTGTTTCTTACTCTTTTGAACACCTCTTCCAAGACCTCATCTTCCTTCAATGCATTCTTCCATGTTTCTTCTCCTAGTGCCCTCTGGATGGCGCAGACATTCTCCATCTGTAGTTCATCCGCTTCATCATCCACCTTCTCTTGGCTCTCCCTCACTTCATTCTCATATACCAGTCTTGACAGACAGTCTGCTGCGAAATTTCGCGCTCCTGGGACGTATTCGACACCGAAGGTGTACTCTTGGAGTCCGACCACCCACCGCCTGATCCTACTGGAGATGGCATCCAGGCCTTTTTTGCTAAATACTTCCACCAGTGGCTTGTGGTCGGTGCGAAGAGTAAACTGTGTGCCCCACAGGAAGTCTCTGAATTTCCCTAATGCCCATGATACAGCCAGGGCCTCCTTCTCAATCACCGAGTAGTTGTTTTCGGACTTTTGGAGTGATCTTGACGCGAAAGCTATGGTTTCCTCTCCGTCCTTGCCTACTTGAGTGAGGACTGCTCCCAGTCCCTTAGCGCTTGCGTCGGTGGTGACCACAGTCGCCCGGTTGGGTATGTAAGACTTCAGACTGGGGGCCTCAGTAAGTGCCCTTTTTACGTCTTCGAATTCCCTCTGACACTCCTGACTCCAGTTGAACTCTGTCTCTTTCTTTAGCAGCAGCCTGATGGCGTAAGTCCTTCCTGCCAGGTTCTTTATAAATTTTCCATAGAACTCCAACATTCCCATCATTGACTTGATTTCGTCTTTACTCGTCGGAGGTGCTAGATTAACAATGGTGTTTTGTAGTTCAACTTTGGGACATATTCCTTCAGCTGTCACCTTGTGTCCCAAGAAATCCAGTTCAGCGCAACCAAACACACACTTGTCCTTTTTCACCGTTAGACCTTGTGACCTGAATCTTCCCAGTACTCGCCTCAGCCTCTCATCATGTTCCTCATGGTTCTTGGCAAAGATGAGTACATCGTCCTGGTAGCACATGACACCTGGGATGTCTTTCAAAATGTTCCTCATGAGTCTCTGAAATACGGCGGCCGCCGAGACTAACCCGAACGGCATCCTCTTGAACTTGTACGCGCCCATAGGTGTCACGAATGCAGTGAGTTCCTGAGACTCTTCGTGCAGCTTTATCTGGAAGTAGGCCGAGGTGAGGTCGAGAGTGGAAAACACCTTGGCCCCCTCAAGCATGCTCATCATTTGAGTGATGTTGGGCAGGGGGAATCTATCAACCACGACCTCCTTGTTCAATGCCCTCAGGTCGATGCAGAGCCGAACCGACCCATCCTCCTTCTTCGCGGCCACGATGGGCGCTAGCCATTCAGTCGCCTCAACTGGTTCGATGACTCCAGCCTTACACAATTTCTCTAATTCAGATTTGACCTCTTCTTGGATGGCTATGGGAAGCTTCCTGACTTTGGCCACGACTGGCTTCGCGTTCTCTCTAAGTTTTATCTTGTGGCAGTAGTTTTTCAAGCATCCCAGCTCCTCTCTTAACACTTCTTTGAACTCAGTCACTACGTTAGTCTTTTGCTCTTGTATCTCTTGTATCAGGATCTGGGGATTACTATTAGGATTGAGGTAGACTCCCAACTCCTTCTGAGCTTGCCACCCCAAGATGTTATCCCCGACAGTGGACACATACACTTTGGACACGGTTGTCCTGTTTTTGTATTCGATTTTTCCTAGGAAATAACCTTTCATAGAGATGGGGCGACCAGCATACCCCCCAGGTCTCAGGTCCATACCTTTCAAAACTATCTTCCCCTTGGACACACGACTGAAGTCTTTTGCATTGATAATGGTTATCCTTGAACAGGAATCAAACAAAGCATCTAACTCAGTGCTCCCCACTTTTATTGTGTCTTTAGGGCTGCTGACCTGACTCATCAACTTGTACTCCTATTTCTTCGCATGTGGCATCAACAAGACTTTGGATTCGTAACTCTTTCACCTGCACTACAATTTCGTCACATACTTCGTTCGTCCTGTCTCTACTCTGTCTTCCAACTCCTAGCCCACTCTTGCAATACTGCTTGAAGTGACCTTTCTTGCCGCACTTATTACATGTAAACCTGAGGGCGGGACACTCTTTGTCATTAGCAAGATGCCCCTGCTTGCCACACCTGTAGCAGGTGCCCTTGAATGTTCCTCCCAACTTGCTTACCCTCTGCTCTCTATACACCACCTTCTGACCTTTGATCACTGACACGGCCTCACCCTCGGTCACTACTTCATTGACATTAGGTTTATCTTCGCTTCTTTTCTCCCCGGTGTCTTGTTTTATTTCCTTGACACACTGTAGCATGTGCTCAACTTGTTTAGCTATGATGAGAACCTCCCTCAAAGGTGGGTCATCCTTCAGCCACAACTCTTCTCGCACACGCTCCATTCTGCAAGCCAATACGAACTGATCCCTGATTCTTTCCTCACTTGCCCCACCAAACTTGCACGTAGCTGCTAGCTTCCTCAGTTCAGAGACAAAATCTTCAATAGATTCCCCCTCCTTCTGTGTCCTCCTCCCAAAGTGGTACCTCTCCATAATTGTGCTAGTCTTGGGGAGATAGTGTAAATCCAATTTCTTTAAACTTACTTCTAACTCATTGAGACCCCTTGCTTCTTGTGTCCCTAACTCTGGGAGGTGGTCTAGAACCTCTTCTCCTTCCGCACCCAAGTAATACGCTAACAATGCTACCTTCCTTTCCAGGCCAAGGTTAGGCCCACACACAGTTGCGTAATTCAAAAACACTTTTTTCCACTTTTTCCATTGTATAGTGGGATCACCTGGGTTAGTCAGGAAAAAGGGTGGAGGGGTCACACTCTGCATGGCGCAAGGTCACCGTGTGAAGTACAACCAGGGAACTCAAAACAATTTTTTCCTCTGTCTCTAAAAGTGTAAATTGAGGGAAGGGTGCTGTTTTCAGACACTGAATGAATTAAATCGCATATAACACATTTGCATACAATTCTACCTCTGCATTCTGGGAGAATATACCACCTTAGAGGGGACAGTGGTGGGTGTGCCTGTCAAAGCTGATCTCAGGTTTGTGTACTAGAAGATAACATTCCAATTAAGTGAATTGCTCAGTCCACCCCCAGGCTGTAGGGAACACAAAGAACAAAACGACAGGTATGGCTCCTAGTCTTGTAAATACGGCCAGTCCTCTTAGCTCAGACTGCTACCCCAGTAGGAATAATGTGAGTTTGCACCTGTAGCATGGGATACAAGATTTAAAAATGCTGCGGTAAGTTCAATGCTACATGGATGGCGCAGTCCACCTTCAACCTGCAGGGGAGACAATTAAGAAGACTCCTGGGTTTTCCTGCACAGCCCACTCTCCCTGGAGCTGCTGACTCCAATAGCGTGTGGCCTCTTCCCTTTTTAAAATGTCAATACTCAGGCTTATTCCTCTCTTTCCTACAGCCAGCACAATTCCTTTGAACCGCTAGAGCGGGGATGGAAAGCCTCCTTCCACACGAGTCCCTCAATGCGTTAAAATACAGTTATTGACCAGCTCCGGATGATGCTTCCAACACAAGACTGGTAATGTCAATTTATTATGTGACGATGCACGCGTCCTGCTCCAATCGCTCCGACTTCACTTCGCAGGCAAGGTAAAATAATAAGACGCCCTCCGAGGTGACAGGAGAGCTGCCTCAAATACACACACCTCGCTGCGTTACAGATAGCAGAGCCGTTCATTCCATTTCCTGTTTAAACATTGCGTCGGCAAAGTCACTGAGAAGGAATGCTTCACGCAGATGTCATAACAGCAGGCGTTCACTTTACAATAGGCTACGCGCTGGAAGCAAGGAGAGGATTCTTAGCCAGCCGCCTATTTGCGCCGCATCCCATCACGCTTTGCTGCCCGATGTGCCATTAAGTCAATCACCGAACGTGTGGTTTTCACGCTTCAGCTAGTCAAAGACTTTTAACCTTTTCTTTCCTTAGTGCTTAATCTGCGCAAGCGTTCGCTGAGAAGAGTACCTTATATTCTCTTCGTTCTTTTCTTACTGCCGCTGCACATCCGTTCTACCTCCGTGTCCCCGAAGAGATGCCTCCTTTACTGCGCTTCCTGCTTCTTCCGCAAAGGGGATTCTCCAAGTACTCTCGTCAGCTGTCACTATTCCTTACTTCATGCGTGTTGAGGTCGCTAGGAGTTTCCCTCGTCGCCAGTGTGATAAAGGTCCCAGATACACGAATGACACCACGTGTGTTTAACCAGGGATGTTTATTTAAGTTAAGTTTAACTCTGCGACCTCAGCCACAGCCTCCTCGTAGACAGCCGTTCCTCATCTCCCCCGGCGCTCGCCTTGGAACGCTGGTCGCGGTGACATTCTAAGTGATGTCACCGCGAGCAGCTCCATCACACGCGGAGTCGCCGGGGGGGAATGCAGGCGGAAGATACCACAACTAGCTTCACTATACTTACAACCATGACTGCCCTTTACTAAAAATTAGTTTACCTGCCATTGATCGCTATACCCCCATCAGTCCTTTACAATAACAGCAGTACTCGTGGCAGAGCCAGCACAAGCTGCTTTAT
Source organism: Lissotriton helveticus (assembly GCF_964261635.1). Classification (NCBI taxonomy): domain Eukaryota; kingdom Metazoa; phylum Chordata; class Amphibia; order Caudata; family Salamandridae; genus Lissotriton; species Lissotriton helveticus. The sequence continues at coordinate 341,492,092 of NC_136071.1, read as the reverse complement.
CTCGGCACTAGCCGACATTCCTTCTATGAGTACAAAGTGCTTATTAATTCGCAAAGATGCTCCCCTACATAAATCCATTAATAGAAAAAATAAGGAGCGAATTCTACAGCATTTTTGATACAATAAACCAGGTTTAATTGTAATCGATTTAGAAGGCAGTCTTTTTTCCACTGCTATTACCATCACCTTAAGAGGACAAGAAAGAATCTCCCTTCGAATCCGGCTACCGGGAGTCAGAGCAAGCACAAGTCGTGCACCCCATGCACAAGAGGTAGAATACACGCCATCGAGAAACATCCCAACATAACCGTAACGTATCACTCTGCAGCATTTGTAATGCGCTATGTATGAAAGTTGTCTCCCCAGCAGGAACCAACTTCTCTGGACGCCCGATGATGTTTTAATACAAACACGGGCAAGGTACGCATAATAGGGGCATAGCGGGGAGAGACTGCATGCACACAGGCTGAGACTAATATGTCTATAACTAGCCAGCCACCTCCGTCACTAATATTTATTATTTTTTATTTAGTTATTTTTACGCAAAGTGCTCGTGGCGGGGACTAGCTCCACACATAGTGGGGATACTGATGATGATACCTACTCTTATCACTCACGAGTAATATAACTTGCGCACCACACACCCGTCTCTTAACATGGGCTCAGTCTTTAGGGAAATGAAACGCAAATGAGATAAAACCATTTGTGAGACAAACATTCCTAACATGATGCAACACCCTTCGAACTCACAGTACTAAGCTGGGTGGGTGGAAGTTTGTGGCTTCCCACGAATTTCAGAACTTTCCATCACAGAAATGTGATAATGTGTTTTTTTACAATACAAAGTTTGAGGTTTCCAAGGGGTTCTGGTTAACAACCTGGTGAGAGTCACACAAGTCATCCCATCCAGGATTCCCCTGGTTGTCAAGTTAATTTTTTTTTACAGGTTTGCTAGGTTTCCCTAAAAGCCGGCTGAGCTAGGGTCTAGAATCCACAGCTAGGTGCACATTGCAAAAAAAGGGTCAGCTTTCACTGGAAAAATGTGATGCATCTATGTTGCGTTTCGGGCCGTTCCCTTTCACGGGCACTAGGCCTACCCACACAAGTTAGGAACCATCTGTATCGGGAGACTTGGGGTGGGATTACTGGGTGGGTGGAAGTTTGTGCCTCCCCACAGGTTCCAGAACTTTCCATTACAGAACTGTGAGGGAAATGTATTTTCTTTAATGTATATATTTATTTTTTACTAAGTTTACGGTTTCCAGAGGGATTCTAGGATAACAGCACCTGATGAGAGCCACACAAGTCACCCTTATCCTGGATTCCCCATGGCATCTAGTTTTAAAATATGTACAGGTTTTTCTAGATTTCCCTAGGTGCACCTGAGCTAAGCCCATAAACCACAGCTGGCACACTGCAACAAAAAAAACAAGCATTTACAATGCAACGGTCTCGCCTTTGCAAAAGTTAGAGCTATTGGCATTGTAAATGACAACATTTTCATGTATGTGTTGGTTTTGAAAACAGAAAAATAAATGGCATTGTAATTTACAATGCCAACAGCTTAATCTCTCGCAAATGCCACACACAAACCCACACCCAGAGCCCCCCACACACACAGAGCCACACACACACACAGCCACACACACACACACACACAGCCAGCCACACACACACACAGAGCCACAAACACATAAGAACACCTTTAATTTCATTAGTATTACCAAGTTCAAGTTTAGCATTTGTATAGCGCACTACTCACCCAGAGGGTCTCAAGGCGCTTGAGGGAGGGGAGGTATATTACTTGTCGAATATCCAAGTTTTAAGTTGTTTTCTGAAGGAGAGGTGGTTCTGTGTGAGGCGAAGGTGGATGGGGAGAGAATTCCAGTTCTTGGCCGCTAAGTAGGAGAAGGATCTTCCCCCCATGGTGGATCTTTTGATGCGTGGAATTGCGGCGAGGGCTTGATTGTGCGATCGTAGTTGGCGGGTGGGGGGTGTAAAATGACAGGCACGTGTTGAGGCATTCGGGTCCTAGGTCGTAGAGGGCTTTGTGTGCGTGGGTGAGGAGGCGGAACGTTATTCTCTTGTTTACCAAATTTGTTTAGTAGGTAAATGAGATGCACGCTCATGTTAAGTTCTGGCGCTACCCAGATTTAAACAGATCGCCAACACAACTTGGAGTTATGGTAGTAGCTTTTGCATTTAATATTCTCATAATAAAGTTGATACCTATATTGTCAGCAATACTATTAAGATAACGATGGCACATATGCAAGGATCCGATGGGGGAGTGAGGGCCAACTAACTGACAAAATACCAGTGAATAGGGGGGTCCGCCAGGGTTGCGTGATGGCTCCCACCTTGTTCTCCCTCTTTATAAATGGGGTGGCAGCCCATTTGAGGGAGGACACCGTGGATGCTCCCACCCTGGCAGGTGAAAAAATACCGACCCTCTGGTCTCCAAAAACTTTTGACCAAGTTTGATGCCTTCTGTGAGGAACGTGGGTTAACAATGAACACTACAAAAACTAAATTAATGGTGTTGTCCCAAACAAAGAGACCAAGGAAGATTAATGTTGTGCTTAATGGATGTTCACTGGAGGAGGTTGATGCATTTGATTATCTGGGAGTAAGGGTGAACCGGAGAATGAAGTGGGACTCTCATTTAGCAAAAATGCATTTGAATTTGAAAAGGACCACGGGAGCCATTTCCAGAGAACACCGAGCCTCGGTAAGTAGGCCCATTGCACCTGTCCTTGCCATCTATGAAGGGAAAGCATTGGCAGCAACATATGGGTCAGAACTTTGGGGCTTTGATAAGATCACAGAGTTAACTAAAACTGAAAATAAGTTCTTTAGAGACTTGGTGGGTCTCCCAGTCTCTACCCCCTTGAAACCACTGTTGCAAGATATGGGCCGCCATGCAATTAAAGATATTGTCACCCTTCGACCTCTTCTATATTGGGTACGTTTGAGAAGGTCACCGGAACTGGCACACTACGCTGCAGTCTTGGACGAACTTATCATCCTGAACAAGTTGTCAAGAATTCCGTGGCTGGACAATCTAAGGGACCTGACTACCAATCTGGGGCTAAGTGAAACATGGTTGTCCCAGTCACCACCCCCGAAAGATACAATTAAAAAAATATACTGGGAATGGGTTCAAGCCAGGGAACTCGAGAAATCAAACTGGGGAGTGTTAACTGACCGTTTTTTAGAGCATAAGCCGGTGAGGAAGTTTGAATCTTTTCTCGATGTCATTAAAGTACCTAGAGACAGAACTTTGTTTCTAAAGTTTAGACATGGAACACTTCCCCTGAACACTTTTACCAAGCATTGGATATCATCTATGTCTAATCATTTTAGTTGCCCTGGTTGTTCAAACCCTAATGAGTCCTTAGCCCATTTCCTATTTGCCTGTAGAGCATATAGTGAACCCAGGAGAAGGTGGTTAAAGCCAGTATGTAGAGAACTGGGAGTCAGGCACCATGTGACGGCACTCCGCATATTGACAACAGATACAACATCTACGATGTTTTTTTGCGGCGTTGCCAAAGTCTTGGGAAAGGCCTGGCAGATACGTTCAAGACTTGTAAAATGAGCATGGGGCAGGAAATTGTGTATAGTATACACCCACCAGAATATGTCTGATCCTCTGTCCTCTGCTCCCTGCTTTAGGATTTTATTTAATTTATTTTTAAAATTTTGTGCTGTTTTTGAAAAGATTTCACTTTTTAAAAGTTTTAATATCTCTTAGCAATGAATTGTGTACTTTTATGATAGTTTGTTTTTATCGAATAAAGTATAAAGATAATCGATTAAGATAACAATGCCCCTAATATAAGCACAGTGCTTCTACTTGAGCTAAAAAAGGTACTGCGATAGCTTAAGAATCAGCTGCCGGGGTTTTAATCTGACCGGACATTGCAGGCCGCTGCTACATCTCATCAGCTCCTGAGATAGACTAGCGGGTCAAGTGACCGCTGCAGAGCTTCATGTGCAACACGTGGGGCTGCTCGGCTTTTCATCATTGAGGGTGCTAGGACGCGTCCATCATCATACAAGAATTAACAACTTGTATTTAAGCGCCAAGAGTCAGCACATCGTACAGTGTGCGCTACACACGTCTTGAATATCAACAGTAGGTCATCAGCTCCTGAAATAGACTAGCGGGTCAAGTGACCGCTGCAGAGCTTCGTGCCATTCTGTACCGCTGCTGCCTAAAAGAAGCGCGCACCAAAAACGTGTTCCTCATCGCTGGAGCTCCAAAGTATTCTAAGATCAAATACCCTTTTCGGATGACCAAGCCCCTTCCTCGCAACTCGACATGTTGGCATCTAGATAGAAGTGCAGTAACACCGGATACAAAATTGTAAAACTATTAAAACTGTCAAATGCATTGCGACATTGGCATGTGCCCCGTTCCTTCCCTGTGTGCGTGTTCTCACCTGCTCTGCCCGTGGTTTCCACGCATCCCTTGGTCTCGTCCAATCTAGTTCCTCTAAACTAGCCCATGTGCTGTACCCAGTTTTGTTCCTTTCGGTTCCCTGTCCTTTCTACATGTACTGTCTTTTACTCTCCCTGTCCAGTGTACACATGCTGTCCACCACTGATCAGGTGCGCATGTGCCGCCCTGTCCAGTTCCTTCCAGAGTCTGTTCTGTGTACAGACACTGTCCATGCCTTGCCCTGTGTAAATACTGCCCGGGTTATGTCTATAGCCTATTCTATGTATATGCATTGTCTATGCTCTGCCTTTTATCGGGTGCATGTTTGCTGCCCCGGTCTTGCGTACAAGTGCTACCCATGTTTTCTCCATGGCCTCTCCTGTCTGCATGAAGATACATGCTGTGTCACGGTCACGTACACTTGTGCTAATCCATGTTCTAGGTCCGCTACATGTATGCATGTGCTATCCAATTTCGCGCCATGCCCACTGCAGGATAAGTGTACACATACTGTCCATGTTCCAGCTCACCCCTTTGCGCAGTGTCTCTGTCCAGCTGACTGGTATACATGAGCGATCCATGTCCATAAACAGGCATGCACATCGGTATTTCATATCAACTATTCACTACCTTGCCACATCCCCTATGTCCTGCACCTGCCCAGTGTGCATACGCTGCTACACACTCAGGTCCTATCTTTTAATGGTCCTCTGTACAGATCACACGCACGCGTGTGCCCTGTCCAAAGTCGGATAGTAAACGAGCTCTGTGCACCGGTACCAAGAGCTGCTTAGCCTCCGACATGCCTGAGGTCTGCAGAGCGTGTAACATTAACTGGATACACAAGAACACTACGAAGGCTTAACGAGGAGGCTTTTAATCACGTCAGCCCCAGTGCACTAACCGGCGTCACCACATAGCTCCCCTGCGCCTCGGTAGAGCGGCGCCTCTGGCACAGGGCGGCATGTGCTGCGCAGCGAGGGTGAAACTTAATGGGGGAAGCAGGTCACCCGCAGCAGAGGCCACATGTGCACAGCACTGTAGCACCTGACACTACTATGACATCATTGAGTTCTCCAGGCGCTAAACTCGTCACTGAGCCCAGCACAAATGTGGCAATGGGCAGCAATAGGCGCACTGTGATGCCATGTGGCGCCCTGTTATACACCCCGCGTATGGTCAGCAGTATCCCTAGGTTTGGGTTAGATTTCCCCCCGGTGTATACCCACCTTTAACGGCCCGCCCCCATTGCACCGACAGTGGCGTCCTGAGATAGAATGCCCCGTGAAGCATCCTCCGCAACCCTGGGTCTGCACGGACCTGCGCCCCAAGCCCAATGGCCCCGCAGCACCCCTAGACGTACTGCCCCGCATCCCCCCGGGCTCCACAATGCCCCGTCCGCTCACCTTGGCTGTTGTGCTGGTTGTTTTCCATGTCCGGGGGCTTGGAGCCGCTCAGCTTGCACCACAGGCTGCTCCCCTCCCGGCCACAGGGCTGCACCACCCCATCGATGCGCAGCAGCAGCTGCTTGTTGTCCTCCATCATCAGGAGCGCGGCCACGGGGTGCCGGAAAGCCTCATGGTGCCCTCCCCCTCCCCCTCCCCCTCCCCCTCCCCCTCCCCCTCCCCCCCCCCCCCCCCCCCCGCGCGCGGCCTGGCTGCTCCGTACGCTTCCCCCGGAGGAGAAGAGGGTTCCTCGGGGCACAGCAACTGGGGAATCCAGCAGACGCGGCAGGGAGAAGGGCCTCAGGCGGTCACAGGAGCGCGGCCACTGGGTGCTGGAAAGCCTCATGGTGCCCGCTCTCCGCCCCAGGCTCGGCCAGGCTGCTCCGTACGCTTCCCCCGGGGCAGAAGAGGGTTCCTCAGGGCACAGCAACTGGGGAATTAGTCAGAGTTAAGTGGATTAGCCAGGCTTCTGGGAGGGCAGTGTGCTGGTCTATAGGAATGCCAGGCCAGGAGGTGGCGTCGTAAACTATGCTCTTCAAAGGCAGAGGGGAGGCCTGGGTTTCAGTCCACTCTGACAGTCTTGACCCAGAGTCAGGGCTAGGCTTAAGGAAGGTATGTGCAGATGGTAGGGGGAGAGTCCAAGAGTCCATGGAAATAAGCCATCCCAGGGGGTGCGTTTAGCCAGCTCTTACCTCCTTGCTGGAAAATCAGCCATTATGGATTTGGAAGAATGATGCACTCTGGGACAAACTAATGCCACACTCTACAGGATGTGGTCATAACTATGAGGAGTTGCCCTGTTCTCATTGGTCAGCAGTGACCTGGTGCTTGACCCAGAGAATTTTGAATAAGTATCTGAGAGGGGCAGAGCCCACCAGATCTGCTGCTTGAAACTTACTGAAGCAAGAAGTGCCCTGCTGCAACGATTTTGCTGTGCAAGGAACTCTAAGGCCTGACCTCTGAAGACTGCACCAAATAAAACTACAGCCCTGTGGATTACCTTGCTGCCGAAAGACTCAAGAGTGGAACTCCCTGCAAGCTACAGGTTAACAGAGCTCACCAGGAAAAGCCCCACAAAGAATTCAAAGCCTGGAGTACCAGTGGATTTGTAAGGGTTTTGTTCAAGTGGATTGCGGAATTGAAGTTTCACACTTTCAAGGACCCTCTTGGAGATTCCAGAACCTTGGATTGTGTGTTGGATACTTTGGGACCCGCATGCAGAACGCCAGGAAGGTTTTCTAACTGGACCCCGCTTGCTGAAGAAGGCGGTCCACTACAGTGGTGAGAATTCTTCAGAACAATTTATAAAAGGTGTGTCCCTGACAGAGAAAACGAAATGACTTAAAGGGGCGCTGTTGGTTTCTAAGCACTAGAAAGTGACTAATCTCCTACAGTGGATTATTTTCGTTTTGGTGTCATTTAAAAGATAAAAATATTACCTATTGTTATAAATTGGGGTTGGATTTTTATTTTAAGTTGTGTCTTAATTATTTACTGAAATGGGGTTTTTGAATGCTTTACATACCTGTCTTTGAAGTTAAGCCTGTCTGCTCGCAGCCACGTTACCAAGGGTTGAGCAAAGGAATAATTTTCTAAGACCTATGCTGAGTCCTAGCATGTGTTAGTGGCTTTATTGCCAGTGGCAGACCTACATTTGCCCCTACCAATAACCCACTTTCCAACAAACACACATAAGACACATACAAAAACGTGATACAACTCAAAACAAAAGAAGGGGAGGTCTAGTCCCCTCTAAAACGGGACCAAACAGTGCTGTATATCTACTTAAAACAACCTACAGGTCAACATAAATTCTTTTATTCTGTCTGTGAACCCCTGGTAGTATTAAAAATACACTTCGGGGTATAAAGGGGGGTAACGGCCCCTATAGCCTCACTGGAAATACCAACATGTGTCTGACAATGTTATGCACCCACAAGGGTTGCGCTGGCATTCATCAGGGTGTTGGTCCCTAGTTAATGGTCTTCACACAACTCCAGTGTTTTACCTTTTTTTATGGTCTGTAGGTAATATCCAATTCTTCTATACTCTGAAGGATTTCTGAGAGGGAACAAATTCACGAGTTCACAAGGATTTCTCTGAACCCGGGACTTTAGTGGGACTGTGCTCTCGTCGTCACATAGTCAAAAGAGACACGTGTAATAATTTCCTCAGGTCAGTCCACCGCCGATCAGTGCTCTTGCCCTACCTAGAACTGCAGGTAACGTCTGTGGGACTGCAGGACAGTGAAGTAAAAATATGTGAAAGTTGAGTGCTCCCATCCAGTCTCCTGTATCCAGGGCAGACATAACTTGGGCCAGGGTGAGCATTTTGAACATGTCAGAAGGTGAAGATCCAGGAAGGGGTGAAGGCCTCCACCCTTTTTCGGTACCACGCAATAACACGAACAGTCAGTCCTGATCTCTGGTCCATCAATTGTGTGTCTTTTGCTTTCTCGCCCTAAGTGTGCCAGGTATGCCCAGATGTGGATCCCGGGCTCACTGTGCCACTGGATTCAAAGTTATCATGGCAGATGAGGGATGAAACACCGAAACCGATCCTAGGATGCTTGTTTCCGGTCCAGGGAGGACCTGGTTTGGCAGTTCGGGCTCCGCACCGAAAGTGGCATCCGATGTAGCGTTGAGGCTGGAGCAAGAGGCGCCATTCACAGAGATGGGTACAACCTAGTGGAGATAGAGTGGCGCTGGGTCTGTAAGGAGGGCTTCCGCCAAGCTGTCACATCAAATCCCTGGGTCCAGAGAGTGCTCCAGTGAGTTTCGGTGAGTACCAAAAATATAGCTGCATACTCTTTCAGGAGTCAAATTCCGTTCACTGCGTCTGCCCGTTGAGGGGGAACGAGATTGAGGGTTGTTCCACGGAGCGGCTCTGAAACCTTGATGTACCCTGGCCGTCACGCAACTCCGAGTGTCAGGACATCGATGAACCATGCTTGGACAGTTGTTTTTTTGTGTGAATGTTTGGACTTGCCTGAAGTCCTTGATCTCAAGGTAGAGCAGCCTTGAGAAAGATCTCTGGAGCAAGAGTTTCTGTGCCTTCAACCTTTTTTTAAAATTTCAATATCATTTTTTATTGAGTCACAAGAAATGACAAATAACAATAATAATCAATCAGGAGAAAACAAATACAAATACATGGCGTAAAGCCAACAGAAAACTCTGAAAGTCCCTTGATGCCACATCATTCTCATACGACCCACTGTGGAAATCGACCTAAGCCCCCAGATTATAGTACATATTGAATACTACTATTGAAGCGATAGTCCTATACTGTATTGTATTTCTTGCCTCCACAACTGTGTAGAATGTAACTGCTTGACACATTTGTACTATATACTGTGCCTTCAACCTTGACCACTTTCCCCACTTCTTTAGGAGCTCAGAGATGGCAAGCTTGGCCTTCCAGTCTCAGATTGTTTATCCGTTAAGTTTTTTTGAACACAAACATGAACTGGTGTCGTGATCAGGTCTTGCACTACAAGTAGCGATTAACCGAGCGCTTGTTTTCCGTGCAGAACTTGAACCGCTCTGAACTGGTCTCGAGCTGTCCCTGTCTGAAGCGCTCCGAGCAGTGAGGATACGTGCCCCGGAGCTCAGGTCTTGTACCGCGCTGAACTATTTTCGATTCGTTTCTGTGTAAAACCGTGTGGCACAGTGAAAACACGTTCCTCGGAGCACAGGCTCGCAATTGGTACCGGTGGGTACCTAACAAGACCTCCTAGAAATTACTTTGGATGCCTATCGCAAGCCGATTAAGAAACCACTGCAGGGATTTCATAAAACAATTGAACCCCGACAACTGAACCCCAATAAACTGCGACAACTCTTGTAAGGAAAAATCATACAGCCCTGATGAGAACTCGCTAATTAATATAACTAGTTCGAAACGCGTCGGCCAAATGGAGACAAGCACTGTTGAATGACTAAAACACTGATTGAGTCTATTCATTCTGATTAATAATGTGCATGTTATTGATTCATCTCTTCTCCACTTGATTTTTTCTTAATTTTCTTCTTTATTCCTTGATTGGAATTGTATCAAAAATTCGGATACTGTGGTAATGTACATATAACATTTAAAAATGTGGATATTGTGCAAATATACATATGAAATGTTTAGATTTGTGTTTTATGTAGTAGTGTTGTAATTTTGTAATTTTGTATAGTTATTGTTTGAATAATTGTTTGTACATGGTTTGTCTTTTCGTATAAACTATTTCTCCAATTAAAAAATGATTCACAAGGTATAAATAAATAATACCAGACAAATCTTCAAGTAAAAGGCGATTTGTTACTCCAAATAAGGAGGCGTTATAAATCATATGTATGGGTAGCACCACATTTCTTTCAAAAATTTACATATGGTCCAGCTGTCCGTACGTCCCAGGACCTAACTCCCTGAATATAATGTATATAAATTCAACATTTGCAGTGACAGTAACAGCACTGCTTGAAACCGGATTTAGGGCTTATATCTGCATACTGGAAGTGAATTTAGTGGGAAAAAAATCCAGAAGAAAAGTTCTGATAAAAAGACAGTACTGTTCGCTCCAGATCTGCATCAGAAGACACAGTAAGAAAGGCTCAGGCGTCAGTGCACGGAGGGGGCCCTGAAGTCACATCTGTAAGACAGACCAGACGTGAAGCTGCACATTGCCATCTGTCACAGTGTGCGGGACTTGCTATCAAAGTTTCCGGATCCAGGCTAGAACCTGAGGAAAATTCACACGGTGAGAGATCTGCAATTAGAAGTCTCAACAGAAAATTTGATTCTAGGTTCATGAACTGGAACTCCAATTTATGAACTAGCTGACATCGGAAGTTACGCAATATGGTCACCCAGTTCAACAACCAGGATTAGTGATACCTAGAGATTAGTACTGGCCACAGCTTTGACAAATAGTGACCAAATTCCATGTATGCTTCAACTGTGAAGTTAGGACGCTAACTCTGACTTCAAGGAACTTCACTAGCAACTCTCAGGAAGTTATATATACCTCAGAGAAGAATATTCATACTTTAGTGCTCTATTTATGCTGCTGTATTAGTGGCAGAATTGTTCCATTAATACAAAGTGACGTAGATACTACTGAATCAACATAGGCACATTTGGGAGTAGCTGCAAATAGCTAAAGTTTAAATGCAACAATGAGAAAACAAATAAGGAAAAAAGTGGAGTAAAGTTTCTGCCGTCTACTCGTCATCTTTGCCAATGAAACGCTGAATCCAGAATTAACACTATTACCCCTGATAATGCACTGCGTACAGATAGGCAAGTACAGTTGCTAAGTATAGAGGAAACATGGCAGCATCCAAGCTACGAATCTCTCAGCGACGAATCTATCTCCCCCAAGGACTGGCACAAGATGCATGTGGTTATCTGGAGGGTGTCAGTGAGCACTAGGTTCAAACAAATACAGTATATTATAGTACATGTGACCTACCTTCCCCCCATATACCTGCACACCATATATGCATCTAGGGGTCGGCACTGCCTACATATGGTCTGGCACTGACCGGTTAAAGCCTCCTACTATAGTTTGAGATGCTGACCCAGCTTAAACATGCACCAGGGTGGGATTTCCAACACAGTCAATAAGTGTCTGTTGGAGCTCCTCCCAGGACCTGAAACGGCAATTTAACAGAAGCTTTACTAAACTAGGCCGGACAGTGGTGAAAAGTAACATAGCAATAAACTGGTGAGGCCCTCGTCCCCGACATAGGAAACTTGGAAGAAAGATGTGCTGGAGTAGGCAGGGGTGGAAGAGACCCATATGAGGAGGACCAGGAGACATTAGAAGGCACAGGATGTCCTGCTTGCCTGGAATGCGATAGCAGGCATTTTTTGGGGGGGCCGCCTGGTCAGATTCAACCTGCACCTGATCAACCGACTGGAATGGAAGAGCGACACTGATGTGGGATGGGATTGTCAACTTGGACCCAATAGATAATCTGCATGGGAGTTCTGTGATGAATGAGCTCGGGACTGCAATGGGGATTACCCACAAGATCTGAACTATCACTTACGTGGAAGCTAAAGGGTTGGGTATGGGTGGGAGGGATCACAGGTTTCACCACACCATTATCTGGTATCTGTGTTTATTATATAGATAACATGTGCTGTTTTTGCTGGTTTCGTTGTAACCAGGATACAGCATTATGCTGTACTGCTGCCCATTAGGCCGCATGACTATTAGACTATGCCATTACTGGTCTCTTCTCCTGAGCACAGTTCCTTTTGGTACAATACCTTGTGGTATGGTCGTTTGCCTCTCTGCCATTATAAGGAGTATTATGATCTTTGCCATTTCATATCCTGTATGTAACTAACAAATCACAATAAAGAAATCTATATATATTTTTAAAAAGGTTGCCTCTGGTTTAGCTGACTAAAAGAACGTAAGCGCAAGAAAAATGCAAGAAAGTAGATTCGTTTCTAGATAAAGAAAAAATATGTACTCTAGGGTATTAGCCCACTGTCAATGGTTATAGATTTTGAAAACAAGCATTGGCAATGATATTTTAAAAAGCCTGCTGCAGTGAAAAAACATCAAATAACGAATGCTTTCTGCATACAATAGAGATGCGAGATAAAGGATGCGTTATATTCTGGTTCAGTGTTGAGATGCAAGACAGTCTCTCACTACAAAGAAATAACTCAGTAGGAACGGAATGACAGAAAACCGACAACAGAATAAGGTGAGAGAAAACTCCTCTGACACAGCAGAAAGACATTCTATGTATATTTTAAAAAAATTGTAGCAATATGTCTTCCTGACGATTGCACTGTCAAGCAACATCTAAAAAAAAAAATCATTTCTACAGCGCAGTTTGAGAGGTAATCTGCAACAGATGCAGCATCTGGCTGGCATGACTAAAGTCCTAGTGCCAGGAGGATTACCAACCTACTTGGGCTTCATGGAGCACATCGAAATCAAGCAAAGAGCTCAACACGATATCCGCTTACGCCGCATTTTCTTACTCGTTACTGCCAAGTAACAATTAAAGGCACCGAGGTCAGCAATTCACTTCAGCCTGGTAAACAGCGTCTACTTATTTTAGAAAACACTTTTACATTGTTCGGGCAGATTTATAACAGAAGGGCGCCACCTGAAAGGGAAGGGAAGAATGCAGTTCGGGCTGGACTGTTCCCATGAGGCATAGGGTCAAGACTGATTTGCATAAAGCTGGGCGAATTGAGCTAAAGAACTATGATGGATTCAATCCAGATCTGTGACTAGGGGTGAGTGGACAGCTTCAGCGCTCTGTCCATCATCTCCTTAATTTTGACCTAAAAGGTGGCTCTAGGAGGCAAGCTTTGATGGTCAAAACTAAATCTTCATAATGTGGCTGTTGCTCGTAGGTTCGTAAGTAAGATGTCAAAAAAGACAAAGTGGAGTAGCTTGCTGCATGTGTGAATAGATCAGAAGAGGCAGACAGAGCTGTGTACACACAGAACCCAACTACTTTCACAGCCCTTAAATAGGCCCGCTGTGTGCAGCTAACAGTGCCTGGTCTCAAATCAAAATAGTCGGTACAAAGATCATGTCCTTGAACTAAAAAAGCATTGTAAAGCCAACAGGTCTTGAGATGGCTGCTCGCCTTTTGTCTTGGTCAGTGCTTAGTTTTCTTGTGGTTTTTGCAGAACCGCTTTGAGGGAGCTGCCTTGACTTTGTTAAGTTTTGTGTGTAGACTAGTGCCCTGTGAAAGAGAAGAATGCAGTCACTCACAATGAAGTTGTCCAACATTGCGCCATGCTGTTTGCTGTGGTGGGCAGAAGAATGCGAATGACAATAACAGACAAATGGATGAAGAGGATTTGCTAAAAGCCCCTTTAAGTATATTATGCATATAATTTTAGGGAAATCAAAAGTTCTTGGCTAACACCAGACCTAAAAATGTGGACCCTCTGTACACATTAACTGTTTCAAAACAAGTATATCAAGAATCAATCTCAGTTTGGAAGGTTGGACTTAGCAGCATATACTGATATTCATGTCTATCAACATGTACAAGTAAGGATGCACATGTATCAATCAGTCAATGTATGGAGTCTGGCTCTCAAAAATATTTTAACTATGCAGGAAACACGGAACTGTGTGGTGGCTGCGCTTTTTATCTGCGCAATGCATAAACAGGATTCCCAATTATTCACTTTAAGAGAAGACCAAGGAAATTACTGCACATATATGACTGCCTCTTTAGTTGTAAAATACAGCAATATTAGGTGTTTAGAGTAGTTCTGACAACTTTTGGGCTCGGTGCCACTGCCACTGCCCCTGCTGCACCATTCAAATAATTACCCTGTTGCCTGCAAGAATTCTGAACTTGTAACTGCCTGCTTAGTAGCAGAATATAGCAATATTTGGTGTTTAGTCAACCATTTAAATCAAGCGTCTTTCAACTGCAAGGTAACTGCAATTCTGACTGCCTGTATAGTAGTAAAATATAGTAATAATAGGTCTTTAGAGGAGCTCTGACAACTTTTGGGCCAGGTGCTACTGCACCTGCTGCACCATTCAAATCATGACCCTGTTGTCTGAAAGGTAACTGCACTTGTGACGACCTGTTTAGTAGTAAAACATAGCAATTTTAGGTGTTTAGTGGGGTGTCTAGAGCTTTTGGTCCTGTGCACCTGGTGCGCCATTGAAATCCTGACCCTGTTGTCTATCAGGTAAGTGCACTTGTGGCTGCCTGTTTAGTAGCAAAATATAGCATAGCTCTTCTATAGTAACTTTATTTTTAATGCACAAAGTATATTACATTTAGAATTTGATCATAATGAATGTGTCCTCATGTAACGCAACTGGTACTATGTAAAGCGCTCCGATACCCGATACCCGCTTCGGGTCAAGTTCGCGCTATATAGAACTCCGGGGGGAAAAAAAACAAGGTGCATCCAGTGGGCATTGAGCATAATTGCATTTTGTTTCGGTGTAGTGACGAAAGTTCATCTGAAAAGTTAAAATTCTATCACTGCTCCGGTTTCAGTGGTCCCAGGTAGTAAAAACCGTTCCGGTCTAGCCCATATGCATCACTTGGACTTATTCTATCACTGGACTCTGGTGCATCAACGAGGTAACTCAGTTCAGGAGGAACAAAGAATCAATTATTGGTTCCTCCTGAACTGAGCAGCAACCAGGGAAGCCCATGAATTTATTTAGACTTTTCATATTGCATATATTGTATATGTGACCTTTCAGATAGTTTTGGGCTCTCAATAAGACATTTTAACTGAAGACTCGGATTCACAATAAATCAACTTATTGTATTATTAAAGCCAGCAACATAGCATGTTTAACAGCTGTAGTGCTTAGTTGCACAGCTGAAGTTTACTTTTTAGAACTGTGCTCCAGAACCAAAGAGGATATATAGGATGGCATTCGTCAGGAATACATGTCCCTTAGATTGGTGTGAATAATAGCCTAATAGCACACAGACTAAGATGAGGTCAAAAGGAAGGGGGACTGAAAAGGTTAGGAGCAGGAGGAGAGGCCAACAGGGTGAATGGTTATTGGAAATAAGACAAGATGGGACAGAATGGGTTGAGGGGTGCACGGCAAAACAAATATACTCCAGGAACAAAGTATTTTGGCAGATACATGTTTTTAATTAAACTATCAAAGACGACAAAGCATTTTTGAAGGTATTAAACATTACAGACCTGCAGGTAGCAGGATACGGGAGAAATATAGAGCTTGAAAAATGGTGCACAAAGGAAACAAAGCTGGCAGAGGGTGGGAGCTTGATGAAATGGAAGAACACATAGGGGAAAAGTGACAAAAGAAGGGAATGAAGAGAAAGATGAATATGTGTGGGGCACACCATAACGTAACTAACACTTCTTGTTATGTTATTGGTGTTAACATGCAGTAAAAGAGTGATCCTCGAGTTTAGCTCTTTGGAAGCAAAAATCATGATGGGCACACTGGGTAAGGGGGGTGAAGTCCCAAATATTCAGTACACTTGTCAGTAGTGCCCCAGACACCTTGGGGACACTAAGTATGCTGGGAGGGGTGGCTTGGTTCTATAGACCACACCGATAGGAGAGATACTCTGACGCCCCCAGGGTATTGACCAGCTCATCGCGGCTGTACTTGGTGCAGACTTTACTATTGTCAAAAGTCAAAGGGGAATGAATCGCACGTCCTGTTCTAATCAGGGTTTAGGGTTCTTGTATGGTGAAGACCCTCATTCACATTAAGCATACGGTACACGGTATATCTTGAGTCTCCGCTCTGTTAAGTGAGTAGTATCCTCATTGGGTCTTTTATCACTTGAATGCTCGGTTCCCCAAGTGATCTCCTTATCCTCTACCTAGAGGTAGACCGTCTAGTTTTTCGACGGTTTTGAAATGTAAGTGCGAAGGGTGTTGGTAAGTTAAAATTGCCTCCTGCCTCAGTTAAATCAGTTATTTGCCAAGGATGGGGCAAGATTAAAAAGGTGAATTGGTGGCGCTGTAGTGGCAGTGTCAATGTCCCACTGCACCCGATTGTAAGTCTTAATAGGGCGTCATGTTTCGGCCCTTGGTAGCCCTTGCGGGTCTGTGGGCCTTCTTCATGACCAAATCGAAGTGAGCAACCTTCGAGGTAGCTTATGGAGGGTAGGCAAATTTACTCACCCTGCTTTATCACAGAGCCCATTCGCTCATCTTCATGTATGGGTTATTGAAGGTACTACTGTCTATATTTGGGAGAGATAAAAGACACTATAGACAAAAAATGATATACATTTTGTACATTACGAGATAAGAGTGATACTATTCATTGTTTGTAGGAATATTTGAGTAATGCTGGAAGATACAATCATATGGTTCAAACTATATTAAGATTGTCGCTAAGCACTTAAGGCACGGAAAATGGTATTGTACCAGGGTTATTGTGTGAAAAAGAGCGCTTTGAATTGAATATTGATGTGAAAGTCATCACTGCCCAAATGAGCTCATCTTAGTAATCAAAGGATATGGGTGAAAAGCAGACATAGGATAGCATTAGCAAAGCTGAAACTACCCACTATGCAAGGGGGACTGGGTGCCTCGTCCTTCGAATCAGACTTCCTCGCGGCACAACTTCAGTGGCTATCCTACTGGATGGCAGGCAGACACTTAGGTGAGACATACACCACAGGAGGCCGGGTGCCCACTCCGGAATTACGCCACCTTTTAATGCCAGGAACGACACCAAAGCAGACATACCCCTTACAAGTAGCGGTGGCTCACAAATGCATGCAAATAATACATCGGGTATCACTAGAGAGGCCTCCGTACTCACCCCTGCTGCCGCTGGTCAGCTGGCCCAAACGCGAACACTATTACACACCCAACGTACAATATTATACATGGGGGTGGGACGACACCTAACCACAAGGCTTTACAAAGCCATATGGGAACTCACAAACCGACCCCTAGGGACCCTACGGAACACCTGGGAGGGAGAACTAGGGCCCCCCTGCATGAGAAAGAATAAGAGAGGGCACTAGAATTTCCCAAGAAGGTCTCCAGAAACGCACGATTTAAAAATACACAATTCTATATCCTACACAGGGCGTATTTGACACCGGCTTGCCTCCAAAGATTTTATCCCGATACCCAATTCCTCTGCCCTAGATGTCACGCGCAAGAAGCGGATTTTTTCCATATGTTCTGGAGCTGTCCAACTATACAAGCATACTGGCACAATATACACAAAACACTCAGAGCTCACCGGGCTCACACACCTTACCACCTGGGAATCCTGTGCCCTAGGCATCTTCCGGAAGCAGAAGCAACACAAAGTACCCATGTTTGTCTCACTGGCCATTTTACTAGCCAAACGAGGCATAGCTATGCACTGACGATCCCCCACAGGTCCCCCGATCACTGCATGGGTGGGAGCAGTACTCCAATGGACTGCGGCAGAGGAAGAAGCATTGCGCGAGGAGGAGGTGACAGATATGCAAACTTCCCATCTCCATGGAATGGGCGCTGTTACTGAATCAATTCAAACAGTCCCAGCTCCATGAGAATCCAGACCGCGACACACACGTACCTAGGGCCTCACAACCGCCAAACCAGCCCACAAATACACACCCCAGATCTCACCCTGAGGCGTCCACGCAGAACCGCTAGTGCATAGGACCATACAGCACGTCACATCTGAATACCAGCTATCAGGACGCGTCAGGCTTTGTATCCCCCATTCTCCCCTAGTGGGGCATATTTGCACAGACTACTGTGTATACAATGCCCCGATCCATCATTTGACAACAGTACCCAGGAGTTAATGAACACCCCCAGTATTGTACCCTAGTTTTATGTAGCAATCACTCGACGCGGCACACCACTGTTGCCAGAATAACAAACTAAGCAGAGACTGAATATCACTGTATTATATGATAATGGAGAGTATAACACTATAATGTACTATGTCCAAGCATACTCTGTCAATGTAATCTTTAAATGCCAATAAAAACATGTTTAAAAAAAATAATCTTAGTAATCGAAGGATTGCCATAAAAATGCTTGGTGCACGTTCCTTTATTGATCGAAAGCAATAAGATGACATGTTTGTTTGTTTTTTAAGCACATGGTGTTACTTGATAGGAATCTTATTGCATGCTTGGATTAGCCTGTCTTTTTACCTAGTGGTGTGTGGTACCCCAAAAGTGGAATTCACATTTAATGCTATTAATTCCGTACAGAACGGTGGCATAGATAAATGATATTCATTTAAGGAGTTCCAGCCGCATCAGCTGTAGTATTGCTTATTCTGTGTGGAGCTTGTAAAAGGCTTGTTTTGTGGATTTTTTCAGTAGCCCATAATGAGCTATCGTGAGTTCCCTTTAATCATAAATGATGGAAATATGGAGGTAGTTTCTTCAGCCAATGCAGGATACTTGTGCAGGGCGATGTCTAGCACATGCGTATGGCTAGTAAGTTCTTACGAGAAGTGTCTTGTGAATGTGTGGTGCTTAATAGTTAAAAGGCGCACTTAGTTCATTTCAAGCAGGGTGCTGGTGCCACTAAGGCTCCTAAAAGCAAATAGACGGCATGTTAATGGTTATCTGGTCGAAGCTTATAAACTGAGGCTAATTGTCAACGTGTGCATGGTAGAGCTGTATCGTCGTGTGCGTGCAGTTGATGTAAAATACATATATAATAAAAGCTGGATATTCGTGAAGGGTGCTAGTGCTGCTCATGTTTAATGAAAAACAACAAAAACTAATAGGCGGTGTGTGCATTGTTAGCTATGTAGCCGCCGTTTGCCAATAGAGGCTAATTGACAGCGGGTGTACGGTTATGGCTGTGAGGCCATGTGCATGCATTTATTCTGAAAAACAGTGTAATGTATAGAAAAGGGAAATACCTTTCAGTGGAGACAATTTTGACTCCTACGGGGTAGAGAGGAAGGACTCGTTCTGAAAAAACAATCCTAGGTTAGTGAGAACGAAAGGTTCGGGGTTGGGTCCAGAGTCACAGAGGAAGTATTATCTTTACGATGTCCTGTCTGCGCTTGTGCAGACTCTTTCCTTCGTGCCCCGGAATTGCTAACATGGGTAGGAAGTGCTTGCCTTTTAAGAGGTTGTGAGATCACTCATTGTAATTGGTATAGAAGAAAGACTTCATTACTATGTAGTGGAGTTTACCACTCAAAAAATGAAAGGCGTGTTATACGATATACTATTTTAAATCTTTTTTCTAAATAGACCAACATCTCCATATTTAAAGAGAAAAGAATAGGATATGTGACTGAAAATCACTTTTTGTCAAAAATACCACCTAGTAAAGAAATACAATGTGATGATATGTGGTCTGCTAATGGTAACTGTAGTTCTTTGCAAGGATGCTTTGGTGTAGTCCTGAGAAGCGACTGTGGACTCCGATGGTAAAATAGATATCGCCTCTCTTAATTGGATGGATACTCACTATATAGTGTTCTATCTGAAACTGAGAAAGAGGAATAACTATTTGTCTTTTCTGTGATATGGTTATGAGAATCCAGTGAATTATTGAGAGCCATGGCATGGTGTCGATCAGGCCTCGATTATAGATCTTCAAGAGGTATGCCAACCGCTGTTCCTTCTCAAAAAGGATCTGCTCAGCATTGTTGTTCTTCGTGATCAGTGTCCGAAGGTGGATTCGGACTGCATGGTTACGCCCACTTTTTCCTGGTGTTTTGCTGCTTTTCAACTAGTCTGACTGGAATCTTGCTAATCAGAACCCCAGTTTATCTGATTACTTCTCTAAATTGATTGCATGTACTTTAGTCACACTCCAGACTGGATTCTGGAGTATCCTTATAAGTCCCTAGTATATGGTATACTATGTACCTAGGGCACAGGTACCCCAGAGGCCTCATAGGGGCTGCAGCATGTTTTGTGCCACCCCTGAGAGACCATTCAAACTGACAACACAGGTTTGCTACTGTAACCTGTGTAAGGTGGTGCATGCACCCCTTACTTAGAAATAGGTTCACTATATCTACCTTATATCACTACACATATAAACCTATCAGTCACCCCTATGGCAGGCCCTATCAATCCTGAAGGCAGGGTGCTGGGTTTTAAGTGAGAGGCTTCCCATGCATGAGCAGAGCCCCTCTGCAGCCTTCGGAATCTATTTTCTGGATTGTTCTGTGATGCAGCCAACCATATACTCTTAAGTACATTGTCTTAGGGGAAGGCTTGACAAAAGGCTTCCTGTCACAGGGAGGTGTAACCAACACCAAGACAGGCTTTAGTGTATTGGGGCTGGGTGGGTGCACTCAGAGTGCTTTGAGGTCTGCATTGGGGGCACATTTGGTGTCCCTGTGCATAGTCCAGTTCAAACCGGTTGCAGGAGCCATTGGCTCCTGCTCTGGCGTGAATCTGGACAAAGGACATGGGTGTAACCACCCCTCGGTCCTGACCCTTCCATAGGTGGGTCCCCAGAGTTTGTCCCACCCTTTCCTTGGGTATAAAGTAGGAACCCCTAAATACAGGGATTTAGATTTACTTGGACGAAACTATGCTACAGAAACCAAGTACTTCGACTATCTACACTACGCTGGATGACTGAAGAGTCTCCCTTGGAGTAAAGGAGTTACTCCCCTGCTGAGCCGGCACCTTAAACGCATCTGACCGGTTTGCATCTCCGAAGCTCCTGAGAACTCCTAAGATTTCTGCAACACAGGAGGTGGGTTCCCAAGTGTCCCCGAGGTCGACTTGTGCTCTCAGCAATCCTGAGACCCGCAGCCCACGTGGGGACCGTGCAACCTGTACGCCTGGACACCGTGTCCATTTGCAGCAGCATATGCTTTTCGGCGTTCCCTGAGGCTGTGCTTTGGGCTACTTCTAGTCCTGACCCCGAGCAGTGTTTCCACGGAAGATTACCGGCCTACACTACAAGAGTGTTCCGTGGGCTGAAATTTTACGATTCCTCTCAAGGTCCCTTCGCGATCCCTAGTCCGTTGGCCTGTGGGTCCATATGGAGGCAACTTTAACTTTCAGTGGGCTTTGCTGGTTGCTCCAGACGTGCCCCGACTCCATTGCTTGGAGAGTCTCCAAGACCTTGCTGGTCCTCACTGAGGCATCATTCCTCTGACGGCGTGGGTTGCAGTTGCCAAAGCTTGTTGGTGTTCAATCCGGACACTAGACCCACCAACCGACCACACCGACGCAGCCGCCCGCAACCTCAGGCAATGGATCGACAACTGTGCCAACACTCTCGTGCCGATCAAGAAACCCTCGAACAGACGCACCGACAGAAGAGCCATCTGGTTCACTGCCGACGTCCAGACATCCAAGCAGACATGCCGAAGACTAGAGAAGAAATGGCGCCACGAGCAAACACCAGACAACCATGCAGCCCTCAAGAACGCCAGCCGCAGACACCACCAACTCATTTGAACGGCCAAAAGGATCTCCTTCAAGGAACGCATCGACAAAAACGCACACAACAGCAAAGAGCTCTTCAACATCGTAAAGGAACTCGCCAACCCCAGCTCCAACGACATCCCGCCATCACAAGACCTCCTCGACTCTCTAGCGACCTTCTTTCACCGCAAGATCGCAGACATCCACAACAGCTTCAACACCCAGACCTCTCCAACAGCCGCCAATGCCGCCGACACCCCAGACTCACCGCCCCCCAGTCGCATCGGCTGCCTGATCTCCTGGAACCACGTCAATGATTAAGACACCATCAAGACCATGAACAGCATCCACTTCGGCTCACCATCAGACCCCTGCCCCCATCACATCTTCAACAAAGCGAGCTCCATCATCGTACCCCAACTCCGTAAGATCTTCAACAGTTCATTCGAGACTGCCACCTTCCCGGAAAGCTGGAAACACGCAGAGATCAACGCCCTACTCAAGAAACTCAAGGCAGACCCAAAGGACCGCAAGAACTTCCGGCCCATCTTCTGCTCCCGTTCCCGGCGAGTCATTGAGAAGATAGTCAACAGACAACTGACCCAATTCCTCGAGGTGAACAACACCTTGGACTCGTCCCAATCTGGATTCCGCAGCAACCACAGCACCGAAACTGTCCTCATCGCCGTCACCTACGACATCAGGACCCTGCTGGAAACAGCGAAACCGCAGCCCTCTCCTCCTGGACCTCTCTGCCGCCTTTGACACCGTCTGCCACCACACCCTTCGCACACGCCTCTATAACCTAGGGATCTGCGACAAAGCCCCGGACTGAATCACCACCTTCCTCACCAACAGAACCCAGAGAGTACGAGTCCCTCCACTCTGATCCGAAGCCACTAAGATCGCCTGCAGCGTACCCCAAGGATCATCCCTCAGCCAGACCCTCTTCAGCGTCTACATGACACCGCTCACCAACATCGTCTGATCACACAACCTCAACATAGTCTCATTCGCCGACAACACCCAGCTGATCCTCTCCCTCACCAAAGACCCTGCCAAAAACAACTTCCACGAAGGGATGACGGCCTTAGTGAAAAAAGCAGTCAACAAGCACTGGCGCATCTTGACATCAGGAACACTCACTCAGCCGAAACCCAGGTTTGCCAACAAAAGATCCAGGAACATCCGTGACCTGATAGTCCACACAACACCACTGCTAAAAAGAACTCAAAGGGATATAGTAGCAAATACGTGGAATCTGCCACAGATTACTGGGCACTATCCAAGCAGATCCTGCTCTGTATGCAAGCTTACTAAAGTCACCAAGAACCTACAATTAAGTGAAAGTTTTGTATGGACCATCAGACAACACAAATTGCAACACAACCCATGTTTTTTACTTGATTACCTGCCCTTTGCGGCATGACTTACCGAAAAGCAAAACAGAGAATCTGCAAACACTGGAGCAACATCAAATGCGGCAAATAAACCACTAGAATTAGCAACCATTTTATAAACATGAAGCACACCACTGAGGACAACAAATGGGTCATTTTGGTAACACTGACCACAAAGAATAACAATGCTGAACAGATCCTTTTTGAGGAGGAACAGCGGTGGGTATACAGCTTGAATACCTGTGATCGAGGCCTGAACGACACCATACCATGGCTCTCAATAATTCGTTAATTCCATATCACAAAAAAGACATAGTTTTTCCTCTTTCTGAGTTTCAGATATACCACTATATAGTGAGAATCCATCCAATTAAGAGAGGTGATATCTATTTTATCATAGGAGTCCGCAGTCAATTCTCAGGACTAGACGAAAGCATCCTTGCAAAGAACTACAGTTACCATTAACAGACCACACATCATCACATTACATTTCTTTACTAGATGATATTTTTGACAAAAAGTGATTTTCAGTCACATATCCTCTTCTTTACTCTTTAAATATGGGGATTTTGGTCTATTTAGAAAAAATTATTTAAAAAGTATATCATATAATACACCTTTCATTTTATGAGTGGTAAACTCCCCTACATCGTCATGAAGTCTTTTTTCTATACCAATTACAATGAGTGATCTCACAACCTCTTAAAAGGCAAGCACTTCTGCCTGCGTTCGCAATACCGGGGCATGAAGGAAATAGTCAGCAAAAGCGCAGACAGGCCATCGTAAAGGTAATATTTCCTCTGTGACTCTAGACAAAATATCCAGCTATTATATAAGTATTTTACAACAAATGCACACATGCGGCTATTCAACCCAACCATGCACGTGTTGACAATTAACCTCCGTTTATAAGCTACGGCCAGATAACCATTCACATGTCTATTTGCTTTTAGGAACCTTAGTGGCACCAGCGCCCTGATTGAAATGAACTAAGGTCGCCTTTTAACTATTAAACACTGCGCACTCAAGACACTTCTCATAAGCACCTATTAGCCATACGCATGTGCTAGACATCCCCCTGCACAAGCATCGTGCATTGGCTGAAGAAACTACCTCCATATTTTATGATTAAAGGGAACTCACGATAGATCATTATGGGTCACTGAAAACCCCCACAAAAAGAGCCTTTTATAAGGTCGAAAGTGAATAAGCAATACTACAGCTTAAGCGGCTGGAACTCCTTAAATAAATATCCTTTATCTAGGCCACCGTTCTGTACGGAATGAATAGCATTAAATGCGAATTCCACTTTTGGGGTACCACACACCACCTCGGGATTCCACTAGGTAAAAAGACCGGTCAAACCAAGCGTGCAATACGATTTCTAACACCATGTGCTTTAACCCCTTCACTGCGGTGGCTATTCCGCCGCAGTGCTAAGGGGGCGGGGCGGCCGCATGCTGGTGACGGAACCGCTCCGTCACCAGCCGCGGTTGAGCTGTGCTGATGAAGGAGCGGTTCCGACATGGTCCCGCCCGCTCAATAGAACGACCAGCGCAGGCGCGGAATCCGAGCCGCACAGGCGCGGCAGCAGGGCCATGACGGAACCGCTCCATCATCAGCACAGCGCCACCGCAGCTGATGACGGAGCGGTTCCATCATCAGCGTGCAACGGGTTAAAAAAAGTAAAACATCCTATTGCTTTTGACCAATAAAGGAACGTGCACTAAGGATTTTCATGGCAATCCTTAGATTACTAAAATGAGCACATTAGGGCAGTGATCACATTCACATCAATATTCAATTACCAGTGCTCTTTCACACAATAACCCTCGTACAATACCATTTCCCGTGCCATAAGCAGGTAGCGACAACCTTACTATAGTCTGAACCCTATGATTGTATCTTCCAGCATTACTCAAATATTCCTACAAATAAGAATAGTACCGCATTTATATCGTAATGTACAAAATGTATCCATGATTTTTTGTCTATAGTGTCTTTTATCGCTCCCAGTTATAGACATTAGTACCTTCTATAACCCGTACATGAAGATGAGCGAATGGGCTCAGTGATGAAGCAGAGTAAATTTGCCCAACCTCCATAAGCTACCTCGAAGGTAGCTTACTTCGATTTGGTCCAGAAGGCGGCCCACAGACCCGTGAGGGCTACCACAACCGAAACATACTGACCTATTATCAGGCGCAGTGGGACATTGACACTTCCACTACAGAGCCCCCAATTCACCTTTTTAATCTTGACCCATTCTTGCCAAATAAAAGATTTAACGGAGGACAAGAGGCAATTTTAGCCTCACTCTTCACAGCACACCTTTGCACTTACTTTTCATAACTGTCGATAAACCAGACGGTCTACCTCCAGGTGGAAAATAAGTAGAACACTTGGAGAACCGAGCACTCAAGTGATAAAAGACCCAATTATGATACTACTCACTTAACAGAGCAGAGAATCAAGATATACAGCACTGTATGCTTAATGTGAATGAGGGTCTTCACCATACAAGAACCCTAGACCCTGGTAAGAACAGGACGTGTGATTCGTTCCCCTTTGATTTTTGACTATATCCTACGGAAGCCGAATTAATCTCTGCTTCTTCATCCCTCCTTTGATTAAAAAATGGCAGACTTACTGTCTCCATGGTGCTTTCCTGTCCCCGAACACTCTCCATCTGGCAAAATAGTTACCCAGCTCCACATGCTTTTGTTACTCCCAGGAAGCTGCTGATTTTTTCCATATGGTGTGGTCCTGAGATTTTTACGCAGCGGTACTGGAGGAATGTGGCCGCTGAACCCTCCATGATTCTGGGTCTGGAGCTCAAGCTCTCGCCAAAGGTGATGTTGCTGGGGGGGCTTGCTGGTGGCCAAGTGTGATATTGCAGTGCAATGGAAATCTCCCAGGCCGCTTACGCTAGCAATGTGGAGAAGAGGGGTGGATTGGTGTGCCCAACAAAAGAAACTGGTCTATGAAACCAGGGGCTGTCCGGCTAAGCATTCAAGGGTATGGAATAAGTGGTTTGAGGAGGGGGTGAATATGAACTCGATTTAGCAATGCTCCCGTAAGGAAAGAGATTATATTTTTGTATGGGGCTCTTCGTACTGTCAGGGTCATACATGCAATGCTGGTTACCCCCATCGGGGCTCAGGTTCATCAACAAATAAACGAAAATACGGTAAAAGAAGGCCACAACAGGATGGATATAGTACAGAATTCCTTTGAACTGCAGGAAAAAAATCAATACAGCACATAACCATGATAAGAGTAGCAAAAGGGAAGTGTTAATATTCCTCCAACAGGCACATATATATCTTCCAGTCTCTGGCATGCTCAAGTAAAAAAAAAATCCACAAAATATGCAATATTTTCTCTCTGTGAGGCAAAGAGAATCAATACAATGTTGAACATAGCTGAATAGGTTATAATCCTACTGGCGAACAACCAGCAATTACAGATTACAGAGATGGCAAATGTACAGCAGAGATAAGTGCTGAAAAAGCAACTGCTCTTTTTGGACGTTTCCAAGGGCATGGATTTCCAGGGGTAACACTAGTAATGACTGTGATACAACAAAAATCTGCATGTAGCACGCGACTCAGAAGCAACAGTACTTGGCATGGTAGTAAGTGAGGGTGGGAACAGCCACATGCAGAAAAGACAGAGTGCATGACAGAAAAGCAACGAAGAACAAAGATGGAGAGAAAAGCATATGTGGAAGCAAAAGAGACCTGAGAATTAAAGGAAAAAAATCGGAAGAGGTGAGAAAAGAGAAGGATATAAAACAGAAAGAAAAAAAAGACATCTACTTAGGATATGCAGTCCAGTTACCAATTCTTCTAAAACCAAAATTCAGTTCTCTTATTATACCCATTTACTTCTCACACTAATTTTACTTATCTTGTCTTCTGCTTTATTATGTTCATAACCAGAATGTCATTTAATTTTTTTCCAATTGTTAACTTCCATCCTCTATGTAGTCTGATGCTTTTACAATGAACTAAGATATTCAGAAGATTTGCCCATTCCTCACTATTCATGCTGCCAAATGCCTGTTTCTCACATTTGTCTTTTGCAACATGTACAGCTGCTTCTTGCTTTTTCTTGGCCTTCCTGAATACTACCGCACCGCTCTAAAATATATATTCAACTCCTCTATCCACCGCTTTAAACTTCCTTTCACTGCTTACTTCTATCGCTCCTTTTCCTGCCTATCCATTCATATTTCACACTGCTGTTTCCTCTCTATCATCTTTTAATTATCTACACTGATCTCTGCATAGGTCCCCTTCTCATAATCCGAGTGTTTTATTCTGTCTAAATTTGCTTTAACCCTTCATTTACCAATTGACGAATTCCGCTTGATCATTCTCTTTACATACCCCTAAAAAAATTAAACAACCTCCCTTGCCATAACATTTTAATCTTTCTGCCATACGATTAAAGAGCATGTCCTTTAATTGATACTGCTTTAACCTTGCTTCTCGTGTGATATGTCCTTATTTGACAGAATAGAAATAAGATGCGTAAAAAGGGTTAATCAGGAATGAATCATCACAACCAACTGGCTAGGGAAAGAGTAAGGTCTTAAAGGCCCTCTTAAAGTGATAATTAATTCAGAAGGTCTCCTACGTAAATAAGGGATGTGTTATACAGCTACTTGGACAAAATAGGATGGGTCACCCTGACAGCCCGCAATTAACCCAGAGACAACCAGCAGCTTGCTTCATGTAAACCTAAAAGGGCGGGATGGTAGACATGCCCCAAGTATTGCTCTGATATAAAAAAAACACCTTGCTTATCAACTACCTTGTGAAAGAAGCAAAGGAACTTGCATGGAATTCTATAGTCTTCTAGGAGCCAGAGGAGAGCAATTACCAAGTTGGTGAGCAGATACCCTTTCTTGTCTCAACTTAAAAGACAAGGAAAGTCATACAGACTTGTTTCAGACTTTCCAAAAAGAAGTCAACCTATTCACATAATCCTGCCTGGCATGTAAAATGGTGCACTCTACCAAAATTCAGTGAGTCAATGATAGAAAAAGTATGATCTTCGTCAGTACTGCATGATAGCAGTAGCAAGGGTAAGATACAGTATTCACTTAGAATAAAATCAAAGTTGAACGTCTGCTATAAAATCCTTCCTTCAGTGCATATTCGTACAGGGAGGGCTTTCAACATTTTATACAGAATGTCTTTGATCATCAGAACTGGTTAGTCAGTGAAGATTATTACCCTAGTATCTATAGGAAAAAGTTTACACACATTTTAATTCCTCCAACACAGAGGCCCAAAAAAAGAATGAAGGTCCAGAAGAGTAGCCTACTGTGACTTATTGTAATTCAACTGGAGAAGATTATTGGGTCACACACGAGTGCTAAACAAGAAAGCACAAATCAATTAAAATAGGAAGAGGATTGAAATATATTTTAATAGGAAACAGAATCATTAAAAAAAACACGAGAATAATGGGGGCTCTGACTTAGTTGAGTAAGAGGTAATTTAGCTTTAGTTTCGGGAAAACAAACCCACCAAATTAAAGGATGATCCAACCCCAACAACCTTATTGAGAGTTAAATTCAAAAGTTCTATTAAGTAGTAGACAATTCGAATAGGAATCTGCAGTCATCAGAAGATGTGCCAAATAATTTCCACAGATTCTATGCCTTACTCTAGCCAAAACTTGATCGACAAATTTACAGTTTTGAAGATACGGTTTCTCTTCAGCAATAGGTTGTTTAAAGAGATTTTGAATAAGTCTGATAAAAACCTGGCCAATCACCTAATTATGGCTTTTCTTCTAGAAATGAAATAAGAAAGATCTTCAAGAGGTCTGTGAGAACAACTGAGGAATGAATAGTAGCCAAAAGAGAACACTACTCAATCTATATTTTCTCAATGTCAGCTATCTCCAAAAACCCTTGTTCATGAAGGACTCTGGAAGATTTGACTGGCAGCTGGAGTGCAATATATTAAACAAATGACAAAATAAGTAAAACAAATATTCTTACAAATACTTACGTTCCACATGGTTTCCATCTGCTTTAGGCTTGTTTTGGTGTTCATGGTCCCCAGACTTTCCTGCATCATCATCAAGTAGGGGGATGTAATCACATTTCCCACAGGTTTCGCCAATTACATCATCATAGGGCTCTGCCTCCAGTGTGCTGATAAAGTCACGCTTGATCTCCGCCTCAATCTCTGGCGGGTTATCAGTCAGAGCATCTTCAAGGCTTAAATTTCTTTCAAAGTCTGCCATTTTCGTCTGACAGCCGAATCTAGAGGGAAAACAAACGTAGGTTGTCTTTTGTGCAGTGTGAAACGAGTCAAAACCATCATAGCATGAAACTGTACAACAAAGTGTCTGGAAAGAATCCTCTACAAACAGACTACTAATCAACCATCTGCCATAAAATGCTTGCACACCATGTCAGGGTAGAAGCAATGGTTACCCAAATCCAATCACCCGAGATTCAAACTTTGGTAACATTTTCTTCTTTACAACACATGCAACAATACAAATATTTAGACATGTACACTGCTTCCTTGATGCAGAAATCACATTAAAAATGCCACTCCTTTGAGGTACAAGCACAATAAGAAATCATACCACACAATACCGCCACTTGCCAGTTTCAGGATTGTGCCCACAAAATAAACAGTGTGGCCCAGAAACAAAATATGCTCTCTCACGAGGAGCTACACAAACCCAAGTTCAAACAGAATGCAAAGTAGTGGCCCAAAAACATTAGGAGCAAAATCCTAAAAAAAATGTTTAAGCAGGGTAATGTTTCCAGCAAATAAGAAGAAATGCAATTGCTAGAGCTCTGTAACTCTAATAAGAGGCCCAATAACTCTAGTTGTTACTAAGTGGACTTCTAATGAGCAAATTCAGCCCTGACTATAGCTTGACAATCACAGCATTAAATGAGATTAAGATTCAGTCATTTGGCATCACTGTAAAACCATTTTAAAAATCTCAGTCAAGACATACCTCATATTTTTCCTTTTTCAGTTGAGATAAACCGTCAACCCAGAAACCTAATGTCATGGTTCAAATGATACTTCAACTATTTTAAGGAAAAATTAGCGTGTATGTAGGAACATGCTCCTGTGCTGATGAATAAAGAAGGCGAGGAAGGGAACAATCAAGACTTTCGCATAATTCAATAAAAGTTCACCAATTTCAAGATTCAGAAGATCTTGGAACCAAAATTCTCCACAGTCAAACAGACTAATACAGGAATTTCTGCTAGGACTTTTTAGAATTTACATTCCACTTAAAAAACCACCAATTTCTTGGCAATTAAGCACGGTTTTAACACAGCGCTTCAGAAGGCCTTTTGAACCAACCCACAAGACTGAACTAAAGTATCTATCATGGAAAATGGCTCTTTTATTGTCCCTTACGACAGTCAGTAGAATTTCAGAAATTTAAGCCTCACGATAGAGTCCATATTTAAAATTTCAAGGTGGCAAGGTATTTTAAGGACTAATCCTGGTTTCATTTCTAAGGTTCCAACAGACTTCCACCTTAACGACCTGTTGTTCTAAACACTTACTTAAAAAAAATGTCTAATCAGGCGGAAAGAGAATGCATCTCAGTCTGGTGCTGGGGTAAACAGATTGTGAAAGACCTGTTACCATAATTACGTATGCAAGCTTGGGGGAAATAGACAAGTTTGAGCTCCAGCTAATATAGGCTGGATGCAATTTCACAGTCCAAAGCACCTTCAAAACAAACTCTCAAGATAATTACCTTCAGTAATGCTCTTTCTGGTGGATGCTCTAACTGCAGATGCCTCACTTTTCATATATTCCCATACCCCAGACTGGATCCGTAAGATTTAAAAAACATTGCTCCCACACGCTGGTAGGTGGTGCCATGCAGCTCAGCGTTTGCTTAGTTTCGTCCCAGAAGTGACTATGGAGTTCCATACACGTGCCACCCTTGTGTGTCGACATCTGCTTCTTGAGTCTAACACCCTCAGATGCAGAGTCCAGAAATAAAAAAAGTTTCTTACCTGTACACTGCGATTGTCCAGTAATGATATCTTTTACAGATTTACATGCTTGTATCAACCCTCGCCATCATGGTGCGAGTCCCACGGTAACACCAATATAGGCAGTGCTAATACATAAGCATTAGGAATCACATTGAGAACAATAGACATTGTTACCCAATTCACGTTTTAATGCAACCAAACTTCAACCAATCAGAGTAGAGACCCTGAAGCATTCACCCCCTGCAGAGCCACCATACCTCAGATTTCCAGCATGAGGGCAATTTATTTAAGGAAAATAAGAGGTATAATATCACAATACTGGAGAGCCACAGTGCACGGTTAAGTGACTTATTTTTTCTCCTGTATTGTCCCTTTCAAAGATTCAAATGCTTGAATTAGACTAGTAAGCAGTACAACAGCAAAAATGGTGGTGGATAAGGCAAACTTTGCACCATGAGAAACCAAACTTCAAGATCAACCTCACTTGTATAAATTTACCATAAAGATGTGAAAAACATTGCAGAAAAAAACAGATATATATGCATACAAAAACCACTATAAACCTACAGTATATGAAGATAAAAATTGTGTACCTCTATGAAACCGGTAACTCAATATTGCCTGCCCAACAGGGGCATTCACCTTTTCTAAATAATACAGCCAATAGTGCTTTGTGACAGTGGGCATTAGCCCACCTCGCCGCCCTGCAAATGTGTGGCTATGAAACATTTGCAAACAGGGCTGAAGATGCAGCAACCCTTCTTGTAGAATGTGCTTTCACCTTCACATTCAATGGTCTTCCTGCTTTTTCTTGGCAAAAGGTTATGGCTGCAGACACCCAACAAGCAATAGCAGCCTGTGATAACACTTGACCCTTTCTCGGTGGAGCAAATGAAATCAAGAGTTGAACTGATTTTCTAAAAGTCTTTCTTCTAACCAAGTGGAATTTTAGATATCATCTTACGTCAAGAGAGTGGTAAGTCCCTACCCGCTGCGGAGGAAGGCTTTCTGAAGAATGTTGGTAACACAATGGGTTTGTTCAGGTGAAACTAGGTTGGCACTTTTGGAATTAACTTAAGATTAGTTCGTAATAGGCCTCTCATTCTGGAATTGTAAGTATGGTTCATGAACTGTGAAGGCGTGAATCTCCGATTCCTCTAGCAGAAGTGTCAATAGAAAAGCCACTTTTCACAAAACATATTTCAGGTCTGCTTTATGAATTGGTTCAAAAGGACTTCTCATGGGACTGCTGAGTTGCCATGCCACAGGGGGAATCTTAAAAGGTGAGTAAACACTAAAAAGCCCTCTCATGAACTCTTTAATCAGTCTGTTGGACGATAACGAGAGTTCCCTCGTTTCCCTCCAAATCTGAGATTAGCTGCTGGATGGACCTTTAAGGAAGAATGCGCTAGTCCGGACTTTGCAAATGGAACAAATTAGGAAGTATCCACTTTGAAGCAGGAGAAAGTGGGTGCTGATTATTAGTGAAACACCAGGATCAAAATCTCTTCCATTTTACCATATAACTTGTAGTTGTTGTGTCCACACAAGAGGGCTGGAGAAGAACGAGTTACTTACCTTGGTAACAATGTATCTGTAAGAGAAATAGGTTAGTTATAGATTCCTTACCCTAGAGTTACCCCCAGGCGTCAGACTGTATCCAGAGAATTTTTTCTTAGCAGTACCCCTGCGCGTCGGTAGGTGGCATCTGGCGGCTCCGCATCAGTCGTCAGCATCGTAGTCACCGGGATGATGTTGCAGTGCCTGCTTAGACGCCGCCCCTGCGCGCTGACGTCAGTTATGACACGACTTTCCATGCCAGAAGCGCAGAGCCATGAAAGACACTGACCACTGGTGCGCCACAACTAGGGCCCTGTAAGGGAGTCCTTATCCCTAGAAGTTAGTTCGCAGAGCGGGGAGGATGGGTGGGGCGTTAAGGAATCTACAACTAACATATGTCTTACAGATACAGCTTTACCCAAGGTAAGTAACTTGTTCATCTGAAAGACAGTTATAGATTCCTTACCTTAGAATAGATACCCCAGCAATATCCACCCCAGAGGAGCGTCTGTGAACCAAGTTCACACCAGAAAGTCCTGGAGGACAGAACAGGCAAAAAATAGCCGTCCCTCTGGACTTGGCTGTCCAGGCAGTAATGTCTGGTAACAGTGTGCATAGATGCCGATGTTGCCACCTGGCAGACATCAAGGAGTGGGACTCCACGTGCCAATGCAGTAGTTGCTGCCCTAGCGCTAGTGGAATGAGCACGCAGCCCCAGTGGAAGTTCCTTTTTCGCTAAAGCAGAACAGATTTTATTACAATGGACAACCCATCAGGAGATGGTACGCTTTTTTGGACAGCCTGACCTTTCTTGGCACCCACATAGTCAATGAAAGAGTTGATCATCTACCCTGAAATCTTTTGTGCTGTCAAGGTAGAAGGACAGCACACGTTTAGGGTCCAGACGGTGGAGTCTCTCCTCCTCACTGGAAGGGCGCGGAGGCGGGCAAAAAGGTAGGAAAGTGATAGTTTGTCCTGGATGATAAGCTGTAACCAATTTAGGAAGGACCAAGGGTCTAGTCTTAAGCACCATTTTGTAAGGATGCACAGAGAAGAAAGGGGGCTCAGAAGAAAGAGCCTTAAGCTCACTCACCCTGGAAGCAGAGGTGATGGCAACAAGAAAAGCAGTTTTCAGGGTAAGGAACCTGAAAGGACAGTTGTGAAGATGCTCAAAGGGAGCACACATAAGTTAAGTTAAAACAAGATTCAAGTCCCACTGGGGCATTATGAAAGAAGATGGAGGAATGAGATTAATAATGCCCTTACGAATCTGTTTACAATAGGGGACTTGAATAAAGAGGGCTGATCTGTTAGCAGAAGGAAAGCAAAAATAGCTGCAAGATAGCCTTTTAGAGTGCCCAGAGCAGAGCCCTGCTGGGCAAAATAAAGTATGAACAAAAGAACCTCAGAAAGAGGGGCAGAGAGGGGATCCACAGACTTCGCTGTGCGCCATGGCACAAATGTATTCCATCAACAGGAGCATACCGTTTTAGTGGAGGGACGCTTGGCTGCCAAGAGGACGTTACAGGCTTCGGGCGGAAGGTCAAAAGCTGTCAACTGTCACCACTCAGTCTCCACGCAAGGAGGTGGAGCTGGACAGGTTTGGGTGGAGGACCGTCCCCTGCTGCTGTGACAGAAGCTCCAGGTACCAGACTCTTCATGCCTAGGCCAGAACCACAAGAATGACTTGGGCCCGGTCGAGCTTGATCTTCTTCAGCACTCGGGGCAGAAGTGGTACAGGCAGAAAGGTGCACAGGAGGCCACAACTCCACTCGTGACGAATGACCTCGCTGAGCGAGTGCCGCCTTGGAAACTCCAATGTGCAAAACTGCTGACATTGCGCATTCTCTTCGGTGGCAGACAGATCTAACCACGGCTCTCCCCACCGCTGAAAGAGACCTTGCACCACCTCCGAGTGAAGACGCCATTCGTGATCTACCAGGTACCAACGGCGGAGTTCGTCCACCCTTGCGTTCAGAGAACCTGCCAGGTGTTGAACCACCAGGGTCATGTCCAGATGTTCCAGCAATGTCCAAAGGCGAAGAGCCTCTTGACATAGGGTCCACAACCCCACCCACCTTGTTTATTGCAGTACCACATGGCGGAGGTGTTTTCTGTGAACACATGCACCACCTTCCCCTTGAGGAAGGGAAGGAATGCCTTCAGTGCCAGGCGGATTGTCCAAAGCTCCAACAGGCTGATGTGGCCGGCCTCGAAGACCCAGGGCACCCAGCCGAGTCGGTAGGGCCCCGAAGGTGCACCGGCAGAGTCGGCCTGCCCAAATATGCTGTGAAGCGCTTCAAAGACAGCTCGAAGCTGGGGTGGACGCTCCAGCAAAAGGAGGGAAGTGCGGAGTCGTCCCAGAAGCGGGCTCCGAGGCAGAGCCAGAGAGCAACTACGCTCCGGGTCCCGCGACAGGGAGGAAGGCGTAGAGCGACAGTGCGTCTTCTTGTGCTTCGACCGGAGGGGCGCGAAGACTTCGAAGAGGAATGGTGAGGAGTCCGCGACCTTCCTCTCGATGGGGACCTCGAATGGCGCGGAGTGGACTGCGGGCCTCCAAAAGCTTTCGGAACCGTTACCGCAAAGACTTCGGGTTCATGGCCCGGCAGTCGGAGCATGACTTTGGATCGTGGTCACACTTCAGGCACCAAAGGCACACGATGTGCGGATCGGTGACTGACATCAACTTGTGACAGGAGTCACAGGGATTGAAGCCAGTACGACGATGGGACATCCCTAGTGCACCAGGAGTCAAAGACAAAAGTTGAAAAAGGGTTAGTCAAAAAATGACTAAGGGGCACGCTCTCTACGGATCTGCGCTGGGTGCCGTGGAAAAAGAGAGAACGGATGACAGCCCGCAGGGGCGGCGTCTAAGCAGACACAGACATCAGCCTGGCAACCACGACGCCGGCGACAAATGCGTAGTCGAAAGCCGCCACCTACCAACATGCAGAAGTACTGCTAAGAAAAACTTTCTCCGGCTCCAGTCTGACGCCTGGGGGTAATTCTAAGGTAAGGAATCTATAACTACAGTCTTTCAGATTGCTATGTCCAAGCAGTCGCCAGTGCCCACTCCACAACGTATGATACATATGGCCACATCATGACATTCCTGGATGGCTTGAGGCAGGTTCGCCTGAAATTCCTCAGGAACTGCTGGTAAGATCTCACCAACTATGTCCCATAAGGAATGGGAATACCTCCCTAGCAAACTGTTGCCATTAACTGACCTGAGGAGTAGGATGGCTGAGGAAAACATCAGTTTCCCGAATGCGTCGATTATTTTGGACTTGGTCTTCAGTCATAGGGAATGAACTGGGGTTTACTCCACTGGTGGAAGCCTGAACCACTTGACTTACTGGCGTATGGAGTTGGTCAAGATATCATTGTCACCTGGCGACAGACTGTGGCGCCTGGTGCCAGACGGTGGCACCTAGCAAATTGTCTATTCACCAAAAGGCAGGAACAACCTTAAAAAATGTGACCATCTGGGTGTCACTCAAAGCTTCACTGAATGGTAGTAGAGGCTCAAATGTAGTCTGTTCATTTTGTAAACCTTCTATTAACACATTAGATTGGACTTCCATAGTTGGCAGTTGCAAATCTAATACTTCCGCTGCCCATTTCATAACCATTGCAAAAGAGGCACTCTTCCGTTGATGGCCAAGGGGATAACACAATCCAGTGTTCGGGAAAGTGTTCGAACCACTGGCTTCCCGAAAGTCCATGTAGAGATTGTCCTCATAGTACGGTGTGAAAATAGTCCCCAATCTCCACTGTTATCACCAAAGGCTGTCTAACTCGGATCACAATCCGTACCTAAAAGTTGTTGGAGTGTGGTTCTGATGCAAAGACATGGTTCTGACTGAGTCAGATTGACCTTGGACCAGGTGCATTATCACAGCATCAGAGAGCTACCTAGTTCTGGGCAATGATTAATTCGGCTCAGAGTCGAACAGAACTATTGGGACAGGGTCTTTCTCTGGCACCAGTGTTGATGTTAAAGAGATGGGCAAGGCTTGTGTTGCTGGATTGGAAGCAGCCTTAGACACTGGGGCGGCACCCGACACGAAGCAGGTTCAGGAGAAACAGTGGGAGAGCCTGTAGAGGTACCCCAATTAGAGGTGTCTGTGGATCATTTGGGCCCACAGGCATGCCAGAAGGAGCCAAAGATTTCCCACAAGTCCTCCTTGAAGGCCTCAATCAGTTGTGTTATTGCCAATGGCCCCAGAAGGGAACCCGGAGCAAGAACAAGAGGCACCCTGACGTCCTCATAACTTCTCGGGCTGAGAGTAGTGGGACTGGGACAAGTCCTGCTTGGCTTACTTGTGCTTCCGCTTCAACTTGATAGAAGACTTGGACAGCAACGAGGACCTGTCATGGAAAAGAGCTTTGAGAGTGGAAACAGGTCCACGCCCTCGAGTTTGAGCGGAACTGCCGAGACTTCTTTCAGTGTTCGTGACTTACAGCTTTACTTTGATTTCGTAGATCACCTTCAGACTCATAAGGGCACACTCACAGGATTTGGAGTCGTACCTTGAAAACGAACACGAGAGACTCGTGGGGGTCTGTCACAGACATTGGTTGGTGACCATTCCTAAAAGTTTTAAACTAGAATTGTAAATGGAAAAAAACATGTCCACTGGCGAGAGAGATGTTGGGAGCAAGCTCCAGACTCGTGTATGAAGACATGGTAAGAAACCCTTACATTGACATGCAGAGGTAACCGTTATATGCAACTTCATAGTCACTTCGGAGGTGGAAACAGAGTACATTCAGACCCACGCAGCAACACTTGACAACACATGGGAGCAATGTGGTTTAAATCTTCCAGAACTAGTCTGATGCATGAGGATATCCTACAGGTGAGGAATCTACAGTAAGAAGTATTCATCAGAATGAATCCTTTTCGGCATCTAATGGACAGATCTTTAGCACAATCGATCAAAACTACAGCAACATGTGGGAGAGGTGGTGTCCCTGCCAATTATAAAATGATGTGAGACAGGCAAGTTACTTCAATTCGGCAACGCCTTATCTGGTAGAGACACGATCTAGCCGCAGATTCCTTACCTGTGAACTTGCCAGGCGTTAGACTGGATCCAGAAGATTTTTCTTGAGCAATACCCCTGTGCGCCAGGAAGGTGGAGCCAGTAGACTACACTTGCCGCCATCAGCGTCATTTCAGTTCTCGTGATGTCTGGGTCGTCTTAACAAGGCACCACCTCGGCGTTCTGGCATCAGTATTTTTCACAGCTTTCCACACCAAAAGCACAGAACCGTGAAGTTGACTGACAATGATGTGCCTAGACAAGTAGGGCCACGAAGGAGAACATCCCTGACATGAAGAACTGATCCACAGTGCAGGGAGAATGAGTGAGTCGGTAAGGAATCTGCAGCTAGATCATGTGTCTACCAGATAAGGCATTACCGAAGGGAAGTAAGTTGTCCATCTGATAGAGACATCTAGCTGCATATTCCTTACTTATGACCAGGTACCCAAGCAATACCATCCCCGGAGGGACTTTGAAAAAGTTTAAACCAGAAAGTTTTGTAGGACTAAACGACCAAAGAACCCTTCCCTACGGACCGAATTGCCCAGGCAAACATGCTTGGCAAATGTGTGCTGGGATGCCCGCGTAGCTGCCTGGCAGATGTCTAGGACCAGGGCACCACGATGGAGAGCAGTGGTGGCTGCCTTAGCTCTAGTAGAATGAGTCTATAGGCCTTCAGGAGGCGGTTTCTTTGCCAAAGCGCACAAGGTCCTAATGTAGAGGATAACCCATGGGAAGAAGGTCCTCTTCTGAACAGCACATCCCTGCTTTGCTCCAGCGTGCCCCACAAAGAGATGGTTGTCCACCCTGAACTCTTTAGTGCATTAATGTAGACGTTGTTCTTCCTTAGAAGGTGGAAGAGGAGCACAGAAGGTGGGCAAGGTGACAGACTGCCCTAGGTGGAAAGGTGTCATCACTTTTGGCAAAAAGACGTTGAATAGGAAGATGGTCAGGGAAGGAGACAGACAAGAAAGTGACTGCAACTCGCTCACTCTCCTTGCAGAAGTTATTGCAACTAAAAAAGTTGTCTTCCAGGTGAGCAGCTGGAGGGGAGGCTCAAAAGGTGCACACATTCGACAAAAGAGGACCAAGTTAAGCTACTATTGTAGCATGAATAAAGGTGAAGAGGTAAACAAATGTGTAAGCCCCTTCAGAAATCTATTTACAATTAGGAACTTGAATAGCAACCTTTGGTCTGGCTACCATAGAAAGGCAGAAAGGGCTGAAGGGTAACCCTTTAGAGTGCTTAGAGCAGAGCCCTGCTGGGGAAGAAATAAGATAAAAAGGCGAATGGCAGAAAGGGAGGTAGACTGAGTGTCAATAGACTGTTCTGTACAATATTTACAAAAAGGTTGCCATCGGCAGGCATTTATCGCCTTTGTGCCAGAATCACTTAGCATTTGACCTTCCTCCTGAAGTATGCGATCAACTGTCACCACTCAATCTCCACGCAAGGAGGCGGAGGATTGACAGGTTCGGGAGGAGTACCCTCTCCTGCTACCGCAACAGAAGATCCCTTTGAAGGGGCAGACTGATCCAAGGATCGATGCTTATTTGCAGAAGCTCTGGCAACCAGAATCTCCATGCCCAGTCCGGAGCCACAAGAATGACTTGGAACTGGTCGCTCCTGATCTTCTTGAGCACTCTGGACAGGAGTGGAATGGGCAGAAAGGAGTATAGGAGGCCTGAGCTCCACTTGAGATGAAAAGGCGTAGCCGAGTGAGAGACGCCTTAAAAACTCCACTATTCAGAACTGCTGACATTGGACATTCTCTTCGAAGGCAAACAGATCTAACCAAGGGTCTCCCCGCCGCGGAAAGAGTCCTTGTGCCACCTCCAGATATAGACGCCATTCGTGATCTGCTATGCACAGACGGCTGAGTTAATCTGCCCTGGCGTTCAGGGAACTGGCCAGGATTTGAACCACCAGGGAAATGCCCTGTTCCAGCCACGTCCAGAGACAAAGGGCCTCCTGACAGAGGGTCCACGATCCCACCCCGCCTTGTTTGTTGCAGTACCACATAGCAGTGGTGTTGTCCGTGAACACCTGAACCAGCCTTCCCTTGAGACGGTAAGAAGGCTTTCAGTGTTAATCTGATGGCATGAAGCTCAAACAGGTTGATGTGGAGCCCGGCTTCCAAGGGAGACCAGGGTACTCTGATTTCCACCTGCCCCAGATTTGTTGCCCCATACCAGAAGTGACATGTCCGTCAACACTGAGATCTTGGTGGGGAAAGGAGAGGGTTCTACCTGTGGCCCATTCACGGTTTGTCAGCCACCACTGCAGATCTTGTGCAGTTCCCTCCGAGATCTGAACCAAGTTGGTGAGATTCCATTGATGCTACACCCATTGG
Organism: Lissotriton helveticus; assembly: GCF_964261635.1. Lineage (NCBI taxonomy): Eukaryota > Metazoa > Chordata > Amphibia > Caudata > Salamandridae > Lissotriton > Lissotriton helveticus. The sequence continues at coordinate 341,451,967 of NC_136071.1, read as the reverse complement.
AACTTCAGGTCCCACTGCAGAGCCAGCACGTGCTATTTGGCAGGATTCTCTGGCAGGATGCAGGAGGCCATGAGGTCCAGTAGCCTCAGAGTTAGTCTCACCGAAATCCAGGATAAAGGCTAAAACATCGGTATCATAGCCTGAATATCCTGGACTCGCCGTTCAGGAGGATAGGCCCGAAACTGCACCGTGTCCAGAACAGTTCCAATGAAAGGGAAGGATGTGACTCCAGCACTTTTCTAGTGAACCGTAGTGAGTGCAGGAGGCTCGCCGTAGTCTGGAGGTGAGAGGCAACCGCCTGAGGTGAGCACGCCTTCAACAGCCAGTCGTCGAGATAGGGGGAATACTGAAACTCCTGTTCTCAGCAGATGAGCTGCAGCCACCGTCATCACCAAGGTGAACACCTGAAGGGCAGTGGTGAGGCTGAAGAGGAGCAGGGTAAACTGAAAATGCTTGCAGCGCACCATAAATAGCAGGCAGCGGTGATGCGCAGGCAGGCCAGAAATATGGAAAGAAGTGTCCTGCAAGTGCAACGCTACCATCCAGTCTCTTGGGTCAAGGGCAGACAGAACCTGAGCAAGAGTGGGCATCTTGAACTTCTCTTTTCTGAGGAAGTAGTTGAGGGTTCCGAGGTCGAGGACAGGACAAAGGCCTACGTCCTTTTCGGGGACCAGAAAGTAGCGAGAATAGCAACCACAGCCTATTTCTGGCACCAGGACCCTCTCTATGGCCCCCTTGGCTAAGTGTCGTGACTTCATCTCGAAATAAAGCAAGGTGATCCCCCGTCAGCCAATTGAGACTACCCCTCTCTACATACTAAAGGGATGGCGTAACCCCTTCTGACTATATGTGGAACCCACCTGTCAGAGAAGATGTCCCGCAAGTGGTGGAGTTGATGGCATATCCTGCCACCAACTGGACGCCCATGATCTGGGAGGATCGGACTAGAAGGATTTGGAGGAGGAAGGGAACTTTGTAGCCTGACCTCTGGCTGCCCGACCAACGGGGTTGGGGCAAGCCACGCCCACAGCCACGCAGAGGTTGTGGAACTTGCGCGGTCCTCTGGCAAGGATAGGGCTGGCACAGCTGGAAGCGCCTTCCATAGCCATGAAAGGAGTGAAAGGCAGACGCAGGATGAGATGACACAGAGAGGCCCAAGGACTTAGCCGTAACCCGCGATTCCTTGAAACGCTCTAGTGCAGCGTCCGCTCCATCTCCGAAGAGACGAGAGCCAACAAAGGGCATGTCCATAAGGTTGGTTTAGACATCCCTAGAGAGGTCAGACGTTCTTGGCCACGTGTGGCACCCAACGGCCTACTGTTGAAGAAATCGCTCTGCCCAGCAAGTGTCATGTCAAGGCCAGAGCGTATGGTAAACTTCGCTGCATTTCTCCCGTCTGCAACAGCTTGGGAAAAGACGCAGAGCAGATCAAAGCACAGGCTCCGCAGAACGAAGACTCAAATGTCAAGACTCCTCAGTTGCGCTGGGTGACGGACGATGTGATGTCAAAGCACGTTTCGACTTCTTGTAGTTCTTACCTGACCGTTTCAAGGACTTCAAATGGTGGAATTAAGACTTGGAGCCCCCGGTGCAGTGCTCGGACCTTCCTCTCCACTGGGAACAAGACCACTGAGGAGACCTCTGAGGCACCTGATGCAAGGCCGAAACCAGCTTTAGGGACTGCTCCCTCAAAGCTTTAGGAGGCATGACCCGGCAGTCAGAGCACGACTTAGGGTAGTGGTCGCGCTCCAAGTCCTAAAAACACATGAAGCAGGGATCCGTGATCAGCATGGAGCAGTGACAGGCACTGCACAGTTTGATTCCCAAGGGCTTTTTAGACATGATGGAACCTACACACCAATGAAAAAATGTTGACAAAAAGTTTAAAAAAAACAAAAGTCTGTCAAAAAAATGACAGGGGGTAGCTCTCTTCAACGGGCTTGTGCTGGCTGGAGCAGAAAGAAAAGAACTGGTGTCAGCGTGCCGAGGTGGCGCCTATATAAATGACGTGGCCATCACAATGACGGAGATGCATGCGGAGTTGACGGCAAGCAGGGGTACTGCTCAAGAAAAAGTCTTCCGGATCTAGTCTGATGCCTGCGAAATTCACAGGTAGGGAATCTGTGGCTCGATGTCTCTATCAGATGTTAGTAAAGTAAGAATGGTATTTAATCTGGTGGTTAATATTTTGGAATCAGAGTTCAGGAGAGACATGGGTCAAATAAGTTCTGCAATCAGTGGTATTGTTATCCTTTTCCAGGAGTCCAGCTGTCGTTGCCTCAGACGATGAAGCCAGAGTTTGGTTGTGGAGTCGGATTTATTTGAAAATCTCCAAGTAGAATGAAACCAGTTTATTTATCAATATTTTATAAACTTTAGATGTTATGTTATCATATGAGCAGTGTGAACAGTGATGTGTCTGGGGAGGTGTTCATAATACAGTAAAAGTCCCCGTTAACAATATTAACTGGACCTAGAAGATTAGCAGCTTTACAGTTACATCTGTAAAGAATTTAGAATGATCAGAATAAGGGCATATAAAGAGGAGGGTTAACACATTTCTCCCACACACAGAAATAATTTGTGCAAATACCCAGCGGCCCTCTTAATTAATTCTATAAGAATAGGTTTGCAATTACTATCAAAATCATAACAGTGAAGCCACTTATACCAGTAGACACTGAGGAGCTCACAGCAACATTATGGATATAGTTTATCATTTAATGCATTTAGATAGCAAGGTCTTGTTTGATTCAGTCACCGTGAGGTGTGTTTCCTGGATGCATAAGATGACTGATTTAGAGTACAAGATATCCCCAAACTTCCGACAAAGTCCTATCTCTCTTAATCCCCTTCCTAATACCATTCACTTTCAAGTTTAGCATTTGAACCCTTGCAAATTAAAGTAGTAAATATGTGAGCTCAAAATAATTTTGCCAATGTAATAAATTCTGTTGCTAAATTTGTCTGGCATTCCTCCCCATAACGCAGCTGAAATTTCCCACATTGTTGCTTGCTTTCCCAGTATTTAAAATGTATCCTCGATTCTGATGTAAAGCACAGCCATTTTGACCACCTCGTCCTTTACGATTCCCCTCATCAACCAGGTGCTCGATTGTTTTTACAGATTTGGATCCTCAACAGACATTTTTCCTGCTACGTTGCAATAAAGTCTCCTCCTTCTCTCACAGTTGGTGCACTATGTTGAAAATGCTTTGTTATTTTCTGGGCAAATCCCAAGTGTTAAAAATCGCTCGTGTAGCCCCAGTACTGAAGAAGCGTTCACGGAATCCTGAGGATTTGACTATTGATCGACCCATTCCCCTACTGTCTTATTCGGCTAAGTTATTAGTAGGGGGAGTCTTTACACAATTAGACGACCATGTAGGACATATTAATCTTCGTGATCTGCTCTAAGTAGATTTTTCGTGATTATTGTGGCTGCACTGGATAAGCTGTGCAGCTGCATTGATTTTGCTGTACAAGATACAATCATTTTGTTGGATTTGTCTGCAGCGTTTGATACCGTAGATCATAATATTTTGCTGTCTAGGTTTAACTCCTTAACCGCAGCGCAAATTCTGCTGTCGTGTGGGAGTTCTGAGTGGGCGGGGCTGCGTCGGCCAACGGACGTGCGCAACACTAGCGAGGTAGTGCTCGCGACGGCCGTTGGCCGACGGGAGCACTGAAGGGCTAACAATATTGGCATCAAGGAACCAGCCTTGACATGGTTTGGTGATTTTTGTCTAATAGATCACAACAGGTTTCTCTTTCTTACTGCGCTTCTTCGGTCAGACCTCTAACCTATGGAGTTCCTCAGGACTCAATTTTATCTCCACTTCTCCTTAATCTCTATGTGCTTCCGAGTGGCCACCTCACCTAAGCATTCAATTTTGGTCTTCCCATGTAAAGCAACAACAAGCAAATCAATTAAAAAATTACAGGCGATGGTAAAAGTTGTGCCATTAATTTCCATGATTGAGCAACGTTGAAGCTGGTTATATTCGCCACTGTGGAAAGATGGGGTTAAAAGGCCATTTAGGCCCTCTCCTATTTTTGAACTATACTTCTAGCATCCTCACTTTGCTAGAACAAACTCTCCATGCAAACCTGTCCAAAAAATCATGATGTCTCGCTCGACTCTGCTCTCTCTATACTTGTTCGCACCTTCTTTTTACAGCCTTATACCCTAAAAAGAATTCTCCCTATTTTTAAGTGGAATTTAGCGGCAGAGCGCATGCGCTGCTTGCTCTGCGAGGCATGCTGTATTGGAGTATGCACTGGAAGCCCCGCCCAGTCTCCACCCATATTTATCATTGGTTTGTGTCAATGCCCTTCCTATATGCTAGCTTCTGATTTGTAAATAGGCTTTTAAGTCTTCTCCCCCCCCCCTCCCCCCCCCCCCCCCCCCCTTGGTACCACCTTGTCTTCATTTATAACCTCCCATGAGGACTGGTCCTTTTACTTCTGTTACATGGTACATCTTCTTTAGTCTGGAAGAACTATTTTATTTAATGCCTTTCTCCCCTTTGGTATCGCTTTGTTCGACCTAGGTTGGCAGGATAATCCCAGACGTGGGTCCCTTGCTTACTCTACCACTGGATTCAAGATAGCCTGGTTGATGAGGATTATGAATCCGAAACCGGTCCCAGGATGCTAGTTTCCGGTCCAGGGAAGACATGGCTTGGCAGTTCGGGCTGGACTGTTCCCATGAGGCACAGGGTCAGAAAGATTTGCATATGGCCATGTCTGAACTGGGGTGGTGGAGTGAGCTAAAGAATGGTAATGGATTAAACCCAGATCAGTTGACTGGGGGTGAGTGTTTGATTTGCTCAAACGCTCCGTCCATCATCCCCGTTGGTATCGCTTTCTCCTGCTGCAGGCACGACATGGTTTCACTTTTAAAGCAACCCAGGACAATCGCGGGCGCTTCTTTTCAATGAAATAATGTTAATGTTAGTCAGATTTATAAAGCGCTCTATCACCCCACGCTGGCGCTGAAAGTACTAGCTTAACCATGTACAAAGGTTGCAGTAAAAAAGCATTTGCTGGCAAAAACGGGCGTATGCCACACCGTTAGGAAAGAGCCAGGTCTTTCATTTTTTCCTAAATTGCAAAAGAGCTTCTATTTGTCTGAGGCTATTTGGTAGCGCATTCCACAACTTGGCGGCTGCCAAGCTGAAGGTTCTTCCTCCTAGTTTTTATTAGTTTGGCTGAGGATGAGCACAAACTTCCGGGAGGAATATACCAGATAAACTTGTGCTGCAATGGTTTAGGCCCCATCCCATAAAGGGCCTTAAAGACTACACTCAGTCACTTAAACTGAATCCTCTGTGCCACGGGGAGCCAATGAAGTTCATTGAGGGCCAGAGAGGCTGATTGTCTGCGTGATTTCCTAAGGGCTAACTTGGCCGCCATCGTCTGACTTCTCTGAAGTCTCTCTATTAAGTACTTCGGGACCTCCAGCAACAAAGCGCTGCAGTAATCCAACAGGCTCACGACCACGCTTCTGACTATTTGTGCCCTAGTTGCATCTGGTAGCATTGGATGGATCTTCCTTAGCACCCTTTTTAGGGAGACACTGGTTACAGCCGTTTTGTTCGCTTGGGATTCTAAACTCAGTCTATCATCAATTACTTCTCACAAATTGCCTACCGCCTTAGTCAGCGTTAGTGGCTTGTCCACTGGCAATGGCCAAATATTTGTCTGGAGTGGACATGAGAATTTCTTGGCTGAGCAGCATACAATTTCAGTTTTCTCCCTGTTGAATTGCAGAGAGTTATCTTTAAGCCAGCGTACAGTTTCCTGCATACACGCATGGACATTTTCCAGAGAGGTTGATTGGTCTCCCTCCAGCGACAGGATGAGCTGAGTGTCATGTAGGTCTTGATAAAAACGTTAGTCTTCACCTACGTGTTCCACATCTCCGTTTCAGTATTTCCTTAGGTGAAGATGGGCATGCGTCGCTCAGAGGGTGGCGAAATGATTTACACAAAACCGGTCTAGCCACAACCCGAAACTCCTGGCCCACTTATCGAAGCCTTGAAGTGAAATTACGAATTACATAATTACATAATTCTACTAATGCTACTTTGTAATGTAGCAGCAGTAACTTCTCAAAACTGCTCACTAGGGACCTCTAGAAGCAGCTTGCTGTACTGCACCTAGTCATGCAGTGCTGGTGCCTTGCTCACTAGGCAAGCATTTGCAATGCACCAAGTCTGGCATTACTGAAAGTATGAGCTATTGGTGTTGCATAATTATTCGCAACGCCAATACCTCAAACTATCAGTAATGCGAGACCTATTGCATTGCAAATGCTTGTTTCTTTTCCTCACAAGATCTACATTTTGAATGCTGTTATTTCTGGGCAGGTGGACTGTTATAATGCTGTTTACCTGGAACTACCCCCGTGCACTATGGAAAAGCTCCAAGTGCTCCAAAAGTCTGCTTCAAGGTTAGAATTGGGTCTTTAAAATTATTTTTAAAAGTGGCAATATCTCATTCACTTTGGCTTCTTTGCACTCGCTTTCTTTCTGGGCAGAGATTTTGCTTGAAGTCCTTTGCCTAGTGCACAATGTCTTATATGCCAAAAGAGACTTGCCTTTTTCTCAGTATTTTGAATGATCGTGCTTTAAGATCCGGGGATCAACACCTTTGCTGGTTCCTAGATTTCAGGGTAACTCTCTCTGGCAAAGCCTCCTCAGTGGCGACAGTATCAAAATACAACTCCCACTCATTCGCCCTACGCCCAGGGCCGAATATGCGGACTGGTAGGAAAGCATTAAAGACCGTTTTCCTTGCCTTACTGGTCAAACCTCTTTGCCTGTTCTGGTGCTGGCAGCTTTTGTTGAAAATTGGGTGAATGTCACGCTTTCTAACATTTTTCCCAATACCAGGGATTTTCAGTGCACCATTAAGGCATGATGGGTCATCGGCGGTTTAGAGTCTTGTAAAAAAGAAAATCTTTAGGACAATTTGAGAATATGCGCTTTGGTAAAGCAGTATTTACTCTAACCAATTTCAAATATAAAGAACGTTCAAGAAAAACAGGGAGAGGTGGAAATCTACATGCATTCAAATGATTTAAAATCTTGTTTCGAGTGCTAAATGCATTGCCAGTTGCCTCTACAACGCAATTTCGTCATGAGCCCTTTACGTTGTCAAAACCACCCTTGGAATGCAGAGAAAAAAATTATCGTTATTGGCACATATTGGAAAAATAGATGTAAATGCGTTTTAGATGTAAACTACGACCACACAGTATTATCGTGGTTGTTTTATTGTTGTTAGCAAAGTAAGAACAAAGAAGGTAAGCGGAACCCACAAATATGAGCGGCCTTCAACCGGTAACGCAACAGTGTTATATGACAAAGACTAGAACTGTCAGATACTACCTTTTCTTGTCAAAGACTAGTTCATTCTGCTACAGTACTCCAGTCCCGGCAAGCTGCCTGCTGGGAAAAGGACCTTCGTGTTTTAGCCATCCCTGATCATTAGAGGAGTATGTGAAAACTGCGAAAATATACTCTGGTCAGTTTTTCATACCACCTCTGCAGTTTAGTTTGCCCTCGACACCACAGATCTTCAACACTTAATGCGAGGAGAGGGGCAGCACACAGTTACACCTGATCGTTAACCCGGTTTCATTCAGTAAACACAGAGTCCGCAAAGATGAGACTTCTCGCCCAATCGTCAGAGAAGAGGGCCTGTACAAGAATACACAGATTGATGAAAGGACTGATTCCTCAATAAGGATCACCCCTCACTGGGTTCAACAGAAGGATTTCAATATCCGAATAGCTCAATTAGACGACTGTTGTTCCGTTCTAATAAATACATATTATCGCACGGCTACTGGAAGCCTGCCTTCACATTACAAATAACCAATTTAGGCGTAGGAAAATCGCATGCCCTTTCATTTCCTTGAGCAACACATCTGGAGTTCCTGATCCAGTGAACCATATTCTTTACAGTACCAAGAGACCCAGTGGACAGATGAGCATTGTACAAACCAAGTAAATACACTAAACATTGTGAACGCTCTGTTATAAGCGAGGGAGACTTCCACTGCTTCCGGCACTTCTGTATCTATGTCGTGAGACAGAAGCTTGCTATGCTGGCATATAATGTTAAAATACATCATACAACATAGAGGGTGCATGAGAGGGGCTTATGGGGCAGTGGAAAAAGAGGAATAAGGATTGGTAGGAGTACTAAGCAAGCGACAACGCACTACTTTATAATGTAAACATTTCTGGAAACTTTCCAAACCAGGGGGGTGCTTATTTGTCTGTGATCACGTACAAATCTCGGGTGAAATTAGAAAGACCTGACGAAGTATTGGCACCCAACTATTTATTCAAAAATACATTGGGGGGGTGAAGGGGGGGTTACATCTCCCTAATTTTTTGAATAAATAGTTGGGTGTCGGACGTTCATCAATGGCCCACAAACGGGAAACCGGAGTATGAGAACAGAAGATGAATCCAATTACTAAGTGTTTGTTTTGTCTGGTTTATATATAGGTCGTTTCTGGTTTGAGAACACTAAATTTCTCTCATATGGATTATTTGATTTCAGTTGATTTACTACCACTTTCACAATTCAGTCATTCCATAAATTAATAAACAGGATATAATATACATCTCAGATGTAACCCCAGCATGTTGTATAGGAAAATGAAGGTTGCAAACTCTTGTTTGTCAACAACCATGGCACCCAGCGAGACATAAGTTAGCAGCGTAGTTATTTATTACATGTCAGCTGATATCACTCAAAGCTTGGGAGCAAAACATAACCAGCCCCAGCACTGACAGCATGGTGGCCAGCATCCAATGGCAAAGTTGGCCACATTTCCAACAAAAGTAATACTGAAACTAAATCCCTTGCTCTCTGGCTGCATCTCAGACTCAACTGGAAGACTGTAAGAACCAAACACAGCAGCTTCAAAGACTCTCAAGGGCCTCACACTTCGTCGGGACTGCAGAAGTCCTGCATCCATAACTAGCTTCTCTACTACCACAATTGTGTAGCTCTATCATCAGTGAACTGTGAACTGGGCACAGGGGCCCAGTGGCGAGGTCTATGCCTGCTCCCAAGACACCATGCCACATCCTCTAATGACCCTGAAGCATGGTTAATAATCAGCTTGAGTTCTAAACAGTAGGGCTGCTGTGTAGTAGGAGAAAACGGAAATGTTCATGGCATAAGTATTTTGCTCGTAGATGTTCTTATGGAATAAAATAAAAACTGGCTTGTACAATTTTCAAAGCCACCCACCCTTTAGATCCCAAAATTTGTGCTCAAGGGGTGTAAAAGACTAACCTAGAATGAGCCAATTCCATCTCCAGACCCGAATTTTTCTCCACCCCTTCTTGATATGACCCAACAGCTCGACTTAAAATAGATGGGAGCGCTACATTGCCTACGTCCCCATTAGATTTCTGTATTATTATTACAGGAAATGGTTAAGGGTTTCTAGATGGTTTACAGATTTTACTTTAGACTGAGAACGCAATCGCCTGACAGACATTACCATGGCAAAAAAGATTATCACCACTTAAACTTAAAGTTCCTCCAGCTAGAGATGTGACAAGGCTAGCAGGAGAGAGCAATTCGTTCCAAGAGAAAAGATAACTGAATGATAACTGAATGATGTGAAGCACCGCCTTAGGACAGGTTTTAAGTGGCGTTATATCCGCCACAGAGTATTCTTCAGATAGCCCCCAGATATCTCCGCAGAGCCCCACGGCTATTCACGTGACACCTTACCCGAAGCCTGGGCGATTCAGCGGTAGCCCAATCTGAGCCGCACGCCGACCCCCGTCTGGCAACTGGGGCTATGGTGACTAGGATGACCGTGGTAGACTTCTCGTGGTAGACTTCTCAGGTCAGAGGAAGCACTTGGAGATTAAAATTATAACCATCGCACACCACCCTAAATATCTAAAACAGGCAAAAAACGCCTGAGTCACCAAGGTCCAAGTCCAAGTCCAAGGACCTAGATCCACAGTCCACAATCCACAGTCCAAGGATCAAAGATAGACATAGAACAGAAAAAAAAAATCAATATCCGACTTCCTGCTGCCACCCGAGGTCGCGGGCTTGCCTCGGCTTTCACTTCTCCCGACACTGGCCAAACTCCCCGCTACTGCGGGGGGGGGGGGGGGGGGGGGTTATCAGAATTACAGGAATTGCGGGCAGAGTTTTCTTTCACAATGATCCCACCACACCACAGACCGCTGCCGCTCGCAAGCTCCTCCTACTAAATGCACACCGCAGTCAAGAGTTCATGACTCCCGAACGGAAATTCAAAAATTCAGCTGATTTAGAATTAGACTTAGACTCCTGTAGACTAGAGACTGTGGCAATAGACTGTAGCAATCAAGACCACCACTCTGCCACTCTTCACAGCCCTTGCTTCCCTGCTCCCCCGCCACACTCACAAATCGTATGCAGGGTCTGCCAGGGTCTCGCGGCAGACATTCACAGCCTGTCACAATGTTCAGGGCCGCCGGGATGACTGCTCCCCCTCCCCCCGCGGTATTCAAAACCGCGGTACACAAAGATGCAGCACACAGCGCTCAGAGCCTCTTCAATCACTAGTTCAAAGCTCCAATCACCGACCCCCAGCACTCTTCCCTTGCAGTGCTCAGAGCCCAGAATACGGCAAGACGTCCACGAGGCTAGGAGCTGACACGAGATCCACGGAGGTGTAACTAGGCACCAGGTGCGGGTCCGGGCACACCGAACACACGGCAGTGCGCGGGAGGTGAATGCAACTCTTCCTAACTCCACCTCGCTCACCTGCTGACGCCGCCGCCGCCTCTCGATATTATTCCTGGTCGCTCGGCCGCTGTGAAAAGTGCGGTACACTCCGCATCCGGCACCCAGCACAAAGCACAAAGCTCCGGTTTCCTCCCTGGGTTCCTCGCCTTAACCCGGACGAGCTTTTCTCTACCCCCAGGCTCGGGCTCCGAGCAGCGAGTTACAAGCACACGAACACGCCACAGCAGCTGCTCGCCTCAATCGCTCCGCCTCCGCTTCCAATCGGGAAAGGACTAGTCAGTGGTTAAAAGACTAACCACTAGACTGGAATTTAAAAAGCTAAAAAATACAAGCAGTATTTCACAATTCTTTACAGGAACACTCCATGCTCTCTGTAGAACTGCCTGCCTCAAGAAATCAAGTAAAATGAAGTCCTTCAATGAAATATACTATTTAAATGTTCCCTGGACTTCTAACCCTTTATATACCTACCTCCTAGGATAGTGCGTATCATTGTGCCTTTCCTCATCTAACCTTCACTCTCTTTTGTCTATTGCCCCCTTTCAACAGCATTCCAATCCGCGGTTTCCCGCATACACCTCTTTTGACTCAGTTATTCTAATTCTACAGTGAAAGCTTTTCTTTTTTACTCTATTTGCCAACGGATTTCGTACTGTAACCTCTCGTCCTCTACCTCCCAGTTACCACTAGTCCATAGGCAGTTAAATCACTTTCTTTGCAGCACCCCGCATGGGCTTGCATCTCGCTGTCCGTTTATTAGTAAATAGCCCCCATTTGCCACCTTTTACTTATTTTCAAATCTGTTAGTTTTAAATTCTGCTTACATACCTGCTCTGTGCATTTATGTATTTATGTGATATTAGTACAGTGCAAACTCAGCTGGAATGTAGCAGAAGTCCATGCAACGTGAAGGACAAGACAATAAGCAATTGGAGGCATAATTGAGTTTGGAAAGTAGAAGCAAACTTACACTTTGGCACGATGTAGCGTTCCTAATTAGAGCAGGTTTAGGGTGGTACTAATGGCTACAAGGATGTTCCAAATCTTAGGTGCATAAAGGGATAAGACTGTAGCCTGGTTCTTTAATTTGGACTTCATCTCCAGTCAGGTGGTGTCCTGGCTGAGGGCGTGCCGAGACACTGTCAGTGGTATGCTAGTGTCTAAGATAGGGAGGGATGAAGGTGATGATGGATTCATAGATAATGCAGCTGGTTCTGAAGGTGGTGCAGGGCTAGACAAAGACTTCCCCTGGAGCTCCCTCTCGCACCTTTCGCAATTTCACCATACTCTTTTACACCTACTTTCTTATTCTTTAATTTTTCCTCTTTTCGCCCTCTTCTTTATGTCAAACACAACTTCTCCTACATACTCCCACTTCTAACTGCTATCATCCTCTTTAGCTGCTAGGGCAAGGATTTTTGCCATGCTTCAAAAAGGTACGATCACCTCTAGTGATGGTGCTACAATTGCTATTTGCATTTAGAATATTGCCTGAAAGAAGACCTCTTGTGGAAATCGCAGATAATCTGTTAACAGAAGCTGAAACCATCTGGTTTGTGGCATCCATTTTGTCAGCTATGTAATTCTACCATGCTCTGCTGCTCGTCTTTTTCCCTGCCTACACACAAGAAAGTGACTGACAAAATAGGAGCAGGCAATGCCTTTGCAGACTACACAGCTTGTGAGACTGCAATGCAACGAAGTACCACAACTATGTATGTAGTTAAATCACAGGCTGAACGTTGGCATGATGCCAGGCAAGAGGTCCTGGGCAGGCAACAATCTGCCTCTGCTCATAAATAAGATCAATGGTCCTAGGAGGGAGCATTGGACGATGAGGGCTGTTGGAGGAATAAAGAAATGACAAAATGGAAGTTACCCACAGCCTATTTACACCCTATGATTCACATGCACATGAACCGGCACATGTTAGAGCATCCTCAAACAGCAAAGCTGCTTATGCAAGTTTGGGATCATCCAGAGATTGGCGGTACAGCTAAGAAACTAGTCTAGTCCCGTCTAATTTGTCTCCAGTATAATCCTTGAAAGTGAACGCAAACTTCAATAGGAGGGTTTGCGACACCAACTGCATTTTTTGAGGTCCTGCAAATGGACAACGGACCTCATTTCATTGGGCAAGTTGTTGAGTATCTCATGAAAGGGTTAGGAATTAAGCAGAAGTTTCATGCTGCTTTTCACCCACAATCAGCAGGGCTAGTAGAAAGCTACAACTCTACTTTAAAATTAAAACTGGCTAAAAATACAGGCTTCCACTTCTTTGAAATGGCCTGATGCCCTGCCCCTAGGGCTACTTTCTATCAGATCAATACCACATACAAAATCTGGCCTCACACCGTATGAGGTGGTTTTTGGAAGGCCAATGAAATTTTGAGGAATCCCTAAGCCTCGCCCTATACATGATTTAGTCTATGTATTGATGGGTGACTAATTGTCCCAGTTAACTGACAGCTTGTCTTGTATTTAAAAGGGGTTTTCTGCCGAGCAAAAAATTATATTAAATAACACTCTCAAGGTACTTAGTCACAATATTCTTATATTGTCCATTGAATATATTCACTAGTTAGACACCAGAATCCAGTATAGATTAGTCCATATTTATTTCTCTTGATTCAGTTCATCAATTTGAATATTTTCTGTAGTCAGATCAGCCTTTTAAGCAGGTCAGCCGACACGTGTTTCGTTGTTTAAAACAACTTCATCAGGGCTGCAAACCAGAATGGATATATAAAGTAAAATAAAAACCTTGTATGTTTAGCTATTTACAACCAACTGTGATAATTAGAAAGTATTAATGTTAATTAATCTAACACCACCTGAGTGAAAGACAGGCATAGAGTTCCCAATACATTCGTGTCACGAATTTATAAATCGGTGATTCCCAGTGTCATCAAGTAATACACATCAAAATCATTCAGATCTATAGCCTTCTGTACACAATCTGTACACTAGTACATACATTTCCACAATGTTTAACAAAAATTATTTACTCATCTATCTTAAACCTATGGAGTAGTGTGGAGCCCCCCGCTTCGTCCTGTTGATCTCCGCCACTTCAACCCCAGAAGAATCTATTCTGCTCTTCATATCTACTCAAAGTCCATTTCCCTACTTATTATGCAGCTTCTGTGAAAAGAGGGACATGACTATATATGTGTGTCCTCAGTTTACTCAAAATAAATATTAGTCATAACTTAGGAGGAGGTCTTACCATTCAAATGTCCAGAGTTCGCCTATTAGTCCCATAAGCGCGGTACCGATAACTTTGATTGAGCTATAGGGGGTAAATTGAAGTCTTAATTCACCCCTTTATCTTTTTAATGTACAGCGGTTTTTGCAACTATTTTAGTAGTAGTCCTTACCTTTAACGAAATCTGTGAGTCTAGTATTTTTGTCCACTTCTTAATCGTCTGTCAGTAACATGTATTATTATCCACTTCTATATCTATGAAAGGATATTTTTAACAGCATTGGTATCTTATAATTCGATTTGTATATCCAAGTATCTCAATTAAAAGAGCGATCGGTGAAATCATTTGTACTCACCTAGTAAGAGTGTCTATCTCCTCTTACTTCTTCCCATCCGCTCGTGTATCGGCGTTTACTCCGAGCGCCATCTTGTTTAAGATAATATGTACCGCGTGTTGAAGTATTGCGCGGCCATCTTGTGTAAGTAGTGGCGTAATTACGAGCGCTACATATATCTAAAATCTGACAGGTAAGGCCGCATAATACCTTTCCTTGTAACTTTATAATACAAATTGCAGCCAAATTAATGTGCTCATATATATAGGTTGAATTTAATATACTTTATAATAAGTGTTGTTGTACTGTGTATTTTGGCAGCCATCTTATGTATGGCTTAACGTAATTTAGCGCTTTACTTTAAATGAAATTCTTATATGTGATTGCAATACTTAATAGTTTACGGTTAAAGAAAATTTTGATCTCAAAAAAGTTCTTATTTATGAATGGTCTGACCTTCTCTAATCTGGATAAATTATTCTTTTAAAATGGCCGTAACCCCAATATAGCTATATAATGATATTGTGTTCTCTACATGATAGTAAAAAGATTTTTTACAGTGTTATTATGCTGTCAACGTGACAGTAAAGGTCACAGCCTGCTTAGATGTATTTGACATTCCACCATATTGGAGTGGTCAATCTATCAGTATATTTCACTAGTAAAGTGTGGTAAATAAATAAATAATACCCTATTTTTGACTAGACATATATCATAACAGATAGCTCAATAAATAAGAGTCAAGATTCGAGGTAGTAGGAGTTTTGCAGGTTTAATACAGCATAAGGACAGGAACAGGACAACCTGCATAGGAATAGGATGACAGGGCCCAGCAGGGCGACAGGGGCCCAGCAGCTGCTGGGGCTGGGTCTGGGATGAGCGCGCTAACTTTTAATAACAATACAGGAGCATATATACATAGCGCGAACACATAGCATTACATTGCAGTAGGCGTAGCAGTGGGTGGAACAGAAGGCGTGACGCGTAGCAGTCGCGAAAGATAAGAGTAAAAGTAGGTGTAACTGGGCGTATACATAGACATGTGGTGCAGACGTAACAGAATATGTCATGAATGGGCGGAAACATAGGAGGGGGCTACCTAAGGAGCCGGGACCTCTAACCTGGTAGTGCGCGCAAACTGGCAATGACGTGTTACGAGAAGAAGCTGGGGCTATGAACTCTGTGCTAGGAGCAGAGACTAAAGTCTGGAGGGTCGGAGCGACATGTACCTAAGCAGTATCTAGTATCTGATGTTTAGAGAACATGTTGATATAAACTAGAAGTCAGGAGGGAAAAGGCTAACTGACTCTAAGACTGGACCATGCATTATTCTACATGTAGTGCGTGATGAAGAATATTAAATGACCATTAAATACAGTATTTCTCTAACGTGGAGCCGCATAGGCTAGACAATGACGGAAACTATTGATGCAGTTCAGTAGCTTAGGAATGCAGAGAAGGAGGACTGAACTGATAACTGGAACTATAACATAGTCTTGGCAGACTCAGAGGCAGAGCCAAGCTGCACCGGGCACTGCGAGGCAGGAAGTAAGTGAAAGGTCGAGGATACAGGTGGGGGCTGTATCGCTCCTCAGCGAGGCTTCAGGAGACAGGAGCTGAATCTGATGTCCAGGCCCTTTTGAGGCCTAGAAACGGGGACTTTATAATGAAATAACGTGCACACTGAGAAACGTGGCAACATTATTTTACATAGGCCTGATATTCGTAGTATTCACGAGGACTGGAAACTGGCATACTAGAGGTGGACACAACTGTAATTGCGTCATTAATCGGACATGGGGAGTAACATATGCATATTGGTCATGCACACATAACATATGAGGGATGACACGTAGGGACACAGAACATGGCAAAATTTACTTTTCCACATTCCCTCCTTGTCACTACGTTTCCATCAGGAAACATCAATATTCATGATACCATCTATCATTTCATACAGTACCATTTGTTCATCTCGAATTGTCTTGGAACGAGATTTAGAACAGGGCTTGGGACTAGGAATACAAGAGGTAGCACACATGCCGCAAATCGCAGGGCCACATTGTATACAGAGGCAGCAGCTGAATATGATCGCTACTGCAATACCTAGGAAGGACAAGACTTTCCATCCCCATGTGGAAATTATATTCCAGAACCAACCGGACCATGTCCAGGTGCCTGGATTTTGGTGTAATAGATGGGCAATTTTATGGAGTCTGGTTATAGCTGAATAAACAGACGGCGCGTTATTTGGAATGAAAATGCAGCAACTAGATCCGATAAGTCTACAGGCCCCGCCCCTATCGGCCAGTATGACGTCAAGGACGAGATGATTCTGGAGCACAACAATTCTCATAAAGGATTGCTCTTCGGTTAAGTTACCTAGAGCGGAGGCAGTCTCATCTACTACTGCTTCAAGGGTTCTTGTTAACCTACGGATTAGCTTACTGTTTACAACTGTACCTAAATAAGGGAACACACCTTTATCAATATCAATGAATTGCTCTGCAGCAGTTTCAGTATAATCGACAATCGGGAGGTTTCTCTTGTGTCTAGTATGTACTAGATGTGTATTTCTATGATAATCAGGTGGGGCTAGGAAAACAGGTGGCAGTAGGAAGGCAATGTAACAGGTTCCCTCCCAATCGAGGGGCAGACGAACATATGCAGTTTGACCACAAACAAAATAAGAATGACGTGAAGCTTTAAAAATAGATTTCCCGCTGTCACTATACTTGACAATAGTAGTACAATCACTATGTCCTACGTGTACGGAACCCTTATTTCGGACACATAGTTCGCCTTTGACTGGTAGTACTGAAATAGCAGGTGAGTCTGGAGTAGTATCAGACTGAACATTCAGGACCATAAAATTCGACGAATAGTTACCTAAATTATACACTTCATTTTCTAGATCTAAACCTGTTCTGTGGGGGAGACCTTGCTTGTCTGGGAAACATGTACTGTTAAGAAAAGACATATCTGTTGAGGATGACGTTAACGTGGACCATGCTCCACACGAACCATTATGTGAAAAGGGATAAGGAAAGAGTGGCAGAACTCCCTTTGACGTCTGGAAAGGGGGGAGTCGACCACACACCCAACAATTAGTGGCATTGCTGGTCTGGTGTGAGTAATGTAACATGCGGATAAATGAGTTATTACGCATAGCGAGGCGGTATGAATATTCGTGAGGAGGCAGATCACTAAACGTGTGCTCTACGGTAACATTAGAATGCTTATTTACATGAGGGACTGGGAAACACAGGAAAAATGCGTAACTGGTACAGGAAATCAAAAGGCTGAGAAATGATATGAAACTTAGAAAAACGATACATCGGTTTGAGTTATGACTGACTCTCTCACTATGGGGGTCTATTTTATACATGTCAGAAACAGTCTAACCGTTTCACCTAGGGGAGGACTTAGACAATCAAACTGGCTGACTTATTTTACTAGACCGGAGTTTTTGATTATACTCCTGCTGCGGAGTTTTCTCTAACAGGGGAGGGGTTGTAGCAATGTCATTTGCGGGACAGTCCTTAGGAACAATGTTTTGACAAGTCTTGATATCCTGGGAAATGTTTTTAAAGACGGGTTTCAGTCCATTAAAAAGTTTAACATGAGAAAGGTGCACCCAGCCCTTGCGTCCTTCCAATTTCACGGCTGTACGGGTGGTGAGGAGGACCTGACGGGGCTCTTTCCAACGTGGCTCCAGCGGACTTGATCTGTCAAAGTTCCGGACCATCACCATGGAACCTGGAACGATTTCATGCGGTGCCACCTCGGTATTGTCTGGAAATGCGGCAGCAACCTGTGAACGACATGAGTTGAGGGCAGACATCAAGGAAGCTAGGTAATCTGTCAGCATATTACATGAAACATCAGTAATACTTCGGGGTCTAGGAGTACCCCACATGTTAGGGGGGCGGCCGAATACGACCTCATACGGGGACAGACCTGATCTGGAATGTGCGACCATGCGCATATAAAACAAAGCGACTGGCAGAGCTACTAGCCAGTCCACACCCTTATCTTTACATACTTTGGCAATTCGAATTTTCAGAGTCTGATTATGTCTCTCGACTAGACCGGCTGCTTCGGGATGGCGTACACAATGGAACTTCCACTGGTACCCTAACAACAGGGAAACGTGCTTCATCAACTCAGATGAGAATGGCTGACCGTTATCAGAATATACGACTCTAGGGAGTCCATATCGAGGGAAAAACTCACAAACCAACTGCTTGGCAGTGGTCGCGGCTGTGTAATCTGGGACTGGATATGCTTCTGTCCACCTGGACAAAGCGCATACAACTACAAGGACATACTTGAAACCTCGACATCGCTCCATCTGAATATAATCCATCTGGAGGACTTCAAAAGGGTGGTCAGGGGGCTGGAAACCACCTTGTTCCACCGGGACACTTTTACCTGGATTAAACTGACAACATATCATACAGGTACGGACTTTCTGCTTGGCTGCAGCTCGTAAATGTTTGTTGAACCAAATGTTCTGGATACTGTCTAACATTGCTTTTTCTCCTAAATGTGCTGGACTATGTGCGGTATTAATGATGACTTGAACCATAGAGTCGGGGAGAAACCATGTGGCTCTACCCTTCGTTAACCATCCTTGATCTGTCTGGACCCCTCCTTGTTCAGACCATTTCTTGATTTCATCGGGAGTAGCATGTAACTGGATATCTATGACATCTTCAGTAGGGTCCTTAACTGTCATACATGTAATCGGATCTGGAGTGTGTGTCAGGTTAACTGGAATGTCTAGAGTCTGTGCTGTAAGCTTGGCTGTGCGATCTGCTAGATCATTACCTTGAGAAATAATGTCAGTGACTTTCGTATGTGCTTTGCATTTCATGATAGCGATAGATGTCGGTAAGTGTATGGCATCTAACAGAGCTTGAATAAGGAGACCATGCTGAATCTTGGTTCCATGAGAAGTCATGAAACCTCTCTCCTGCCAGAGCACTCCGAAGTCGTGTACAACTCCAAATGCGTAACGTGAATCTGTGTAAACAATAACTTTCAGGTTCTTGGCGTGTATGCAGGCTTGTGTCAGAGCAACTAGCTCTGCTGCTTGAGCAGACAGGGTATCAATGCGGTGTGTCTTGATAACTTCAGTGTCAGTAGTCACTGCATACGCGGCAACTAAATCTCCTGTACTAGTCCTCATACATGAACCATCCACATAAAGTGTCAGGTCGGGATCTGGTAACGGAATGTCTGTCAGGTCCTGTCTTGGCTTTGTCGTAATGTTGACTACTTCCACACAGTCGTGTGTGGCAGAATTTGAACTAGCTGATGGTAACAGTGTAGCAGGATTCAGGATGTTGCAGCGTCTAATATCTATGTGTGGCTGGAACAGTGTCAATTCATAACCGGTTAAACGTGCAATTGTCAAGTGCTGAGTTTGTGTTCGGTTTAAAAGAACTTCCACGGAGTGTGGGACTTGTACTGTCAAAGAGTGTCCTAAAACTATGGAATCACTTTGTCTAATAGCTAGTGCTGTGGCTGCAACTGACTTGAGGCACGCAGGCAACGCCTGGGCGACTGGATCTAGTGTGCTCGAAAAATAAGCACAGGGCTTGTATTGTCCTGCTTGATCTTGTGTGAGAACAGATAATGCTGTACCTTCACGTTCAGTGACAAAAAGTGTAAAAGGCTTACTGTAGTTCGGTGTAGCTAGAACTGGAGCTTGGCATAGGGCTTTCTTTAACTCGTTGAAACTAAGTGTATGTTCAGATGTCCAAGGGAGAACAGTCGATACGGCTGCCTCCTGTGTCGTTAACTGTATCAGTGGCTTGGCTAGAAATGCATACTGAGGAATCCATTGTCTGCAGTAAGAAGTGAGGCCGATAAAGGCACGTACCTCCTTCTGGGTCCTGGGCTGGGGAAGACTCGCTATCAACTGGATACGGTCTGGTGTCAACTGCCTACCCCTCTTGGACAGTAAGTGTCCTAAGTATACCACTTGCTGGACACAGAATTGAAGCTTCGAAGGGGACACCTTGTGCCCCATCTCGGCTAGGAAATACAGAACCGTCAGTGACGCTCGCTCGCAGTCACGTTCAGAACGGGCTGTGATCAGTAGATCATCGACATATTGGAGCAGGGCAGTGTCAGTTGGCATGTGAATATTATCTAGTTGTCTCTTAAGTGCTTGACTGTAAATACTAGGACTTTCTGTGAAACCTTGAGGAGCTCGTGTAAACATATAGCTCCTTCCATTTAAACAAAATCCGAAAAGAAACTGGCTGTCTGGATGAATAGGAACACTAAAAAATGCATTCTTGAGGTCTATTACTGTGAAGAACGTGGCTTCGGAATCAATGGCTGTTAATAGGGAAGAGATGTCTGGGACAACTGGGTACTGCGGAATAATACATTTGTTAAGTTCTCGTAGGTCAATCACTAATCGATATACTGGGGGTGCATTTGGATCAGTACGTTTCATGACTGGAATGACCGGAGAGTTGCATACATTGGAGTCAGTTTCTACAACTACTCCTTGAGCCATGAGCTCGTCAATAATTTTGGATAAGGCTGCTACAGCCTCGGGTGGCAATCTGTACTGTCTGATTCGTGGTAACACTACACCTGGTTTGAGAGTCACACGATAGGGTGTGATTTGCATATAACCTACATCAGTTGGACCTTGCGCCCATAAATGCTGCGGAACATTGGACAGTCTGGAATCAAAATCTCGTAATACATAGTGACCCTTAAAGTCACGTAGGAACAGACGTATTCCCTCTGGGGAACAACATATAACTGCACCTAATTCTTTCAGTGTTTTAATGCCTAATAGGTTTTCTGGACATAACTTAGTAAGTAACAGATCAGTAGTGCGGGACAATGGACCTACTTCTAGAGTGACTGGCTTTGAAATCTCATTAACGATAGGTTTTCCTGAAAATCCAAGGGAAACATTTCTTGAGCCTGAGAGCGGAGCCCCTGGAACTTCGGCGTGACTAATTGTGGTCCTACTTGCCCCTGTATCAATCAAAAACTTTGTCTTTCCCTAATACTTGACTGTGAACATAGGGACCTTCTTGATCTACAGGTATCTCGATGAGAGGCAAGCCTACCTCCCTCTCTAGGCTGTTTCATGAATATGGCTGGTACTCTGGATACTCAGACTGTGCATACTGGTACATCTGCGATGTAACGTGCTGTGTTGCAGCAATAGGCTGCGGTGCTGTAACTGTCTGTTGTGCATTCTGTGGCTGAGGAATCTGTGAAACTTGTTCCTGTCTAGGCGGACGTGGTCTTTCTTTAGTCTTACCAGTAGCTATGTTGTGTTTCAGAACTGCACACTCATTTATAAAATGACCTGGCTGTTTACAATAATTGCAGTTCCCTTTAACGGGAGCTGCAGAATGACTGGCTTGATTCGGACCCCTCTTCTGACTGTCTTGAGGAACAGATTGTGCAACTAGTACTTTCATTTTCGTGTCTTTCATACGTTTTCTTTCGTGTTCTTGCTCTTCCCTGATTCTATTCTGGTGATACTGGAGCATCTGGAGCCTCTGGGACGGGGTATTAGCTTGCCAGGTGCTTTCGACTTTCAAAACTCGGTTTTTAATTGGTGGACTTGAATTCTCGACTAATTTAGTAACAAAAAGGTGAGGGTATGACTCACTACTTGTCTTGAGACCACTGTTGATACTGAAACATTTTTCAAATCTAGAATAAAAATCACTAATATCTTCATCTTGTTTCTGTTTACAGGCTGAGATTGCATCCCAGTCTTCTTTTCTCGTTGTTAATAATCTGGGTAAAACTTGAATTAATAATTCTGGTAATTCTTTACATTTCTCCCCAAGACCAGTACCTGGTACACGTATCTTATCTTCTGCTTCTAGGACTGCCCAATCTATCTTTTTCTCTCCCACCTCCCATTCTTTTTCCTTTAGCTTTTCATACACCCCTGCAGGCAACAGGACCTTTAACATTTTAATGATATCTGGGTAAGTGTATTCTCCCATACGGAGCATGTCTTTTAATTCTCGATGGAACCCTGCTGGATCTTTGTCATGACAGGGAATTAATTTCTTCATTTCAAGGAGTTCCATCTTTGTGATTGGAGTGTATACAAACACTCGTTGCATTTCGCCACCCGTTCCTTTAACTGGGTGGACTTCTCGTAACGGATTCTGTCTGTCTATGTAGAATGATTTACTTTCTGGGGGTGAGACATGAACAAAATGCGGGTTCAAGAATGTTCTATATTTATGACGCTGTTCTAGAATGACACTAATTAAATCGGTACCTAAACCTCTCCATTTATACTGGAGTAACTCGTTCAGGATATCATGTAACGGGCCTGGATCAGAATGTTGACCCTCATACAGAGTAATGAGGTGCTGAATCATATACATACCCACCAGTCGCTGCTCGGCTGGGGGCAATTTCAGAAACATTTGTGCCACTATTTCGTCTGGAAAAGTGGTAGAATCAGTAATCCATCGGACTGCTGATCGGGCTAGTTCTTGTTCATGCATAGTACTTAACTCACTGTAACCGATTCGTGATTTCAGAATGTGATCGGTAGCTTGAAATACTTGTTCTAGGGAACCTTGTTCTGGTGCTGGATGATGGAAAATAGACTTGTGTTCTAGACGCAAATGGCGATCTGGAAATCTAGGTTTTCCTACATACGCTATTCTGACAGTATTCTCGTCGTCTTCCTCTTCAGGATCAGAGGTACTTTCTTTCTCGCTTACTTGTGCTGCTTTACGCTGTTCGTGTATCTTTATTATCTCTCTACGGATTTTCTTGTACATACTTTCCATGGCACCAATGGTATTGTGCTTTCCTTCGGCTATATTATCACTCCACTTTGTTAGAGTTTTCATTTCTTCCGGGTCTTTAGACGGATAATCTTGTTCTCTTATTAGACAGTTAAT
Source organism: Lissotriton helveticus (assembly GCF_964261635.1). Lineage (NCBI taxonomy): Eukaryota > Metazoa > Chordata > Amphibia > Caudata > Salamandridae > Lissotriton > Lissotriton helveticus. The sequence continues at coordinate 341,428,703 of NC_136071.1, read as the reverse complement.
TAAAAACTTTAATATCATGCGCTGAATCTCGGCTTTCCTTTGAGACATGGCATCACTAATACTTTGTGGGTCATCCCCTGTACGGATGAAACGATATATTCTGTCTAGATCTTCTTTCATATTCGGCAAGGTGACTAGATACTCGGTCACTCTCCTTACGCGTACGGAATATAAAACCATATTAAACTCGCCTGGAACTGGGTCATAGACACATTCGCCAAGGGTTTGCCTGATTTCTGCAACAGACTTATTACTCTTGGGAGTACGCTGTGATGCTTGAGCATGTAATTCGAGTGCTGATAAACGCTTGTATGGCGGCGGGGTTTGAGGAAGACCTCCCCCTGCGGCCCCTAAACTAGAATCATCAACTGATGCTTTTCGTCCTGGCAGGGTCGGTAATTGTAACGTGGGCTGGACTTGTATAGCGGGCTGACCCGGGGGGGCTGTTAAGGGCACCCCGGTGTCTGGAGGAGCAGGAATTACCTGATTTACAGGGACTGGCGGAGCGTGAACAGGATTTGCATATTCGGGGACTGTGTCGTCCAGATAGGACGAAATAAAAATATCAGCTGCGGTCGGTTTGTGACGTAGCTTGGTCGGAACTAATGGTGGCGGGAAACTACTGGATGCCTCTGGGGTCGCTTTTGGCAAGCACTCAGCAAGAAGAGGATACATACCCTTATTAAGGGCATGCCTCTGTCTGTCTGATTGCTCAGTTCTAACTCGTTCACCTATCTCGATTAATTCTCTTTCTTGGGCTCGTTCTTGGGATTCTCTACTTAGTTCTGACTTTCTGACTTTCTTTTTCGGTTCTTTTATGAGCTTCTTTGCGCCATAACTCGATGGCATCTTTCTGTGACTGTCTGGCTTTCTTTTTCCATAATGCTTCTTCTACTCGCATGATGCATTCGGCATCCCATGTACCCGATACGGGCCATCTATCCTTTTCTTCTAACTGTCTGGTATACTCTACCCATAAATCTAGATACAATATGGCGCTTATGCCATGTTTCTGATACATAAAGTGACCTGGACTGTCCCTAGGCGGAACAGGAACTGCTTCTTCTAACAAACCCTTTCTAGTTTTTAACTGACGTAATCTCGAAAAGAGAGACATTGTAAACTTGAATCGGAACACAATACAATAGACGAGGAACAATAACAATTGGGAAAACAATTCAGGCATACCACGACATTGGAAATACATTGAACAACATCATAACATTACAGTTCGGACAGAAATATTACCTGGAATACTGAGAACAGAAACACAAGAATTTCTCGAGAACGGAACAGACTAGAGTTACTGGATGCACTGCTGAAACAGTACGGAACATACCGGTCCCATAAAGGGACGCATCAAGACCCGTATCCACCTAGGTGAACACTTCGTTTGTGGGTCTGGGTACCACCAACCCACGGACCAGAGTCAATTTAGATTGACCCTGTCTAGATACTACCCCAGTAATGGTACTCACCGGGCAGCAAGAACGGAAAGCCTCGGACTGGACTGGACTGCTACGACGACGGACGATGAACTTCGGACTTCAGTTACGGGTGGGCCTCCGGATACCTCGGACCTTGGACTCTTGGCTTGGGCTCTGGTCGGGACTCGCCGCGTTCCTCCACCGTCTCGTTTGGATGCTGGACCGCCTCCTCCGTCTCCTCCGTGGGCCTGAGGGATACTTGAAGCAGAAATATCTGCACGTGGCCGGTATGGTTCCGTCACGGCTGCAGAGGGTCAGGGGGTCGGCGTGGCTTCACCGACGCGTGGGGAAAGGGCAAGTCCCTGTTCGGGCGCCATTATGTGGTAAATAAATAAATAATACCCTATTTTTGACTAGACATATATCATAACAGATAGCTCAATAAATAAGAGTCAAGATTCGAGGTAGTAGGAGTTTTGCAGGTTTAATACAGCATAAGGACAGGAACAGGACAACCTGCATAGGAATAGGATGACAGGGCCCAGCAGGGCGACAGGGGCCCAGCAGCTGCTGGGGCTGGGTCTGGGATGAGCGCGCTAACTTTTAATAACAATACAGGAGCATATATACATAGCGCGAACACATAGCATTACATTGCAGTAGGCGTAGCAGTGGGTGGAACAGAAGGCGTGACGCGTAGCAGTCGCGAAAGATAAGAGTAAAAGTAGGTGTAACTGGGCGTATACATAGACATGTGGTGCAGACGTAACAGAATATGTCATGAATGGGCGGAAACATAGGAGGGGGCTACCTAAGGAGCCGGGACCTCTAACCTGGTAGTGCGCGCAAACTGGCAATGACGTGTTACGAGAAGAAGCTGGGGCTATGAACTCTGTGCTAGGAGCAGAGACTAAAGTCTGGAGGGTCGGAGCGACATGTACCTAAGCAGTATCTAGTATCTGATGTTTAGAGAACATGTTGATATAAACTAGAAGTCAGGAGGGAAAAGGCTAACTGACTCTAAGACTGGACCATGCATTATTCTACATGTAGTGCGTGATGAAGAATATTAAATGACCATTAAATACAGTATTTCTCTAACGTGGAGCCGCATAGGCTAGACAATGACGGAAACTATTGATGCAGTTCAGTAGCTTAGGAATGCAGAGAAGGAGGACTGAACTGATAACTGGAACTATAACATAGTCTTGGCAGACTCAGAGGCAGAGCCAAGCTGCACCGGGCACTGCGAGGCAGGAAGTAAGTGAAAGGTCGAGGATACAGGTGGGGGCTGTATCGCTCCTCAGCGAGGCTTCAGGAGACAGGAGCTGAATCTGATGTCCAGGCCCTTTTGAGGCCTAGAAACGGGGACTTTATAATGAAATAACGTGCACACTGAGAAACGTGGCAACATTATTTTACATAGGCCTGATATTCGTAGTATTCACGAGGACTGGAAACTGGCATACTAGAGGTGGACACAACTGTAATTGCGTCATTAATCGGACATGGGGAGTAACATATGCATATTGGTCATGCACACATAACATATGAGGGATGACACGTAGGGACACAGAACATGGCAAAATTTACTTTTCCACAAAAGGGTGAAAGTAAAATCAAGTGGGGTTAAAATAGCGGCGACCCCCAGTGTCAAAGCTGTTGGCATCACACACTATTCCATTACATTCTCTTTTTCAAAACATTAAGCATAACAGCTAATGGGGGATTGAAGGCATAAGCAGAAGTGTAATCACATCTCGTAAAATTACATCTGATTAAATCTTGGTTACAGTTATGATAAAAAATACTCTGTACAATCATTTTATCATATTCTTAATGGTCTCCTAGGAAATATTGAAGCTCAGAATCAATATTAAGACCATCTTCAACTGCTCTAAGGACCATAATCCATCTTGCCTCTCTACGTCTTAAGTGCAGTAGTCTATTCCCTCCTCGTCTATCTAATGTCACTTGCTCAATTCCATGGTATGAAAATTTATGCCTTACAGAGTCAATGTTATTTTGGATCAAGTGTGAGGAAATTGGATACCTGGTATCACCATTCTTCAATGCCCGATAGTGTTCAATCATACGGTCTTTCAATTTCAGTGCTGCCTACGTATATTTTCCACATAGGCATGCAATTACATATACAACATATGATGTTTCACAGTTACTAGTGAAATATACTGATAGATTGACCACTCCAATATGGTGGAATGTCACGTTGACAGCATAATAACACTGTAAAAAATCTTTTTACTATCATGTAGAGAACACAATATCATTATATAGCTATATTGGGGTTACGGCCATTTTAAAAGAATAATTTATCCAGATTAGAGAAGGTCAGACCATTCATAAATAAGAAAACTTTTTTGAGATCAAAATTTTCTTTAACCGTAAACTATTAAGTATTGCAATCACATATAAGAATTTCATTTAAAGTAAAGCGCTAAATTACGTTAAGCCATACATAAGATGGCTGCCAAAATACACAGTACAACAACACTTATTATAAAGTATATTAAATTCAACCTATATATATGAGCACATTAATTTGGCTGCAATTTGTATTATAAAGTTACAAGGAAAGGTATTATGCGGCCTTAACTGTCAGATTTTAGATATATGTAGCGCTCGTAATTACGCCACTACTTACACAAGATGGCCGCGCAATACTTCAACACGCGGTACATATTAACTTAAACAAGATGGCGCTCGGAGTAAACGCCGATACACGAGCGGATGGGAAGAAGTAAGAGGAGATAGACACTCTTACTAGGTGAGTACAAATGATTTCACCGATCGCTCTTTTAATTGAGATACTTGGATATACAAATTGAATTATAAGATACCAATGCTGTTAAAAATATCCTTTCATAGATATAGAAGTGGATAATAATACATGTTACTGACAGACGATTAAGAAGTGGACAAAAATACTAGACTCACAGATTTCGTTAAAGGTAAGGACTACTACTAAAATAGTTGCAAAAACCGCTGTACATTAAAAAGATAAAGGGGTGAATTAAGACTTCAATTTACCCCCTATAGCTCAATCAAAGTTATCGGTACCGCGCTTATGGGACTAATAGGCGAACTCTGGACATTTGAATGGTAAGACCTCCTCCTAAGTTATGACTAATATTTATTTTGAGTAAACTGAGGACACACATATATAGTCATGTCCCTCTTTTCACAGAAGCTGCATAATAAGTAGGGAAATGGACTTTGAGTAGATATGAAGAGCAGAATAGATTCTTCTGGGGTTGAAGTGGCGGAGATCAACAGGACGAAGCGGGGGGCTCCACACTACTCCATAGGTTTAAGATAGATGAGTAAATAATTTTTGTTAAACATTGTGGAAATGTATGTACTAGTGTACAGATTGTGTACAGAAGGCTATAGATCCGAATGATTTTGATGTGTATTACTTGATGACACTGGGAATCACCGATTTATAAATTCGTGACACGAATGTATTGGGAACTCTATGCCTGTCTTTCACTCAGGTGGTGTTAGATTAATTAACATTAATACTTTCTAATTATCACAGTTGGTTGTAAATAGCTAAACATACAAGGTTTTTATTTTACTTTATATATCCATTCTGGTTTGCAGCCCTGATGAAGTTGTTTTAAACAACGAAACACGTGTCGGCTGACCTGCTTAAAAGGCTGATCTGACTACAGAAAATATTCAAATTGATGAACTGAATCAAGAGAAATAAATATGGACTAATCTATACTGGATTCTGGTGTCTAACTAGTGAATATATTCAATGGACAATATAAGAATATTGTGACTAAGTACCTTGAGAGTGTTATTTAATATAATTTTTTGCTCGGCAGAAAACCCTTTTGAATTATTTAATACCTGGGATCAGTGTATTAGTAAGGGAGATAGGTAACCTCCCCTTTCTGCCTAGAAGCAAGAGAAGTTATACGTCAATTGAAAATAGCCTAAATTATCAGCTGTGCGCCCTATCACCTGTTGCCTCTCTTTATCTTTTGTCTTGTATTTATCAGCAGGTACAGGAAGTTCTTCCAGACAGGTCGCAGGGTGAAGGCCGCGATCTGCGGCCTGGCGATTCCATGCCGCATTCCTTCGTGAGCCCAGCTGCTTTGACAGATCACTGACATTTTGGCCACAGAGAAAGGACAAGCCACAGCACCTGAAGGACCGAAGGAAGTCTTCCCGGACCACGTGATCCCTGGTACATATAGATATCTGATTCGATACAGGAAGAAAGACATTTCATCGCAGAAAGAGAGGGTTTGAGCCACTGTCCTGGGTGGTTAAAGACTGATTACAAAGGGGGGTAAGCCTTTTAGTGACTGCTCATCTCAACCTCAGTGAAGAAACCAACTGCTTTATTTTCAACAACGAGATGAACATGCCTAAGGAGAAGAAGCAAACTGCTGCAAGAGTCTGATCGAAAGAGTATGTTCATTATTTGACTCACTTCAATGGTTATTATTGCTACAATAACATGGGTTGTAGAGGGAGTAGCTCCTGCTCTAAATCTCCTGAATGCTACTGCTCCTCTCCCCATTGAACACCATTACTTTACTTTTCCTTACCATTAACAGAAGCACAGAATGGCCTGCCTTAATAACACTTTTATTCAGATGTTGCACCATACAAACAATGCTACAAATGCTACCAACTGCTGGGTATGTGGAATGCTGCCAGCACATCAGAAAAATGGAGAAACGCCTTTTATTCCCTTGCCGTTTTCACAAAATGGCTCCAGCAGAGACTGGTTTGCATTGTTGTGGGCCTCTGAAGTTGCTAACATTACTTTTGCTGATGTAGGAAGACTAAACTTTTAATTGAATAAAGTGTGTTACCCCGATGAGGAAGGAGATCCACAAGCTAAAGGAACTGTATGGGAAACAGAGGAGAATCTTCGAGGAAATTCCACTGCACGCTATGTTTTCCCCAACACTGGAACAATCAAGGGAAATGGGCCTCCTGTTATTGCGGTTACAAAAGCTCGAGCGGATCTCTGTGTGAGCAGTCTTGGCATTATTTCTGTGAGAAAAAGTGACTGTACTATAATGTTGAAAATTACTGGAATAAACAATAGTAGTTTTTGGTCCTCACACAACACCTATTTCATTAGTGGATGTAAAGGTAATTACCACCTACCTATTGGGTGGTAGGTAGCTGCTTTGTGTCCTTTTTGCTACCACCTGTGTTTTTGGCACCTGCATCCTACCACAAAGAATATAAACTGTTTAATGACATTTCTAAGAGCTGATTCAAGAGGACAATAAACAATGAGGAGGTGGATCAAACTGATACTGCACTGCAGCAGTACATGGACTTTAATTTGGAACTATTCTTCTTTGTTGCTGAGGCCTTAAACAGCAGAAAGATTAGGCGTTTGACACGTGCTGTAGAGGCTGTAACCAATCTGACAGCCATGGCACTTGGAAATATCACAGAAGAACTACAAATTGCGAGAATTATGGCGCTCCAAAACAGGATGGTTTTGGATGTTGTCCTGGCCGACCGTGGTTTCCAAAATGCACAAAATAGCCACTGAAATCCACCAGGTTTTAGGGACTTTGACTGCAAGGCTATGGACCCTTTTTACTATATGGGGCTGTAAATTACTGTTAGCTCTATGTATATTTGCTGCGATTCTTTTCATTTCTTGCTTATGTATTCAATGTGGCCCAATGCTCTGTTCCCTTTGTATTTCTACCTGTACCTCTTGTATACCAACTAAACAAAGTGCTAAGAATGTAAATGCTCGCTTGGCAATGTACCAAGAAATTACTGAAATTAAGCAGATCGATGTGCACGATGTTTTCCGGACTCCCTCAAAAGTATAGGAAGATGTCTTCAGCATATGCTAAAAGGGCAGTCTGTGGAAATCGCAGATAATCTGTGTTAGCATAAGCTGAAACCATCTTGTTTGTGGCATCCATTTTGTCAGCCATGCAATTCTCCCATCCTCTGTGCTCGACATTTTCCCTGCCTGTGCTGTCCATTTTAGTTAACTTCCTGACTCAGCTAAAAGCAATATGCATGCTAAAGAGTTTGTAGCTGCAAGAACACCTGGTCTCACACACAACTGTCAATCTCTTAGTGCTGCCATAAGCACTCCTGCTCCCCCTCCCACTTTGCTGATTATGTGATTTCCCATCTGCCCATGTTTGTCGGTAACTATTCCTGTGTATGCTTGTACCTTCTATTTGTAACTACATGCTTACCAGTGCAGAAAACTCTGTATATAAGCAACATGGTCTGTGTATTCAAACGACTAACTCCTGAAACACTTGAGGGTGTTGTATGGACGTGGTCGCACTCATGAGTGAATAAACTTCTTATTTTTAATTTCAGCTTCAGTGTCAATCTCTATTTTGTTAGTCTAAGGAACCGTGGCCAAAGAGAAGGGTGAACCCCTAAAAAGGCACATTTCTACACTCGGGGCACCCGCCTATTCGCCCCCGTTTGTCAAAAAAATTCTCCTCTGCTCACCTCTTTCTCACACATCATATGCTCATTTCCAAAATCTCCTCTCCAACAGCTCCGATTCACTCTTCTTACTCAGGCTCACAACACTCGCCTTTCTTACCCTCCTCGTCCTCCCCTTTTTCAGTTTCGCATATTCTCCACTTACCCTTCTATTTTATTCCTCACACCCCATCCTTCTTCAGTTTCTGACACCCATGAGCTTACTTTCTCCACTTTACTGCATACACTTGCCTCACTTTCTTACTCTCCAGTCACCTTCAGACCTCTCAAAATGTTTTTAAATTAATTTTCTGTATCTATTACTTCTTTTCACTCCCTTCTACCATTCTATCAACACTTCCTCTGATTTTCTGTGTCTCACACAAACTTTTCTGAAAACCTACTCCCCCCTGCCTCTCGCTAAATCTTCCCCTCACACACCACACATTCTTTAAAATCCAACTATCCTTCAATAAGTCAGTTTCATACACTCTCCTGACTGAGGCCATAACATCCTTCAAACTATGCCTTCTCTCTTTTATACATCCTCTATTTCTTTTTCGCATATCCTGTGTCTCATATGTTTAGCGCTCCCTCAGTTCATCAGATACACGCTTTCTCACAATAGCCGTTTATGATGTCTATCGCTAGGGCACTTGTTTGAATTTCAATTTCAAATAATCGTTATTTCGATCATGAGAGATCATAAAAGATGTACAAATAAATGCCACCATTAAAATCATTATGAAATAAGCTATGTGTTTTAAAATACCCAAATCACGATTACAATCTAATTAAAATAAATACATTTTTGGTTTAAGAGCCAAGAGTTCATACAGCGTCCCTTATAATTCTTGCTCGTACTCTCCACATTGCCGTCAGAAATTTCGCCATTACGAACACAGTTGGAGCTGTTAAGTCTGTTTTGAGCACTCTGTAGGCTGGGGCATAAGTTCGGAAGCCCAGGTTCCTTAAATGGGGGACCAGCCAATAGCACCTGATTCTGCTATAAGCTCTGCAAAAGAGGACCACGTGAAGGTCACTTTCCAGTTTATAGTTACATGCTGGGCAGTTCTCCGAGTCCAGATAGCCGTCCCAGGATTTGGTAAGGGACCTCAGGGGAAGAGAACCGTACCTCCATTGCATAAAGATCTTCCTTACAAACACTGGCGTCATACCGTCTAAGACGTACTCAAGACTGTAGAAGTCTTTTGCCTTGATAAATGTATCGGTTAAGGATCCTTCCCGTATAGAACTCAGATTTCTGGAGCATGAAGTTGTAAAATAATTTGGAAAGTTCTTTTCTCGGGAGCCTTGCAGAGATTACTTCCGGATTGGACCATAACTCTGGGACTCCAAGGGTCGTACACATGTCCCTTATGTACTTTAGCCATGGGATTTTAGCCACGTGGATTGATCTGAGAAGGTCTTGCAATTCACTTCTATAGTGTACTAGATCCTGGCTGCTCCACAAGCGCCTCCAGTAAGTCAAGGGTTTGAGGTCCAGTTCCTCCGTAATTGGTCGTAATGCCAAGTCCATTCTGAGTGGGAGAAGAGGAGTGCTCGGTGGAAGAGCAGCCAATTGCCTAATAAAATTGTTTTCTGCGACTTGTATAGTCTGTAGCGATGTGTGTCCCCATAACTCGGCCCCATAAGTAATGCCCCCCCGGGCTTGGGCTTTATAAATGTGTATGGCAGGTGCCAGTGGGCGAAGAGGTGATTTTTTGGCGATTCTTGTAATGGCACCAGCCCTCTGAATTAATTTTGTGGTTGCTTTTGTTTTGTGAGGCAACCAGGTCAGGTTCTGGTTGAGGGTTATGCCGAGATATTCAATTTCCTAGACTCTTTCTAGGATTGTAGATCCCAGGCGGGGATTTGGGCAGCTTTTGGGTTTATGATTAAGAATCATGAATTTAGTCTTGGAGGGGTTTATTTCTAATCCCTTTTCATTGCAGAACCCCAAGAACCCCCTCAAGACTCTCTGTAGCCCCATTGGTGTTTTTGACAGCAGCAGGGTGTCGTCCGCGAACATAATCGCTGGCACCCTGCTACTGTTCAATTGTGGCGCATCAATATTGGGGATCCTGCTCAAATGCTCTATCACCCCGTTCGTGAATAGGCAGAACAGGGTCGGCGCCAACACGCAGCCCTGCCTTACCCCTCTTCGGACAGGGAACCTATCTGTCAGCCTACCGCCCTTTCCATATCTTACTCGGGCGTAATTGTCTGTGTGTAGCCTGATTAGGATCTGTAGGATATCTCCAGGGACACCCAGATCAGTCAGCACCGCCCACAATTTAGCCCTAGGGACCAAATCGAAGGCGGCGTGGAGGTCCACGAAGACCGCATACAGTGACCCACCTTCTAGATGTACCGTCTTCCAATACAAAATGTTCAATCTAAGTATTTGATCGACTGTTGAGACTCCTTTTCTAAACCCCGCCTGGAGAGGGCTCAGAATGTCGGTCTCCTCCATCCAGCTTTGCAGCCTATCAAGAATTAATCTGCCGAACAGCTTCTGGGACACATCAATGAGGCCGATTGGGCGATAGTTGGCGGGGAGCAGGGGCGACCCCTTTTTAAATATCGGGACCACCTCCTCTCCCAGCCAAGTATCCGGAATTTTCATTCCCCCCAGCACTGCATTGAATAAGACCATGAAGTAGGGTGCCCAAATCCCAGGTTCCTGCCTGAAGAGGTCGCCCGGCACCCCATCCAAGCCCGGCGCCTTTCCAGAGGAAAGCCCTGCTATCGCCACCCTAATGTCTTTTATGGTGAAGGGTCAGAGGTGTATGTGTCAAGAATAGAAGGTAATGTTGATTCTAACTCCTCATTCTCGGGGGAATATAGCTGCTGGAAATGTTCTTGCCAGACGTTTGCTGCAATGTTGGGCTCAATTGCCGTGGGAAGATCCCCGCTTCCATGATTAATTATTCTCCAGAATCTACGGGAGTCTCTTTTGGCTAGGGACTCCGATAGATTCTCCCAGTGCTGTACATCCCACTCTATTTTAGCATTAGCTATAAGTGTTTTGTAAGCCCTCCTTTTAGAGCTGATCTCTTCCCTTGGGCCTCCTTCTATGATGGATAGGAGGTCTCGTTTAGCCAGTCGACAAGTACTATTGAACCAAGAGTTTCTGGTCGGTCCCTGAGTTCTAGGTCGTCTGGTACTAAAGAAATCAGCTTCAAGATTCCTGATTAGGTGTTTGTGTACCTGTGCTAAATCTTTGCTAGTATCTTTTAGGGAGTCTAGGTTCCATAGGTCAAAGGCCTCCTCGAGGATAGGGATAATTCCAGCGTAGAGGGAGGCTAGCTTCTCTTCGCTAGAGGCAAGCTTTTCCCATCTTATCCTCCTCCTGTTGTTGTCCAGGAGGTGTCCCTCTCTCAATTTTTGCTCACTTGACACATTCACCTCCGAGCAGGGGATGGCGTATTCTAATTCTAAAGCGTTATGGTCACTATCCTGCCTAGATGTTATTTTGAAATCCACTACCCTTTTCCATACATGCATCTGTACCAGGAAGTAATCTAGTCTGGATTCCCTCCCTAGTTTGTAAAATGTACATTTGCTCGGGATATCAGACCTAGTGCGGCCGTTACAAGCTCTCAAACCGTAGGTGAGATTTAGTGTATTTATTTGAACGGCCAGCGGTGTCCATGCTCTAGGAGGGGGTGCTTCTGTCGGGGGAACCTGCCAACTTGAATCCTCCTCTAGGGAGGGTCCATCAAGTAATCCAGGAAATGGTTCAAAATGTGAATTAAAGTCCCCCCCTATTAGGTATGATATATCCCCTGGGATGGTTTCTAGGAGGCGAGACAATGCCTCTATAGTTTTAGAGGTAGTAGCTATTGGGACTGGCCTGGAGTAAATATTTATGACTAGTAATTTAAAGGGACCCGGCCATTCAAGTAGGACGGCCAATATATCTTCCGAGTCTACTATATATCGTGAAGCTAAGCAGCCTAAGTCGGAAGCCACCCAGGTTGCCAAGCCTCCAGATGGTCGGCCTCTCCCACCCCAGGTAGCTGGAATTGAGAGTGTCTGGAAACCCCTAGAGGAGGTCTCGTCCCTAGCCCAAGTCTCTTGAAAGAGACAGACGCTTTTTGGATGTATTAGCTCGGCCCATAAGTCCGAGTCTATTTTGTTGGCCAGGCCTGCCACATTCCAGGAAAGCAAATTTAATGTTTGTGGGATAGTCTGCGTACGAGATTGATTGACCGTTTGACTTGTGTGGGCTGTGCGAGATGCCATATCTTTATGCCCTTCAGCCATAGATGGACCCTCCGGAATAATTCCCCTTTCTTTTCTCTGTTGGGGTGGGTCTAGATTACTAGTAGTAGATATCTCCTCCCTAGAGTTAAAGGTGTCAAGGTTGCCTTCATCACACCCTAGTGTTTGTCTGTATACACCTTCTTCGGAGGCCAGATGTCAGTCCACCATTTCAAGGCAGTCATATCGGTTAGACAGTGGTAGAAGTGGTGGCTGGTAGAATCTTGGAGGCCAAGGCACTTCTCTATCAAATCCACCCATTCCTCTTCTCTTTACAGTCTCCCACCCCTGGAAGTTTTTGTATATAGTCGGATGATCAGGGGGTCTTCGCATTTGGTTAAAGGGGGGTCTCATCCTTCCCTGATTGCCCTCCCAATTTCCCTGTGAGTTCTGATGGTATCCTCTTCTCTGGTCATTGGTTGCATGTTCATTTGCTGGATAAAAGAACGAAAGAGGGACTGGGTGAATGGTATTCCCCTCATCCTCCAAAAAGGAACTACAAATAAATTAGACTGTTCCTGGCTCTTTAAAGCTCACCAGTATGCAGTCACCACTGATTGTTTTGGGTCTCTTGCCTACCCACGAGAGTCTTCTTACCATGCGAATATCGCTGGTCATACCTCTGGGAAGAGGTCTATGTGTTGAAAGCCAGTTGATTACTTTATTTTTTAATGACTCCCCTGTCTCATTTGTATCCGATTTTAGTTCGGGAGCCACGGCTAGAATGACGGTATATGGAGCTACCTCAGGCGGGAGATTAACAGTAACTGTTCTTTGTGGTTTTGCCACTAAGTTATTAAGGTCTTGGACATTTTGATTGATGATCAAGGGGGGTTTGAAAGGACTTTTGTTTTGTGTATTGAACTGCGTGTTATCAGTGACTGAAGCGGATTGTTGTTGTGCAGTAGGAGGTTGCTTATTGGAGACACCTGCAGAAGTGACTGGCGTAGATGATTTAACTTTTAGGTTTGGTGGTTGATTGCTTTGTAATTTGGCGTTTTTAGCACCCAATGAAGTTGTTACAGCCTCGGTATTTTTTACAAGTTTTGGAGGGTCGGGGTTCTTTTTATGTTTTGGATCAGTGTTAGAAAGTATGGGGCCAGGAGCCCCAGGTTTCCAACCGTCCATAATCTGTAATGCGGTTTTCTCAATTTTAATTAACCTCGCTTCCATTTTAATCAGGCGGGCTTCTAGGGGGCTTAAGATTGACTTAAAGAGTTTCCCTATATCTGCTAATGTTATATCCTCTTCAGCTAACTCAAGATTTTGTTCAGTGGTGGGAGGTGGCATATCAGTGAGAGTGTCACTAGATGGTTGCTGGGGAGAGTCAATCGATATCACGGGTGAAGTTCTATCCTGAGTAGTATGGTCTGTGCTGGGTGTATTGTATGTTGGCCCTACCTTCGCTTTTTTTCCCTTCCTTTCCTTATTACTCTGTTTCCCTCTTTTCCTTTTTTGTATGGCACCCTCCCTTAAACCCCGATCTAGATTTATTGGCCCTGCCACATTTGGGGTGTCAGTTGTTAAGGGGGGTTCTTCCCTCGATGGAATAGGGCTTTGGGTGGTTAGATCAGTATCTTCTCCCATGTTTGTTATATTTGGTGGTTGAGTAATTTGTGTCAGTGGCAATGAGAGAAGGCTCATGTCCTCAAGATCACTTAGAATTCCGTCAGAGAGGTCTATGCTAGTGGTTTGCTGGGCCCCACCACAAGCACCAAGCAGTGAGTTATCTATATTCCGCCTATCCTCAGGAGTTTTTGCCATCGCTATAGCACCCATCGATGACCTCCTAACCCATTCTATTTCTTGCGAAATGCGTCTTTCTAGCAGAGTGATGTCATCTATCAAGAGGGATCCTGCCTTCAAAAAATAGTTATCAATTTTACCTTGAGTAGGGGCAATTGTCGTGGGTCCATTGACTGCCGAATTGGCTTTGCTCCTCGTCTCCATTTTACTCATAGTGAGCAATATAACTAGAGGACGCTGAGAGAGGACAGATGATCTAATAGAAGCGAAAAGGGGAAATGGGGATATTCCTGCTATAAGTGGGATGGCCCAGTCCAGTCTCTAACGTTCTCGAACGGCCTCAAACAGCCCGCTCTTTGCCCGGTCTTCGCCCCGGTCTGTGTCCCGCGCGCGTCCGCGTCACTGGTAGTCCTTGATATACGAGGTGTCTAAAAGGGGGCGGGAAGAGGACCAGCTGCGGCCGATCAGCGGCGCTGGGCAGTCTGGTCCTCGCAGTCCCGCCTCTTGACCCTCAGTAGTTCAGGCAGGCAAAGTCTCCCCGTGTCCTCAGGGGTCAGGCCGGCAAGGTTGTAGATCCGACGAGCGGCACCCGCGCAGCGGGTGTCGCGAGAAGTAGCGCTGGAGCCCAAGAAGAAACGCCGCAAGGAAAAGACCACCAGCCGGTAAGAGGCTCCCACTGCCCACAGGTAGCACACGGTCTTTGAAGAGGAGGGGGCGGGAAGAGGACCAGCTGCGGCCGATCAGCGGCGCTGGGCAGTCTGGTCCTCGCAGTCCCGCCTCTTGACCCTCAGTAGTTCAGGCAGGCAAAGTCTCCCAGTGTCCTCAGGGGTCAGGCCGGCAAGGTTGTAGATCCGACGAGCGGCACCCCCGCAGCGGGTGTCGCGAGAAGTAGCGCTGGAGCCCAAGAAGAAACGCCGCAAGGAAAAGACCACCAGCTGGTAAGAGGCTTGTTTGAATTATAAATTAATAAACTTCCACTACTGAAAAATCTGCTTCACAATTAGGTAAAACTGACCTAGTGGCCTTGCCATGGAGACCAGATGAGCAAACCAAGCACACTGCCTAAGACTAAAGTCAATGAAGTGATATCACAAAGGTGAAAATGGGTATTTACTCGTAAAAGAAAATAAGAAAAAAAAAAAGATACATGCCATTTTGAAAGTACTTGAATTGTGTATAGTCTATTTTTAAGGTGTCTGAGGTTTTTACGTATGCAGTAGGAGCCATATGGGAAAAGTGTTCTCTAGAGCAAGTCTAGCCGCCTCCTAAATAATTACCTCAAGTTAGGCAAATACCTGCCAACCTCTTCATAAGCATCTTGAATGGGTGTGAGCCAGTCTGTCCCAGGAATTCTTGCACTATCTCAAATTGTCGAGCGTTACCAATGTGATTGAAAGCTTTGTCTTGAAAAAAATTTGGCAACGGTCAAAGGAGATGAACATAGTAAGTAAGGAAGAAAAATCTAGCACATTACCTTTAAAAAGGAACTCTCACAGTGTGGTGACATTGCTTCCTGTGATGTTATGGGACACCAATGTGCATTGCTTTTGCTAATTAGTCCTCCCATTTGGGGGGGGGGGGGCTTGTGCCCTGAATAGACCGCATTTAGGCCCTGCAGTTCGCTGTACATCCAAATGTGTTAACCAAGGTTCAAGGCTGGGAAGTGACTGCTCAGCATGTGCATCTAATGAGCACAACTGAAAACAGCTGTAATACTCAAACGTACTTGAACACCCTTCTAGAGTTGGTGTTCACGCTACAAGAATGCAGTGGCTGTTAAAATGTGTTTCAGCGCCTACTTCTCATTTCACTATGGATGTGCAGGGGCAGGGTCTTTGAACGCTACCACCAGGCTTTGTGGCATTGTAAAACCTGTGCTTTATTTAAAGGCTCAGTTTTTCCTGTAAGAGCTCTGCACTATCCAAGTGACAATTGTAGGAACTTACATATTGCCAATAAGACCCCTGGCTCGGCTCGCCTTGTAAGTTTGCTGGCTTACCCACCTCTAATATCAGGTGAAGATATAAATTAACTGCAGAGACGTTTCATCACTTGAACTTAGGTCTTCGTTTACCCACTGCCTAAATTATGTACAACATTAAATATGTCCAACTTAAAAAATACAGTTGGACCTGTTACCCATTGGGTGACAATAGAGGGGACAGCTACTTTGTCTACTCCTCTATATTAACAGGAATCTGGCCCCTCCTCCTTCCACAAGTGCTGAATAAGCACTTGGCAGGGAGTGCTCTTCCTTTCACTACATCACTCTGAGAAGAGAGAAGGGTTGATCATCCGGCCAGTTTTCATTCGTGCAATAAGGGTCCATTTGGGTCCAGGCGATGGAGTCTCTTCTCCACCTCTTAAGAAGGATGAGGCAGAGCGAGGAAGGACTGCAGTGTGATGCATTGGCCAACATGGCAAAGTGACACCACCTCTGACAGAAAAGAGGAACATGGTCCAGCGAACCAGTTTGTCTGGGAAGAAGCCAGTGTATAGCGAGTGTAGAGAGCACCAGTATTTGCTAACTCTTCTGGACATAGTAATGGACCGCAAGAAGACTGTTTTGATTGTGAAGAGACAGAGGGCAGATATTCATAGGCTCAAAGGGCAAACTCATAAAGAAGGTTAAAACCAAATTAAGATCCCACTGAGGCATAATGAAGGGTTTAGGTGAAAACGTGTTGAAGTCCTTTCAGGAAACAAGTCATAGCAGGTGACTTGAATAGGGAGGGCTAATCCAGCAATCAAGGCCAAAATGGACAAAAGATGCACTTCTACTGTGCCCACGCAAAGCCTTGCCGGGCTAATGATAAAACAAATACATCGGACAAAGGTGCAGAACTAGGATCAACATGCTTTGCAGTGCACCAAGCCACAAACATGTCCAGGCAGCAGGCCTATACAGTCTTTGTTGAAGGATGACTAGCTGCCGGTGTTATTTCGCAGACTTCAAATGGGAGATCAAAAACTGTCAAATGCTGCTGCTCAATCTCCATGCATGAAGGTGAAGCATGCACGGGTTTGGGCATAGAACCCTGCGCTGTTACTGCAAGAGGAGAGCCTCCCAAAGGGGTGGCCTTACCAGACGGATGATTCTCATGCCCAGGAGTCCGGGATACCATTCTCTCCGTGTCCAATCCAGAGCCACAAGGATGACTTGGGCCCAACCCATCCTTATTTTCTTCAGAACTCACGGCAAGAGTGGTATCAGCGGGAAGGCATACAGGAGTCCTGATCCCCACTCGAGATGAAATGTGTCGGAATGGGAGCCACCTTGGAAACTCTAATGCGTAGAAGTGCTGACATTGCATGTTCTCAACAGTGGTGAACAGATTTAACCAAGGTTCTCCCCAGTCACGGAAGAGACTTCGCATGACCGCCGGATGGAGATGTGATCCGCGAGGCACAGACGGCAGAGTTTGTCTGCACTAGTGTTCCAAGAGTCTGCCATGTGTTGCACGGCCATGAAAAAGTCCTGACGATGGAGCCATGCCCAGAGACGCAAGGCCTCTTGAAACAAGGTCTACAATGGGTCCACAACACCACCTTACCCTCTTTGTTGCAGTACCACATTGGGGTGGTGTTATGCATGAACATATGAACCAGCCTTTCCTTTCAGTGCCAGGAAGATTGCTCTCAACTCGAACAAGTTGATATGGAGCGGAGACTCCACTGGTGGTCAGGGTCCTCTGATCTCCACCTCTCCCAGATTACTGTCCAAATCAAGAATGGGCGCATTGGTCACCTCTGTGAGGTCTGGATAGGAAAAGGAGAGGTGACTGCTGCTGACCCAATTGCGGTTTGTCAGGCACCCCTGCATGTCATTTGCAGTTGCCTCCAATATCCGGACCTGGTTGGAGAGATTCCCCTGATGCTGCACCCACTGGCATGTCAGGTCCCACTGCAGCGCCCACATATGACAGCAGGCAAAATTTACCAGCAGCATGCAGGAAGTCATGAGACCCAGTAGCCTCAGAATCAGTCTCGCTGAAATCCATAATAGAGGCTAAAACATCGGAATAAAAGCCTGAAAATCTTGGACTCACTGCTCCAGAGGGTGTGTGCAGACCTGCAGTGTCCAAAATAGCTCTGATGAAAGGGAGCACCCGAGGGAGTCAGTTGCAACTGCTGCACGTTTATAGTGAAAGCCAGCAAATGCAGGAGGTCCGCAATAGTCTGGAGGTGGGAGACAACTGCCTGGTGCGAGTTTGGTTTCAACAGCCAGTGAACGACGTAGGAGAAGACTGAAACCCCTGCCCTTCACAAATGGGCTGCAACCACTTCCATCAACTTTGTGAACCCCAGAGGAGCGCTGGTAATGCCAAAAGGCAGCAGAGCGAACTCAAAGTGCTTGTGGCCCAATGTGAACCGAAGGTAGTGGCTGTGGGCTGGCACAACGGGTATATGGATATGTTCATCCTTTGAGTCCAGCACTATCTACCATCCAATCGCCAGAGTCCAGGACAGGACCTTACCCAACGTGAGCATTCTGAATTTCTCCTTTTTCAGAAAGTAGTTCAGAGGGTGCAAGTCCAGTAGAGCACGGAGGCCTCCGCCTTTGTTCAGTAGAAAAGTAGCGGGAATAGCAACAATGACCTACTTCTGAAGTGGATTTATTTGGCTGAAAAAGTCTGCACTTCCTGATACAACACGGAGAGGTGGTCCTCCGTCAGCTGATCTGCGGACAGTGGCATGGAGGCGGGTTTCTGTGAATCTAGGGCGTAACCCCACTAAACAATTTGGAGTACCCAGTTGTCCCATGTTATAGACTGCCAATGGGGCAGGTGGTGCTGGATCTTCCAGACGGCAGGTTGCAGATAAAGGCTAGAGGGATTGGTGGAGGAGTCAGACTTGGCTGCTCTCTGGCCTTGCATCCTACAAGGCTTGTGGGAGCCTTATCCACAACCACATAGGTCTGCAGAGCCTGCTGGTTGTAGTTGCTCGGCGGAAATGGACACCGCTGATAGCCCCTACCATATCCACGGAAGGAGCTAAAGGCAGGATGGTGCCGAGTGTGAGGCAGTCGGCAGTTCTAATGACTGGGCGGTGGCTCTGTCCTGAAAGCACTCAAGCGCCAATTCCGTCTTATCAGTAACCAGGCGAGTGTTATGTTCAAAAGTGATGTCTGGACATCACTCCAAATGCCAGTTGACCAAAGGCAGGTATAGCGACCAACTGCCACTGATGAAGCATTCGTTCTACCTAGCGAATCTGATGTGTCCAATCCATAGCATATTGTGAACTTTGCTGTGTCCCTGCCATTGGCAACAGCCTTGGACAGGATGGTCCGGGCCTCCTCAGAGACCATGGTCTGCACTTGAGCAACCAAGTCCCAAACTGTGTGCGAATACCACTCTTGACAGCCACCAAGGGCAGCATAAGGTCCAGGACCTCAGCCAGCCTCTTCACCACCAGGGAAATCAAGCCCCTTCCTCTGTAACCAAACTAGGAGGATAGACAAGGTCAGAGTCCAGAGAGGTGTCCATACAACTGGCACTGGCCAGTTACTCATACCCATTATCCATGGCCAAGGGTTTTTCCAGGGGGTTGGGATAACCATAAGTATCAACAGATTCCTACCCCCATCCCCTCCCCCCCCAAATTGTATTTTACACAGGGCCAGTCAGAAAACAAATGTGCTGTCACCGACCTGGACAGTCTTCGTCTGGTCGGCACAGGAGACCACGTCAGACGATGCCAGTTTGGCTCCGTATCGGATTCTGGCATAAAGGGGTTGGTGCTACAGGAACAGACTCCAGAGAAGGTTGCAAATTTAGAATCTGAGCCAATCTGGATCAAGGACCAGATCCAGCTTGCTCAATTGGCATTGAGGGCGATCCTGGCAGCGGAAATACAGTTGGGGAACCTACCGAAGCCTTGAGCTTGAAGGCGCTCCAAAGGGGGTCTGTCCACCCAAATATGAAGTGCATTGCCTCATAAAATTCTTTCAGCTGGGCAATGGTTTGTCCGGCTCCAGGAAATTCTGGGAGTTGTAGAGCAGAACCACTCTGTCGCAGACATGTGGGAGCAGGGCCTAGATTCGTGGCACAGTGAAGTCAAAGAACAATTCGACTTCTTGGATTTATATTTCTTGTGGCGCTTACCTGAGGATTTTAGATCATGACGACAACCGACGGGAACGACATCGAGAGTGGGCCTGGGACCTTCCTCACAACCGAGCAGGCCTTGGAGTCGTGGCCCAGCTCCAAGCAAACCAGGTGTTTGAGAATAGAGGAGTGTTGGAGGTAAGGTGTGTGGATTGGTGACGTAATCTGAACATGCTGCTGAGGACTTGCTATACTGAAGCATTAAGTGCTGCAGAGAATGTGAGAATATAGACAACTTGGAACATTAAAATAATTACCATATTTAGGTGGAAATGTGTCAAAGTAGAAGCTATTACTGATGTGAGTCTGCCAAGGACTGACAGCTGTGCAACCAATGGAAACACTTTTACACCAGAGAATAGTTGATGTCGTCACCAAAGAGCAACAGAACTTCAAGCAGCACAGCTAAGCAACCAGAGATTACTATAAGGAGATCACTCGGGACCAAAATCAGCCCAATCCATGGAGGCACAGATATTCAACCAAAGAACACTATATGGAATCTCTTCGGGGCCACAGAGGCCAATGCCCTGGATCTATGATTAAACAGTGCATATAATATGCAGTACATTAAGGAGAGGCACTTGAGTGACCATAATACAAATGGCCATAGCTTAAGCCAAGAGGAGGTCACTCACAAGTGGCAGGGAATGACACAAAAGACGGCATTAGCTATCCAGCCACTATGCATGGACTGTGAGGTCCACCTTGGAGATGGGCTGGCCCAACCACTCAGTGGAGAAGACACAAGGAAATTGAAGAGAGGATTTACACCCTGCTGCTTAAACATCAATACAAAATAAGGTTCTAAGATAACCTAAATGAGACTGACTATAGTCAACATTGGATCAACAAACCCTTTCAGTTCAGGAGTTACTTCAAAGTTAACCCTAGTTACAGAAACTCTAGCCTTCCAGTATCAATAAATCAGTTTAAGCTGACAGTCCAGGGATGTGCTGTCAGCCAGTTCCAGGCTTTACCCCTCATGTTTTCAAACACACAAGCGTTTTAACTGTAGAAAATTAATGTTTTTATATAGAGCTTTAAACCACAATTCTGATGTTTCGAAGCATTGTTAAGAACAGTGTTATGTAGTATAATGGTACCAAATTCAACAAACCTGGAAGACTGGGTCGTTTTGTGTTTTTCAAGCTTGTGATTTTCCGTCCATCACATGCTTCAGCCACGACAGTCCAAATATTGTACCACTCTTCCGTCAACTGACTGTTCACTGAAATATGTATCTCCCTAGCCCAAATACTTTGCCGTAATTCGTTCACGGCGAATACACTAACAATTCAGAAACGTTGACGCAAATTAACTCTTACCAAGACTCCATCAATCTGCTTAATTTCCCAAATCCAACCCAAGTTTGGTGGACGTTGTAACTAACCGATCAATGCCAACCACGGCCATGTCAGGATTTCACCCTTCGACTCTGCTCGCCCTTTTCACAGTGTGGCTTGCAGCAGTAATTCAATGAAAAAGAAAACGGTTTACCTCATGGACAGCATCTAGCATCTCTTCATTCTTGAGTCATTCAAATGAAGTGATTAGGCAGAGAGAGCGATGCCCCGGGCATACGTGCATCGAAGGCTTTAGATTATAAAAACAAACACATCGTTCTCAAGTTTGACTGGGCCTTCGGTGGGCCAAGGCCTGTTGAGGACCTGGCACTTCTGCCCTGCCTCCCAACCAGATTCGGGGCTGTGGGTTAGCAATGTTATTTACACTGCACACAACGTCAAGCACTGTAACCAAGGAATGGGAATTATTTCCGAGTAATTAATGGATGAACACATGCAGACCAATGAAATATGACCCCCACCATCCCCATTTCACCTCACCAGTGCACAGATGTCCAGGCCAAGACCTTTCGAGGTCGCATCGGTGTCTGAGAGCGCGAGGTCTGTGCGACTGGACTGGACTGGGGTAAACGCACAAGGTCCAGCAAGGACTGGGACCATTAATTCCGGGTTGTACACCGTTTTCGGTGCCCCTCTCCAGCACTGCAACAGCAGCTTCCAGTGTCAAAACGTCAGTGCATTAGAGAGCACATTCCTGCCGAGTCCAAATGTATTTAAAGCCTTTTCGAATGGCCTCCAGCTCGAGGCCCGCACAGAAGCATGCCTGCTGCTGTCCTCTGATTGATGCAGGCAGGTGAGCATCTCATGCCGGCGAAAGGGGAGATGCATTACAGCGCCCCGTCGCCGGGGGGAAAAACAGACGTTCAAGAGGCCGGATGTCTGCCCAGTGCAATCCTGGCACACACGCGCTCCGGGAATAATCCAGAGAGAACGAGTGACACAGCACATTTGGGGACGGGAACATGAAGGTGATCCACAACGTAGGAGATTTTGCTCTGTGAAATGTATCATGCAGGACTAGCAAAGTTAATTCACTGAGTGACCCCATAAACTAGGGGTAGTGGCAGAAAAAGTGGAGTCTTGGGCCTGAAATCACCGTGGGGGAAGTCAAAGAGAGCACCATGGGTGGTGGAGCAATTATGGATTTGCTTTATTACAAACTCCGCACCCAAAAAATGGCAACAAGGAAATGTATGACAGTTGAGTTGTTCTAACCTCCTTAATTGTCACATACAGACTGATTTGTAAGCTTGCTTAGGGGGTTACGGTAGCGATCTATATGTACAAGATTCGGGATACTTGTAGGATAACCCATAGTTTCTGTATTTGCTGAAGTGATCCGATTGTACTGGAGGACATGTTCAATTCATAATTTGCAGCTCAGTTGATTCATTTTTTTGTTGCAGACATCCCACTGCTATCAGCAGGGCACAGGGTACAATCTTGGTAAAACAGTGCAGTGAGTTCAGCACTCACTTTATGTAGCTTCATTTAACCTGCAAGGCAAACGTTTGAAACCTTGCAGGTTCAACTTAATATTTCAGCAATCTTAGGCTGATAGAGCAGGTTTAAGAGAGTAGCAACAGCACTTATTTTTGGCACTTACAAAGTGTTTATGTAAATGGTTATTGGTGTTCTCAGGAGGACATTTTATGATGAAATACTAGACATCATACATAGACCCAAAGCCTGAAAAAAGTCGAACACTTTGAAATCTCGGTTAACCTTATAGCAACCTGTGAAACCACACCACAGGGAGTTCCTTGGTTTCCCACAATTGACTACTGGGTGTGTTGGCCAGATTTAAAGTTCAAGATGTGCTGAGCTTGATACTCAACTAATCCTAGTCAGGACACAATCTTGACAAAAGAAAATCAGAGGTCCTTCAAGTGAGGCATATGCAGTGGGTCGCCCTGGATTCGAGCCATCTGCTGCCCAGCACTTAACCCATTACCAGATCAAGAAGAGGTGCTAAACTGATTACAACCAGTTTCACTCGGCTACAGCATAGCTCTGCAATTCTTTCATGTTCTGGTACGTTATGTGTATCCGCACCTCCACTAGCATCACAACACTGGCAATGGATGACATTTTTCATACATTTCAAGTGAGAGAAATCAGCTGTTTCAGCATTCCAGCAGTAAAACTGAATTTTCAGTCTGGATTTTTATGGCTGCTGTAGAGGGTAGCGGTGAGTATTCTCTCAAGTGACTTTGCACCCCTGCAGTCCCTGTGATTTCTGTAATTCGTAATGTGATGTCTTCATCTGTCAGTAGTTGCCACTAAAGAATAGGGACGCTCTTGCCACTCCTATGAGGATATACGTCCCATTTTTTATGGTCTCAATATCTGTTCATTACTTTTGCCAATTTGTTTATCAGAAAAGGTGCACACTAGTGACCACTTTCTCCAAAAAACACAAGAATCAAGTTGTTGGAGAGGAAATTAAACATGAAGAAATGACGCTACAGCAGACATCAGTATAAAAGAATATAGAAGTATACATGGTGAAAGAGCAGAGTAGGCCTAAAATCCATGCTGATGCCAGAGAGGTGAAGAGTTCGCTTGAAAATAGAGTGCATGACCTGTAAGGTCTTAGTTATAGGAAACTCGTGTTTGTAAGCTTGAAGGAATTTATAGCCTTAGCACAATAAGCCGCTACTGTGTGTTCTCAGCAAATTAAGAACATGATTGGAGAGTAGGGGATTGAATTAGCCAAGAGCACACAGATTCTGATAAGAGGTCTTAGAAGAAGAATGATAAAGGACACATGCATTCAAGAGTAGAGAATAGTTCGTTTATTATAAATCGCAGTGAAGAATGTGCAGAGAGAAGGCATAAGGTTAGGAACACAGGTGACAATGTTTTCTGTATCCAATATCTAACTGCTAAGTAACTAACTATTTGACCTTTGTAATAAGCATTGTTCACTATTGGTATATAAGTGGCTGCCTGTGAAGCAGTACATTGAGACCAGCTGTTTACCTATGTGCAGATAGCTACTCTCCCTGCCACACAGGACAAATCTGTGTTTGCCTTGCCAATTTCACCCTACTGGGTGATTTAAACCTTCATCTGGATAGTTACAGTGATCCCAACGTGCTATGTTTTAAAGAGATCCTACACGTTTTGGGGTTGACGGTACTAACACTGGAACCTACACATAAAGCGGGGCATATTTTAGACTGCATCAGTTCTAATCTAGACTCGATTAAGGTTGAATCCCCTTTGACTCAAACTTGGTCGGATCATAAATTCATTGAGTTCAGCTTGAAAATTGATGACAAAAAGCCAACAAAGACGGTTAGATCAGGAAATGAGATGCCTTTCCCACTTTGGGGAAAGATTATAGAGCATCCAGATCTTAACAGTTGGGTGATTGAGAATAGGCCATTACTGTTCGGGAATGCGAATATTGACAACCAGAGCTATGAGGGGTGGATGAGAACTATCGGGGAAAGGATGCAATCTCGGGGGACAAAGTCTAAATTTAGACAAAGAAAAAAATCTGCTCCTTGGTTTACTAGTTCATTAAAAGAAACACTAGGAGAAGTGAGACTATCTGAGCGGAGATGGCGTCGACATTACAATAGTAATGATCAGAAGGCTTACAAACTAGCTAGGAAGAGCTATCATGCATCAATTAAACGTGCTAAAGCTACTTACTATACTAACTTGATTGAAGCCACAAAAAATTAGCATAAGGAAATTTTCCAAATTGTTAATAGCTTTAGGAACCCTAAAATATTCTCTCAGGAAATTCCGATTCCCAGACCTTCTGTAATGAGATAGCAACCTTCTTCGAACAGAAAATAATCAATCTTACTAAAGACTTCCCTTTATCTATCCATGAGGGTTTAGAAGCAATAAATAATATTCAAAATAAAGAGCCCCACTCAGCAGGCTGGGAAACCTTTGCCGTGATTAGTCTGGAGGAATCCTCCCAAGCCATATCAACAAATTAAGTCAGGATCACCGTTTGATCCTTGCCCCCTATGCTGTTAAAAGCTATAAAAGAGGAAGTCAACCCTGTGATCAATTCAATTCTTAATTCATCACTCCAAACAGGGGAGATCCCAGCATGCTGGAAAGTCGCAGCTGTTAGGCCTATACAAAAAAAAAAGCACTACGGGACGCCACAGTCCTATCTAACTTATGGCCTATCTCGCTTCTCCCGACTGTATGTAAACTGGCAGAAGCCTGTTTCAATAGGCAGCTTACGGCTTATGTGGAGGAGAAAAATATTCTTAACAACAAGAGGGAGGGAGACAAGGACGCTCCTATACTCCCAGGATAATATTAGAAACCAACAAAGGAGCGTCAAACACTAGTTCAAGGGATGACTACCAGTGAAAGCAACAAGAAGCTATTACACTCTGTTTGAAATGAAAAAACCTTAGTAGATTTTCTTGAAAGCCCTCACTCACCGACCTAGTCGGTGACATGCTTCATCATCGGGCCCCACCAGGAATGGCCTAATGCCATCCCGGTGTGCTTCAACGCCAGTGTTACTGCGGAGCTGGTTTTGTGATTGTGCAGTGAAGAGTTTAAAATGGCCAATTTGATCGAAAAAAATATTTTATTAGTTTCGCCAAGTGGACAAATAAAAAAATGTGTGAAGGATAACAGACACAAATTAAAGGTCCACTGTTACCCCAAGTCAAGAAACGTTCAACCTGTTTCAGCCTATGTGATAGGGTCTATCAGGCATTCATCAGGACCAGGTGACGATCGTGTAGTGTGCTTACCTGTTCGTCGGTACCCCCGGCGTCCCTCTGGGCTGTCTTGGGAGGTACTGACGCGGCGCACAAGTACACGTATATTACCACTACAGCACAGATTAAGGTGCGCCCGAATGACGTCAGGGCGCGCGCGACGCACATAGCATCACGGGAAGAGTAGTTTTTAACGAAATAAAAAACTACAAGTTAGTGTCATTGTCTATCTTGTTTTCACGTGTTGTTTTTCTGAGAGATAAAAAGCCAAAGAATGAATCTCATCTGGCGCAAGGACATTTGTAAGCCCAATATAATTATACTACTCTGAAAAAAATATATACATCAGACAGCGGCCGCTGTACTGATAAAATCTAACCATCGTATATGATCCATGTACATACGTGGAAGTAATGTATACCACAGTTATCGGGCAAGCCATGTTGATTATATGATCTGGGAGATAAAAAGATCCAGAGATCGAAAAGCAGGTGGAAAGAAACGAGAGGCGAGGCAAAAAAAACATATAAGGATCTGTTTTAGATCTATGCAATGTGATGTACCAATTTGCCAAGCATAACATGCATGTCTGTCATGTAATTAAACTGTAGGCCAAAACCACCAGACAAAGGATAAAAAGGGCTGGGAAATAGACAACTATTGGGTTAAATGTATGATTCAATGAAGAACCATCTGAACTACAGTAAATCTTGAGGTCAACATAAATAACACAAATAACACCCTTGTACATTAGAGTGACATCCACGGGATGTCCTCATTGAGTCCCACTCTGTCAGATATGAGTTTATACACCCATCTTTGTTCTTTTTTAAATAGGAAACTACTGATGTCTGTTATGTGGGGTGGGATCATAGGTTGCTCAATGACCGTCCATTTCAGATCTGTTGGTGAATGACCGACCTCAATGAAATGTTTAGTCAGTCTGGTTGCCTGTTTACAACATCTAATCGAGCTCTTGTGCTCTGAAATTCTTATTTTAACTTTGCGTGTAGTCATCCCTACATACTGTTTGTTGCAGGGACATGTAATGAGATAAATAACATTTTGACTATTGCAATTGGTAAAGCGTCGTTGTTCCCAGGGCCGACCTGTACCTATGTCAATCTGTGTGGACTTAACTGAGTGGACAAGATACGCAGTTGCCACACGGATGGTGGCCAGTGACTGCTGGCATATCCCACAGAGTCCCTATCGTGCGGGGATTTGTGTTTCTAGGTCTAGTGTGGACCAGCTGGTCCTTCATATTTTGTCCACGCTTAAAGGCGAACAATGGGGGCGGTAAGTTAGTAGTGTCATTACCAGTGTTGAGGATCGCCCAGTGCTTTTTCACAATTCTCTGAATTCAATTAGACTCAGTGCTAAAGGTGTTGACACATGTTATTCTTTTCTGTGCCGGTTTAGTAGGCAGTAGTTCTAATAAGCCCTCCCTGTTGTTATTCGAGGCACGTTTTTTGGCAGCCCTAACCAATCTTTTGGGATATTTTTTCTCAATCAGATGTTTCTCCAAAGTTTGAGAATGTTCCTCAAATGAAGATTTGGTTGAACACTTTCGTTGGATTCGAAGGAACTGTCCATAGGGCAAATTATCAAGAAGTGCCTTAGGGTGAAAGCTTTCATAGCTCAGCAAAGAGTTCCTTGCTATGGGTTTGCGATAGATCTCTGTGTGCAAACCAGTGGGGGAGGACGTGATCAACAAATCCAAGAAAGCTAGTTTGTATCTGCTGTACTCCATGGTGAATTTCAAGAAGGGATTCCTCTCGTTGAACCACCCGTGGAACTCGTTCAAGTCACTCACTGAGCCATGCCACACCACCAGGATGTCGTCTATGTAACGTTTCCATAGACGCACACATTCAAGGAAGGGATTATTCTCATTGAGCACATGGTGTTGCTCAAAACTGTGCACATACAGATAAGCGAGACTAGGGGCAAAAACACTGCCCATGCTAGTCCCGCTAATCTGAAGATACACAGACTCTTCGAACATGAAAAAGTTCTCTGTCATGGCCAGGGTAGCCAGGTTCATAATCAGTCTCACAGGTGTAATAGAATTTGAATCTCTAGCATCGAGGAGACTCTCTATCACCTCCAAGGTTTCAGTTTGGGGTATGGAGGTATATTTGTTCACACCACTACGCACTCTTTTACTTTAGGATTGAAGAGAATCCCAATACATTTATTTTTCTCTTCCTTACCTAATTTTATAGTTTTCACAACTTCACTTTGCACTTTAGTTTTAGCACTGCTTTCAGTCACCACACTATACATGATGAGTTCTCCTCACACTGGGTACCACTTGTAGGATTAGGCTTCATAACAACTGCCAATCCACAGTGGGTCTCATAATCTACCTTCTGTGATGAAGGATCCCAGATGATGAAGGGCGGATCCGAGTGGTGACTGATGGGGAATCTTTTCATAGAGAGTAGAGACCCTATGTGTATTTATCACTACACTTGAGTAGTTCTACCATCTTTTTTCCCTTCCATTTCACCACGTAAGATCTGAACTTAATGTGCATTGGTACTGACCCCTTGCTATCTGTTGTTGTAGTGACTGTTCATAGGGATAGTAGCATTGTGAGATCGTAAAACCGTCCCTTAGACCCTCATCCACCCTATTAGTTAATAACGTGTTTACACTAACACATTCGGGCAGTGCGTGTGCTGTGGCTCGGTACATACACGCAGGGTTGTGCCCCGGAGTCCTCTGGAGTGTTGCACGTCTTCCTGCCAGTCCAATTGTGCACAATAACATAATCACATAATCATGAGGTGAATCCCACTACTGTATACTTACACATAGAGATGACAGTAACCTAACCGTTAATGCAAACATTCAAACTTTCAAACTATTGCGGCACAACCACATCACGTTATTCATCCCCTTCCGCCCCCGCCCCCCCACGTCTCACCCCATGGGTGTCATTGTGTGTGAGCATGTACGCATCTCGGTCTTGTCTCGCTATATGCTGATGACCAGCAGGTCATCAGCATATAGCGAGACCTGGTGCACAGCATCTCCTAAGGGAATGCCCGCGCTAAGGGTCTGCCGCAGTGCCGCCGCCAGAGGCTCTATGGCCAGCGCGAACAGAAGGGGTGACAGGGGGCAGCCCTGCCTGGTGCCCCTGCCCATCACCACCTCCTCCGAGATGTATGGGCCCAATCTCACGCGCACTACATGTCTTTTATAGAGGAGGTCAACCATCTGCAGGAAGTCCACACCGAACCCAAAGCGCACCAGCACCTCAGCTAAGTATCCCCACTCCAGGCTGTCAAAAGCCTTCTCCAGGTCAATCATTAGGCAACCTGCCCTCGGCCACCTCCCCGCCGCTTCAGCTGCTACTCTGAAGAACCGTCTGAGGTTCAGGGACGTTGACCGCGCCGGCACAAATCCATTCTGGTCAGCGTGCACCAGATGTGGGACCACTGGCGCCAGCCGTTCGGCCAGCAGCTTTGCTAAGATCTTGTAGTCCACATTAAGCATTGCCAGCGGCCTGTACGAGCCCAAGTTCACTGGATCCCGATCAGGCTTGGGCAGAGAGACCAGGAACGCCTTTCGCATGGAAGTGGGGAGTGAGCTCTCATCTATCGCCACGTTATACGTGCGTAAGAGTAAGGGAGCCAGGGTGTCTCTGTAGGCTTTATAGTATTCGGCCGGCAGGCCGTCAGGTCCCGGTGTCTTCCCTGTTGCTAGGGACTGGATCGCATCGCCCACCTCCTCCAGTGTGAGGGGTGCGTCTAGGGAGTCTCGATGGTCCTCGGGAACCAACGGCAAGGTGACCAGGTCTAGGAAATCTCCCAGCGCACCTACAGGGCCAGTGCCCTGAGCCCGGTACAGCTGCACGTAGTGCCCAACCAGGGCACGGTATATCTCGCGCTGCGTGTATACCATCCGCCCCTCCAGCGTGCGCAAAGCTCCGATTGGGGTTCCCCGGCTCTCCTTTTGAATCAACCAGGCTAGCAGTCGTCCGGCTCTATCTGCCTTGGCATGCGTTCTGGCTGTGTGCGCCGCGTAATTGTGACACCTCAACCGTTCTATAAGGGTTGCGTGTGAAGCTCGCATGTCACCTAGGGTTTGTGATCGCGGCCCGCTCCCCTCGCCCTCCCTCTCGTGCTTCAGTAGCTAATTTTCCAAGTGCGTGAGGGAAGTGGTCAGCTGTTTGCGAATATTCCATGAGGTCCCCATACTGTGCCCCCTTATGACCGATTTGTGTGCGTCCCATTCCACCGCCGCACTGCTTGCAGTCCCCTCATTAGTGTCAAAGTAGTTCAAAACCGCTGTACCTAGTGAGGAGCGAAACTCAGGGTCCTCCAGCGCAGCCGGCTGGAGCCTCCAAGTAGGCACAGGTGGGCAGTCCGCCTCCCAGGCAAGCTGGAGCCGTAGGGGGTTGTGGTCAGAGTGTGTCCTTCCCAAATATTCCGGCTCAGCAAGCAAAGGGAGCAGTGACTGTGAGCCAACTATCCGGTCCAGCCTGACATTTAAGTCGTGTACAGGGGAGTAGTACGAGTATACTTTGTCTCCGGGGTGCTGCATCCGCCACATGTCCTGTATGCCCCAGTGTGCGAGCCAGCCTCTGAACGCCTGCGCAGTGGACATCGCGGTCGTAGCGCGGAGCGGGGGGGAAAGAGCGGTCCAATCCGACATCTAACACCATGTTGAAATCCCCACCTATCAACCAAGGGATGCTAGCATATGGGTGGAGGACCTGGTTTAGGGACTCTAAAAAGGAGGCCTGA
This sequence comes from Lissotriton helveticus, assembly GCF_964261635.1. Lineage (NCBI taxonomy): Eukaryota > Metazoa > Chordata > Amphibia > Caudata > Salamandridae > Lissotriton > Lissotriton helveticus. The sequence continues at coordinate 341,397,832 of NC_136071.1, read as the reverse complement.
TTCGTGTTGGGGGCGTACAGGGAGCATAGCAAGAGTTCCTGACCATTTAACCTTCCCCGCACCAGGCAGTATCTACCCTCAGGATCCGCGTGCACGTCTTGACAATTGAAGGGGACACCTGCTCTTACCCATATCAACGTGCCCCACGCGTGTGCTGAAAAGGTGGTGCCGTGTATTTGCCCCCGCCAGTGCCTACGCAATTTGCCTAGCTCAGTCTGTGTCATGTGTGTCTCCTGAAGGAGGGCAATCCCCACCCCGTGCCTTTGCATATAGGAGAAAACCGAGTAGCACCGCGCCGGTGTGTGCATACCCCGGATGTTCCATGTCAAGATATTAGTGTGTGTGATGTAACTGCGTGAAACCTATCCGCACTATGCCATTTGAAGGACCTGGGGGGGGGGGGGGGGGGGGGGGGGGGATCAGCGAGAAGCGTCTAGTGGGGAAGTCAATGTGCCGCATGTTAAACAAACAATGAAAAAAGAACCTTGCAACTAAAAGGGCGAATCCCCGGATCCACCCTCAGTAGAGATGGGAGGTCAGCCTAATGGTTGCCCAGGTGGGTGTGTCGCCAGTGACCAGAAAGTTACAAGTATCAAGTACTCCCATTTCTCCCCCTATCCGGGGCCCTTAGAATATCTTGAGGTGTGTTCAGTACAATTGGCAAACTGTGATGTGACGAGACTGTGCGTTCCGTCCCCTAATATCACTCTGCGTATCAGGCGCCCAACCGCTCCTCCCAGCCAGCGCAACACCCCGCAGCCTTGCCATCCCAGCACTTCCGTGCTCTAGCCTTGCGCAGATCACCAAGCACAGGAACCAGCCCCCGTGACATGCCCCGGTCAACACAGAAAGGATATATCAGGCAGCTGGTGGAGCACAGTTATAACATCAGTACATCGCAAGGCTGTCCCTGGCTACGCAATGTACACAAACTCAGCAAACTCACAGCCTATGCGTGCGCAAGTCACCAGGGACAAGAACCAACCCTGGAAGCATAGCAAAGCCAGCACATAAAGGATATAACAGGCAACCGGAAGTGTACAGTCCATTACAGGCCGGTTTCCGGTCACATAATATAGTCGGCCGTCTGTGGGGTCACTGCAGGAAGGATAGTGTCGTCTGAAGCCACAGTGGATGGTGAGGACGAGCCGCTTGCAAGGATGTCCAACTGCTGCCTGTAGTCTGTGCCTTCATTGGCATCCACCACTCCTAGCGTTGCCACCGCCTCGAGTGCCTCCTGCCGTTCTTGCCTCATCTTTTCCGGACTAGGCGCCGCCAGACCAGGGCCCATGCCCCGTCGGGCCCCTCTCCCTCTCCTCCGTCTCCTGGGGCGCTGCTCCTGCCAGCCGCCGCTTTCTGGTCCCGTCGGTCTCGTCCCTGACCATTGTCCTGTCTCCTCCAGCCAGTCCCAGACATCAGACGGAGCCTCGAAAAAGCACGTGCCCTCCTTAGTGACCACTCGTAAGCGCGAGGGGAACAACAAGGAGTAGGGCAGCCCCAACTCCCGCAGCTGTTTCTTCACCGCCAGGTAGGAGCCTCGCCGTTTCTGCACTGTTGCAGTGTAGTCCGGAAAGAGCATCACCTGGCTGCTGCCCACTCTAAGGTTGCTCAGCTTCCTGGTCTCACGGAGCACAGTATCTCAGTCGCGGTAGTTGAGTAGTTTAAAAAGAAATGGGCGAGGTCGGGCTCCCGGCCTGCGGGCCTGCGCCGGCACCCGGTGCGCCCTATCCACCACGAAATGCGGGGACAGCACTCCATCAGGTACGAGCGACCGCAGCCAGTCCTCAGTGTATCTCTCAGGGTCTTTCCCTTCCTCTCCCTCCGGCAGGCCGACCACCCGGACGTTATTGCGCCGAGAGCGCCCTTCCGCATCGTCCGCGCGGTCCTCTAGGGCATGCACTCTGTCGACCAGGTCCTGTAGAGCTGAGGCGTGACTACGCACCACCGGCTGCAACTCCTGAACCGTCTGACGCTGCAGCTCCACAGAATCTGATAGTTTGCGGTGATCCGCATGCAGCAATGTGAAGTCAGTTGTGACTTTGTCCAAGCGCGCTTCCAGGGACGTTTTGGTTTGTACCAACGTGGTGCCAATGCGCTCCACCGCAGCGAGGACCGTGTCCATCTTGGCCGCCAGGGCAGCCACGGGTTCTACAGCTGCCTGCCTCTGCTCAGGTGTCCGATCAGCACGACTCGCTTCCTGCTGCTTCGTGGTGGTCTTTTCCCGTAGTCTGCCCATTGCTAACTGCTGCGCTGTGGGCATTTACGCACCTGTCTTCGTGCCTAGTGGTGTCCTGAGGGAAGTCTACCGCACTCAATCTGGTAGTGCCACGCACCAGCCGGTGGGGCGAAAATGTAGGGGCAAAGGCAATGGCTACCCCGTCCTTCCTCCGCTGCCAGGCATCCAGCCCGGAACGACCAGAGTCCAGGCGCCACGTGCCCCAGGGGCTCCGGTCAGCGCTAGCCCCCTTCCAGCAAGTCAGTGACGCGCAGACTATGCTCCACTCTCCGGGTGTCCCTGGTGCAGCCACACAAGAGTCTCCCTGTCCAGCTTCCTCCCCAGGCTCAGGGAGGGCAGCCCGGTGGCAGAGGCTACACTGTGTAGGTAAGAAGGCGCCCAGTGCAAAATGGCGCCCAAGGACCGAGCCCCGGGACCCGACTCTGTCTCCGTGCCTCACAAGCCACAATCCACAGGCTGCTGTGCTTGTCCCCGTCACCCGGCTCCAGCACTGTGCGTCAGGGCCTCCACCGGTAGCAGCGGGGGACGCCTCAGTTATCCAGCACCCAAACAAGGGACCCGCACCTCACCAGCAACGCCAGGCGGCAGCCACCATCCCCAGCCGTCGGGCGCCTGTCTGAGCGGATCGTGTCCGTAATGAAATAGGGTGCCGGGGGTCTGCTGCCACTCCCCGAGGCCCTCCAGGCGCTATGCAGTCCAGGCGCACTTGTTGCTGCAGAGTTCCTCCCTGGTACCAGTCCCGCCCAGGCCAGGTGGCAGCCGGGCCTACACCTCCGCCGCCCGCTCTACCAATGCTTAGGGTGGAGGGCCCCCCACTCCTTACCACCACTTCTGATTTGCATCAAAGCTCCTCCGCCGGTAGCAGACGCCTCCGGGCCTGTCTCCGCTATCACCCTCACACAGGGCTTCGCGCCCGGGGCCTCTCACCAGTTTGCAGCCGCCAGCTCCGCCTAGGCTCGGAGCCCCGCAGCGCAGGTCCGGGCTCAGTCCTTGCCGCCTCCACTTACACGCCGGCTTCAGGCGAGGGAAGGCCCCGCAGGCAGGGCCAAAAGGTCAGATACGCACCCCGCGGTCTCCAGGCCCGATCTCCGACACCTCGTCTCCTCACACACGTAGGCTCCAGGCGGGGCCCCCGCGGGCAGAGCGCCGGGTCGCTGCTACGCCCCTCAGCCCCCGGGCGCGATCTCCGTCGCCCGCACCACGGCTCCAGGGGGGGTGGGGGAAAAAAGGGGGGGGCCTCGCAGGGGGGTTCTCAGGCCGATCGCGCGCCCTCTGGCCTCCAGGCGCAAATACTCCGCCCGCACTCCAGCTCCAGAGGGGGGAAAGGCCCCGTAGGCAGGGCTGTGATCAGTGTTCGGACCGGCCAGGCGCCGGGTTCAGCTTTCTCCGCCTCCTCGCGTATTACAGCTCCAAGGGGCAGGCCCCGCAGGACAGGCCCTGGGCTGGCTTCGCGCCCTCTGGTCTTCCCGCCTCGCCGCCTTCCGAGGGTCGTCCCTCCGCCGTCTCCTCTCCCTGAAAGCCGAGCCTTGGGTCAATAGAGACTGCAACCAGTCCCGCACCTTTTCCTCTTGGCGTAGGGAAGCCTGTACACACTCCAGGAGAAATTCAGGAGTATTCAGGGCCCCGTGGACGGAGCTCTAGGAGATCACGTCCGCCATGTTGCCCGGCTGGCCACGCCCCTCCTAAATCCCCTACTTGATGATTGAGAACAGCAAATGCTACCACCTTCAGCATATGAATCTAGGCGCCAAGATGCTCCTTGGAGTGGTAGTGCGCTATATAAATCCCAAAATCAATCAATCAATCAAGAGGAGATTTTGTTTTCTTTATCTTAAGTTACCCCGCAACAAAATCATCTCAGAAAAAGAAAAGAGCACAGTCAGATGGCCTTTAAGATACCAAATGAAGGCTTGAGTGAAGGCCACAATGTTGCAATGGCATAGATTTGCCCAGTATTTACTATGGTTGGTTCAAGTACAGACAGTGCAAGCTTTCTTCTCTCTAGCTCTTCAGGGAGGTTTCCAGAATTTAAAAAAAGGGTGGGTGGGCACCCACTAAACAGAAGGGATTATCTTTCAGGTACTACATGACTTACGTTTGGTTGCATTATCCAAGTTCAGATGGTCAACACCACAACCACCCCTCAACAAAAAACATTATGATTTGGGCCTCATTAGAGGAAATCACACATGAGAAGGTTTCAACTCAAACAAATTTATACTGCATTCTAGAGCCTCTACAAAGTCGAGGGAGGGGGCAGATGTGGGCTCCATCCTTTTAATCCCTCATTTTTGTTGTTGTTAAGACAACCTAGTTTAAGGAATTCTGCAGTGAACTTCACTATGGGAGGTCTCACTCACTGTAGGCTCTGTTATAATGGATTAGGAGTGCAGACCAGTTGCGGCCCGTGGAGGGAGTTTGGTGGGGCAGAAAGGCGGGGAGGGGCAGGTCCAGTATCTGCACACATGTAGCCTATCACAAAAGGGACACTTTAGGAATTGGTGATGATCTGGACAGGCCTTAAAATCTAAGTGGGGCTTGGTTGTTTTATGTACATCTGTAGGATTACTGAAACGTCGGTGTGCTTCACTACATTATATAGTGCAGGTGAAATCTACACTAGTCTACAGTTTTGTTATATTTCAGCCCAAGGACTGAGTTGATGCATCATTTTTTATGGTAAATCACGATCCTGAATTCAGATTTCACATTCATTTCCACATATCTACACTCCTAGTGGCATTTCAAGGTTTGTCATTTTTCTTTGACTTAGGGCCATACGTACAAAAACATTTTTGACGTTGGAAACAGCCTGATTCACAGAATCAGGACCATTAGCGACCGCAAAAAATGCTTTTCCATATGTATAGAGCACAAATTGCAATTTGGTCATATGTTACTGAATCGCAATTTGTGTTTAGCGATTTGGTATTTGGAATGAGTATGTTTAGGGCATAACTCCTTAATATCGAATCGCAGTGGTGTATATGAATGTTTAGCAACCAAATAACAGTCGCAAAACATCAATTTTATTTTATTCCTTTTTTTTTTTTTTTTTTTTTTAACAGACACCTTAATGGTGGTGGTAACCATTCGCAGGTGGGACCCCTTCCCCTTTGTGAATATTGAAACAAGTATTTTTAAGCTAGGCAGTGGCCTTTTGGACCACTGGCTACCCTTAAGAAATTAAACTTCTCCAGTGCGGAATGGGCAGCCGCCTTCCTGGAGGGAAGGAGCCTTGCTTGTCTGACAAGGGTAGGGAACTCTTGGCAGATGAGATCAGCCGAGAGGAGATAGTGTCAGCCGTTTCCAAATTGCCCCATCACAAAGCCACGGGGTAGGATGGCTTTCCCGCTTTGTTTTATAGATTGTCAGGTGAGGAGACAGTCTACTTCCTCCATGCCGCATTCCAGGAGGTGGAAAGGAAGGCCTCCCTGGGGCCTCTCTCAAACAATGCAGTGATCACAGTCTTACCCCAAACCTGGGAGGGACCCATTGCTATGCGAAAGTTCCGCACCCATCTTGCTCCTGAACGGGGATTTCAAGCTCCTCGACTGCATCTTAGCGGCACGCTTGATTAAAGTAATTCCCTCTCTGATCCACCACATGCAGGTTAGATTTGTGGCAGGCCGCTCCTCCAGGAACCATCTCTGCACTCTGGCCACACCTTCTGGGCAGCCAAGGATCTTCCTGTGCACACAGTGGCCCTCTCCATGGATGCAAAGAAGGAGTTTGAATGCATCAAATGGGGATACCTTTTTGCCACAATGAAGCGATTCGGCCTAGGAGATCAATTCATTGCCACGGTGCAACTGCTGTATGATTGTCCAATGGCTCAGGCCAACTGCGGGGGGTTAACGTCCGACCCGTTCCCGATCCGGAGGGGAATCAGTCAGGGATGCCCGCTCTCCTCCCTCCTGTTCCTACTGGCCATGGAACCCTTGGCCTCTGCTGTCCGTCACTCACCACACATTGCTAGCATCCAGATAATTTAGAGACACCCCCCCCCCCCCCGATAGCCCAGATAAAACTGGACTTCGACAAATGGTGCCTACTGGGTTCTCCATGTGGGGCAGGGTGCAGGAGGGGAGGATGGTCACGCTACCGCGCTTCACTTACACGCTGGGAGGCCATAGATGTGGATTTTTGGTCTGGAAAGCTCTTTTCTTCAAAGCTCTGAGGTTTGTTGCATTATGATTTGATCTTAAATTCGGGGATTTATAACTTATTTATTTTGTCCTATTTCCAGAGGACCTAACAAGTTCTGAACTTTACTTTACGCTACACAAGTAAACAGCCATGGTTGCCAAAACATTGTATGCTTTTGCATCTTTTGAGCTTGCCAATCAAGAGATCGGTTTGAGGAGACTGTCAGACTTAGCCAGTTATTGGACTAACACTGGCTAAAAACATGGGAAACAAAGCGGTTACTTCTATTTACGAAGTAAACACCACCCAGTGAAACTGCCACAATAAGACTGGATTGAGTGGGGCAGACTGGATTGGATTGGATTGGAGCGGGGCAGACTGGATTGAGTGGGGCAGACTGGATTGGATTGGATTGGAGCGGGGCAGACTGGATTGAGCGGGGCAGACTGGATTGGATTGGATTGGAGCGGGGCAGACTGGATTGAGCGGGGCAGACTGGATTGGATTGGATTGGAGCGGGGCAGACTGGATTGAGCGGGGCAGACTGGATTGGATTGGATTGGAGCGGGGCAGACTGGATTGAGCGGGGCAGACTGGGTTGGAGCGGGTCAGATTGGATTGGATTGGGTTGGAGCGGGTCAGAGTGGATTGGATTGGGTTGGAGCGGGGCAGATTGGATTGGATTGGGTTGGAGCGGGGCAGATTGGATTGGGTTGGAGCGGGGCAGATTGGATTGGATTGGGTTGGAGCGGGGCAGATTGGATTGGGTTGGAGCGGGGCAGATTGGATTGGATTGGGTTGGAGCGGGGCAGACGGTCTTGGGTTGGAGCGGGGCAGACGGTCTTGGGTTGGAGCGGGGCAGACGGTCTTGGGTTGGAGCGGGGCAGACGGTCTTGGGTTGGAGCGGGGCAGACGGTCTTGGGTTGGAGCGGGGCAGACGGTCTTGGGTTGGAGCGGGGCAGACGGTCTTGGGTTGGAGCGGGGCAGACGGTCTTGGGTTGGAGCGGGGCAGACGGTCTTGGGTTGGAGCGGGGCAGACGGTCTTGGGTTGGAGCGGGGCAGACGGTCTTGGGTTGGAGCGGGGCAGACGGTCTTGGGTTGGAGCGGGGCAGACGGTCTTGGGTTGGAGCGGGGCAGACGGTCTTGGGTTGGAGCGGGGCAGACGGTCTTGGGTTGGAGCGGGGCAGACGGTCTTGGGTTGGAGCGGGGCAGACGGTCTTGGGTTGGAGCGGGGCAGACGGTCTTGGGTTGGAGCGGGGCAGACGGTCTTGGGTTGGAGCGGGGCAGACGGTCTTGGGTTGGAGCGGGGCAGACGGTCTTGGGTTGGAGCGGGGCAGACGGTCTTGGGTTGGAGCGGGGCAGACGGTCTTGGGTTGGAGCGGGGCAGACGGTCTTGGGTTGGAGCGGGGCAGACGGTCTTGGGTTGGAGCGGGGCAGACGGTCTTGGGTTGGAGCGGGGCAGACGGTCTTGGGTTGGAGCGGGCAGACTGTCTTGGGTTGTGGAAGGTTGTCTTGGATTGGAGTGGGACAGATTGAGGTAGGAAAGATATTGGAGTGGGGCAGATTGCTTTAGATGGTAGAGGGGCGAGGTGGATAAAAGTGGGGTAGATTGGATTGGAGGGGGGAGGTGGATTGGAGTGTGGCTGATTGTTCTAAACTGGAGTGGGGCAGATTGTTTCGATTGGAGCAGATTGTTTTGGATTGGGGCAGATTGTTTTGGATTGAGTGGGACAGATTGGAGGGGGGAGATTGTTTTGGAGTGGGAAGAGTGGGGTGGATTGACTTGTGGTGGACTGGAGTGAACTGGGGTGTGTGAGGTGGGTTGGAATGGTCTGGGTGGATTTGATTGAGTGGGGTGGTTTGGATTGAGTGGATTGGCGTGGGATGAGGAAGTGGGGTGTACTGCACTGCATAATTTTGAAAACTACACCTACGAAATTTTGCTTTGCAAAATATAGAAGATAATCGAGAACAGCGCTCATGAGCAAATACAAACAAAACACGAGTGCCAAGTGATAAAAGAAGAATTGGCAAAATAAAAAGTTATCTATAGAAAATAAAACTTTGGAGGGCCGGCGGGAGGCCGTCTGCAAGCAAACTCTGGGGGAGTAATGGTTCCAGAGTCCTACCACTGCATATCTTTCGCATTTATTCTGAGGGTCTTGTTTAGTTTTCCCTTGCTGCACCAGGAGGGGGAATGGGGGTATATTCAATCTCGTCCAATATTAGGGGTCCTTCACTATTGCTCCCTGCATCATTGGAATCTCTGGATTCCCAATTTTTCAGCATTTCTGCCCAGGGTTCAGCCAGGGGCTTGCGCCAATTTCTTATCTTCATCTGATCAGTGCCCTCTCCTCCGCTCTGGCCCAACTCGAGAGTTCCTTTTCCCAAATATCTATCCCAGGGTTTCTCCGTGAGCTCCATTTGCGAGCTATTTGTCTCTTTCCTAGGACTAGAGCTAGGTCTAAAAACCTATGTCCAAGCTTTCGGGCCTTGGGTCTGAGGAAGAGCCCAAGGAGGCACATCTCCATATTGCATTTAAGCATACACGCTAAGACTCTGTTCAGAGTTCCCATTATCTTCAGCCAGTACTCTCGAAGTTCCACATCATGTGTAGGAAATTAGCATCTACTTTGTCACAGTGGGGGCATGCCTTGTCATCGGTCCCATAAATAATGTTAAGCCTATGGGGCGTGAGATATGTCATATATAGAATGTTAAACTGTATAAATGTAAAATTAGAATTCCAGGATACTTTTCCGATATTTTCTAGAGCTTTTCTCCACTTTACCTCAGATAAGGGTCTACCAACCATCCCCCCCCCACTTCTCCTGTATGTGGGTAAAATTTACAGTCGTTAATTCCATTATTGATTTACACAACTGATGGAGCAAGGTGGCAAAACAAAATGTTGTGTACCCCTTGTAAAGTCAATGTTCCATAACGTTAACATTTACTAATGGAGTGTTGTGGTAAATTAATCAACCATAATATAAAATGCAAAGTACACGAACATTTGGGGAATACAAATTTTGCATGCATGAGCAACATAATTAACTAATTTGTGTTGTTATTGTGTTGTGAACTAATGCACAGCTTAAAGATAAGTAAACTCAATATGAATGTGCTTATTGTACAAGTTATTGTGCTAAAAATCATCGGATATGTAAGTTTGAAATGCATTTATGTGGCTTATCTGCTAGGTAATAACTAATAGGGAAACATTAGTATGGTGGGAGAGGAAACAGAAGGGTTTTCATTACCAAAATTAACATAAATTTGTGTTTGTTTCTATGATCGTTCCAAAAGTGGCCTCTGAGGCCTATAAAATCAGATTACTCTGGCTAACAGAGCAAATGCTGGACTACGCATGTGTGCCTAAAGCCTGCCAGCAAGAGTGAGCTGCCTGTACTCGGATGGGAAGTTCAAGGCTACATTGCCCTGAAGCTAGGATGATTGCCAAAATATGAACGGTCAAGTGTTCTGAACGTGAGAGAATTGCTCGACATTGCGAGTGAAGGAAGTGACCAGGCAAGAGACTGTTTAAACAAAAGACTACTATGTTTTTGCTGATTCACCGTGAGCTCGATGTTGTAATGGTGGGAAGATGCTCACCCACCCCAAATTGTCCAATCAGAACCCGAATTGGTGATGTTAGATACTTTTTAGATAGATTAAGTTAGGAAATTAGTGTAGTGACTCGCTCTTCGCTTTGGCCGGAGTGGTCGCTCCCAGTGCCCCTGGCGTGTACTGGTATCGTTGAGCAGCGCTTTTGTTGATTTTGCCTCCTCACTATCACCTATAGCTCTGCCTGGCTGCCGCTTTGCTTGTAATGCGCTTTGGCTTGTAAATTGTACATTTCTGCTGTGTTAGCGCGTTCTCCCCAAGCGCTCTGTTGTGCTCCCCCCTCCTCCATTTTGTTGATTGTTGTCGTCTTGTGCAGCCCGCCCCGCCTCCCAGCTGAGCCGCCCTCCCACAGTATACAAACAGCGCTTCCCTACCTGGAAGCGCTGTGACTCGCTCTTCGCTTTGGCCGGAGTGGTCGCTCCCAGTGCCCCTGGCGTGTACTGGTATCGTTGAGCAGCGCTTTTGTTGATTTTGCCTCCTCACTATCACCTATAGCTCTGCCTGGCTGCCGCTTTGCTTGTAATGCGCTTTGGCTTGTAAATTGTACATTTCTGCTGTGTTAGCGCGTTCTCCCCAAGCGCTCTGTTGTGCTCCCCCCTCCTCCATTTTGTTGATTGTTGTCGTCTTGTGCAGCCCGCCCCGCCTCCCAGCTGAGCCGCCCTCGCCCCTCCCACTCCACTATCCATATATGACAGTAGTTCCCACGCGCAGCGTTTACGCGCAGCGACCGCGCCCAATCCGCGCCGAAGGTGCGCCAAAGGTAAGCCCGTCTACGCCCGTCCGCGCCTGGACCGCGCCCAGCGCCAGACCCCCTGGCCCCCGTCCCTCCCACCCCTCCCGCATTACCTACGATGCCGCCACCCTCCTAGCCCTTAACCCCGGTCGCGCCCCCAACTGCGTCCAAGCCGCTCCTGGACACACCCATGGACCTTTCTCCTGCTACTCCTGCCAATTCAGCGGCACCGACAACATCTCCGCTACGACCACACCACAGATTCCCGACCCCAACCACCTACAATGCATCCTTCTCAACACCCGCTCGGTCCACAGACACGCCATTGACCTATGGAATCTACTAGACACCATCTCTCCAGACGTCGCCTTCCTAACGGAAACATGGATGAACGCTTCCTCCGCCCCAGACATCACCATTGCCATCCCTGAAGACTATAAGATCACTCGCAAGGACCGTACCGGCCACACAGGAGGAGGAATCGCTATCGTCCATAAGAAATCAATCCGCATCTCAACCAGCTCTGACGCCAACCTCGCCAACTCCGAACACCTTCACTTCCAGATCCACATCGACCCCAAGACCACACTCAGAGGCACCCTCCTCTACAGACCACCAGGACCCCGCGCAAAATTCAGTGAAGACATCACGGACTTCATCACTCCACACGCGCTCCCCTCCAAAGACTACATCCTTCTGGGAGACCAACTTTCACCTTGAAAAGATCAACGACCACAACACCACCACCCTCTTGGACAACCTCGCCAACCTCGGACTTAAACAACTGGTCACTTCCCCCACCCACATCGCAGGTCACACACTCGACCCCATCTTCACCTCCAGCAATCATGTCTCCTTCAGCCACACTACGGATCTCCTCTGGACTGACCACAGCTGCGTTCACTTCACCTACAACAAGCCAAAACCCATCAACCACCTCCAACCAACTCTGCAAAGAAACTGGAACAAAATCACCATCGACCAGATCTCCTCATCGCTCCTTCTAAACACCCCAGCCCACTCTTCTAACCCAGACCAAGCCGCCGCCAACTTCACCCTATGGTTATCCAACACCGCCGACACCTTAGCACCACTGAAAAAACGTCAAAGCAAACCTGGCAACAAGAAGGCCTCATGGTTCAACGATGATCTTAAGAAGTCCAAGAAACTCTGCCGCTCCCTTGAAAAGGCCTGGAAAAAAGACCCAACCACTAGCACCAAGGACGCCTTCAAAAACGCCACCCGCACTCACCACCAACTAATCCGAAAGGCCAAGAAAACAGCATTCAAGGATCGTCTTGACAACAACGCCCACAACAGCAAGGAACTTTTCAACATCGTCAAGGAATTTACCAATCCCTCGGCCAACTCCAACGACATCACCCCCTCTCAAGCCCTCTGCGACTCCCTAGCCTCATTCTTCCACAACAAAATTGCAGACATCCACAACAGCTTCGACAACCAACCCGGAGACCAACCCACCCAACCATATGCTGAACATTCTCCCCCCTTGAACACCCTTAACGACTGGAACCCAATCTCCACTGAGGACACCATCCGCCTGATGAACTCCATCCACTCAGGATCCCCCACAGACCCATGTCCTCACCACATCTTCAACAAAGCAGACTCCGTCATAGCACCGCACCTCCGAGACGTCATCAACTGCTCCTTCAACTCTGCCACCTTCCCGGAAAACTGGAAACACGCTGTACTCACCGCCCTTCTGAAAAAACCCACAGCGGACCCCACCGAACTCAAAAATTACCGCCCCATTTCGCTCCTTCCATTCCCGGCCAAAGTAATCAAGAAAGCTGTCAACAACCAGCTCGCCGCTTTCCTCGAAGCCAACAAATCCCTCGACTCCTCACAATCTGGCTTCCGAGCAAAACACAGCACTGAGACCGCCCTCATCGCAGCAACAGACGACATTCGAACTCTACTGGACAATGGAGACAGTCGCCCTCATCCTCCTCGACCTCTCTGCAGCATTCGACACAGTCTGCCACAGCACCCTTTTACAACGCCTCAGAAACATCGGAATACAAGGAAAAGCACTTGAATGGATCACCTCGTTCCTCACCGGAAGAACCCAGAGTCCGCCTTCCACCATTCAAGTCCGAGGCCACTGAAGTCATCTGTGGCGTACCACAAGGATCCTCACTCAGCCCCACCCTCTTCAACGTATACATGAGCCCCCTCGCGGCCATCGCCCGCCAACACAACCTCAACATCATCTCTTACGCGGATGACACTCAACTAATCCTTTCCCTCACCAACGACCCCAGCACCGCCAAAACTAACCTACACGAAGGAATGAAAGAAGTTGCCGAATGGATGAAACACAGCCGCCTGAAACTGAACTCAGATAAAACAGAAGTCCTCATCTTAGGTACATCCCCCTCTGCATGGGACGACTCTTGGTGGCCGGAAGCCCTTGGAAAAGCACCCATCCCGACAGACCACGCACGGAACCTAGGCGTTATCCTGGATTCTTCACTCTCAATGAACAGACAAGTCAGCGCCGTATCCTCATCCTGCTTCAACATTCTTCGCATGCTCAAAAAAACATTTCGCTGGATCCCCACCGAAACAAGAAAAACAGTCACCCATGCTCTGGTCACGAGCCGACTGGACTACGGAAACACCCTCTACGCAGGTACTACCGCTAAACTCCAGAAGAAACTCCAACGAATCCAAAACGCCTCAGCCAGGATCATATTAGACATCCCGCGCAACGAACACATCTCTGGTCACCTGAAAGACCTCCACTGGCTACCCGTCAATAAGAGGATCACTTTCCGACTGCTAACCCACGCACACAAAGCACTCTACGACATCGGACCAGAATGCCTCAATTCACGACTGTCCTTCTACACCCCCTCCCGCCAACTACGTTCTTCCAGCCAAGCCCTCGCCACTGTACCTCGCATCAACAAGACCACCATGGGAGGCAGATCCTTCTCATACCTGGCTGCTAAAACATGGAACTCACTCCCCACTTACCTTCGCCTTACCCAGAACCACCTAGCATTCAGAAAGCAACTTAAAACGTGGATATTTGACAAGTAATCCTCCTCCCCTTCCTAAGCGCCTTGAGACCCTCTGGGTATGTAGTGCGCTATATAAATTCTTTGACTTGACTTGACTTGACTATAAAAAACCCTGGTTTTACTTAGAGGGGGTCGCTCTTTCGATTTCCTCTCGAAGTGCTGCTGGACTGAAGATCGATTCCTGGATGTAAGACTCTTAACCTTTTTCCTTTTGTTTGCTTTTTAGGGTATAAGGATAAGATGAGGGCGTTAGTTAGGGATGTTAGGAGAGAATGAATTTGGAACTATCTGTTCTTTGCTAAACTTTTAACTGATTTCTAAATAAAGCGACTTTTTCTGAGCTCTAAATAAAATGATCATTTTGAAATAAAGATTAAGATTTACTTAATAAAGAATTTATTAATGCCTAAATGAAAGACATATTAAAGTTTTGCTTTTAATAAAATTGGGAAAATGGAATATTAAAGCTGGTCTTGTGATTTTCCTACGCCTAATTTTCTTTCTAGCAGATCAGTTCAACACAACTATTTCACCAGGTGTCTGGCTGTTCCCAGGGTTACCATTGCTTTCGGAACCAGGTGTGTCTGGTTCATGCGTGTCCCTTCCCCAGATCCCAGCCATGGTGCCTCTATCTGCATGATAAGTTAGAATTTGTCCCGGACCTAGCTCATTACGTTCCAGGAACACCAATAGGGGCAGTAATTCCCCATCTTGGTAGCAGTCTCGGACCTGGGTTCAAGATGCATGTTCAGTCCTCCTCACTCAAGCAGCAGGGCAGCAGATTAGCAGTCCTTCCGAGTCGTCCACAGGTCAAAAGGTTTACTGAAGAGTTGGGTCTGATAGTCCACTATTTATACCTGGTGCCAGCTGTGAAGTAGAAGGTTCTGAAGGCTTCCACCCACAGAGGTGTTTGGAATGCTATGCCTCACTGCCTGGCCCCAGCTTGTCGGGGAGTACAGAAGACTACTGTGAAACCCTTTGTGAGCGTGCTAAGGCAGAGCATTTGTGATGTGCAAGTGTGGTAGGTGACTGCTCCACCCTCCCCACCAAGTTCTGAGACGACCCAACCTGCCACACCTCTTCCTCCTTTGTCTCACTGTCTGGGAGTAGTATACAGAGACCAACTGCCAGCTCCATACAGTCATGAGACATGGGATACAAACATCATGCATCAAATGGTTATGAAAATGACAATTTTTAAAGTGGCATTTTCACAATTGCGACTTTACCATTAAAGAGGGGTTTAATTTATAATTATTTAGAACCAAAATTGATATTCTTACCTGCTCCCAATGAAAAGTTATCACTTATTAAAAGTAATAAGGCAATCCAATGTTATCCTATGAGAGAGGTAGGCCTTGCAGTAGTGAAAAACGAATGTAAAATGTTTTCACTACTAGGACATGTAAAACTTAAAAGTATATGTCCAACTTTTTAAATACATTTCACCCTGCCCTATAGACAGTTTAGGCCTTACCCTAGTGGTGACATATTATTAAAAAGGATGATTTAGGCCTGGCAATAGGTTGATTTTGCGAGATCAAAATGACAGTTTAAAACTGCACACACAAATTGCAATGGCAGGCCTGACATGTTTAAAGGGCTGCAAAGGTGGGTGGCACCAGCAATTATGCAAACTCACTAGCAGTATTTAATTTACAAGCGCTGAGTACACATAGTACCACTTTAGTAGGGATTTGCAAGTAAATTAAATGTGCCAATTGGATGCAAGCCAATGTTACCATGTTTAAAGGTGAGAATACGCACTTTAGCATTGGTTAGCTGTGGTAAAGCGTGCAGTACTAAAGGCCAACAAAAAAAAGTTCAGATAACAGGAGGGAGAAGGCAAAAGGTTTGGCGATGACCCCTGAGAAAGGGTCAAGACCAACATTGCCCTTCCTAAGACCCAGAAGGCAACGTCCACTGCAACCTGGGGCAGCTCTGCAATTACCTTCCCTTCTAGCGGAGCTTCATTACATTTCATTCCATAGTCCAGCTCCAGCTACATTTCCTGCGTTAGTGCTTCAGTCTGAAAATGGTTCGTCTCAGGACTTGTCATTCACACAGCCTCAGGATTAATATAGATGCTTGAACTTGGTTTTTGCAGGCAGGAGACTTTCCACAAGATCAGAAGCAAACTCTGTTACCGATTTACACTCTGCTTCGTGCCTGTGATGCGGGCCAGAAACACGCCAGTGACCATGCCATACACTTGTGAATGGTTTACACACCTGGACTAGGACCAAACTACACACCAAAGACTGGTAATCAAGTCACAACCCCAATACCGTCATTGGTCAACCCTCAGCAGGCCACACGCCTGGGACCAATGTTTCAGTAAATCATCTCAATTCAAAAACGATTATTCCACTTTTGGAATATTTATGCAATTAGCCCTGCTATGCATAGAACCATATCAGATGATGCAGCATTGAGTTAAATGTTTTCGAGAAAATAGACACAGAAGCATACGGACTGAAGCTTTCCCGGAAAAACACTACTGTATTAAGCCAGCCAAGCAAAACTTTAAGCTTGCCTATTGCACAAGATGCAATATCAGCCACAAGACAAACTGGCAGATGGAGAATCACAGACACACATTCTGGAGAGAAATAATCACGGCATTCCTAAAAGCAAAGTCGGTCCACATTTTGTAAGTGATTAGTCTAAAAGTGAAAAATTCGTATTTCATGAACAACTATAATAAATGCCAACAATTCTGTTAACCTACAAGCGCCTGTAAAAAGTATTAAGAAACTTTTATCTGTAAAGAAGAGCAAGCAGGATACATTTGTTTTCCCAGTCATTTTTTAAAACAAAAAAGGATGGAATGCCCGAATTAATAGCCACTGGGAGCCACATTCCAGTTCATCGTTTTGTTCGTCCACTGCAGAAAGAGACTAGCCAGATGGAAAAGAGACCTAGTCATTCTCCAAAAGAAACAGTCCAGGCCAAAAATAGCAGACTTCGAAGAGAGTCATAATAGGCAAAAAAAATGGACTGGCATGCGGCTCGGAACGATCACCAGTGTGAGATTAAATCAAATTACAGTCCGTCAATTTTTTGGCTCTAACACAGAAGGAAGGGCTCGGACAGCACACCTGTAGTCACTATTAAGTCAGCAAATATATGTTACAATCACTGGGTGCAAGCATCACCCATTCCAACCCAATAGGAATAGCATCAGTAACAATAATAATCATCAAAATATAAGGATCCAAGGCATGTAGTAGTCTTGATAATCTTTATTCCAAAATAATTTCTTTAAAACTTCCCAGCACACGACTTGCCCACTAATTTTGAATATGAAGAAAAATCGAAAACAAAATTCTTTATTCATACGCTTTAGCTTTAAAACAGCATCAACTGGTGTGCAGGGTGACAGATGTATGCGTGTCCCATGATCATAGTGTAGGGAATCCTTCACAGAATTGTCCTCACTTAGGCCAGAAGAAACCACTAAAATTCAAATGTTATATGTGTAAAGTTGGTGTATATACACAAGTGGTGGACATCAAAGAAATTCAACGAGCCCACAACAGGGCAGTGAAAGTTGGTAGTTTGTCAGTGTATGGACGAAGGAAAATCTAAGTCCAACCACAGCAGGGATCGTGGCAAGCCAGGAGGAACTCGTGATGTTTACTGTCACATTACATCAATGTTTGTAAATCAGGAGTGTATCAGAACACACCATGACTAATGACTAACTTGCCACTCTAATGGTAGCCCAATATATAGTCTTTGTTAGGCCACAGTTTGCTTGTCATGAATTTCTCTATTTTTAGTTGTATATTTGAATGCTTCAGACATCAAGAAACGTTGTGAAGCAGTCACAGAGGATACATGACAAACCACAATAAATAACTTGCTATATACAAGATTACGGTATACATCTTTTCAGTAATCATTAAACGCAGGCCAGTTACGTTGCGTCTAGTCCAGATAAAAATATTTGCAAAGTCAATGTTCTCCCCCTTTTGGCTTTGCTAATGAAGACCCATTGGCTTGGTCAATGATGTTTAGTATCACAAAAATAGCATGCGTCACCACAGATGCACGTTTGAATTTCATAATGCTAAAGTGATCCAGCTTTATGTGTATGCGCATTTGAAAACATGCATACATGTGCATCAGTCAAGACGTGGCAGTCATTTTGTTTCACTTTGGGAGGAGGGGGGTGTAAATAAAGAGGGGCGAGGGATTAACAAAGTGAGTTTTTAAAACAAAAACAGAGCAGGACATGAAGGGGCGGGGAAGCAAGCGGAGCGAGGAGCAAGACAGAACACCAGTAGAAGAGTATGAGAAACAAAACAGGGAGATACGTATGGAATAAGTAGCAAGGAAACGAAACTGGCAACAAAGCTATCCAATCAGCAGCAATGCGATATTCCAAAACTCGCTACATTTATATATTTCAATATATTACAGACAACAGGTCTTTGACAGGAAACAGTCTAGGCGAGACCGCTCACAAACAAATCATTGTACTGAAGTCTGTCATAAGTATCTTCAAGTCAGACCTCTACCACGGTACAGAAGTCAAATGCTACGACAATGAGTTTGCAGTCTTATAATAGTGGAAGAGGATGTGTGCTAGACGGGAAGATTGTGCATAAACTGCAGACCCTGGGCCCTGGCGGTAGTCACTGCCAACGTGCAGCTGCTCCACAGCAGCTGTTTTGTCTTTTTATAGCAAGCGGATCTCACTAACGGAGGACACCTGAACTGAAAATGTTACAAGAACCATGAGAAATTGTACTTCAAATGAATGATGAAGATGGTTTTGGGATCACAAACACCAGAACATGGGTCTCCACATTAACTAAGAATATGCAACCTAATGCCCAATCAGGCACAGAAAATTCACACGCAACTACCAACTATTTCCAGCCGCCGTAGACACCTTGCACGAAGGGCCCATTATAAAGTTCATTTGAGGACAGCGTTGCAGGAGGCAGCATTAAAGTCCTTGAGAAACCGATTATATTGGACTGTGGCTATCTTTAGAGAACATTGCATTGATTTTGTTGGAAGGAACCCAGCACCAGGCCAGCTTGGGAGGCGAGACCTGACCAGCAAGAGATTCATTTTTAGGTCTCGCCTGTCGATGCGCATGCGCATCGAGCAAGGCGAGAGTATTGGGACTTATCCGCTCTTTATCCACACTGCAAGGAATCGTGGCGATTCCTTGCAGTGCCCGTGACTTTTAAGCTCAATGCGCATGCGCATTGAGCTTAAAAGCGCGTGCACGTCCGTCTTTGTTTACCCGCTCCGCCCCCTCCCCTTCCCGCCGTCTCGCATTTCCCCTGTCGCACTTCTCCTCCCCCCTCCCCTCTCTTCCCTCCGTCTTGTTTATTGTACCCGCTCCGCCCCCTCCCCTTCCCGCCGTGTCGCATTTCTCCTCCCCCCTCCCCTCTCTTCCCTCCGTCTTGTTTTCATCTTTGTTGTCTTCCTTTGTGACTGTTTTTCTATCTATATCTTCCTCGGTCTTTCTTCGTTTTCTGTCTTTCTCTGTTTAGCTCTGGGTCACCATCGAGTGTGCGGGCCCACCACCACAGGCACAATTTAAACACACCTTAGCTGTTAAGAAAATGTTACTTCCAATTCCGCTAAAAGGCAAATGTATCAGTGGAATAAAAAAAGATTCCCGATTTGTTGTACATTAAAGCACAGCTGCTGTGAACTGCCATGGTTTTCTGTAAAATGGAAAATATTGCCGGTAACTTGAAGTTTGGATCAAATCTTTAACAAAATTATGTTACATGTCTGTATGCAGCGTGAAAAAAAATAAGTATTTTGAAATGGAAAAAAATGAAAATAAGTGGGCAATTTCCTCAGCTGCTGTATAAATCTAAAGATTTCCAGTTTATTTTTCATGGAATTTTGCACAAGCTCTATTTTTCAGTACTTAAAATTACAGCTCTTACCGTCAAACCATTAAGTCGAACCGTTTTTAAAAACATTTTTTATGCTGTTACGGTAGATAGAACACTGCCTAAAGTAGCTGACATCTTTCCGAATGTCCCTGCCTACCATATAGTTTCTAGTTTGCTACAGAGGCGTGGCAGGATCGGCATCTATAGCATGCCTACGAACCCTTACCCTCCCCCTTTTGTTTCAAGTTTGTCTTGCCACTTGCCCCATTCTGCGTGTATTTTGCTTCATTTCCCCATTCTTGGTTGTGTTAATCCTTATCGCTCGCGCATTTATATCTTAAATGACCTGACGATTTTCAAAATCTCCTTTAGCAACACTACCCCCCCTCCCCCCCACCACCACCATATCTCCTCCCTGACTCCCTAATATGCACTTCAAAATTTGACCTAGAGTGTTAGAGAGCTGTTATTATGTGAACCTGCGTGAGATCGAATGAGTGGGTGCCATCCCTTGCATACCACTGTGTATCACCTCGGGTGGTCTTCTAGGCGCCCTGGTCCTGCTTCAGACGTCTGTCGAGTTAGCTCGAGCGGTTTGCATTATAACAAACGCTCATGTGCCGTCCGCTTCGTAATCTTTACCTGCAGAAGAGACTTGAATCATCGAAGATAGATTGAGTTAGCCTGGCAGAATTTCCATGCCTGCTTTAAGTGCGTCACAGCATTCTGCTCTCGCCTGGTCATGCTGTTTTCCCTGGAATGACTGTTTTGCTAAGCAGATCCCTCTGTCATTGTTCCAGCATGCTGCTTCACGGGCTACATTACGGAATGCAGCACTGTCTTAATTATTTGCATTTGGCACGCGACCTTCTAAATCTGCATCCTGTCAGGCAGTTCCATTTTCGGTGCGCCTTGCACCTTTTCCTGGAGTCTCCTGCGTGCATTGAAATGTACTTTATCCGTATTCTCTGAAGTTATCCAAGTTCTGGCAAGCACCATGCAGGAGTCCTGCAACACCGCCGCTGCTGCCGTGAGCAATTCACGGATTTCCGGCTATTTGCGCGTCCACAACACTGTACGCAGAACAAGAACATCTGGGGGCGCCGCCATGCTTTCAATAATCTCCAAATTCTCCACGGACCACCCTCCGGCGTTTTTCACAAAGCTGCTCCTATTTCACACTCCCCAGTCTCACGTGGTACACCCCTCCTACCAGCCTTAGTGGTACTCAACCCATACCAACCCCAGAGATCTTCTTGCCATTCCAGCTTCGCGCGGGTTCTCTGTCCTGCCACTGTCCCAGTGCGTTTCTACCCTGGGAATGCCCCACCGTGCGCCGGTCACAATATCTCACACAGTTCGCACCTTGCTGTCTCGCTGTGGTGCTCTCTCTGCCCTGCAAATCTCTGGCCGTTTTCCCGCTCTATCAACTCCCAGTGGTATTTATGCTATAGCCCCCTCCTGTGGTATTTCTGCCCCCCATAGCTTTGCGGTCCCTCACTCACCCTCAACCCCTCACCCTCACCCTCACTCACCCTCAACCCCTCACTCACCCTCAACCCCTCACTCACCCTCAACCCCTCACCCTCACTCACCCTCAACCCCTCACTCACCCTCAACCCCTCACTCACCCTCAACCCCTCACCCTCAACATCAACCCCTCACCCTCACTCACCCTCACTCACCCTCACTCACCCTCACTCACCCTCACTCACACTCACACTCACTCACCCTCACCCTCACCCTTACTCACCCTCACTCACCCTCACCCTCACTCTCACTCACCCTCAACCCCTCACCCTCACCCACCCTCACCCACCCTCACTCACCCTCACTCACCCTCAACCCCTCACCCTCACACAGTGGAATAGGTCTCGGAGCATTTGAGTTAGAGCTTTTAGAAATGTTTATGGTTTTTTTTTTTTAATTCTTTAGCATTGGCTACAGGAAACAAAAATGCTAAAGATTTACAAAAAAACCCATAAACAATTCTAAAAGCACTAACTCTAATGCTGCGAGACCTATTGCATTTCCAATGCTTGTTCAGGTATGCAGCGATTTCAGAACAGTAAGAAGCACTAATGCTGGCTTACAAAATACATACTCCACAATTTGTCGGGTATTTTTTTAATGTCCGAATAAGCAATCCCTATATGCAGCAAAAGCAAGTGGGTTGGTACGAAGGCCGCTGGGAAATTAGATTACAAATTGTCTTTGTTTAATGGAATACTTGTTTCAAGGATGTGTAGGCTTACCAGACAATTAAACAAGCACTGGCAAAGCTAATTGACCTGGGTTACATTTTGAGTTATAAGCCAGACTCATTGGCTTTCCTTACTCTTGTTAGCAGCAGCCAGCAGCCCAGGGCCAGGATGAAAAGCAGCCACTGGGTGCACTGAAAGGCAGTAGCAGGTCAGTGACAAGTTGACAAGCAAACGGTAGGCACGCTGCAGCATGAGCCACGATCAAGGAGTTGTTGGAGATTGGAGAGCCTGCCCCAAGATACAGGCCCACAGTCTTATATGATGCCACGTTTTCAATGATCACACAAGACTTCGGGGTGGTGTACTTATCAGGCAATCCAAGGATGCAAAGGGCATGAGAATGGGGCAACCAATTTAAGGTCAGGCTCAGTGTAGTGAGGAGAAAAGCATCTAAAAAATAGCCCCTCATTAACTGCAATCCAAACACTTTGCAGGATGTAGAATGATACATAAGTCAACAGCATGAATTGAGAGAAATATTAATCTGGGCGGAGCCAAACTCCACTCTGTGTATATTTTGAAGAGTTGGTAACAATGGGTACTGCAAATAGCTTTTTGTGTTTTGGGGGTGGGGATGTAGGGGAGAAATGTGAAAAAGTGGTTCACCTTCTGAGGGGGGACATGGAATGTTGAAGGCAGACTGCACAAGCAAAACACCGCCCACGTTTTGGGCTAGAATGGCCTTTGTAAATCAGATGGAGGTACGAACAATGAGTACAGAGACAATAGTCATTCTAAAAGCGAGAAGGGGGTTCGAACCAATGCAATGAAAGAGGCAAATGAAGATGAATAACAAAAGCAAGTCACATAGCCAGGTGCAGCGTTGCCCTTCCATCTAGGGATACTTGGTATCAAGGTACAGAATGGAGGTCTACTCTCCAGAAGCTAAACATGTCCATGAAGGCATAGGACACCTACATAGGCTCAAGAAGGAAAACGGACAGGGCCCCAATCTGTGTACCCCCAAGACAGTTTCACCTTTGCTACTAAGAGAAAATAGCTCCATTTTGGGGGGTTTTCGGGGGGCGGGGGGGAGCAATGAATGTGTATGCCACCCCTACGTAGAGTCCTTCATAAACACAGTTTATTAGGTATGCTGATAATAACCCTTAAAATATGTGAATACAGACATGCACCTACACCTGAACTTAAAGGGATGTTAGGGAGAATGGTCAGAGAGCAGTTACCAGGGAGCTGTTCTGTAAAAATGAATGAAACTGTACCTGTGCTCCACTGGCTCCCATTGCCAACCTGTGACATCTTCAAAATCACCTGCATCATTTACAAAGTCATCACGACCAATACCCCACTTAGCGTGCAGACAAGTTTACTGCATCTAGTGGTTCTTGGCACACCCGTAGCAAGGACATCACCAAACTGCAGACCAAGAAGAGTAAACAAAAGAAAGAACAAGACAGAAGGCCTTTTCCATCCATGCACCCAGGATCTGGAACAATATCCACATATCCATCAGGATCGCCCCAAAGCTGCTCCAATTCAGGAAAGAGTTGATGACTCAATTCTTTAAAGAACACTACATCAAAATGACCGTCCACAACACAGCTACCTCTCATAACACTCCCTAACTTGGTCTTAAGGTAGTATACTGTGCTCCACATCCTTGTGGCTAGGTTTGCACCACAGAAATGTCATGTACCAACATACCTCTTTCTGAGTGATTGTTCTACGTGTAACAACTTCTGGCTGAGCGCCAAAGAGGAAGAGCTCAGGCTGTGGATGCTTCTCAATGCTACTATGTGACCAGCCACAGCACAAGCGAATGAAAGGTACACAGGAAATTGTGCGACTCGAGAAGAAAATCTGCTTTTATGCACCACCATCTTGGTGCCAAAATCAAAGAGTTATGAGCTTGGTAAATATTATACCTCAATCCAAGAATCTGTAGGGTGACAAGATTGTGTATGAGAGGGCTACACGGTGGTGAAATCATCCAGACAAGATAGCGTAGAAAAGAAGTTGCTTTAGCAAAGGCATCCTACAATCTGAAGCCTTTTATCAGACATGTAGTAAGAGTCTGATAGAGACTTCTAACAACAGACTTCTCACCTTGTGAATTTCCCCAGATGCCTGAGTGGATCTTAAAAGATTTCAGCAATTCCCCCAAAGGAAATAATATACAGGAGGCTTCAGGGGTGAGGGTGGGACCTGATGTCAGGCTGGGCCAGATCCACCCTATTTTATTAAAAAAATATTACTCCCATCCCTTGGGGGCAATCTGGGGAAAAACCTGTCTGCCCCAGGTTGTTTCCTTTTGGGGTGGGGGTATTGCCAATGACCAAGTGCAACACCCATACCCTTTCTTTTGGGCCAAATGCAAAATCCCTCATGTCTAGTGGGCTTTCTATCCTCCCCCACCCAATGTCTTTCCAACTATACATCTCCTGAGTACTGATGCAGTAAAAGTGAAGAGTTGACCGGCCCATTTAACTTTCACTGAAATTACATCTGTACATCATACGCACTGACAGTCATTTCGGGAGGGGGGGGCTCTGGCTATAGGGGGAAGCATTTCCCAGCAGTTCAACCTCCTTAATAAAACAAGGAAACCCTCTGGTGCAAGCATGAAGGTAATTTACAGCCCTTCCTAGTGTCGGCCAATGGACCTCACATGCACTGGGGAGATGGTATGGGCGTCGCTCATTGGCCAACACCGGCGCTAAAAAGGAAAGTAGACAACCACTTCAGACTGTTGAGCGTTACAGAAAATGCCATAGAAATCATTAAGTAAGGCAATGTGGTCTGCTACCAACTGACCATCTTAGTGTAGCCTTGGAGATTTAAGGCAGGTACAAAGAGGTCTCAACTATGTGAAAGCTTTGCCAATTACTTATAGCCATGTTGTACAGCAGCACTGCTTCTGTTTAGAATGGATAAACGTTAGTGGTGTGGTGTAGAGGAGAGAGGCATAATGCCACTAAGTGGCATGGTGCACAGTACGATGGCGCAGAGAGGCATGGCACAGAGAAGAGTGGTGCAGAGTGCCATTGAGCGGAGTAGTGTACAGCGGTATGCAGGCGAGTGGCACAGAGTAGTACTTTGAGGGTGTCAGTAATGGAAGCATCAATAGAGACCACAGATAGGGCGAAAGAAACAAACAAGAAGCCATATGCCTGTGTTTCAGTTTGTTTAACTTTATTCGGATACCATAGTACCCATAAAAGCGCAAATTCATAATTCATCACAAACAGTCCATACAAGTATAAATAAAAGGAATCCATCTTTCTAAAGTGCAAAGCCAATCATATTTAGAAATATAAAAAGCCCATTTTCACATAAAAACTATTAAACCATTCTCAATTATATCACAAGTGATCAGGGGTCCAGCATAGACCCGCGTGTTCTTATCGCAATTCTAAGAAAAGTGCTAGTGCGGAAAATCAATTCTACATCATCTAAAGCGAATATACATTGATGGGCCACATCCAAACTAATCGGTCTTTTCTTTTTAAAATAGGGATGTAGAAGCCACTTAGAGTATTTGAGATAATACTTCCAAAAAAATAAAAAGTGTATAATAGATTGGTTACTCCTCCCATCGCAGGGACATGGACTTTGGTTAAAATTTGAATGATAGCCAAAAGGGAAACAAAGTGCAAATCTGATTGTGCCTGCTCTTAATCTAAACAATAGGCTCCTCTCCCATCGGCTCATTGCTAAAGTCAAATATATGTGAAGCGGGCGACAGTGCTGTTCAATAGACATGTAGTTGCGCACAAGTATTTTCCCAGATTCCATAACATCCCGCTCTCTGTTGTATAGGGAATATAAGGCATCCCGCAGTTCCTTTTTTGGTACTACTTCTACTGAGGTGGGATCTAGGAAAAGATTTTCTTTGTTGACACTACGCAAGCTTTGAAGCACGCCTCTTAGCCATGGAATTTCCATCCCTTTATCACAGTTTAAGCAATCTATAATAATCTGCCATGTCAGAGATGCCGCTTGATTCTTCCACACTGATAACCAAAAAAGTGCAGGTCGGGCACGGATAAAATCAGATATGAAATTAATGTATAGTTCCTTATGGCAGATATATTGGGGGGGGGGTCGAGATTGGGGTACATAGCAATTTCCTACAAAACCTGTTTTCTTCCTGTTGGATACCCAAAGGTTTCTCTATACCCCAAATTTCGGCACTGTATGTGGCCACCGGAGTAGTTTGAAGTTGTACATTTTCTGGACTGCTAGAATGGCCCCGGTAGTCTTAGGGTGGGGCAGGCTCAGAATCGAATAGTTGGCCTTTGAGAACTTGCTCCTGGAGTGGGCTAAATGGTCACTCCAGGAGCCGTTCGCAGCAAAAACCAACCCCAAGTAAACAAATGATGGAATACAGGTCAATTTTTGGCTGTCTACTGAAATAGCGCCTATATCACGCTTCCCTGGTCCACTGCACATTAAAAATGATTTCTTAAAATGTACCCGCCAGTCTAACCCATTCATATACCTATTAAAATTTTGAACCAGAATACGCAAAGAGTTTGGAGTGCGGCCTATAAGGACCGCATCATCTGCGTATAGGAGCACAGGGATGGGGTTCCCATTTATGTTGGGGGCATCCTGAGTAACTGTTTTCAAGGCGCTATTCAGCCCATTGATGTATATGATGAAGAGTAGGGGGGCCAGAACACAACCCTGTCTGATCCCCCTACCTACATCAATTGTCCCAGACACCTTACCTCCCATACCAATCCTTACTTGAGCCTGGAGATGTGTGTAGGTACGCTAAAAAGTGTACCAAAGGCTCGTCCAACCCTCCTGCCAGAGGATTGTCCACAGCTTCGCCCTATTTACAAGGTCGAAAGCTGTGGACAAATCCATAAATGCCATGTAAATCGGGGACCTCCGTGCGATGGTGTATTTCCCAACAATCAAATTAAGGTTGAGACATTGTTCAATCGTTCCAACCTTGCCCCGAAAGCCCAACTGACATGGATCTAAAATGTCATTTTCTTCTGTCCATGCCAGAATTTCATTGTACAGAACTTGCCCTAACATTTTGAGGGCGTTATCTATTAGGGATATAGGTCTATAATTACATGGTAGTGATCTATCTCCTTTCTTAAAAATCGGGACTATTATACTCTTCGCCCAAGTGCCTGGTAAATTTGCCAAAGTTAGACTATTAAAAACATTCAATAACAGTGGTGCCCAGAAATCCGGAATCCACTTGATTAGATCCAAAGGGAGCCCATCTGGCCCGGGGCTTTATTCCCTAGGCTCCGATTATTGGCTTCTACGACTTCTGAAATACTTATATCTATGGGTACTGGGCTGCCGGGAGCATTGGTTACCACACCTGTTAACGGTGTGGCATAAATTTCCGAGAAATGTTTAACCCATGCATCACTGGAGATATTGCAGCTAATCGGAGTTGATGACTGGCCCATAGATCGAAGATCCCTTACTGCTGCCCAAAAGATGTTGCCCTTTTTTGGGTTGGCAGCCTCAGAAAGTATTTCGCAGCGTTCAGTCAAGAAATCCTTCTTTCTGCCATCAACCACCTCATTCTACTTCTTTCTAGCCAGTTGAACATCGGTTGTACACCATGGGGTGGCTGATAGTGCCATGCGCAAATTCCTGTTTGCTAACAAACATTCATGATTAAACCATCTGGGAGTACTTTCCTTTTGAGATATGGGTCTAGAAAGAAGGTTTTTGATCGCTTGGCACAGATTAGTAAAATCCTGGATTATCGTTTTAGGTTAAGATTGCAGTGAAAGGCAAGAGTCGATAAGATGCATTTTTTCCTTAACCAGTTTCCTAAATACTTTGGAACTATCGACCCCCGTCCAGTGTAATCTTAGGTTGTCAGTTGATCGCGTCAGGTTTGCAGCCCCGCATTCAATGTGGAGAGCCGGTCTGGGGGCAGTTTTTATCTGTGTTTTAATGGGATTGTGGTCTCCGAAGTCTGATGGGATTACTAATGCTGTCCCTAGCTGTTCTTTAATCAAGGGACATATGAAAACAATCTATCGTGGAGCTACAGCCCCTGCCCCTAGCTACAGCCCCTGCCCCTATGCCGGTATTAAAAGAAGGAAAGCACATTGCACTTCCAGAAATAATACCAAAAGACTTATAAAATAAAAAAAAGTGTGCTGTAAAAAGACGAGGAAGAACAAAGAGAAAGAACACGTACCTGGTCCATACTCCAGGGAGGAGCTAACACAAGAAAGGAAGGGAAGAGTAAGGGAGCTAAGCAATCGAAAGATTGCAAATAAGAATGGCAACGAAAACAACTAACGGCATGCTGTGGGTAGGTTGCATACCCCCTGAATTATAAACAATACTTTTGCAGTACAGCACATGTGCTGTGTAGGCTAGACCTATAAAGTCCTATGAACTAGGTAATAGTGTGAAAAGATCAGTGAGCCTTGGAGATAAAAAAAAGCTCCATAGATGGCTCATACATTCAAAGGTTCTATTCTGTGCACTTTGGTACGTCTAAACCTGTGCATCTCTCTATATTTTCAATACCAGAAAGCAGAGAAAAAACTAGAACAGGTTAAGTTTCACCCACATACACAGAAAACCTTGAGATTCCAGTCTAGTTCCTTATACATGAAGAGACAGGATGCAGTTACTTCCCACTATTTCAAAGGCAGATGTGGTTTCAGTGCTATAATAAGCAACCACTCCAGAAACCGCTAAAGTGAAGAGGAGGCTGCCAGCTAGTTCATTACCAGACTCACAAGGATACAATATACTGAGAACCCATGTTCTGCATGGTGTTTCGCAGTGGGTGCTTCATAGCCTTCTCAACCTAACTTGTGTCTGTTACTGCGATATTGTCGTGTTGGAAAATGGATCTTGTGCTCTTCCAAACAACCTAGGTGGTAGCATGACAGACTTTCTATATATGAAATGTTAAGCACTTGGCCCGGACAAGAGGAGCTGAAGTCATATCCAAAAGAAAAGGGTAGAACGTTTCTATTCTGGGATTACCTAAAACCCTGGCAAATATTTGTAGGCATAATGACAAATAGAAAACTACACTAGAGATATCAGATTGATCAATACGATTCTTCATGAGCTTCCTAACACTAGTGGCACTGTCTCTCTTTGCTGGCTGGAATTACCCTTCATTCTTCTTCGGATTTCAAACTCACTGACTCAGTAAGGCTTACTACAACTACCATCTGTTGCCCCAGAAGATATGATATTAAACAGTTTTCTTCATTGCTTCTTCCAAAACGCATCCCAATGCAATGGCCATCATCTGGCCTGTACGGATAGTGTAGGCGAGCAGCCTAGAACCAGGCATGAATTGCATCCTAATCCACCATGTCTTGGACAGAAAGGCTAGTCAGTAAGCAACTTCGGAGATTTTCCACCTCCCATCCTGATGCTCCTTTCCTACAAAAAGCCTCTAGCACTTACAACATTTGTGTATGTGCAACTGATTGACCCCTAGAGTCGCCCTCTATTCTCTTTTATGATGTCAGGTCTGAAGTTATAAGTACTGAATGTAGAGGAGAGAAGGACACTGCTTCCTTACTTCTCATCTGTACACTTTTACATAATTTTGATCACCCTCCTAATTCTTCTCTTCTACAGTTGAGGGCCAAACATCCCATTCTTTCTCCTGACCCACGTCTATCCCCTTCGAACAGAACTATGGCGATGTGTTTTTTTAACGTTACCTTATCTTCTCCCGGAGATAGGACAGTGGACTGAGTTGTACTACCTATGCGAGTGTGAACATTTAAAAGAAGTCCTACACATGCTTTTTCAGACAACGTTGGGACTTTAAGTATAATCCTAAACTTAAATGGGAGAAAAACATTTCTCGAATGCCGTGCTTGGAACAAGCCCTTACATTCTTGCTATGTGTGTCATGGTAGTCTAACTTTATGCCCGGGACGTGCATAAGGTTTCAAGTGAGGCTGAAGAGTGGTTCCACAGTGAAATATACGTGAATACAGTCATGAGTACAATTGGTCAGATACAATTATTTAAAACACGGTTTTATTTTCTAAAGATTTGCTCTCGACATCAAAGTATCTTACGCCTAAACTCGCTGGAAATGGAAAAAGCCAATGTTCACCTAAACTTCATTATTTATGGAACGAACGTTCTCAAAGATGGCTCTCTGCACTTTTATGTAAACGTGCACAGGAGTGTTGATATTTCTTGCCTGTGACGCACACAAGAACGAATAACCCTTGCAGCCCTTTACCCGCCTCACTCTCCAGACTTACACTGCAAAAGGTGTGCTCTTCAATTCACCAAGTGCAGTCTGTTTTTCAGGGTTTAGATAACCATTCTATGGCAGGCTGCCAGATCTGATTTCCTAACAACAAAATAACGTATGGCCACATTCATGAAATCAAGAAACGCAGAGAGAAAGAATAACTATTATTCTAATTACTATTGTGCTTAGATTTCCTCTCTTAAAATTACAGACGGAATCTTCCAGGGGGTACCAGTGAGTATATGTCATCAGCACTCCATTTTTCCAATCTTATATGTCTCATGCACAAATTCTTGTTTTCATGGTTATTATTACAATTGGTTTAACTGAAGTTACCAAGACTGCAACTCACGAAATGCATCTATGAGTCCTATGAAATAGCAGGATAGCAAAGAGGATAGAGTCTTCAGCCAAACAACACCATAGCGGATCACACTAAAGGGCTTGGCAAAATAAGTCAGATCATATCTCAAAAAAGAAATCCCTTATTTGCGGATGTCAAGATTACTAGTGCAGCCTGGTCATTTGTACATTGTGACATATTCGCCCTTTAAAGTATTGCTGTTCTAGTATGCCCTGTGATTTAGAATTATTTAGTCATCTTATTGTTCGGTCTCGTCTACTAGACAGCGCATGTACTGCCTGTGGTGAGAGGTATTGTTAGCCTACTTTGCTTAAACTCAGCCCACTGCTTACTAGTGCTTGGCTTTATTGTCACTCATTTGCTTGATTTTTGTTAGCTTGTGTGGACTTTCCTTCCTCATCTTGCGTTTGTCACTCCCATGGAGTATGGACGCACTTGCTTGTGTCCTTCCACTGCTCATTTTTCGGGTGTTACTCTTTTTTTTCCTTTTTCCAGCAGATACATCAGGAGGTTGTAAACAATATGCCCTCGATTACCTCATATACAAAAAACCCGTCATGGTTGTGGTACAGTGATAATAATGACAGTATGGTTATACCTTTACCCTCACCATTTGACAACATCCCCATAACATACGAAACATTAAGTCATGTCAGGAGTAGACCGTAAACATGCTGTGAGTGGGAACAGCATTGGCAGCTCCTCAGCAAAGAGCTCCAACTGGTCTTTACAACAGAGCACGTCTCGCAGCTATTGTTTGTGCAGAGTATTTACCCCAGTGCATGGCCACACGCAGTGCTACCAGCATCTGTACCACCGCCACAAACTTACGATGCGAGGGTTGGAGCGGTTTGACCAGGTCCAGTAAGCACAGTAAGCTGCAGTCTGCCCGCACTATATGTTGCTGTCCTTAGCCTGTTTTTCTCCCTTTTTACATAATTACCATAGTAGCTGAGGATATCAGGATCTGCTTTGCCAGGAAGCAAATGATAGGGACAACTTTTGGGTTAACTTCTCCCGGAGTAAAATATTGATGCACCACTTCTAAAGGGGTGTGGCAGCACTAAAAGACATGGGACCTACAATCACGGCCTGTGGCATCACAGTGGAAAAGAGCAGGCCTTCAGCTTTCTTTAACTGAAGTGCACACCTCTACTATGACACGAGCATCATCTGTACTCCTCTTGTACCAGAGACACTGCAGACTGAGTGCCACAGAGGAGCAAAGCAGTCAAACCTCCTTTCTGAGCCGTATGTTTTATGTTTGACTCCAGGGACCACACGGAGTTTTAAATCAAACTGTTTAAGTTCTCGCCAACGAGCCCTCTTTATGGAACACAGTATTTGAAGCTGGATAAAAAGGTGGGGAGGGTGGCCTCTTAAAGAGATGTGTCAAAGTAATTCAGGAAAAGGCTTAAAATAAGTGATCTACAATTTGAAATGGTAATTAAAAAAGGTACATATGTGACCATCGTTATTTGCGCACTGAGTAGAGGCCAAGGACTGGATGAGCATATAATATAAACACTGTTATGACCCACTGACTAACACTGTCTTCAGCCTCTACTCCAGAGCTCTCAATCGTGCTCTTTTATGAACACCTTCCCACAACCAGAACTCACCAGGAAACTTAAATGCGGTCCAGCTCCCATGTACCACACCAACATCGGAAAACTTGATAGCACAGCATTTTAGAACCAAGACCTCTTGGCTCTTCCAATACTTAATTTTAATTACAATACAAAATTGCACTAAAGCAAAGAGTTTACAATTGGTAACAATTCAAAGTCTTTACTTTAGGAAATTATGTTCGTAACATATTGCTAAAACTATTAATTAGCAAAGCCAATCGGTCACAAGGGTGATACCTATTGGCTTTGCCAATACTTGTTCATCTGCTACTACACAACTTATTTTTTTTTACTTACCTGGTTAGTTAGTTTGCAGCGCCTTCCTTAAACGTTGATAATTTGGGGACACACACCATATATGATTTTTTCTGTGTTTCATAGAAGCCCTTTTCTGTGCTTGCCTTATATATTTATGTGGATGCAACAAAGTCTCCTAATGTGAGAAGGTGGGTTCTGCAGATGCCTAGCCAGTCACATTTGGTCAAATTGGCTTTATACAGCCACATATCTTATTTAATTTTAATTAGGGTGTATACATAGCATGGGTCCAGCTCCAATGAGTGATGCTCAGAGAAAAAGCACTACGTCAACATGAGGAATACTAGACCATATGGTATACATATTGACAATGACTGGTGATTTGTTACAGT
Source organism: Lissotriton helveticus (assembly GCF_964261635.1). Lineage (NCBI taxonomy): Eukaryota > Metazoa > Chordata > Amphibia > Caudata > Salamandridae > Lissotriton > Lissotriton helveticus. The sequence continues at coordinate 341,365,040 of NC_136071.1, read as the reverse complement.
AGACGAGAAGATGGGGCGAGGATGTCCATCGTACAAACTTGAGTCGTCACTTAACTTATGTGCTACTTGGATATCAAAGATAACCCAGAGACAAAGGTGGGATTAGATGAGACTAAAGAGTCTCGTTTGTACTCCAGTGTACAAACCCATGAGCACGCGCCTTTCCAACTCCCACAAGAAAATTTATAAAGAGCATTTATCCAAAGAAAGCAACAAATGCAAGGCTTAATTAGACCAACAAAACTATTTATTTAAAAGCGTTCGATTCCAAACCAATGACTGCGTCAGGTAATTATGAAAACCTATGAAAATAATAGAGACAACTTTCTACTTGAAAACGTCTCTTCAGACGTCCAGCTGCCTGGTGGTTTCTTGATGAAAGCCCCTCCTCAACGGGGAACCATTTGAGAGCATCTACTGCAATAGCTCACAATAAGGAGCTTCTGAAAGTAACATAAGGCATATTTGAATCATTGGAGGTAAGTGCCTAAATTAGACAATTATATCAGAAAACACTGCTTTTACTTAAAGATGGTGACGCTATGCAACATTTTCCTAGGAGAAGGGGTGGTAAGAAGACAAAGAACAAACAGGAAAGCAAATATTGCACGAACGAGGGTAAGAGTGGAGACCATGTAGGACTGTTTTTCAAGAACAGGTAGAAAAACATTCAAACTGTGTGGAACTGCTAGTCCACTGCCTTATTCAAAATTTCAGCTACAGCATTCTGAAGCCAGGGATCGAAGCTCTTTAGTGCTGGCTGTGCATTTTTTTTTTAGTATACCAAATTTTAAAAATGTAATAAAAAAAAAATAGGACCACTGAGTTTGGGGGGGGGTCGTAATGGAAGAGCGAGAAGGGGGGAAGCAACAGGGAGCAGAACACAAGGGAGAAATTAACAAGTGAGAAAGGGTAATATGGAGCACAGGGGGAGGGAGAGAAGCACATAGGTGAGCGCAGTATGGACTGCGGGATGAGGGAAGCACACAGATGAAAATATGAAGCATGGGAGTAGATGGAGGGAGAGAAGCACACGACTAAGACAACGAGAAATCACTTGCACTCTCGGGGAGTACTTAAACAAAAAATTAGTTTCCTACCAGTGAATAGTGGAAGGACACAAGTAAAGACGTTATGCTCCACAGAAGTGACAAACGCAAGAAGGACAAGGCAAACAAATGAATAAGAAGCAAGTAAATGGTAGTGACAAGGCAGACCAAGGATAAGCAATTGGCGGGGTTAACCCCATTTTAAGATCTTGTTAAGCAGACAATAGGTTTTTTCAACCAGACAGATGCACTAACTGGTAGGCTTGAATAGGAGGCAACATTATTTTACAATAACTTCTATGGACCATACAGTCAAGTTTCAGAGCAGGTCACAGTACTGAAACCACTCTCTTCAAGACAGTGGATGAGTCCTTCAAACTCTTTGTTCGAGGGAAAGACTGCCTTCTCATCATATAAGACCTCACTTTGACACAATTGACCATCCATCCCTATAAACAATCATTTAAGACGGCATGAGCTTTCGTGCCACTGTTCGGAGTTCGCTTAAACCCTATCTTTCAAATCCATTCCAACAGGTAAGTATAGGTAACTCTCCTTGTTAACTTACATCATCACCATTTGGAGCACCCTAAGGCTCAGTCCTTGTCCCAATTCTTAAAAATCTTTATGTAGAGCTCTCAAAGATTTTCTACATAAATGTGTTGTCTCATTCATCAATATACCAATGACCCCAAATCTATATGTGAATCGACTGCTATGGCAGTCTCCCAAGAATAATCAGTTGTCTAACATTCAAAGTTGGATGAATAACATGAAGCTTAAACTCAGCACCCACAAGACTGAATTCCTTATCCTCTTACCAAAAACCAACAATGGATGAATAGACTAGCGGAAGAAACTAAATGACAAAGGCATCAACACCAAAATTATCACCTTGGCAAAACCCCTAGGCGTCTTTACTGGACTCGCAGCTCAACCTAGATTCGCATATCAAGGTAAATGTAGGAAATACAAACCACCACCTTTAGCTTTTAAGAAATAGACAATGTATTACTAACTCAGACTTCAAAATCCTAATGCACACTCTGGTCATCAATTAAATAACTCGCTCCTCACGGGTCTACCCAAATCTCGACTTGCATCTCTGAAAGTCGTACTGCATTCGACCAAACAACTCATTGACAACAGAAAATGTAACCATCCCACTCCTATTCTCCCCCTCCCTAGATAGAGTGGCTCTGGAGCACAGAATCACTTTCAAGACTGCCTGCAACACATACAAGGCCATTCATTTGACCACATCTCGCCTCAACACTTACTCTGTCTGGTGGAGTTAAAATCCTAAATAGTAAGACATCTTTATGCCTTAGTCTACCATAGTTCAATAAATCCTCAACATTTTCAATATGCCTTTTCAGGGAATGCCTTTAAACTCTGGAATTCACTTTCTGCCTGCCTAAGAAAAGTTCCAACTGTTGCTCAATTTAAACACGGCCTAAACAACAACTGCTACAATACGGAAACTACCCTAAACAGGATTTGATCAGACCAGTTCCATGAAATGTGCATTTGAATTTAGCTCTATTCTGCTGTATGGTCTTAGTCTACTACATGATATAACACCTGTATGTCTCTATACATGATGACGTAAGTTTGTGTACATAGAACTTAATGCATTTGTGTACTCTCTAATTATATAAAGTGCTCTGATAAGCTACAAGGGTTGAAAAGCGCTGTAAAAGTCCTATAAATAAATATTCCCTGCACTTTTATAGCTGTGTAGTCAGAAGATTAAGACCACTCAATATTATTAACCACAACCGAACACAGCAAGTAGTAATAACCAAGCGCGTCGAAGGACCTTTGGGAAGAGCTTTGAGGATATACAAAGAAATCCTGTACTTTGAACATTACGGTGGAGACAACCAACGGATGTTGGTTATGTCGAAGAATACAATCGGAAATTGAGTAGGAAGTGTGGGAGCTGATAAACCCATCGTTCTAGCCCCAATCCTTTCGAGTCAAAAGATTAAAAGCATTTTTGTTTTTTATACACACACGATCCACAGACTCATCAGACTTTCACTTAATGCTGCTGGATAAACCTTTTTTCCTCAATGACTCATTCAGCCCACTAAACCCAAAACTATGCTGGCACAGCCACTCAAAGGCTTCTTTACAAGGAGAGCGAGCAATCGCAGTGAGTCAAACTCCCCGTAGAAGGAAAGTGGTTTGAATTTTAAACAAAATTGGATGGCATGGAGAAAACTTTGAGGCATAGTACGACCAATTTACCATAAGAGCATTTCAACGTTTTCCAATGAAAGGGTTTTGGTTTCAATTGAATTTTCATTTACTTATAGCATTGACGGCGGCACTGCAATTATCTCTTAAAAACAAAGAAAACTTATCAATAAAGAAATTAAAAGGTACCAGGGTAAAGAAATAAAAGGGAACACGGGAAAGGAAACAATGGAAAGCCATGGCACTCAAGTGCACTCATTTTTAGGTTAAGTGCAAATACAGTCACTCACGGCAGAATCGAACCAATGGCTGAAGTGGGCTGATCCACTGCTAATACTGTATGTGGTCATGCGAGGAAGCAAAATATGAATTATGCTCCAACAGACTAATGGCTATAGAGGGTTAATCCAAACCCTCCTCTGTGTAGGTTATATTTTGAATATATGAACCTAGAGAAACAACTAAACACGTTTCTAGCCCAGAACTCATCACCAAACCCGTCTGTTACTGCTGCAATGTCACAGATTGTCTGCGTCTCCAAGCGTTACTCTTATACTGAGATTATCCCCTTGGGTCTGTCACTGGCCTTAATAATGCCCTCGCGACTGCAAGTGTTGTGAAACCTAGACTAAGGGAAACCAGCAGCACATCTGAAAGGTAACTAACTATTCATGTTCGCATAAAGCAACGGCTCACCAATTAAATACAGGGGTGCGTCACATCGGCTTCCAGCCACTGGATTGAAACAGCAATAACCCCCCTCCCCGGAATACATAAATAATCGTGCAGCTGAAACCCACAGACAAACAGATTACCTCCAGTTCACTAACGAATGGCCTTTTCTGAAGGAAGGCCCGGCTCCCCGAGGTAGTTTGTTATGCACTGTTGGGCACTTTGCCAACCACTGACTCAGAAGGCTGTGCTCGACAGATCACACGGCTGATCAAGCTAAGCATGCAGTCACTAACTAGAGCTTGGAAGACACTTGCGCAGCTAGAGAAAGATGGGGAATATATATACGCATTTATGCTGTAATATTGTGTTTCTGTGCCTTTGATGACCCTGCGCTGCATTAATGCGCTATATGACAGAGTATTTTTTCTATGTTCATGGTGTTAGCACGTGACTCACTAGAGAGGTGGAGCATCACTAAAAATAAATGTATATAATTAGTCAGCTGACCAGGTGTTAGGTGTGTGAACAAGAGCATTTCATTTTCAAGTTGAACACATTCAGGGGTGGAGAAATCTCCAAGCTGATTGTTTTTCAAGATTACCACAGCAATCATTGGAATCTGATGTTTCTTTGGATTTGCTGGATGAAAGTGTTGCTTGGGTACAAGATCTTGTTTCTTTTGGTGTTGGTTCTTTCTCGCACCAAGATTGGATTGATGCCATGAAAACTGATGAAGTTCTTAAGGATGTTATGAGACTGCTTAAAGAAGGCTCTAGGAGAGAGAGTTGCCTACAAGTTTCTGTTCGTCCTTTTGTCAAAGTTTTGGACGAATTATCTACTTGCGGAGATGACATTCTCTTGAGAAATGATAAATTTGTTCCACCCAATAGTCTTCGACGAAAACTTTTTGACATAGCTCATGAAGGACATCTTGGACAAACTCGGACTCAACAAAGACTCAGAACATTTTTTGGGTGGCTTGCAATGGATGCGCAGGTTGCTTTGTGGGTTGAGCAGTGTAACATGTGTAAGGAAGGTGAGAAACGTCTAAAGGTGACTATGAATAGTACCATGGGGCGGATTGCTTGTCCAGATATACCGTGGCATACCATATGCTTAGATTTTATTGGACCTATGTCCGAATTAAGTATCAATCAGCGTTTTGCCATTGTTTGCGTTGATGTGTTTTCAAAATGGATTGTGGTCAAATTTGTCAAAGACATCACTACTGAGACCACTATTCTATTTTTGAAGGCATTTTTTCTTTCTGAGGGTTATCCCAGTGTCATTATTACTGACAATGGGACCAAACTAGTTTCTCAGAAAATGCAGCAGTTTCTGTCACATTCAGGACTGTCTCACCATCGGACTTCCCTTTACAACCCTCAAGGGAATGGTCTATGCGAAAGGGTCAATAGATTAGTCAAAGGAACAATACAACTGGCTGTCTCCAGCGGACGTTGTGTGTCTGATCTTGTTCAGGAGATGGTTTGTGCCCATCGCGCAACTATCCATGGGAATTCTACAAAATCTCCTTTTGAAATTTTGCGTGGAAGGTCTCCTGGCTCGAAGCTTGTTCCTTCTTGGGTCAAGCAGATTTTAAACAGTGGTGATACCTTTGATTCGAGACCAGTTTTGTCCTCCTCCTCTGTGGGTAGCGGGATTTTTGAAGGAGATTTAGTCAAAGTCAAACCAGGGAGATGCTCCAAAGGGCTAAGCAAATTTAGGGGACCTTTTTCTGTCAAGAAAGTTTTTCCTAATTATGTGCTTCTCGATAATGGTGAGAAATGGAATTTGAGGAGGGTTGCCATTTATCAACAAAAAAAAAACGGGAAAGCTAATGTCCAGCCCGTTTCTGATATCTCAAAATTCACTCCTTGCAATTCTTCTTCTTCTGTTTCCTCAAGTGAAGAAGGTGGTAGTGGTTACATGTTCATATCTCAAGAGTGTTCCCCTTTTTCTCAAAGCTGTTCTTCTTCTTCCTCCTCTGGCAGGCGGTGTTATGGAGCTGGTGATGTTTCGGATTCTTGTTCCTCATGTCCTACTCCTGACACCACCTCTACTTCTCACACTCTTCTTCCCCTATCTCTCTCCATTCCCAGAGTTCAAAGGTATCGTAAACCTCCTTCTTATTTAAGTGATTATTTGTGCTAGCATGTTTTTAAGTTTGCATGTTTCAATTTTATTGTTTGTTTGCAAAGATAGGAGATGTGTTGTAAATTGCATTCTCTATGATTCATTAGCTTTCAATGTTATCTACAACCTGTAACTCTCTATGGTTATTAATTGGTTCTAGAATTACTGTATGTTCTGGACTCCAAGTTCAGCAGAGTCAGTTGGTTGACTGGTCAGCAGGCGCTGGGTCCTTTCTGCTGTACTGCACAATAAATCTCAACTTCACACCTTATTCTGTTTGGTGTAACTTACTACGCATTCGTTGCTCGAAACGCGTCGCCTGAGGTGAATAAATCTACCTTGCCGACAGCCTGGGGTCCGTGTTTTCATTTCGCCGTGATACGGAAGTGGTGAAGGTTCGTGTTTCATATATATATATATATATATATATATATATATATATATATATATATATATATATATATATATATATATATATATATATATATATATATATATATATATATATATATATATATATATATATATATATATATATATAATTTTATCGGGGAACTTACAAACAAAAAAAAATCGGTCGTACTAAAATATACACTAATGGGGTGATCTTAAACCTATGCACAAACACTTGGAACTCACCCTGACATACCACCACACCCCCCTCCGAAGTTCTTCTGTCTTGGACGGACTTCCAGAGCACAGTGCGGTCAATATGCCGCACCTCCAGCATTGTACAGTAGCAGCAGCCAGGCCCTAGATGAGCAGCAGATGGACACAGCCCTTGTGTGCTACAGGCCACATCACATCAGAGGTAGCCTGTGGAGCTTCTAATTTTAACCGTTCGCAATACAGCTGGAAATGGAGGGAAACTAAAATCACTTGCGGAACAAGCACACTGTGGTTGGCGAATGGTGGCAGGTAGAGTGGCATGTCATGAGGAGCACCAGAGTCGATGACTGCCAGCCTCTGACAACAAACACACTGGGGTTGGCGAATGGCGGCAAGTAGAGTGGGTGTCATGAGGAGCACCACAGTCAATGACTGCCAGCCTCTGCCGTATATAACAAAGTCTCGCCCTGAAGAAATAGGCAATATAGGGAAAATGTTATACAATAGCTGGTCTCGGTTTCTTTATTGGTAGCGAACAAACAGCATTTTAAACTATTGTAGGGGATTAAGGCAGATGCTGCAGAAATGTGGATCTATTCTGTATGATTCAAGGCGTGGCACTGGCAAGATGATTAGGGTGCAATTGCACTTGCTGGCAGACAGATGTGTGTGTATGATTGTAATATCTGGTAACGTGTAAAAAAAAGCTCAGTGGGATGTTTGTCGCAAGATCCTTCTGTAAATTAAATGTCATAAATTCAGTTAAGCGACTGTTTAAAAAAAATACTTTATTTGATTTGGTTTAAATCATACAAAAATGGTTGACCGCTAAAAACACAAACACTTGTGATTTCAAATTCATGTCTGAATACTAGTTAATTAGTGGACTTTCCCTTTAAATCATTGTAATCAGTAAGACGAAGGAAAGAAAAGGAAAACTGTGCAAATTGTGCCTTTTAGTCTTATGGAGTTGCTCAACCTTGCGGGCGTTAAGCGACTGAAAACAACTGCATACAACATGCACGACTGATTTTAAACTAAATCATCCTTTATTCTTAGGGTGAAAAAATGGTTTCCATCGGCTAGTAATACATTTAAGTGACAAACAATTTGGTGTGGTTTGCTTTATAAACGGTTATTAGTTGTACATTTTATGTAATATGGTATTTATAGGAACACACAGCCAACATTCATACACAAGACACACAGACCTAAACAATTACATAGTTATAGGGGGTTACTAAAGAACAAAGCACTTAAATCATCTCACTGAATCTCTTGCCAACTTGTGAAGTGACAGGCTGAATTTATTTTTGTTTCATGGATTGAACCGTAGAGCACAGGGGCTAGGTGTGAGAATGCAGCTGGGCTACCTCGGCGATGAGACATTGCAGACAAAACAAATAAGACTGCTCCGAGAATGAAGGCATCTGCAGCTGGGCGACACTGGGGTTATGTGTTACACACTACTCTCCCAGGTACCCAACGTATCATGCACCAGCACAAGATTTGTTATGGCATCCAATGAATTATTATAAAGGCTACTTGCTTTCATTGCATGTATTGCGTTTATCGCACAAAAGTTTGTGAATCATGTTTTCTCTTATGAGGGTGTCCTTTTAGATCATATTGATATATAACTTTTTTTTTGCTTAGTCCTAGTGGTATCCTAGCGGGTCAAACTATAGGTAAGAATTCCCGTTATAGTCGTCTCACAACAAATCGTATATCAGAGTAACTCACATTAGCTGCAACAAACAGTACACAGTGTGTTCATCTCCCTCCCACGCACACTGTGGTATGGTGTATTCCAAGGAGCTCGTTGCTTCACCACAGACACTGGCTAGTAACAAGCTGGGTTCTTACAGACAGAGCCTGCTTTTGTGCGCACAGTGCATCCTGCAAATACCAAAAAGGTATGCGATTTGGATGTACTGCACCCTTCTCAATGGCATTTTTCAGTAATAAATCTCATTAGCAAACACTCTAGGAATTGGAATTAAATAGAATCACATGCAGCCTATTCTTATATTATATACATTCTATTCATTTTTACTCACCAAAATTCTTCCCTTATTTCTTACCATGCAACTGCATGCATTCTACACTTACTCAGCTATTAAAAAAAATATTTCAAAACAGTACAGACTTCATATGCGTGCTCACTTATATTAAGGGGAGTCGGAAAAATACTTACGGCTCTGGGAGGCAATAGGCGTTCCTAAAGTTCGGTTTGAGAGCGATTAATGGGCCAACACTTGTCAGTTTTCTCACTTCAAATGGTAAATTTGTACATACCTGTGCTGCCTGGAGGGCAAAGGAAATCAACAAGGTATGGCTACGACTGGCTTGGCATACAACACTGAAAGCAAAAATTAGAGCCATCCATCCCCTTCAGGCTTCCACACACATGAAAAACAACGCCTGAATGGGTGATGGAGTCGTTACATGTGTCACTGTGTCAAAACACTGCACCGTGACACGGTGAACTTAGTGGCAACCCAAAGCTTTAGTTCTGGCCCAAGATCAGCTGCCAAACTGCGATCCATCTAGTTCTCACTCAACACAATGCCTGCACTGACCAATAATTTTAGGCAAATTCTACTGTGGGAGAACCTGTTCAAATGATAAGAACAAGTTACTTAACATTCGGTAATGCTCTTTCTGGCGCATGCGCTATCTAATTGTAGATTCTTCACCTATAGAATATTCCAGACTGAAACTGGAAACCTATTATAGCAGAGCTCCTGTGCGCCACTAAAAGGTGCCGATAGTCTCCATAGAGGCTTCTTCTGCCCAGAAGTGACAGAGCGGAGCTGCATATGAGCACTAAATCTGTGCGTCAGTTTCTTGCTGGACTATTCTGTGCCATCAGACACGCAGCGTAAAAACAATGCCAATACCAGTGTGGTAATCTAATATGGGACCTTTTTAGATGGTACAAAGAGACCACTCCACAGAACAGGGAGGTGGGATGCCAGTGAGGAATCGGTGGTTAGAATCCCCATCAGAATGAGTGATACCAAAGGCAACTAACTGGTTATTCTGAAGGATACTTCTAACCACAGATTCCTCACCTTTAAAATAGATACCAAAGCAGTACCTCCCAAAAGCGGAGGGTCTAAAGGGGGTTCTGGTCAGAAAACCTTGCACACCAAACAGGCGAAATGCCCTTTAAATTTAACCCAGAGCAGATCTTACTGCAGAGAACTATCCACCTTAAAAGAGCATTTTTTGCACAAACTTTCCTCTCTTCGCACTAGAGACCTCACAAAAAGCTGATTGACAACTCGATGGGACTGGATATGATCAATGCAGAAGCCAACAGCTCTTTTGCAGTCCAACCAATGAAGCCTTTCCTACTCTTTCAAGGGGTGCAGTGGGACAAAGAACCCTGGGAGGGTGATGGGTTTCCAGTGTGAAAACAAGTCTCTACTTTCAGCAAGAAGGCCTATTGAGTCATCAGCATCAGTTGTTTTTTTGGGGGGGGGGGGTTAGGGAGGTATTTTTGGTACTAAGATGCAACAAGCAGCTGCGCATCAGCTGAAACAGAGTACACATTAGAAACAAAAGCATAGTTAAGGTCCTAATGTGCTATTACAAGATGTTTGGGAAGGAATATACTATTCAAACCTTTAATAAACCACATCATAACAGGTGCCAGTTGGTCAGCCAAATGCAAGAAGACCAAAAGGCCCAACAAATAACTTAATAGTGCTGGCTGAAAGGCCTTTCTGAACCGAAGACAAAAGAAACAAAGAAGTTATTTACCTTCGGTAACGCTCTTTATGGTAGAAACTCTAGCCGCAGATTCCTCACCTTTTAAATATTCTCCAGATGTCAGACTGTATCAGGAAAATCTTTAGCAGTACCCCTGCACCCGAGTAGGTGGCATTGTGTAGCTTCGCATCAACATCAGTCTGCTCCGTAAATGATATATAGAGTCGCATATAAGAGCCAACCATGCTAAGTGACATTAGTTTTTAGGTCTCGCCTAAGCCATCCCGTTAGGGATGCTTGGCGAGATTAAAGTAAGGGCTCTGAAAAATGCACCCAAAGGCGGATTGCCTACAGTGCATGTGAGCCGGGGCCGTGCCCATCGCACACCATTTGGCAGCCTGTGAGCCTCGGCATCAGACTTCAAAGGAATCTGCTCCCCCGTCCCCGCCATGCAATGCCGAAAGCTTGTTAAGGGAGTCGCTCCTTAAAAAAAACCTTTCCTGCATTAGTGCTTCTGCTCGTCTCTTCTTTTGAGTGGAGACTCTTGCTTTTTAAGCTAATATTGCAATAAATTCCCCTACTAGGTGTTGTCAGTTGTTGGCACGTATGCCACTCATCCCTCCCCCTTTCTTCATTCTTCTGCCGGCCTCACGTAATCGCTGGTGCCCCTTTTCTCACCTACCATTACTGTGCCGCCCCCGCTCTGCTCCGGTATCAGTCCCTCCATCTGGTTCCCCCTCCTCTAGCGGGACCAGGGGGGCGTGGCTCTAATCATGCAGTCGATGAGGATAGTGCTACCAACTGGTGCCTTCCTGATGATGCAGCGGTGACTCTAGCCGCTTCGAGGCGCTAGAAGCAACAAGGACGTCTGCGCTCCCTACAAGACAGACCCCGTGCTGGGACACAGGTAAGTGACTCAGCAGTACAATTAAATGCATTGAAGGCGAAAAGCTCCAACCTTTAAACCGCGACACTTTTGCTTTCTGGCGGTTAGAAGTGCTGTGTCGTCTCATTCTTTATTTTGGGGTGTGTAACTAGACGCACCACCCATGTTTTATTACACTGGTTTCTGTTGCTCAAATAGCGCTTCCAGCGCTATCCGATTACGCCACGGGGTCACGGGCTGCCATCTTGGTATGTCCGGAGAGGTGAGGACCTGGGCGCATCACTCCACCATGCCTCGGGCCTCCCTAGCCTACCCTTCCGCGCTGCCCCTTTAACGTCATTGGTTAATGTGTCTTTCGTGCAAGTGATCGTCTTTGTATTTAGATTTTTGTTTAAAGCAGAAATATTTTAATGTAAATATTAATCAGGTATTCATTATTTTTCGAGTTGCTACTTTAATTATTTTAGTTTAAAAAAATATTTTATGACATTGGCTTACGTATGTTATCGGTACATTTTAAATCATTAATTTTTGACATTTCATTTTAATTTTTTTGATTTTCTTTTAATATACAGTTTCGATTTACATTACATGACTATTGCAGATGTTCGGGGTGTTGGCTTTGTGTCGTCTTCCCCAATCTCTTGCATCCTCTTTTTCCTTCTCTCTCTCTCCACTCCTTTGCGTTTCTTACTTGTGCTTCTCTCTCTCCTCTTTTCTGCACCCTCCTCTCTTTCTTCTCGCCTCGCCCTCGCTGCCGTACCACGCATCCGAAGAGCCACCGCCGGAAGATCCTTCTCCTACCTGGCAGCCAAGACATGGAACTCCCTCCCCATCCACCTCCGGCTGACACAGGACAACCCCGCCTTCAGGAAACAACTCAAGACCTGGCTGTTCGAGCAGTAGCAACCCCCTCCCCCCAGCGCCTTGAGACCCTTCCGGGTGAGTAGCGCCCGATACAAATTCCATGATTGATTGATTGATTGATTTCTTCTCTGCCCTCTTCTATATCTATCTGTCGCCCTCCCTCCCTTTATCGCCCTCCCTCCCTCCCTCTATCGCCCTCCCTCCCTCTATCGCCCTATCTAATCGCCCTCCCTCTATCTATCTAATCGCCCTCCCTCCCTCCATCCATCCATCTATCTATCGCCCTCCCTCCATCCATCTATCTATCTATCTATATCGCCCTCCCTCCCTCCATCCATCGCCCTCCCTCCCTCTAGCCATCGCCCTCCCTCCCTCTAGCCATCGCCCTCCCTCCCTCTAGCCATCGCCCTCCCTCCCTCTAGCCATCGCCCTCCCTCCCTCCCTCTAGCCATCGCCCTCCCTCCCTCCCTCTAGCCATCGCCCTCCCTCCCTCCCTCTAGCCATCGCCCTCCCTCCCTCTAGCCATCGCCCTCCCTCCCTCTAGCCATCGCCCTCCCTCCCTCCCTCTAGCCATCGCCCTCCCTCCCTCTAGCCATCGCCCTCCCTCCCTCCCTCTAGCCATCGCCCTCCCTCCAGCCATCGCCCTCCAGCCATCGCCCTCCCTCCCTCTAGCCATCGCCCTCCCTCCCTCTAGCCATCGCCCTCCCTCCCTCTAGCCATCGCCCTCCCTCTAGCCATCGCCCTCCCTCCCTCTAGCCATCGCCCTCCCTCCCTCTAGCCATCGCCCTCCCTCCCTCTAGCCATCGCCCTCCCTCCCTCTAGCCATCGCCATCCCCCCTCTAGCCATCGCCCTCCCTCCCTCTATCTATCGCCCTGCCTCCCTCTATCTATCGCCCTCCATCCCTCTATCTATCGCCCTCCATCCCTCTATCTATCGCCCTCCATCCCTCTATCTATCGCCCTCCCTCCCTCTATCTATCGCCCTCCCTCCCTCTATCTATCGCCCTCCCTCTATCTATCGCCCTCACTCCCTCTATCTATCGCCCTCACTCTATCTATCTATCGCCCTCCCTCTATCTATCTATCGCCCTCCCTCTATCTATCTATCGCCCTCCCTCTATCGCCCTCCCTCTATCGCCCTCCCTCTATCGCCCTCCCTCTATCGCCCTCCCTCTATCGCCCTCCCTCTATCGCCCTCCCTCTATCGCCCTCCCTCTATCGCCCTCCCTCTATCGCCCTCCCTCTATCGCCCTCCCTCTATCGCCCTCCCTCTATCGCCCTCCCTCTATCGCCCTCCCTCTATCGCCCTCCCTCTATCGCCCTCCCTCTATCGCCCTCCCTCTATCGCCCTCCCTCTATCGCCCTCCCTCTATCGCCCTCCCTCTATCGCCCTCCCTCTATCGCCCTCCCTCTATCGCCCTCCCTCTATCTATCTATCGCCCTCCCTCTATCTATCTATCGCCCTCCCTCTATCTATCTATCGCCCTCCCTCTATCTATCGCCCTCCCTCTATCTATCTATCGCACTCCCTCTATCTATCTATCGCCCTCCCTCTATCTATTGCCCTCCCTCTATCTATCGATCTCACTCTATCGCATCACCACAGCATCACTCAGGGGCACCACAGCATCACTCGTCGCTACCACAACATCAATCTGTGCAACCATTCAACAACAACTGGTTCAAATATGTTCTCTCAAGGTTTCAAGCTTTATTACAAATGTCACAAAAAGATGTTAATATTTCACTTCTGTTTTTGGATTTTCGTCACAATAAAATACACTGAACATAATCTTCATAAAAGTGATTTACAAAAGTTTAAGCTATTGCCATTATAAATTACAATAACTTATTTATTAATTATTAAAAAAATAAAAGCCATTGTTATTTGTAATATCAATACATCTAAGTCACGTAAATACAACACATTGCATTACAAATGCTATAGGTGTTACATTTGCGAAAGTTAAAACTTTTGGCATTGTAAATGACAAAGCTATTCATTTCGCTATTTTCAAAACAAACACAAATAAAACAAATTGTCATTTACAATACCAATAGCTCAAACTTTCCTAATGCGAGACCTATTGCATTGCAACAGCTTGTTTTCTAGGCTGGCACCAACCCCAGATGCAGAGGCTAATAGGCTGATTTGAACCAGTGTGCGGATCTCTAGAGTTGGAACCTTTTAAGGTGGAAAAGAGTCCAGTTCACAGAACGGGGAGGAAGGGCGTGTCGGTAAGGAATCTGCATTTAGATAGACTAAATACCAGAAAGAGCTTTACCAAAGTGAAGAAATATGTTCTTCTGATAGATACTTGTAACTGATTCCCTTTCTGAATACATAGCAAAAGCAGTACCTCACCAGAGATGGTCTGTGAACTGGCTCCAACCAAAAAGTCCCATAGGACAGAAGCCGGCAAAATGCTCATCTAGACTAACCTGGCAGTTCAGCCAGTAATGCTCAGTGAAAGTATGTAGCGACACCCAAGTAGCGGCCCGGAAAATATCCTTAACAGGCACTCTGCATGCCAATGTAGTGGTAGCAGCCTTTGCTCTGGTGAAATGAGCCCGCAAACCATCCGGGGGCTTTTTGTTTGCCATTGCAGAGCAGATTTTATTGCAGAGCACAATCCACCAATAGATCGTGTTTTGCACTGCCTTACCTTTCTTTGCTCTAGCCAATCCCACAAAGAGCTGATAATTCACACAATATTCCCTAGTACGACTGATGTAAATCTAAGAACTCTCTTAGGATCCAATGATTGGATTCTCTCCTGCTCCTTAGAGGGGCAAGGTGGAGCGAAGAACACTGGCAAAGTGATGTTATAGCCAATGTGGAATAGGATACCCACTTTTGGGAGGAATGAGCCTTGCGTTCTCAGGACCAGTTTAGGAAAAACATGGTGTATGGCAGGTTGACAGACAATGGTTGATGCTTGCTTACCCACCACGCCAATGTTATGGCAATGATGAAGAGTGTCTTGAGGGTCAGTAGCTGGAACAGACCCAGAGTGGGAACAACACCTGAGGAAAGTAAGGACTAAATGAAAGTCCCACTGGGGCATAATGAATGAAGACACAAATTAGAGTTTGCACCTCGATGAATCCCAAGGCCACCCAGGAACATAAAGCCAAACTCTAGGTCGCCAGGAACGGGAAGACTCCATGCCGTCCGATCAAGGTCAAAGGGAAAGTCCTGGTCCGCTCCTTAAGTTGTTCCAGTGGTCGATCATCATACTTGAAGAAAGGCTGATGAGGCAACGGCAAAAAGGCAGAAAGTCAACAAATATCTTACCTGTGCACAGAGAAAGAACTTGCTGGGCCAAGGATAATGCAAACACCACCACTTCGAAAAGCGTGAAGTGGGACAATTTCTTGGGAACCACACAAACTCAACAAACTTATCACAATGGCAACAGGGAGAATGGAAGGGTCAGTATACTGATTTTATTGAGGGGTGCCTGGCTGCCATAGTGACATCAACAACCTCAGGAGGAAGGTCAAAAGTAGACAACCGCTGCTCGATCTCCAAGCATGGAGGTGGAGACTCTGCAAGGCAGGGTACAGTACCCTGTCCTGCTACTGTGATACAAGATTTTCTCAAAGTGGCAACCTGATCAGAAGATAGAATGTGGTATCAGGAACTCCTGGGTCTGAACATCTCCTTGCTCAGTCCGGCGCCAATAGAACTTTGGTTTGGTCTTCAGAACTTTGAACAGGGGAGGTATTGGTGGGAAGGCATACAGGAGTCCAGATGTACACCCTAGGTGTAACATGTCTAAGCAAGAGACACACCTTGGCAACTCCAACACACAAAAGTGCTGACATTGCACATTCTTGGCAGTGGGAAAAAGATAACACCAATGCCCCCCACACACATTCGCAAAAGAGGCCTTGCACCACCTCCAGGTGCAACTTCCATTCATAATGTGCTAGGCGTCTGTAACAGAGTGAGTCTGCCATGGAACTTGGAGATCCCACCAAATGGTGTACCATCATTAAAATCTCATGGTTTTTCAGCCACTTCTAGAGGAATAATTCTTCATTGCACAGGTTTCACTACCCCACCCTGCCTGTTTTTTTTGCAATACCGCATGACGGAGGTGTTGTCTATGAGCACCTGTACCAGCCTCTCTTTTATAAACAGTAAAAAGGCCTTTAACACCGTGCGGATAGCCCACAGCTCCAGAAGGATGATGTGAAGCAGTGCCTCGACCAGAGGCCAGTGTCCTCTGATCTCCACATCTCCTACATGGCATGTGCAACCCAGGAACGATGTATCAGTCATCCCTGTTAGCGCTAGGTGGGGTAGAATGAGGGGTCGGCCACAGACCCAAATGTAGTTCAGAAATCGCCACTCCAAAATTTTTGCAGTAATCTCCAAAATCTGGACGTAAATAGAGAGGTTGCCCAGAGGCTGTGCCCAGTGGGACGTCAGATCCCACTGCATAGCCCGCATATGCCAACTGGCATGCATGACCAACAGGAAGCAGAAGGCCATTATTCCCAGTCACCCCAGAGTCATCCTCCCTCAGATCCACAACAGAGGCTGAAACATAGAGATCATAGCCCCAATGTCCTGGACTTTCCATTCCAGGAGGAAGGCGTGAGACTGCACAGTGTCCAGAATAAGTCGAATAAATGGGAGCATCTGTGAAGGAGTAGGGTGTGACTTCAAAATGTTGATAGTGAACCCTAACCATGTCAGAAGCGGTTTAGTAGTCTGGAGGTGGGTCATGCCTGCCTGGGACAAGCGCACCTAAAACAGCCAGTCAAAGAGGTATGGAAAGACTGGGACCCCTGACTGAAGATTCACTGCAAATACCGCCACCATTTTCGTAAACATCCAAGGGGCATTGCGGAGGCCAAAAGGGAGCACAGCTAACTGGAAATGCTTCTGCTCCACTGTGAACCGCAGATGGTGCCTGTGGGCCTGCAGGATGGTAATGTGAAAATAAGCATCCTGCTGGTCAAAAGCTACCACCCAGCCTCCAAGGTAGAGGGCAGACAAGACATGAGACGGGGTGAGTATCTTGAATTTGTCTATCCGCAGGTAAGCATTGAGTGAAGGTCTAAAAATAGAACAAAGACTCAAGTCATCCTTCTGCACTAAAAAGTAGCAGCAATAACAACCATAGCCTAATTCTGACACTGGAACCCGCTCCGTGGGAGAGGTGTGGCGCCGCAGCCAGGGCGACTGACGCTGGAATCTGGAGACCACGGTTCGATCCCCGGCTCCGGCGGCAGGTTTGCCCAGCACCATGTGACTCTGGGCAATAGCTCGCTTAATCTTCCCGACGGCCCCCAGCGCCTAGAGACCCTTACGGGTGATTGTGCGCTTTAAAAATGTGGACTTTACTTTACTCCATGGCCCCTTCGGCCACAAGGGCCAAGGGGAAAAAAATGTGGTTTAACCAAGTGTTTCCAAGCATTTAGATTCCGCTCTGGTGGCGTGGTAGGGAAAGCATTTGAGTTGACTTGCCTTGCTGATGTCTACATGACAATGCTCTCTGACGTAGGATGCAGAGGAAAACGATCTTAATTTCCCATAGCCAGGCAATTGCGTTGTGCTTTTGTCTGTTCACTGGAGGTCTGGAACAGGGTTCTACACAGTCCCCCCAGAAGGGTGTCTGTCGGGGGCTCAATAAATGGTAGCAATGGTTCTGTTTTGGTTTCCGCAGACTGGAGTACCTGTAGTGAGGATGTTGGTCTTGGCATACAATTGCCTACAATGGGGGTGAAGAACTTTGGACGCCCTCCGCATGACCACTGCAAAGGAGGCACTATCCTCTGTAGCCAGGCCTTTTGAAGAAAGTAGTCCAGTGTCTGGTGAGGTGTCCAGATGCATCTTGGAGGTCTCATACCAGTTATCAGTATATGATTGGTAAATCTCGCCCCCTGGATCATAGGGGACGGTATCAGTATTTGTTCCAAATAAGGTATGGAGTGTGTAGGCCCTTCAATGAAGCAAGTGTAGTGTATTAGAGTCTGATGGGACACCAAGAGGCTGCATCCCAGTTGGACCAATGCGCAGCCTCAAATGAAGAGGTACCAAGTCCGAGACCACAATGGTTTGTGCTTTGTCATCCAGCCTCAACTTTCCATGATCCCAGCTTCAACCTCAGCTCGTCAGAGCGTGGAGTCTTCCTGGGCCTAGTGACGTAAAGTTGGGCCTCGCAATTCCGGATGGCACTGGGATTCATTGGGCACAGTTGCTACAGGTCTTTTTTTAAAAATGTTATTTATTATATTTACTTTTTCCATGTTGCACACACTTTATACATTATACATTTTTCAGCATTAATACTTCATGCTTCATAGCAAAAGAAACTATTTTTACAAGATATACAAGCTTTTCATTACACATTTCCACAAGCAGTGTTTATAAAGTTCTTACTTTACCACAATTAAACCTTAAGCCCTTCTTGGGTCTACCTGCGACCCAATTCCTTCCTTCCAAATACTTATGGGTTGCCATATTCTTAGGCCTAATGTCCTTCCCCTTTCCCCTTTTCGTGCATAGATATTCTTCTCCATATTATACGCATTCAAGAGATTAGCCAGCCAGGTTTGCAGTGCCGGTGGGTTCCTGTCAAGCCAGGCCCTTGCTAAGGTCAATCTATATACTGACATTGCCACAAACAGAAATTCCTGATGTGTGTCAGCCCCTTCCAAACCCAGACCTAGGATTATTCTAGCTGGGCTAAGATTAATTTGAATCCCCAGGGATCTATCTAGAAAACCCTTGATGTCCCTTATTAGCGTATGTAGTTGAGGGCATGTAGCAAAAATGTGAATACTATCTGCTTCACTAGCGTTGCATCGGGGACAATTTATACCAGTGCTCCCTCCCCATTTGGCTATCTTGGCAGGGGTATGATATAATGAATACAGAGTTTTATAGTGTTGTGACTGCATGGAGGATGAGCACAGTATAGTACGGCCCAGGTCCAATGATTTTTTAAACCACCCTGCATCCACGCTAAGTTTTTCCGCCCATTTATTGCCCACCTTTCCTAAGTCATCAGTTTTCCATTTAACCAAACAGGCATAAAAAGACCTAATGGTGCGATCCCCCAAAAATCTAATTTTTTCCAGTATCTCATTCCTGCCTACTCCCACAGACCCCCCTGCTTTATCATTAAAAAAACTCGTGACCTGGAGATACCTGAAAAAATATCTATTATTAATACCGTATTTAGATCTTAAATCTGCAAACTGTATGATCCCCTCTGTATCAAATAAGTCCCCGATCTGGATAATCCCACTGTTTGCCCATTCTAACATTGCTTCATCTGCAAAGATTGCTTGAGGAAACGACCTGTTTCTAAAGAGTCTAGTGTATCTATTATACTTCCCAATTTTACTTCTTTTCAAAAAGGCAGTCCATATCTTAATAGCAGTTGAGACCGTCTTGAACCTTGTTCTTTTAAAGTAGCCATAGTCAATACAGTTTAGAAAACAGTTTCCCGCATCTGTCCCTAGGACCGTAGCATACACTTTCGTAGACAGATTATTAACTCTTTCATCCAGGCCATTTCCTCCTATTAACCCTTGCATGTACTGTAGAGCAGCTGCCATATAGTATAACCTGAAGTCCGGTGCACCCCACCCCCCCCTTTCTCTTGGGAGCGTCCTATATTTATATGCCCTACGCGTCTTTCCATGGGCCCAGATGAATCTGTTGCATAATGTCTCTAATGTAGTGAACCAACTATTCTCAAAGAATAAAGGAATCGATCTAAAGAAATTTGGGGAGAATCAGCATCTTAATAACGTTAGTGCAACCCATCAGTGAGAGGTGCAAGTTATTCATCCTTGTTAGATCTATTTTTAATTTTGTCATCAGAGGAGCCATGTTTATCTCTACCACCCTATCCAGATTTGCTGATATAGCCACCCCCAAGTACATGGCTGAACCAACTACCCTCGCGTCATTACACCCTGAATATCTATTTTCAACAATCTGTGTCTTGGGTTTGTTCAATATATATCCCGAGGTTTGACCGAAGCGTTCCGCCTCTGCCTCAATTTCCCTAATGGCAGTGGAGGGGTTGGGTGTCAAAATAGCGACGTCATCCGCATATGCAAGAGTTTTTATTGCACAGCCATTTATATTCATCGGATCAATCTGTGGATTCTGTTCCAGCCTGCGCAAATAGGGATCCAGGTATAACGCAAACAACAGGGGGGATGACGGACAGTCCTGTCTAGTCCCTCTACATATCTTAACTGCTGCCGAGTAGCCCCTATTGACCCTAATCTTAGCCATTGGATTGATATACAAGGTCTGTATGGCCTTGATGAAGCCCTCCCCAATTCTATTCCGCCTCATGGCGGACCATAGGTATCCCCAGGAGACCCTATCAAATGCCTTCTCTGCATCTAGAAACAGCGCTGCCATGGGGTCTCCTAGGGTACCTGCTGCATCAAACATGGTAATAACCTGCCTAACATGCTGTGTGGTTCCTTTACCTGGGATGAACCCATGCTGGGAAGGACTGACTAGACCCTCAACCACCCCTGCTAATCTTTTAGCTAATATCTTTGAGTAAACCTTGACGTCAGCATTCAACAGGGTAATTGGGCGGTATGAACCTGGTTCGGTTATTGATTTACCTTTTTTTGGTATTACGATTATATTGGCTGCACCCCAGGACTCAGGGACGGATTCACCCTTTTGTGCCATTGCCATGATGTTAAACATGTCCCCTATGATCACTCTTTGAAATATTTTAAAGAATTCCACCGGGATCTGGTCCGGCCCTGCTGCCTTCCCAGAGGGCGAACTGCCAAGAGCAGTAACTAGTTCCTCTACCCGGAGTCCAGCATCTAACTCCTCCTTTTCCATTGTGGAAAGTACAGAGGGAGGCACCTCGCTCAGATATGTTTCTACCTCTTCCGTACTTGCTGTTATGTCTGAGGAGTAGAGATGTGTGTAAAACTGTTTAAAAACCTCCCTTACCTGTCCTAACTCTGTTACCAAGTTTCCTTGTGTATCAGCTATTTCTTTAACGTCTGCTGCTGCTACTCTCTGCCTGGTCCGCACGGCTAAAATATGTCCCACCCTTTCACTGAGCTCATGTGCGTTCTCCCTGTTCGCCATATATTTCTCAGCCATTTTTTGGGCAACTCCTTCCAGGGCGTCTGCTCTCAGCGATATTAGTTTAAGTATGTTTTGTTCTATCGCAACCTGTTGTTGAATAGCTACTACTAGTTCTTCTTCAGCCTTTAATAGATTTAACCGTATTTCTTCTATCTTCTGTTTCTCTTTTTTTGTGTGCGGACAATACAAAGCTTAACGTCTCCCCTCTAACAGCAGCCTTAAAGGCATCTTAAACTATCCCTGGGGGTGCTGTCCCTCTATTTATATCCCAGAAATCCTTGATCCATTTTGTCATGTACTCCCTATATACATTATCTTGCAGCAGCGACCTTTCAAAAGTCCATTCCACCTCTTTTTTATTTAAGTTCCCTAATTTTATTGTCAAAACCAATGGGCTGTGATCAGATATAATTCGGGGTTGTTTTTCAATTTTTGATTCGCCGATTAATCTGTTTGAAATTAAAAAGTAATCAAGTCTGACCAGTACCTGGTGAGGTGATGAGAAGAAAGTGCTGCCATCTAAGTTTGGATGCCATTTTATCCAAGGATCTTCCAATGAGTTGTGGGTCGCCATATCAGACAGTGCCCTATACAGCTTCCTTTTCCTACCTCGATATTGTGAGCCTAGCTGCAAGAATGAACTGGTTGGGTCATGCAGATTGAAATCGCCACAGCATACGATTGGCTCAGGCCATTGTGCTAATTCCCCATCCAGATACTGAAATACATCTGGGTCGTCCTCTGTAGATCCGTATATTGTAACTAAGGTGAATGTCTCCCCCTTAAAGGCTATCTCGGTCAGCACCCACCTACCCCATTGATCTTCTTTCTTCCTCCTTATAATTGTGTCCCTACTCCTGCCCAGCACAGCCACCCCTCTAGTTTTGGTCCCTTGATTTGATTTTGCCATAACTTCGAACCCTAATTGGCCCAACAGGTGTGCGTTGGTGCCCTCTATATGGGTCTCTTGCAAACAAACCAGATCAATGTGCAGTGTTCGGAGTAGTGCTGCTACCTTAAACCTCTTTTTTTGTTCATTGAGCCCACATACATTTATCGAGGCTATTCTACATGCCATATAGCTTTGTTGCTTTCATCCCTAAGCTGATAATTATCTATTTTATCTGTACTTTGCTGTATATCCTGTGTTCTTTTCCCTACCCAAGCTTGTAGTGCCGGTTTCCAAACATTGTATCCTTGTGCAACATTTCTGCCCTTCCCCCTCCCTTCCCCTCCCACCCCTACTGTCCCCTCATCCACGCCCTGTGCCCTACCCTCACTGTGCTCCCCCCTCCCCATAGAGACACCCTGGGTACAAGTTCCCAGGTGTGGTTGTAGTTAGGGCAGTCCGTGTCAGAGAGGCCCAGTGGCCCGGAATCATATCCATGTATTCCCTGCATCGCCTATGAAAAAAAATCTCTGCCTCACAATATAAATAGAGCCTCTGACTTACAATGATAATTCTAGTCAATATATACTTATTTTACTGACATGTGAAAATTATGTCTGTGTCTTTGTTCTTTAAAAAAAAGGGTCTTCAGGGCTTTTGCTGTTTGCCAGCTTCCTGATTCTTATTCCCCCCCAATTTCATTCAGATAAGCTTCTGCCTGCACTTCACTGGTAAATGTTTTAGTGGTGCCTTTATAGATTATTTTTAGTCTTGCTGGGTTTTGGAGAAATATCTTTGCACCCTTTTGCTCGAAAGGAGTAATCAACTGCCTCATCCTCCATCGGCGTTCTACAGTCGTGTGAGCAAAATCTGGGCGCACGAAGAAAGAAAAGTCCTTGAATTCCTTCTTCCTTGAGGGCCTTGCAATGTCATAGATGGCTTCTCTTAGCCTAAAGTTACCTATATAAACCAGCATTGCTCTAGGATACTGCGCTGGTTTCTGGCTGCGATTCGGGAGTGCCAGGGGGAAACGATGTACTCGTTGAAGTTCTGTGTTCATATCCCAACCTTCAAGCTCCGGAAAGGCTGCCTTTACCAAGTTAATCATATATCCCCTCGGGTCATCCCCCTCAACTCCTTCGGGAATGCCTAGTAAACGAAGATTATTCCTCCTGCCTCTGTTCTCTAAGTCTTCGACTTTTTGCATCAAGTCCTTGATTACTCCTTCATGTTCTGCCCCTTGTTTCTGAAGTTTGCTAAAGTCTGATGCTAAGTTTTCAGTGCGAGACTCTACAGAGGCCATTCTGTTGGATATTTCCAAACATGTTTGATCTACTTTTTCCACAACTCCTCGGAGTTCCTGGATAGCATCATGATTCCTGTTACTGTCCTTCTTTACGTCTTTGTGGAAATGCTTGATTGAATTTAAAACTTCGCTTAAGGAGGGCTCCCTTGTATTTATCATATCAGAACCCCTTTCCTTTGGCAGTGGACTGCTTTTTTGCGGCTCCCGATGAAGTGGTCGTTCTCTTGGTTCTTTTTGTTCCTTTAGTTCCCTTGATCGGCTAATCCTATGTTTACCATGCTCTAAGTTGCCTCCGGGGTCTGTGGCCTCTTCGCCGGTTGATTGACAGTGCCTTCTATGTCTTATTCTTCTTTTTCCCCAGTCATCTCCCCCCCCCCCCTTTGGAGTAGACATCTTGAATGAATGCCCGAGGCACTCCCAATACTGTAGTGTTCGAGGCCTCCACGATTGTTGTTGATAATGGATATGCTGTACTCCTCTCACCAAATTCGACATCCTCCCCTTCCTTCTCTTTTTCGTCCTCCTCGTTTGAGCTGCTTGTTGCACTAGAAATAGACACCAGTCTCGTAGATATCCGAGCCAGAATCTCCACTTGATGTTTCGGATTCCATAAGCTGCTTTTTTTTGGGTATGATGTCTGTGTTTCAGTTGAGAGACGTTTGGTCCTCGGATTTTGATTTAATGGTGGGGGCGGAGGTTCTCTCCCTGTGAGGGTGCTTAGTTTTGCACAGGACTTTTCAAGCACTATTTCCTTCGCTAGTTCAGTGCCAACTCCTGCAATTTGTTGAACATTGTTTATATCGGAAATATAACCCATACTTTGTCTTTGTAGATCTTGCTGATCATTCTGATTCCTTTTATCTTCTGGAATCAGCGGGTTGTGATGCTGCTGATTTATTATTTTCTCTTGATTATCTTTAGCGATAGGGCTAAATATGTTTGAGATCCTTGGCTGAGATTCTAATTGCTGCCCAGTTCCCTTAGCAGTTGCTTTCAAGTTTTTTATCGTCTGTAGTCTCCTTGCTTTTTTCTCCAGCAGATTCTCATTATCTTTGTCCAACTCATCTTCGTCCCCCTTATTTTTTTAATGGTTTTTATTTTTCCCTTTTGCTTTCTCCTTTATCTTGTCAGATTCTCTTTCCATCTTCTGTTCCTGGGTTTTGTCTGTTTTCTTACCCCCCTTAGTTTTGTTAAATTCCTTTGCGACAATCTTTCAGTGCAACTTATGTCATTTTTAACTTCACTCAGATTGCCCTCTTTGGCTTTAGTTGCTCTAGTTTCTGGCCTTCGGTTAGGTTCCTTCGCTGCCTTAGGGGGTTTATTTGTAGTTTGTTCCTCTGCAGCGCCCCCTGCAATTTCTTGTTCGACTTGAGTATTCAAATGGCTTTGATCCCTTTGATCCCTCTCCCGGAGCTGATCTATATCTATATCGTTATCTTGGTCTTTCTCTTGCTCCATATCTGCTGGGGAATCGTGAGGTCGGTCAGCTATTTTGTAGGACATAGTTGTCGTAACCGGCCTTCCAGTTGGCCCCTCTACTCCCGTTACTGTGGCCATTTTATCTAGGTCACTCTCTAGGGGTCGGGTATGGGCCAGCTGTAGATGTAGATGTAGATGTAGATGTATACCTACTTTGACTTGTACTTTCAAGACCCACCTTTACACTTTCGTGGTTGCTTGGAACAAATTTTTAACACTCTATTTTAATTTAAGAGCACAAGCAACGTAAGCAGTGTAGGCAGTACTGTCAAGGTAGGTGGTGCAGGCTATACGAGGTTCAAGATTTCTAATGGGTTTAAGGTTTTTGAGAGCTTTGGGGCTGTTAAGGATATCGAAGGCCCCTCCGGTCTCTGTACTTGCTGAGTTGCTAGCCGGTCTGCTTTGCCCCCAATCCCCACTCTCCTCCCGTTTATTGCCAACTCTCTCTAAGTGAGCGCTATTCAGACTCTTCAGACTATTCAGACTCTGAGGGATCGTCTCTATTGCAGCAGCCCCTTGCACAGAAATTGTTGGGGTATATCCAACCCCCTCCAGCGTGACTCAGTCACTTTCTTTCTTACACCTCCTATCAGGTTGCGCCTATGCTATGACCAGCAATCTCCTGCTACCTCCTTAGACAGTAGCTTAACAGTTAATAGTTAATAGCAGTTAATAGTAGTTAACACTGATAACCCACACTCTGCTAGTAACTCCTGCAATTCTTTGATCTTCTTGCTCTTCTTTCTTTCCTCCCCACCGAAGCAATTCAAACAGTTCAATTCAACAGAACAATTCAAACAGTGCTTTTCGATATTTTTTGGGTAACCGGCAGTCAATCGTTAAACAATCAGCCTTATTATCCTTGTTATCCCAGTTCTCTGCTTTTTTTATAATGTTTATAACGTTTAATGTTTAGCTAATATTAGCTAGTGTTAGGCTAAGGCGGCCGTGGAGAATCAATACCTGGCTTTCATCTCCCCCACCACCACCGCCAGCGTCTCAGCGGGTAATCATCTTTACGATCGTGCTTGCGGAGCGCTTGGACATCTGCCAAAGATGCCGTCATCACCGGGGACCAGGTAGTGCTAGAAACAGCAGAGGAAGCCAGGGAAGCAAAGGACCAAGAAGCCGTGCAATGAGCCGTGCAGAACCAGATTGCACGAGTATGCTGTGCCGCACGTCACTGCTACTATCTGCACCGCTTCACCGCAGGCTCAGCTCAGCCGACGCTCCCAACGGACCGAGACAGGCAGAGAGACAAGTGCCAATCCAGGTTAGTATCACAAGGAAAAGCTCCGCTACAGCAAAACCGCAGTAGACAGCCGCAGCCAAACGAACCGCTGATCTCCCCTGCTGGGTCCCCCTGCTCGGAGCCTCTAGGCCTGCCACTCCGCCTACCGCCCTGCGGGGAAACTCCTCTCCTCCTCTCTTCACGAGCAAAACGGGGCAGAGCAAGGAAGAGGGAGCTGGATACAAGAAGCGGCTGTGTGAGGTATTTAGGCGCTCTTGTGGCCACATTCCCCCATCGGGATGCAGTAAAATCTCCACTCAGATCAAACCAGGTCCGGGCTCACGGAGCGTCCTCCGACCAGTCTGCTCACACTGACGCCATATTGTCTCTTGCTCATCGTTGCTACAGGTCTTAACGTGTTCTGCACCAAGGCACCACAGACAACCCTGATGGGATCTGTCACAGACATTTGCTTGCAAAACTCCCTTAAAGATCTAGACCGGGTAGTTTTAGAGGGGGGAGGGGGTGACATTTTCCCTAGTACACTGGTGTTTAAAAAAAAATGTTGCAAAAAAAACCACTCAAACAGTAGATTGCTCATAATCTGCGCCTGGTTGTGCAGAAAGAAAGGAACTGTTGTCAGTGTGCAGGAGTAGTACTTATATGGGACTGTTCATAGCCCTTCCGGCCGGAACGACGTCTGTGCATAGCTGCACACCACCACTGGCCCGTATGCCAGGGTGCTGTAAAGATTTTCTAGAGCCAGTCCGACGCTTGTGGAATATTCAAAAGGAAATCTGTAGATATAAGTATCTATCAGAAACATCCGACAGTCTGGCATGTTCAGGGTCTGTCTTGAAGACTCCACAAAGGCCACAAATTTGTCCGAAAGATGTCTTATCAAGGCCAGGTTGGTCCACAATCAGCTGGTTGAAGGAAGTCAAGCGATTATTGGTAGAATTGGGTCTAGAAGAAGCTTGGCATGCAAGGTCTGCTCCCCCTAAGTCTGTCTTGAAAAAGTTGTATTGGAGCTGGGTGAGAGATGTGCGAAACAATAATCCTAACCAATGTAGGTCTACTGCCGAATTTCTTCTAGCGAAGGATGTCCCATTTTGTGAGCCCTACCTCGATATCATATTAAAACCTAGAGACAGGGCACTTTATTTTAAATTTAGAATAGGAACACTTCCCGTGGGTGAACTGACAGCCAGGTGGAAGACTCAGAGTCAGACAATTCCCTTCTGCCCGTACTGTACGACAAGGATAGAGTCAGTGCCCCACCTCCTATTCGAATGCCCCGCTTATGAAGCTCCCCGCCACAGGTGGTTGAAACCTCTCTGTAGAGAGTTAGGCACCAGATACCATAGGGAGGCCCTACGAATCCTGAAAACAGACCCACGGCCTCTCTTTGCCTGTGGCATGGCGAAGTTCTTAAGCTGGGCATGGCTGATCAGATCAAATAGGCTTTTGTATCTTGTTTAATTCTGGTTTTAGATTGTCATTCTTTTATGTAATTTATTGGCGCCTTCGTACCATGAATTGTATGTACTTTTTCTATGAATTGGCTCCTTTTATATTTTTAAACTAATGTGTGCATATGTATTGCTTTTTAGGACTTGTTCTTTGTCGAAATAAATCCATTTGACTGACTGACTGATATAAGTATCTATCAGAAACATCCGACAGTCTGGCATGTTCAGGGTCTGTCTTGAAGACTCCACAAAGGCCACAAATTTGTCCAGGCGTAAATGGACTTCTAAGATGAACACCTGGCAGCAGGGATGCCATCCACAACCTCAGGCGGTACATCTAATTAAGTCAACTTATGCCACTCAATCTCCATGCAGGAAAGTGTAGATTGTGCAGGTTCGTGAGCAGAACCCTGCTCTGCTGCTGCAACAGAAGATTCTCCAGAGTGGTGTGTGACAGGTATATGAAAATACGAGTCTTGCAGGACCTAGGCTACCAACCAGTCACCTGGATCCAGGGAAGACAGTCTGTGTGAGCTTTCTGAATTTGTCCTTCCTTAGGAAGGTATTCAGAGGACTATGATCTAACATATGCCGAAGACCTCCATCCTCTTTGAGAACGAGGAAATAGTGAGAATGACAACCAGTCCCTATTTCAGAGTCTGAACGCTCTCAATGGTTCCTCTCAAGAGTACTGTTTGTACATCTTGCATTAGAATGGACAGGTCTTCCCCAAGAGTTGCTCAGGTGTGGTAAGAAGGTTTAGTGGTGCAGAAAGAAAAGCCTAGCTTAACGAATTTTAGGACCTATCTGTCAGATGTGATTGAGCGTCACCCTGGGAGAAAATGCTGTTGCCTGCCTCTCGCGTGCAACTAATGGCATGCTAAAGAGGCTTGGAGACTGTTGCGCAGAGGATGGTAGGGTACTGAGAGGACTGATACCTGTGGAAACGTCCCATTGCCTGCCACATACAAATGCTCTGCCATGACCAGACATGAGTGACTGCAGAGGGGACAGGGGAGACTGGCATTGATAGTAGGCCAACACTTTGGAGCAGGATCACAATTTCATGAACGGATAAGATCCTGTTTGCTAGGAGTCGAAAGACCCAGAGGCATGCTATGGCTCTACTCTCCCTAAAACGTCCCATGGCAGAATCAGCTTGTTTACCAAACAGACGTGAGCCACTGATTGGGATATCTATAAGGGAGGCCCATACATCTTCTGAGAAACCTGTGGTGACCGTCCTGACGCTTTCAGAAGGGGTCGCTCCCTACGCTCCCTGGTTTCCTGTGGTATCGTTGGGCTGCGCTCAATTGCTTAGCGCTTTACAGAACTGCTGCCTGCTTAAATTGAATAGCGCTTTAACCCTGACTTTTACATAGCTCGTTTTTCCAGTCTTAATTTGTTTTGCTCTTCTGTGCATTGCTCGCTCTGTGCCCCAACCTGTTTCGGTTTTGCTTTTGCTGCCATCTTGTTTGTTGTTGTGCCTCCCAGCTGCTCCTCCCTCCCTCCGCCCTCCCCACTATCCATATATGACAGATGCTTTTGCGCGCAGCGTTCACGCGCAGCGGTCGCGCCCCATGCGCGCCGAAAGCGCGCCAAAGGTAAGCCCGTCTATGCCCGTCCGCGCCTGGACCGCGCCCAGCGCCAGACCCCCTGGCCCCCGCAAAATCCACTCCGCCCGCATAACATACGACGTCGCAACCCTCTCAGCCCTTAACCCCGGCCACCCACTAAACTGCTACCAAGCCGCCCCAGGACAAACCCATGGACCCTTCACCTGCCACTCCTGCAAGTTAGACTGCATCAGGACCGACACCAAATCCACAAACTCCAATCAGAGCTCCGACACTAACCACCTAAAGTGCATCCTGCTCAACACCCGCTCGGTCCACAGACACGCATTGAACTCTGGAACCTACTCGACACTACATCGCCGGATATCGCCTTCCTTACAGAAACCTGGATGAACGCCTCATCAGCACCCGACATCGCCATAGCCATCCCGGTCGGCTACAAGATCATCCGAAAGGACCGCACCAACCAAACAGGAGGAGGCATCGCCATCGTCCATAAGAACACCATCCGCATCACTACCAGCTCCGACGACCACCTCTCTACCGCCGAACACCTTCACTTCCAGATCCACACCGACCCCAAGACCACACTCAGAGGCACCCTCATCTACAGGCCACCAGGACCCCGCACACAATTCAGCGAAGACATCACTGACTTCATCAGCCCACACGCCCTCGCCTCCAAGGACTACATTCTACTAGGAGACCTCAACTACCACCTAGAAAAGAAAAACGACTGCAACACCACCACCATTCTTGACAACCTGGCCAACCTCGGACTCGAACAACTCGTCAATACCCCCACCCACTATGCCAGACACACGCTCGACCCAATCTTCACCTCCAGCAAGCACATCTCCTTCAATCACACCACAGCTCTCCATTGGACGGACCACAGCTGCGTTCACTTCAACTACAAAAAGACCACGACCCACAACCCCCACAACCTATTCCCCGAAGAAACTGGAACAAAATTACTACCGACCAGCTCTTCACATCACTTCACCAAAACCCTCCTGCCAAAACATCGGACCCAAACCAAGCAGCTACCAACCTCACACAATGGTTCACCCACAGCGCCGACGAACTAGCACCCTTGAAAAACCATCAAATCAAGCAAGGTAGCAAAAAAAGCCCCCTGGTTCAATGACCTTAAGAAATCCAAGAAGTTACGTCGCACCCTCGAGAAAGCCTGGAGAAAAAACCCAAACACTGACAACCTGACCACCTTCAAGAACGCCACCAGCAAACACCATCAACTGATCCGATCCACCAAGAAATCAGCATTCAAGGATCGACTCGATAACAACGCCCACAACAGCAAGGAACTATTCAACATCGTCAAAGAATTCACCAACCCCACCGCCGGCACCAACAACATCACTCCCTCCCAAGACCTCTGCGACTCACTAGCCTCTTTCTTCTACAACAAAATAGCCAACATACATAACAGCTTTGAAAACAAGTCCGGAGACCAGTCCACTCCACCCACCTCCGAACTTAAACCCCCCTCCAACATCCTTTGCGCCTGGAACCCAATCACCACTGAAGACACCATCCGCCTGATGAACTCCATCCACTCGGGATTGCCAACCGACCCATATCCCCACCACATTTTCAACAAAGCAGACACCATCATCGCACCCCATCTCCGAGACGTCATTAACTGCTCCCTCAACTCCGCCACCTTCCCGGAAAGCTGGAAGCACGCCGAACTCAGCGCCCTTCTGAAGAAACCCACAGCAGACCCCACTGAACTTAAGAACTACTGCCCCATATCGCTCCTCCCATTCCCTGCCAAAGTTATTGAGAAAGCCATCAACAGTCACCTCGCCGACTTCCTCGAATCCAACAAATCCCTCGACCCCTCACAGTCCAGCTTCCGAGCCAAACACAGCACCGAAACCGCCCTCATCGCAGCAACAGACGACATTCGAACTCTACTGGACAACGGAGAAACAGCTGCCCTCATCCTACTTGACCTCTCCGCAGCCTTCGACACAGTCTGCCATAGCACCCTCATACAACGCCTCAGCAACTTCGGAATACAAGGAAAAGCATTGGACTGGATCATCTCGTTCCTCGCTGGAAGAACCCAGAGAGTCCGCCTCCCCCCTTTTAGATCAGAGGCCACCGAAGTCATTTGCGGCGTACCACAAGGATCATCACTCAGTCCCACCCTCTTCAACGTATACATGAGTCCCCTCGCATCCATCGCACGCCAACACAACCTCAACATCATCTCCTATGCAGACGACACCCAGCTGATCCTCTCCCTCACCAAAGACCCAAACACCGCCAAAACCAACTTACACGAAGGAATGAAAGAAGTATCCGAGTGGATGAAGAACAGCCGTTTAAAACTGAACTCGGACAAAACGGAAGTCCTCATCCTAGGATCTTCCCCCTCCGCCTGGGACGACTCATGGTGGCCACCGGCCCTGGGAACCGCACCCACACCTTCGGACCACGCACGTAACCTGGGCTTCATCCTGGACTCCTCCCTCTCGATGACCAGACAAGTCAACGCCGTCTCATCTTCATGCTTCAACATCCTACGCATGCTCAAAAAAAATCTTCAGCTGGATCCCCACCGAAACAAGAAAGACGGTCACCCATGCACTGGTCACAAGCCGACTGGATTACGGAAACACCCTTTACGCCGGAACCACAGCCAAACTACAGAAAAAACTCCAACGCATCCAAAACGCCTCAGCTAGACTCATACTGGACATCCCCCGTCAAGCTCACATTTCCGGTCACCTGAAAGACCTCCACTGGCTCCCCGTCAACAAGAGAATAACGTTCCGTCTCCTCACCCAAGCACACAAAGCCCCCTACGACCTAGGGCCCGAATGCCTCAACACGCGACTGTCCTTCTACACCCCCACCCGCCAACTACTATCATCCAATCAAGCCCTCGCCGCAATTCCGCGCATCAACAGATCCACCATGGGGGGGAAGATCCTTCTCCTACTTACCTGGAATTCTCTCCCCACCCACCTCTGCCTTGTACAGAACCACCTCTCCTTCAGAAAGCAACTAAAAACTTGGATATTCGATAAGTAATTTACCCCCCCCTCCCCAAGCGCCTTGAGACCCTCTGGGTGAGTAGTGCGCTATACAAATCTTTGAACTTGAACTTGGTTCTCATCCTTGCAGGACGGCAGAGCACCACACTAGTGCCAACCGCTCTCCCCAGACAAAAAGGATTTTGCTGCATCTTGGCCATCTTGAATGGTCTGAGCTAAGGAGGCCCAAAGTTCTTCTGCACTGTAGGTCGAGGACCTTAGCTACTGGTCAGATTACCTAAGGAAATGAAGCACTCTTTCATTGGGGGGCCAGGAGGCAAATTCAACTATGCATCAGTGGATGTATGTAACCTGCTGCCATCCTATAAGCACATGTAAAAACTGTTGTCATAATAAGGGGTAAAATATACTAATTCCCATAATCGTTCACTCTTGGTGGCGGCAAGGTCTAGTCAGAGCCAAAAAGACAATGGATCCTCAGATGGTGTGCCTATGCGGTAATGGATGCATGGGATCAGAGATGTTTATCGGGTGCGCTGTAGCCGGGTCAGAGCACGATCTAGTTTGGTTTCAAGTCAACGCCAGTTTGGGGTCAGACATCACAGTTGGCACCAGATTCTCCAGCCTCAATGAAGAAGGGATGCAGGTCTCAGATATGGGGTGGAAGTCTGCCCTGGAGTCAGTGCAGAAACACTGACAGGACTAAAGGGGTTCAGACAGTGCCAAATATGGATTCACTGGTGGTAATCCAACTGACGGCCTCTGTGGATCCTTGGAGCTGAAAGAGTGCTAAAGATATGCAACATGGCCTCCTTGAAGGCATCGACCTCCTGTAGCGCCACCGATGACCCGTGGTACTCTGGCGCATCTGCATCAACTGCAGGATCAGCTCCTCAAGAGGAGATACAGCGCAACCCTGTGACTTCTTCCTGTGTTCAGCGACATACAGCTTTGTGGTTCAGGATCCTCTTCGGGAGCATGAGGGTGCAGTGATAGCACGACATGTAGTCATGCTTCAATCCTAAACACTAAAGATGCAGCTCGTGTGGGTCTGTAAGCTGGATCTATTTTCTGCTATAATGGCATGGTTTGAAATATGTAGTTTTAGGAGAGGACATTGTTCCCTTGCACACTGAATTTAGTTTTGGGCGTCATCTAAGACCAATAAAAGTGGGAGCAGAACTACAGATCAGTGCTCAATGGTGCGGAAAAGAAAGCAACTCTCTGGCACTCGGGGGCAGCTCTGCTCAGTCATTCCAGGGATGGACTAGGCCTAAGTAGAGGCGCACGGTGCCACCTAGAGGCATGCAGGAGCACTTCTATGAAAAAATTCCGATCCAGTTTTGCGCCTGAGGAATATTCTAAAGGTGAAAAATCTGCTGCTAGAAGTATCCATCACAAAGGCTCAGATTGCCACCACAAAAGTTGCAAATTTCCAAATGATGTTATAGCAGATTGTGAGCAATAAATTAACTACTTTTGCTCTTCATTAATTGGGATCTCCGAGATGACTTCAGGTTTGACGAATATGGTGTTTGTGCCATGTATGGGC
Source organism: Lissotriton helveticus (assembly GCF_964261635.1). NCBI lineage: Eukaryota > Metazoa > Chordata > Amphibia > Caudata > Salamandridae > Lissotriton > Lissotriton helveticus. The sequence goes on along the minus strand of NC_136071.1, from coordinate 341,331,246 downwards.
AAACATTGTATTCTATACTGACTTTAAGAGGCTTTGGGTCAGCCTCCCTCAGTCATTGGCGTCTTTCGTTAAGAAACCTTCAGTCACTGGCATAAGGCAATGGCAATCACATGATGGATCAGCCCACAAGTTTTTCAGTCACACTATTTTTCTATTGGTCATTTGGGGTGTCCTTTCTACTCCTTTGGAATATGGAAGGGATTATTTTATAATCAACAAGAAGTCTGGTAGCACTTGGGACCAATTGCGGACAAAAACATCTGAAAAACGTATGCTACAGGAAAAAAAAAGGATGCTTTATTTTCAGTAGCATCTATTTTACAGATGATTTTCTTGAAGCTCACTCCCAAGTGGAAAAAAAGATGCATTGGCAAACTAAACAGCACATCATACAAAAGTCAAATCTCCGGTTGCAGTAACCTGGCCAATGCTTATTTGTGAAAGTTACCAATACTACTTTAATTTCTCTGCAGTCTTTTGGATTAAGGCATCTGAATATTACAGCATATATATTATCTCAAATGTGTGGCACCCTCACAAACCAGTGCTCTCACAGTTGTGACCAGCTGTCAGTCAACCAAAAGCTGCATGCCAAAGGTGCATGTGATTTGGACCCCTTGAGAGCGGACACTTAATTTCCCCTTCCTGCCTTGATCGCAACTTGGCCATTCCATGTCAAACTCTGTTAGCCAGCAATGTACACAGCCCCCTTGCCAATGGACAAATGCACTTATTACACTATTCTGTCTGCCAGTGTTTGCCAATTTCGAGTTCCAATGGTGCCTTCTCCTACTACAAGCAACCCTGTAGGTAACCATCTCCTAGATCATGAATAGCCACTCAATCTTAACCCAATTAGAAAACATGTTTCCTTAAAACAATATACAGTACATTATAAAACTTAAGTATAATATGATAAACTTCACAAACTATGTGGATGACAATCTCCCACACATAAAAAAAGCATTAAACAAAAGTTTCCAATTTCTGCAAAAACAAAAATATTCGGATTCCCTTAAATTGTCACGCACTGTGTTGACTGCAATAGAGGCTAGGCTATTAGGAACCAACCCAAGAGCATTAAAGAACCAAGATAAAGCTTCCACTGGACATGTAAGCAAGTGATGTATAGTGCCTTGCTAGCAACTAGCAGATCCATGCATAAATACTCAAGAAAGCAGCTTAATTTCCAATTTCAGTTGTACTCGCGGTTTTTCACTCCCAGAAACGTAATTTTATAAAGAATTCGAGATACAGGCAGTGCAGAGGCTTGCGTTTTCAACGCAGTCCACTGGAACACGGATATGCAAAGTTAATTCTCCTTTCAGGATCCAGATATTAAGTACGGCCCAAATACTAACACCTCCTTTATTACAGCCACAATAGACACAGTGATCAGTGTCCCTGTACCTTCCATAACTACTTTACACACGGAGTAACATATATACTTAGAACTTCTTTGGGTGGATTTTTATTATGGGTGGCTAGAAATTGACAAAAGCACTGATATCAATGTAAAGTGCTACCTTACCCCACAGTGCCCCGAGACTACTCTAGGGTGTTGGGTCATATAAAAGATAGACAGATGCTTAACATACATGATGAATAAAATAACCACTCCATCGACCATCAAATGATCACATCAGCTTTCAGTGCCCAACTTCCTTTTGGTTGTTAGAACAATGTTGAAACTGTGGTGTTGGCATGCCTGCAATGTCCTGGAAACTGTGTCTGGAAGAGTAGAGGCAAAAGCAAGTTCTGAATGTGACAGACAGGATGCTGGATGGATAGTAGAATTGCAAAAGAGGTCAACGAACAGACTAGAAGGCCTATGTCCTTAGTTGCTGGCAGTATGCATGTATTCAAATTTTAAAATGTATTGATTTTTTAAAAGTTTTGATAGTGTGGAGTGCGATTCAGGACTACTTTTACGGACACAAAGAAAGAACGGTGTAACTTGTGTTTACAGCAAACTCTCAATCGTATAGACCGTGAACTTGGGAACAAATTATGGAGGTAGTCCCTTAACTGCACTCCATGATTAGCAACAAGGGTCTTAAGGACATGCTGCCAACTTTAAGCAAATAAATACCTTAACAGCACTGGATAAACAGGTTTTCGGGAGCCTCACAAAAAGTGTAACATTTCACTTACATGTTACTTATTAGAGAGTGAAGAACAAAAGTTACTTACCTGTAAACTGTGGTTCTCCAGTATTGGTGTCTTTCATAGATTCACATGCTTGAATATCCCCAGTCGTCGAAGTGGAAGTCCCACGGTACATAAAATAGCAGTAACATATGCATGTATACATGAAAAATATCATTAAAAGAAATATACATACATATAATGTAATAAAATTGTAAATTCAAAAAGAACCATAGAACATAATAGGCCCATTGAAAAGCCTAAGGGAGAACTCACTTTAGTAGCATATCAGTGTCATTATGTGTTGGTCCACATTCCAGCCAATCAGGCTGTAGCCTCCTCTAGAACCTTCTCCTCAGAAGCCCAAGTCCTCAGATTTTCGTAGCACAAAGTAAGTAAAAGTGCCTGAGGAAAAGAGAGCCTCTGAGGGGAGGATGGGAGGGTCGCATGTGAATCTATGAAAGACACCAATACTGGAGAACCACAGTTTACAGGTAAGTAACTTTTGTTCTTCTCCAGTATTAGGGGTGTCTTTCATAGATTCACATGCTTGAATAAGAGTAGAAAGCAGTAAATCATTGCATAAGTCATAAAGGTGACATACCAAGCGAATAAGGTAAACCTATTAGACAACATGCAATAAATACTAAAACATTATTAGCAAAAAACCTTTATGACTGGAGGCGGGTAGCAACAGAGGCTCACCTTTATTGGAAAAGATTCTGCAGCACTGCTTGACCTACTGCCGCATCCGCGGCGTCTGTTGATTGCAGGCAGTAGTGCTTAGTAAAAGTATGGCTGCTCGACCAAGTAGCAGCTCTGCAGATCTGTCGTAGGGGTACCCCTGCAAAAAGGGCAGCCGAAGTAGACACTGCTCTAGTTGAATGAGCACGAACTGGAGCAGGAAGGGGCTTCCCATCCCGTTGATGGCAGAAGGAAATGGTAGAGGATATCCACCTGGTTATGGTCTGTTTGGTAACAGGTTGTCCTTTGCAAGTTGGACCATATGCCACAAACAATTGATCTGACTTTCTGATAGTTGCAGTTCGTTGAATGTAGAATTTGAGACAACGTTTGACATCTAATGAATGCAAGGACCGCTCAGCTGGAGTTTGCGGAGCAGGAAAGAAAGTTTTCAGGATTACAGGTTCGTTGAGATGAAAGTCACTGGGAACCTTCGGGATGAATTTAGGATTAATTCGCAATGTCACGGCCTCATTGGAGAATTGCAGGAAAGGAGGCTGTATGGTAAACGCCTGGATGTCACTGACACGTCTTGATGATGTCAACGCGAGCAAGAGAGCAACTTTCCATGTGAGAAACTTTATATTTGCAGAGTGAATAGGCTCAAATGGTGGTAAAAGCAGTTGAGACAAGACCAAATGTAAGCGCCAAGCAGGCAGAGGGCGACGGATAGGTGGAAACATCCTAAAAAGGCCCTTGTAAAATTGCTTAATAATCCTTGAGGAACATAGAGATGTGGAACCATCATGGCGGAAACGGGAAATCGCCGCAAGGAACACCTTAAGAGAAGAGTGTGACAGTCCCGATCTTGCCAGGGATAAAAAGAAAGGCAAAATTTGTTCAGGTTTTGCAGTCATTGGGTCCAAATCTTTAGTGCGGCACCAGACACAGAAACGCTGCCACTTTAATTGGTACTGTTTTATGGTGGAGGGAGCGCGAGCACGCGCTAACACCTCCCTGCAGTCCTTGTCGATATTTAAACGTGCAAATTCGTTGTACTCAGGTTCCAGGCATGGAGTTGGAGGTATGCTGGATCCGGGTGACAGATTTGTCCCTGCTGCATCGTGAGGAGGTGCGGTAGAGGATGAAGCGGTAATGGGTCGGACTGCGAGAAGAGGAGCAGGTCCGGGAACCATGGACGTCTCGGCCATTTGCGTGCAATCAGTTGGATGATGTGACAAGGTGGGATCAGAGGAAGCGGAGGGAAAGCATAGATGAAGTCGTTCGACCAATTGATCGAAAATGCATTTCCACTCGACTCTCTGTGGGGATGCCGACTTGCAAAGCGTTGGCATTTCATGTTGGCAGCAGTCGCGAAAAGATCCATCTGCGGTCGGCCCCACCGCTGGAAGATGAACTCGACCGTTGGCTGGTTGAGTTCCCACTCGTGATTGTCCGACGATGCCCGGCTGAGTGAGTCTGCCAGAACATTGGCCACACCCGGCACATGAATGGCTGTGAGATGAATGTGACGTTGGATCGCCCAATCCCATATTTCTTATGCCAGTTGTGAAAGTGGGAGAGACCTCGTTCCGCCCTGCTTGTTGAGGTAGTGCATGCTGGTGGTGTTGTCCGCCTTTACCAGCAAAGTGTGTCCCTGCACTAACCTCTGGAAGGATTTTAGGGCTAAGAAAATCGCCAAGAGTTCCAGGCGATTGATGTGCCAAGTTCGTTGGGTTGCTGTCCACTTTCCTTTCACAGACATGCCGTCGAGATGCGCTCCCCATCCCTCGAGAGACGCGTCTGTTGTAAGCGTCAGAGTTGGAGGTTCGTCCTGGAATGAACGGCCCGCAGATATGTTTGGAGGGTGAGCCCACCACTCCAGCGCTTTCTGAACGCGAGATGTCAGAAGGACCTTGTCCTCGAATGACCCTGACACCTGTTTCCACTGCTTGTCTAATTCCTCCTGTAGAGCCCTCATGTGCAATCTGCAATTTGGAATAAGTTGGATGCACGAGGAAGCCATGCCAAGGAATGATTTGAACATTCGGACAGGAACGTACAGTTTTGATTGGAGGAACCGCACCATCTTTACCATGCGGTCCAGTCTTTCCTGGGAAACGAACACTTTTCCCTGCCGAGAATCTAGCGAGGCTCCGAGAAAATCTCGCCTTTGCGCCGGCTGAAAGTGTGACTTCTGGCAATTGATTGAAAGCCCCAAGGTTTGGAAGAGGGAGACACAGACTTGAGTGTGCTGCTCCGTTAGGTGAAAAGTTTTGGCCTTGATGAGGCAGTCGTCCAGGTATGGGTAAAATTGGACACCTTGGAGACGCAGGAAGGCAGCTACCGGGGCTAAGATCTTGGTAAAGACCCTCGGTGCTGATCGAAGGCCGAATGGTAGGACTTTGAATTGAAAGTGCAGCTGTCCGACTGTGAAGCGTAAATACTTCCTGTGTCTGGGGTGGATTGGCACATGGAAATATGCGTCCTGGAGGTCGATTGTTGAATAGAATTCCCCTGGATTGAGAAAATTCAGAATTTGAAGCAGAGTTAACATCTGAAAAGTTTTCGAAATGATAAATTTGTTTAGGGCTCGTAAATCTAAAATTGGACGCCATTCCCCCGACTTCTTCTTGACTAAGAAAAAGCGGGAATAAAACCCCTTGCCGCGTTGACCTTGCGGCACGAGTTCGATGGCTCCTTTTTTGATCATCAATTTCACCTGGGCCAGAAGCTCTTTGAAATGGGGAGAGGGTGGCCCCGAAGGTGGACGAGTGGGAGGAAATTTTGTGAATTCCAGGGTATGTCCTTTGGAAATAACGTCCAGGACCCATTGGTCGGAGGTGATTTCGGACCATTTGCAAAAGTTCTTTGAGATGCGACCTCCAAGATGTACAGTCGGCAGAAGAAAGGAACTGAGACTGTCACTGCTTTTTGTTGTTTGAGCCACCTCTATATGTAGTTTTCCGTTGGTATGGTCTGGTGGTGAACTGACGATTTTGGGATTGGTAAGAGCGCCTCTGTCGGTTATCGTTATAGGTAGTGTATGACCGATATTGATTTGATCCTCGAAAAGTAGAGGAACCTCCACCTCTACCTCGTGCCCCCCGAAAGGGCCGCTTCTTGTACTGTAGGGTAGCCAAGGACTTTGCAGTGTCGGTGTCCTTTTTGATCGCCTCAAGGGCATCATCAACATGTTTACCAAATAATAATTCTCCGTCGTACGGCAAGTCCAGGACTCTTGCTTGTACCTCTGGACGGAAGGTGGTAGATTTTAACCAGCCTTGACGCCTCAAGACTGCAGCCCCAGCCAATTGACGAAAACCCGTTGAGGAAATGTCAAGTGCACAATCAATGATTTCGGATGAAATCCACTCCCCCTCTTGTATAATGGCCTGCGCTTCTGCCTGGATTGCATCAGGTAATTGAGGAATCAGTGCAGCAACTTCGGACCACATCTGGCGGTCGTAACGGCCCAGAATAGCCAAAGTATTAGCCGCCCTCACCGTAGTAGCCGCCATGGTTGTGAATTTCTTTCCTATAAAATCCAACTTGCGGCCTTCCTGATCAGGAGGAGACGTGAGTGGGGTAGCAGGATTGCGTGATCTTTTCTGTGCAGCCTGAGTGATAACTGAATCTGCTTTTGGTTGGGACACCAAACAGGCCGGGGAAGACGGTGGAGCCTTGTATTTCCTGTCTAATCTGGGCAAAACTGCAGGTACGGAATTTGGACGTTCCATCAATTTAAGGCCCTCCTGCCAAATATAATCAACGATAGGTATAGTGTGAGATTGCCTTTGAGATAGGTCCTTAAAATCATATAAGAAGCATTCACTCATGCTGGTGTTTTTCGACTGTGAGGTGAAAACGTTTTGCAGCACGGATCATCAAATTGTGGAAATTTGCAATGTCCACTGGAGGCGATGCTAGAGGTGAGGTGGGCGGAGTGGACGGTGTTTGAGCCCTGTAATTGTCCCACTCATTCATATCGACGTCATTGTCGTCGTCATCAGTATTGTGAGGATCCGGATCCTCGTCGCCAGTGTCAGGATGAGTACCACCCGGTGACGCGGGTGAAACTGGTGCAGGTGTCTGAGGAATTTGAGGTTGAGGCTGCGGAGGAGGTGGTGGTGCTGGAGAGGCTGGTGTAGAAGGAGGAAACCTGCGGTTATAGTCATCCAGCATGTGCTGTAGGTTCATAACCAGAGATAGAGGTATCTGTGTAATTGGTTCCGAAGACACTGGTTCTGACGCATCAACAGGAAATAATTCTTTCCCATCTTCGACATTGTCAATCACATCACCCTCATCACTATACTCCTTGATGTGTAAATCAGAAGGGCTGGTTGCCTGTTTGAAGAGTCCTTCCACCTCTGAATCGTTTCCAGATTCTTCCTCACCAGACTGTAACAATTGGTCTGGGAGATGAGTGCCACTTCTCACTGGACGCAGTTGGATGAGAGGTACTCTCCGCAAAGAAGAAGCAGTAACTACTGTATAGATGGCAGCTGATTTCGGCAAAGGTTGATGAGACGTCAACGAGCCCGTTGACGTAAATGTGACAGTGTTAGAATCAACCTGAGGCGTCTGCATCGTCACCACAGAGGTTTTCGGCGCTGAAATGGAAGGTTTTTTCGTCGTCGACGAGGATTTCTTGTCCGTCGACGGAGCCGTCGACGAGATAGGAACCTTGATCGTCGACGATGACGTGGATGTCGACGGGATGACAACCGTCGACGAGGCCGTCGACGATGTGATGGTGGTCGACGGAGGCGCCGTCGACGAGACAACCGTCGACGGGCCCGTCGACGAGCTGCTTCTAGAAGGCTTGATCTTAGTCGACGGTGTTCGCGTCGACGATGACTTCGTCGTCGACGGTTTCTCTTTGACGGTCGTCGACGAGATCTTCACAATAGAAGAGATGGGTCTCACCTTCTGGGTCGCCGTCGACGAGGTGATCGTCGTCGACGTAGCGCTGGTCGACATCGTACATGTCGTCGAAGTAGAGATGGCAGACACTGATTTCGTCGACGCTGAAGACGTCGACGGACGCGTCGACGAGCCCGTCGACGAGCCAAAACCAGATTTTTTAATGGAAGGCAAGGCTTTGGGCGCAGACGTCAGTGAACCAGGTCCCGTAGACGTGCCCTGAAGCAAATCCTGTGGGGAGACAATCCTGGAGGATTCCAACAGTCTACTCTTCTTAAGAAAAGGAGATGGAACCTCAGTCTCAGACCCACGCTTCTGAGAGGACTTAGAAACAATAGATGACAGGCTTTCCCAGTCAGAAACCAGACTCTGAAGTCTTCAACTTCTGTAGCCACAGAAGGAGACGGGCCTCTCTATCCCTCAGAGTCTTGGGAGGGAAAGTGCAACAGTACTTACAGTTTTTCACCTCGTGGTCTGGGTAGAGACAGTAAATGCATTTACTGTGTGGATCTTCGTGGAAAAGGCGTAGTTTACCACAAGAAGGGCAGGCTTTAAACAAAGATTTCTTATTAGAAGACATTTTCTGATGAAAAAACAGCTAGAATTGAAGAAAAACTGAGCAGAGCTCAGGGAGACTCCCTTCACACGACGTGCGATAGAAAATCTTAGGACTTGGGCTTCTGAGGAGAAGGTTCTAGAGGAGGCTACAGCCTGATTGGCTGGAATGTGGACCAACACATAATGACACTGATATGCTACTAAAGTGAGTTCTCCCTTAGGCTTTTCAATGGGCCTATTATGTTCTATGGTACTTTTTGAATTTACAATTTTATTACATTATATGTATGTATATTTTTATTTATGATATTTTTCATGTATACATGCATATGTTACTGCTATTTTATGTACCGTGGACTCCCACTTCGACGACGGGGGATATTCAAGCATGTGAATCTATGAAAGACACCCCTAATACTGGAGAACGTAATTTCTCAGTTCATCATTACGTTTGATTGCCCTATCACAACCGATAACCTAACACTGAATGGCCAACATTATTCCTATTAGCCCCGAGAGTAGTCTAGCTAACAAAGGAATACTCAAACTTCAGCATCAACCATCTAGAGGACATGCTTTGGAACATCTGTAGTGCAAGTGAGGGTTTGGCACTGATGTGATCATTCTTAAAGTTTACACAGAAAGTTACCAAAAACCTGTTTTAATAAAGAAGATATACACCATAGCACAATAAATGTGGTCCTTTATCAGTTACACAGGCATCAGAGGACTACGACTGGCAGGAGGTGCATGTACATTGTGTTTAGTGTAGTGAGGAGTTCAATCCTTTGTGTTTACCTTCACTAGACCGTACCAATAAAAGAAGGTCCACCTGCAGCCAGCAAGATGCAACATCTGAACAAACTCTGGTGAAGGTGGTGGCCAATGCTGTACACAGATGTAGGGCTCACCAGGAGGATCGGTAGGTGTATCGGGGGGTCAGACACCTTGATGAAAGTGTGACGGGCTCCACCCACTCGGAGCATCCCAAATTGAGATCATCCATCTTAGTATGAGAATTATTGTAAGAAGTAACTTTCCACATGACTGAAGGGTCTATACGTACAAACCCTTTTTTGCATGCCCTAGTGTTCATGCGTTATGATACCTGGTACTGACGCAAGTCACATTGACCCATAGAGGCACACTGGTAGATGGCTGAAACATGTTGACCACAGAGGATTTTTGGGATCAATTCATATCTGAAAAAGATCCACCATTGTTTTTAAAGTTTGACCATTATTAAAATCACTATATGTGGAAGGAGTTCTTGAGCCAATTTTAAAATCACATATCGCCACCATATACACTGTCACAATCACAAAAAACAAGTTCTGCTGTAATCAGGTGTTATAGCACACCCTGGAATCATTCAGCGAACAGGGTGGTAACCAAATGATAAAGCATGCCACCAACTAGGCTGGTGAGTAAGGGTCCTTTTAAAACACCCTGCGGGTTCCAAGGCACACTTTCCACAGGGATTATGGAAGGTCTACTTCCACATTTCTAGCTACATATGTAGCAAACTTGTTTTTGTTTGTTGTAATATTGACTGCTTGGGAAGGTGGACGAGTTCCTCTTGTCCTTCTCTATCTCTTTTTTGTTTGAGAACAAAGCACTAAACATACAAATTAATTGGCACACATAAAAGGATGGGCAACCTGCCCATCTGAGCATCCAGTCTCTTTTGTGGAAAAAGTAAAAGTACAAAACAATTCCTCACTGGGCAGAGGCGATTCGGTTTCAATCGCCAAAACCAGTGGGACAGTTTACCCTAGTAGTTGGTTCCCTTGGAGCTGTATCACCAGAAGAAAATGCAATTATAAATGACAGGCTCCATCCAGACGTTTGGGGACTCAATTAATCAAAGTGGTCAGTTCAATGGAAATCATATGCCACTTTCATATAGTTGATTTTCTGGTGTATTCAAAGTTCATCCTTTTATTGGAAAAACTCTGCACACTGTGCAGAGAAATACTAGAACCAGGGTGAGAAGCTTTGACAGTCACTCATGAAGGAGTAGGAGATATACTCTAAGACTAATGAAAACATTCCTACTGCTGCAACCTGTAGAAGAGCAGGAGATATTATCTGGCATGTAGAGTATCTGCCTTACTTCAGCTCGGGACCCAACAAGGGAAGCAGTCTCAGAAAACCGTTCGGCGGTCTGCCTTAGGAGCATTATTTTGTCCTATTAGGTTATTGCCATCTTGCTGATAGCGCATCGGAACGCTAACCCAACCACACGAGACCTCTTGTCCTTTGAAGTTATTCTGTTAAAGGTTTCAGAGGGCCGCTCCTTCTCAGTTTACACCTGATCCATAGACCAAGAATAAATATTGGTCCCCTTCTTGCATACCTATTGTCCGCTTTCTCACCCAACCCCAAGCATTTCTAGTACCGATTAGACCCTCACATTCATTCAAGGGTCGAAACGTTGTCTACATATATACAAAGGCAGACTGTTTTTTGTAATTGTGATTCAATGATTAATTCCCTGTGTCTTTAAGGTTACTGAATGTAAAACTGCTGTTTTATGATTTAAAGCAACCAATATTCTGTGTATGTTCCACCCTTACGTCTTTGATTTCGGTTTTAGTTTGTCTTTTCACCTGGGGTGTATTCACTCTTTTCTCCTTTGAGAAACACTTATAATTTGCTTTTTTCAAATAATTTACGTTTAATAAAACTCGGTTCGGCTCAACCGCAGTGGTTCATAAATACTGGCTGTGCTGAAATCTTTCTTACAATTTCTTTTTCAAGGCTACTGTGTATCACACGTTAGTATAATAGTTTTATTCTACACAGAAAGATCTGTGGACATTTTTTTTTTTTTAATGAGTTCCATGTGAACACTTTTTCAAAGTATAATTTGTTATCCTTGTTCACAAGGATACAAGGGCTGCTCTTGTTTCTGTTTAAATATTGCTTCACCTCAGGACCAGAATTCAGCTGACTGCCAAGTCGAAAGGGCAGCAACCACTGCCCAGCCTAGCATGTATTGTCACAAGTGAGTCATCTGGCATACAAAGAGTGAAAAAGGCACAGGGCCAAAAGACTGCGAATGAGCATGTTCTCTGTGGTCTCTTTCCCTTTTAGTTATACTCGTAGTTTGTGCCACAGCATGTCAGGCCATGGTGTTCCCCCCTACAACAGACCTGCCAAGCGTCACGCAACAGGTGTGACGCTCACGCATTTCAGTGCGGTGATCCGCATCACCGCACTGAAATGCATTGTCACGCATTTTCGACCTGTGCCAGGCACACCAGCAGCACTTCTGTGCCAGGCGCACCAGCGGCACTTCTGTGCCCGGGCTCTCTCTGCTGTGTTCTGAGAGGTGCTGCCAGCCGAGGGCCTAAACAGCTCTGAGAGCGGCGCGCTACAATGTATCTCAGTCTCTGCTGCCTGCTGTCCGACTGAGGCTCTGTTGCCCTGGGAACATATGCGCAAATCATGGTGCGGCACCAGCGCGGCTACTCAGACTCCTCACAGTCTCCAGGGGGGGGGGGCTGCCCTCTGAGTCGATACTCAGAGCTGTCAATCACCGTGTGGTGCCGCACAAGCCGGGATTAAATCCGGATGTGCCGGCCGCGATAGTGCCGTCACGTCCGGAGGAGTAGGGTCAAGTGCAGAAACGGCAGGGGATTAGCGAGTGTAGGCTGCGCACGAGACGCTGTCTCAGACTCTCAAGCGCTATGATGGCCGCGGCCCCTTCTTACACTGCAGCTGCAGGCCGCACCTCTGGCAGGAGGAATGTCCGTCGGCGCGACTGGAGTGGACAGAGCAGCCTGGATGAAGCAGGCACAGTTGGCAGCAGAGTCAGAGTGGCCAACATCGTGGCTGGGTGGGCAGCAGATGAGCAGGTCACTAAGTGTGAGTGTCAGTCAGTGTCCACGCGACGCCGGTCTGCGTCACTGTTTTATTTATTTTTATGTATGCACTTTGCAGCGTCAGTGATGCTGACAGTTACCCCGGGTGTCAGAATTATACGTACAGACAGACAGTACTGATACATGAGGAGAAAGTTATGAGGCAACAAATTATTACACAAAAAGGAAACGTGTTACATGAGGTAAAAGTGACAATCGTGAACAAACAAAATACAAAAGGTAGCACAAACGCATTACAGGAAAAAGTGGCATGCGACGCGTGCAAGTTATTAAAAGAGTGTACAGTAACAAGTAGAGCCTATAATAGTGCAATAAATGGCACACACTCCACAAGAACAAACAAAACGTTATGTAGGCAATGGTGGCACCGGTGCAAGTGTCTAAAGCAAACAAAATGTAGGAGGTAGCAACCAGTGTGTTAAGAGAAAAGTGACACTCCGCAAGAGCTCAAAGCTGTTAACTTCTTTGTAGCCGCGTGCCTCCCGTGACATGCGTTTATTAAAAAAAAGGCAGAAAGCCTAGGCTGCAAATGTAGGAACAGACGTTTTCAAAGAAATTGGGTACCGGTAGGCCAGCCAGAAGGTGAGACACTGTCACACAGCAGCACCTACGCAGAGAGGTAAGAACTAAGCCTTCAGCATTATTACAGCCCATTCCCCTTGGACCTTCTACAAAGAGCACTGCGTCAGGTATTCTACTTGCCTGGCCATAGCACCACCGTGACATTTACTAACATGAGTCATGATGCAGTGAAACAAAATAATTTCACATACTAAAAAGCATCGATCTGCAGGGCTGCTCTGTCTGATCATCCTTCCGGAGTCAGGGAGCCTGCTGCCTTTAGTCCTGGTTTAGTTTTACCTAATACCTCTGCAGCACGTGTTATCACATTAGCAGCTGCTCAGAGTGTCATGTAGGGCTGTGAATAGTGGGTATTATCATCAAGTCCGAAGTCAGGTCAGTGCATGGACATTTACACTCTCTTCAGTGTTCTTCACATGATCAGTGTCTTTTTTCTGATTTGTGTAGAGGCCTGCCCGAAACTCACTGAGTCACAGAGACAGAGTCTCCTCCCATTGCTGGTGCTCTGCAACAGTTTCAAGAAGTTCTTGGAGTTTCTTGTTGCTCAATTGGCTGTAATTTCTGATATTTATAAGTTTCCCTCGCCTTAATTGCATGATTTTTGCTCGCGAGAAAGTGTCACTCATAGTCGTTGAAATGTCACTAATAATTTCACTCAAATTTTTAAAATGACACACATGGCAATCTGAATCCTTGGCAGCTATGCTACAATGGTGCCAAGGTGAGGACTCGTGAGACTGATTTGGTTTGGCAGCAGAGCATTCCTCATGCAGTCCTGTTCATACCCAGAAAAGGTTGTCCAATATGGTATTCCGCCAACTCCTCCAAGTGTTGCAGAATGCCTTGGAGGCATAGCCTGCTAGAGTATGTAGCTCTTCGACCTTTGCACTGTAACTGCAACCACTCCTCTCTAGGACCAGACTGAAACGGAAGGAGCCTCTGTTCAGCGCAAATGGTGTCTAAGCTGCCCAGGCTGTCTACAACCAGATAAACTGTGGGCACTCTCCAATTTCTTAGAGTCAAAGTAAGCTAACTGTGAGAGACCCATGCTAATTCAGAAACCACACAATGTGCTTGGCTACACGTCCCTTGCAAGCTTTTATCCGTAATACTTGGGCACATAATAATCCATAAACCTAAACTTGATACAAGGAATCTAGATGCACTCACAAAGTATGAATAATGCAACACAACTTCCTTAAGTTACTACATAACTTTCAAAATGTATATAAAGTTCTTTCATAAAAAAAAGAACACTGCCAGGATATATTATTCATTGTAAGTGATAGGTGAGCTACTTGAAACTAGAAGCTGTAATCACGCCATTCTCAAAGAGTAAGATCTGACCATGGTGGACTGTGAAATTCAAAGACTAAAAGGAAGAGACCAGGCAATTCAATAGGCTTCCTATAGAAGGTGTCTTGTGTGGTTCCAGGAGGACATATTGTGTGCCCAGATTCACAAGTCTAAGGCTATTCGCCTGAAAAGTACTCTATCCCCAACTAGTTGCCTTCTCAGCTTCAATCTTCATTTTTGAGTGGGGTATGCGATTCACCCAGTTTCACATGTTTGCTTTTCAAGTGAGCTAAACCAGTCCCTCCACTTCCTTTAAATATATGGATCGGTTCGGAGCCTCTTCACATTAATTTTTGCAACAAGAGCAGGTAGCCAGAGTTTTTTCAGGCATCCAAGAAATGTGCAGCACTACACCATGACGATCACAGCATAAAGGGCTACATGCATCACCTCATTTCACAGAATTAACCCTTTTTGCCCATGGCTTCTAGTTTGGGATTATCCATTAGCAGTGGATGTGGCATAACCGTATAGTGAGACTTTATTCTTGAATGAGACCAATAATCGAATCATTAAGTGGAAGTACAAACGGGTACAGGATTCTCCAATACAGAAGTCATTCTAAGGAGAGCCAACAGTCACAGAAAGCATTTCAGTTGATATAAAAGTGATTAGCCTTTCACTCCTCCATAGCATATTCTGTCATGCTACATAATGACCTGGCGCACAAAACATCCCTAAACAACTCACCTCTAACAGTTGCTTGATATTGTGAGGTGCCCGTAAAAAAACTGTGAAATTGTGGAGTCATTTTAGTTAGGATGCAACACTCCAGGCCCTCTACCCCACTTGCACAGTGCGATAATTCTAACCAATACAGCAATTACAATTTGAGGCAATCCAGCACCATACACATTCCAGCATTTTTGGTGTAGCCCGGAGTTATCTTGAGGGATCATTTGTTTAAAACTCCACAATAAGCTGGTGTTAGACGGGGACCTGGAGCACAAGGGGAGAGGCCTCCGGTGAGGGCCGTCTCCAGCGATCGTACAGACAAGTAACTTCCCCCCCCCACAGATGGACACCACACGAAGATCAGATTAACACCTTTTATAGGCAGTTCTTGCCAGTTTCAATTCTCCGTCTAATTTGAGCCGTGCCAACTCTAACTCGTGTAGTCTATTTTTCTCTCGTTCTCGGATCTCTTCCCGGGAGAGATCCGTTCTCCTTTCTTCCGTCAGAGTGGTGTTTGTCTCCGGGGCTTCGGGGTCCCGGGGTCCGGCGATATTTGTCTCTGCCCAGGATTCTAGGGCGTGTTTGAAGTCCTCTTTCGTGCTCAGACCGGTGGTGGCAATGCCTAGTTCTATGCAAAATTGTTTTAGCTCTCGGTGGTTGTACTCTTCCAGTTTTTCCATCTGGAATTTCTCTGCAGATCCGCTCTCTCTGGTCGTCATTGTGGATTAGTCGTAGGGTGAGTTACTCTCTGTACGGTTACGCGTTGGTTCGGATCGCGCCGCTGGCCACCAATGTTAGACGGGGACCTGGAGGGTCGGCCAAGCACAAGGGGAGAGGCCTCCGGTGAGGGCCGTCTCCAGCGATCGTACAGACAAGTAACTCCCCCCCCCCACAGATGGACACCACACGAAGATCAGATTAACACCTTTTATAGGCAGTTCTTGAAGTAAGGTAGTACGATACAAGGAGATCAGGACACGATGATCCTCTCAATTCTAGTCTCTAGTAGGGAAAGGGGGTAGCGGGACAGTCTTGGTACCTACGGGTACTGAGGTGAAACGGCGGTAGCTCACAATCCTCGAGCTCGGCGGTCGGACGGGTCGGACCGCGGCAGCGCCAGCAGGTCCCAACGAGGATGACGGTACACCGGGCCGTGGCAGCGCCAGCAGGTCCCACGAGGATGGAAGTTACAACGGGCCGCGGCAGCGCCAGCAGGTCCCACAAGGATGAAGGTTGCAGAAGGCCGCGGCAGCGCCAGCAGGCAGGACGATAGTTCACAAGGCAGGGCTGCGGCAGCGCCAGCAGTCCGTCAAGGATGAGTTCTTCTCTGTGTCTCTTGACTCCAGGATACAACTGCCTTCCTGCTCTTGGGCTGTCTCAGTTATAGGTCTGGCGCCCTTTGATGTCCGGACCCTCGCACTGGGAGGTCGGGAGGTCCGGGATGAGGGAGTCCAGACACCCAGCAGGGGGGTGGAGCCAGCACCCGGGGAGGCTGGGGGCGATCGGCACCTGGCGGGGGAGAGCCATCGACACTTCTTTCTCCCATTAGCCTGCCAAGTGGTCCGTTCACCTCCTGTGTGGATGGTGGTGCCGGGATGGCGGGGCCTGGCCAGGCCCAGGGTTGGGTCGAGCTGAGGCCACGCGGCCGCGTGGTGCAGTGTCCAAGATGGCGGCTGGGCCGGGCAATGGGGCTGACGGGGGCCTGGGCCCGTGACACAGAGATATCCGGGAGCAGGCGTCCCGGAGGGGACGGGTTGCGGGTTGCTTCTGCGGGTAGCCCCCGGAGAGCCGGTGTCTGGGCCCTGTCATGCGGGGAGGGAGCGAGCCCTTCGTGGGGCCTGTCCAACATGCGTCCCCCCCAGCTGAAGGCGGGGAGAGTCACCCATCCTCTTGGGGACTCTCCTCGTCGAGGCGGAAAAAGCGGGACAGGCCATCCGCGTTGGCGTGGTCTTGGCCAGGGCGATGCTCCACAGTGAAGTCCATCCCCTGCAGGGAGATGGACCATCGCAATAGTTTGGGGTTCTCCCCCCGCATTTGCATTAGCCATTGCAGGGGCCGATGATCTGTTTGTACCCGGAAGTGGGTTCCGAAGAGGTAAGGCCGGAGCTTCTTGAGGGCCCATACTACTGCGAAGGCCTCTCGCTCAATGGTGCTCCAGCGCTGTTCTCGGGGCAGTAGGCGTCTGCTGATGAAGGCCACTGGTTGGTCGACTCCCTCAGGGTTCAGTTGGGAGAGGACGGCCCCGATGCCATGGTCGGAGGCATCAGTCTGGACGATGAACTCTCGGCTGTAGTCGGGGGCCTGGAGCACAGGAGCGGTGCACATGGCGGCCTTCAGCCTCTCGAAGGCCGCTTGACAGTCGGGAGTCCAGTTGACTGTTTTTGGGTTGGTCTTGGATGTGAGTTCCGTGAGGGGCCCCACAATGCTGCCATAGTCCTTTACGAACCGCCGATAGTATCCGGTGAGCCCCAAGAAGGCTCGGACCTCGGTTTGGGTTACGGGGGGGCGCCAGGACTGGATGGCAGCGATCTTGAGCTGGAGGGGGGCCACCAGACCGCTCCCCACTTGGTGTCCGAGGTAGGTCACGGACCCCTGGCCGATTTGGCACTTGCTGGCCTTGATTGTGAGGCCGGCCCGTTGGAGGGCCTGCAGGACCCCTCGGAGGTGGCGGAGGTGGTCTGACCAGTGGCGGCTATACACCGCGATGTCGTCCAGGTATGCGGCGCTGAACTCTTCGAGGCCCGCCAATACCTGGTTCACAAGTCGTTGAAACGTGGCTGGAGCGTTTTTCATGCCGAATGGCATCACTCTGAAATGGTAGTGTCCATCCGGGGTGGAGAAAGCGGATCGTTCTTGTGCCCTGGGGGTGAGGCCGATCTGCCAGTAGCCCGCCATCAGGTCGAAGATGCTTAGGTAGCGGGCCGCCCCCATGCGGTCAACTAGTTCGTCGGCTCGGGGGATGGGGTGAGCGTCGGTTCGGGTGACAGCGTTCAGACCCCGATAGTCGACGCAGAACCGGAGCTCGGGTGTGGTGCCCGGGGCCGCAGCTTTGGGGACCAGTACAACCGGGCTGGCCCAGGGGCTGTCCGAGGGTTCGATGACTCCGAGTGCGAGCATCTTGGAGACTTCTTCTTGGATGCAGGTGCGTACCCGATCTGGTACTCGGTACGGCCGGTGTCGGATAGGAGGACTGTCGCCAGTGTCCACGTCGTGCAGGCACCAGGGGGTGACCCCGGGTGTGAGGGAGAATAGGTTTGCAAATTGCAGCAGGAGGGCCCGACAGTCTTGGCGCTGCTCCGGGGTCAGAGCCTCGGAGAGTTGGACCCCGTCCACCGAACCATCTTTTTCCCCGGTCCCCAGTAGGTCAGGGAGGGGCTCGGAGTCCTCTTCCGCCCCACTGTCTGTAGCCATCAGCAGGCTGAGCTCCGAGCGCACGAAGTGGGGTTTGAGTCTGTTGGCGTGGAGGACCCGGAGGGGGTTCCGGGGGGATTCCATGTCGATGAGGTAGGTGACGGGGCTCTTACGCTCGACCACCTTGAAGGGCCCCGTCCACTTGTCCTGTAAGGCACAAGGTTCGATGGGGGACATCACCCATACCTGCTGGCCAGGCTCGAATTCGATGGAGGAGGCATGTTGATCGTACCACTTCTTCATGTCCTCCTGACTGGTTTCAAGATTGGCTTTGGCGATCTCTCTGAATCGCCGGGTCTGATTACGGAGGGTCAGGAGGTACTTGTAGACGTCTGGAGGGGTCTTCAGGGGGGCCATTTCCCACTCTTCTTTAACTAGGCTGAGAGGCCCGCGAACAGGGTGTCCGTACAGGAGTTCGAAAGGGCTGAAGCCGAGGGACTTCTGGGGGACTTCTAGGTAGGTGAAGAGGAGGCACGGCAGTAGCACGTCCCACTGGCGGCGTAGGGGTTCTTCCAGCCCCATGATCGTCCCCTTGAGAGTGCGGTTGAATAGCTCGACCAGTCCGTTTCCTTGCGGGTGATAGGGGGTTGTGAATTGGTAGGTGACTCCGCACTGTTGCCATAGGGATTTCATATATTTTGAAATAAAGTTCGTGCCCCTGTCGCTGACGACTTCCCTGGGGAAGCCCACTCGAGAGAAGATCCCCATTAAGGCTCGACCTACCACTGGGGCTGTTACAGTTCGAAGGGGAACCGCCTCAGGATAGCGGGTGGCGTGGTCCACCAGGACCAGGATGAATCGATGCCCTTGTGCTGTTCGGGGGTCCAGGGGCCCCACAATGTCTATTCCCACCCTTTCGAACGGGGTGGTCACAACGGGGAATGGTTGCAGAGGTGCCTTGAGTTTGCGGCCGCTCTTCCCGCTGGCCTAGAGGACCGGCAGTGGGTGGAGACGTCATTTCTCATTTTCGGCCAGTAAAAGTGAGTCACCAGGCGGTTGTATGTTTTGTCTTGCCCCAAGTGTCCAGCCAGGGGGACATCATGGGCCAAGTTCAAAAGGAGGTCTCTGAAGCGGAGGGGCACCACCAGCACTCGACTGGCCCCCAGCTCCGCTATTCTTTGTTCGCTGTACAGGAGGTCATTGTCCCAATAGATCCAGTGGGCCCCTGCGGTGTCTCCTGCGCCCTGGGCGAGCGCTTGCTGTCGCAGTCCCTCGAGGGAGGGACATGTCTTTTGCTCTTGCCGGAATTGTTCTTGGGTGGGCCCCCCTTCCTGACGCCACTGAGCCAGGTCCGGAAGGTCTTGGGGCTGAGCGGGCTCTTCGTGGGTTTGTTCCGGGGTGTCGGGAGGGATGGAGTCTCCCTCTGGAGCGATCGGGGGAGGAGGTGCTGGCCATTCGGGTTCTTCAGATCTAGGGATGGTGTCGGCGGCCATGGACCGGGTTGTTACGCACGCCCAGCCCGGGAGGCCTAACATCCCCAGGTGCTCTCTTCTTTCAACGGCTGCCCACGGGGAACTCTCGAGATCGTTCCCCAGGAGGCAGTCCACGGGGGCATTGTCGCGGACAATCACTTTTAACATACCGGAGACTCCTCCCCATTCGAAGGGGACGCAGGCCATCCGACACAGGCTCTCCGAATTGTCGGCCGATCGGACGGGGCAAAGAACGTTTGGCAGAATTTGTTCTGGGGTCACCAGGTGACAACGGACGGCCGTCACACTGGCCCCTGTGTCACGCAGGGCTTCGGCCTTACGCCCATTTATGTTCACCCACTGGCTGTATTTCCTGGTGTTGGCTGGTAGGGGAGCCCGCGGGATCAGGTCTCTTCCCCCTAGGCAGGCCAGGGTCATGGCGGCAGGTTCCCACTCGGGCTGCTCCTGCTCGTACTCTTCAGGCTCTTCGGAGACTTGCTCTTCTCCTAGGGCGGCGGCAGCCACCTGGCGGGGCCCGGGGGTCTGGTTCTTTGGGCAGGTCGGGTCACTGGCATAGTGGCCGATTCGCTGGCATCGATGACACGTAACGTTGGCTCGGAACCCCGGGCGCATCGGGGGGTTGCCCAGGCCGGCCGGGGGCGGGGTGTTGTTGGCGGGAGCGGCCGGGACGGCGTCTCTGCCCCGGCCCTGTCCTCCTCCTCCTCCTCCTCGGGGACGATGATGACCTTGGTTGGTTCTGTTCTGCTCGTTTGGCCCACTCCGGGTCACTCGGGTGCTCTCCCATCGGTCAGCCTCGGCGGCGAGCTGCCGGGGGTCAGTCAATTTACTGTCGAGGAGGTGCTGCCTGAGCTCGACGAAGCAGTTGTTGGAGAGGTGCTCCCACACAATGAGGTTGAAGAGCTGTTCGTAGGTTGTTACGTTGCTACCCTTGATCCATCCCTCGAAGGCTCGGCTGAAATAGTTCACATATTCTATCCAGGTTGTACCCGGGATCCGGGTGCAGTTGCGGAACCTCTGGCGGTACATCTCGGGCGTCAGCCCATATCGACTGAGAAGGGGCGGCCTTCATGTGGTCATAGGACGTCATTTGATGGTCCGGAAGCTGCAGCAGGGCATCACGGCCTTCATTGACGAATCTCCCCCATAGACCGGCTCCCCAGTCACTTCGAGCGATCCCTAGGTCTTTGTTCTGTTTGCGCATTTCTATCTCCGCTAGCTTGCACTCGTGTTCGTATGCCAGTCTTTTTTCTTCGAGTTCTCTCTGTCTCTGCTTTTCCTCTCGCTCTTCTTGGAGCCGTAAGTGTTCTAAGTTCATCTTTTGTTCTGCCAGTTTCAATTCTCCGTCTAATTTGAGCCGTGCCAACTCTAACTCGTGTAGTCTATTTTTCTCTCGTTCTCGGATCTCTTCCCGGGAGAGATCCGTTCTCCTTTCTTCCGTCAGAGTGGTGTTTGTCTCCGGGGCTTCGGGGTCCCGGGGTCCGGCGATATTTGTCTCTGCCCAGGATTCTAGGGCGTGTTTGAAGTCCTCTTTCGTGCTCAGACCGGTGGTGGCAATGCCTAGTTCTATGCAAAATTGTTTTAGCTCTCGGTGGTTGTACTCTTCCAGTTTTTCCATCTGGAATTTCTCTGCAGATCCGCTCTCTCTGGTCGTCATTGTGGATTAGTCGTAGGGTGAGTTACTCTCTGTACGGTTACGCGTTGGTTCGGATCGCGCCGCTGGCCACCAATGTTAGACGGGGACCTGGAGGGTCGGCCAAGCACAAGGGGAGAGGCCTCCGGTGAGGGCCGTCTCCAGCGATCGTACAGACAAGTAACTCCCCCCCCCCACAGATGGACACCACACGAAGATCAGATTAACACCTTTTATAGGCAGTTCTTGAAGTAAGGTAGTACGATACAAGGAGATCAGGACACGATGATCCTCTCAATTCTAGTCTCTAGTAGGGAAAGGGGGTAGCGGGACAGTCTTGGTACCTACGGGTACTGAGGTGAAACGGCGGTAGCTCACAATCCTCGAGCTCGGCGGTCGGACGGGTCGGACCGCGGCAGCAGGTCCCAACGAGGATGACGGTACACCGGGCCGCGGCAGCGCCAGCAGGTCCCACGAGGATGGAAGTTACAACGGGCCGCGGCAGCGCCAGCAGGTCCCACGAGGATGAAGGTTGCAGAAGGCCGCGGCAGCGCCAGCAGGCAGGACGATAGTTCACAAGGCAGGGCTGCGGCAGCGCCAGCAGTCCGTCAAGGATGAGTTCTTCTCGGTGTCTCTTGACTCCAGGATACAACTGCCTTCCTGCTCTGGGGCTGCCTCAGTTATAGGTCTGGCGCCCTTTGATGTCCGGACCCTCGCACTGGGAGGTCGGGAGGTCCGGGATGAGGGAGTCCAGACACCCAGCAGGGGGGTGGAGCCAGCACCCGGGGAGGCTGGGGGCGATCGGCACCTGGCGGGGGAGAGCCATCGACACTTCTTTCTCCCATTAGCCTGCCAAGTGGTCCGTTCACCTCCTGTGTGGATGGTGGTGCCGGGATGGCAGGGCCTGGCCAGGCCCAGGGTTGGGGTCGAGCTGAGGCCACGCAGCCGCGTGGTGCAGTGTCCAAGATGGCGGCTGGGCCGGGCAATGGGGCTGACGGGGGCCCGGGCCCGTGACACAGAGATATCCGGGAGCAGGCGTCCCGGAGGGGACGGGTTGCGGGTTGCTTCTGCGGGTAGCCCCCGGAGAGCCGGTGTCTGGGCCCTGTCATGCGGGGAGGGAGCGAGCCCTTCGTGGGGCCTGTCCAACAGCTGGCAACTTAAAATAAGTCCTGCCTCTGTGGATTTCCCTGGATTAGTGTGCTTTCCAAAACAGAGATGGTCATTACAGGCCCCAGTAATAGAGGTTCTCGTAGAATAGACCGCTGAACAAGATTTCGTGCTAGTCTTTGTTTAAGAAACGCTTACAAGCCCTCACCACCCTGAACTATGTTTAGGTTTGTTAACCATTTTCAGCACCTTCCACTTTAATTCGCATTCCTGGGATCCTTGCCTAATCTTATGACTGGTAGGGGTTGGGTGATCGCTAGTCACAATGATACTACAATAGGCTGAAAAACTTCCACTGCACCACAAAGGGTAGACTTTATAAATGAGCCTCATGCACACGATCAACTAAAAGATGGGTCCCTGACCAGAAAAATTACAGTACAAAATAACAACAACAAAAAAATCACAAGTCTGCCAACTGATCAATCAAAAATCGTGTAGCTTTTATGCAGGGTCAACCAAATAATTCAAATTAAACTTGCAGGATTCTTCCCACAGTAGGTAACGAAATGGTTACTTACCAGTAGGAGTAGTTTTGCAGCTTGAAGAGTTTTCTGGATTCACATGCTGTGCATCATTCCGCCATCTAGTGGTTAGGTCTGGAATTCTGGGTTTTTTCTCCTGTTTTTGGTAGCTGTCGACCACCATTTGGTGTCAGGTGCATCCCCTGTATGACGTCAGACGGTATCCTGGAAGTCGACGTGAGTGGTATTCTTTTTTCTGTTTTTATGCTGTTTAATCCTTGTGATGGTCATTAGAGTTACTAAAGTTGTACTTTGCTTCCCCACCTGTTTGTGTTCCTTCTAGGGGAAGGCTGGGTGGGTCGCATGTGAATCCAGAAAACTCTTCAAGCTGCACGCTGCAAAACGAAATGGTTACCTACCAGTAGGAGTAGTTTTGCATCCTTTTCTGGATTCACATGCTGTGCATCAGATTATGTAGCGGTTTCTCCCATGTGTGGTGAGAGGAAGACTTAACAGGTGTTGAAGCACCCTTGGTCCAATTTCAGCTTCCTTATTCATCTGTATATCCACACAATGTTTTGTAAAGTTGTCTGGTGATGCTCATGTTGCTGCCGCGCAGATCGCATCAATGGATACCATTTGCCATGAAAGCTAGCGTTGCTCCTTTCTTCCTAGTGGAGTGAGCTGTATTGTTAGTACTTTTTTGGCATTGGTATAGCTCAGTTGTATAGCTTGTACTATCCATCTTGCAATAGGTGCTTTAGTGACCGCTGATCCTGTGTTGGTATGTGAATAAGCAACAAACAACTATTTTGCTTTCCTTACTTGTTCCGTTTTTTCAGATAGTACAGTAGAGCTCTCATTACATCCAGAGTGTGGAGGCTTTTTTCTGCTTCAGTTTTTGATTCCTTGAAGAAAACTGGCAAGATGATGTTTTGTTTCTACTGCTACTTATTTACCACCTTTGGTAAAAACTGTGGGTTCGTTTTTAAGATTACCTTATCCTTGTGGATTTGTAAATAGGGTTCTTGTATAGTTAATGCTTGTGGTTCACTTACTTTCCGTAGTGATGGTATTGCAATGAGAAACCCTGTTTTGAGAGTAATATGTTTGAGGTCTGCTGTATGCATGGGTTCAAACTGCTTTGCCATTAGCTGAGACAGCACTGTATTTAAAGTCCATGTTGGTACAGGAGCAGTTCTTGGTGGAGCCATTCTTTTTGCTCCTTCTAAAAATCTTTTGATGAGTGGTCTAGTAAAAAAGCTTTTGCATGTTTTTCCTCGTGTACGCCACTATGGCAGCGAGGTGTACCTTCAGGCTGGAAACATTTATGTTGCCGTCTAGAAGTTAGTTAGGTAAGGTATGCGACTACTGTTTCATGTGTATTTACTGAATTAGTATTGTTGTTAGCAGTGCACCCGGTGGTATGTAGCTTCCAATTTGTTGACTGTTTGCTTGGCTCCTTTAGAATCTCCAAAGGTTCTGGACGGCAGTTTGAGGTGTCCAAATTCTATGTATTCAGGCGCCAGGCCGCTAGTTGTAGCGTTTCTGGTTCTGGGTGAAAGATTTAGCCTGTTGCATTGTCAGCAGGTCTTTGTCTGCTTTGATCCTGATCATCTCTCCTTTGGAAAGTTCTAGGAGTTGAGTACCATGTTTGTCTTGGCCAACGAGGGGCAATGAGAATCATATTTGCTCCTGGTTAGTTTGCTTTTTGTAGTACGCTTTGCATCAGGGGGACTGGGGGAAAGGCGTAGACAAATGACTGAGACCAATTGAGTGAAAGCGCATTTCCCTTTGACTGGTTGTGTGGAAACCTGGATGCAAAGCTCCGGCATTTCTTGTTCTGCATTGTTGCAAAGAGATCCAACACTGGGGTTCCCCAGATGTTGAATAGGTATTGTACTGTTTGCTTTAGCTCCAAATCATGTGAGTAACTGTTTTGTCTGCTTAGCAGGTCTGCTGAGACGTTGTCTACCCCTGGTAGACGTAATGTTTGCAGATTGATTTGCTGTTGTATTGTCCATTGCCAGATTTCTTGCACAAGTTTGCTCAGGGGAAAGGACTTCGCTCCACCCTGTTTGTTTAGGTAAAACATTGTAGTTGTGTTGTCTGCTTGTATTAGGATGGTCTTCCCCTGAACCGGTTTCTGGAATTCTTTGAGTGCCATAAGAACCATTTTAATTTCTAAGAAATTAATGTGTTTCATGTAGCCTTTTTCGCTCCATTGACCACGAAGGAGTAGTTTCTTACCTGTAACTCCAGTTCTGTAGTAGGGGTATCTCTGTGTATAGTCATAATCTTGTGACTAGTGCCGCCCATGTGCGTGGACCCCGGAGCAATCGAAATAGTCTCTTAAGTTGTCTTCTACTGCAGTCCTGCATAGACACTTAAGAGAAAATCAAAGACAAATAATGCAGCCTAAAAACTACAAGGCTACATTGGCCATCACTTCATCTTGAAGTGAAAAGGATAGCCAAATAATATTACATTTTACACACTTTGTAAAGTTTCACACCTAGAGAAACTCCCCTTCACAAAAATCCTTTGTCATGATAGAGAGGAAGGGTTGGAGAGACAAGCCCCATAGGCTGCCATTATGGGTCTGGAAAAGGGATACAGTGCCTTTCAGGAACTCTCCAGAGACCCTCGGTATCCCAGGATGCACAGCCAAAGGCCTTTTACTTTCAGTTCTTTTTGAAGGTGTATAAAGCTAGGCCTGTAGCATTCAGTACATTATCATTTCATCCACCGGGGAGGAGGGAGGGCGCTTATGACTATAACAGAGATACCCCTACTACAGAACTGGAGTTACAGGTAAGGAACTACTCCTTCTGTAGTAGGGGGATCTCTGTGTATAGTCATAATCTTGTGAATAGAATGGCAAGCCCATCCCAACAAACCAAAACAGCGGTGGATGAGAAGACAAACAACCACTACTGTGCAAACAGATTTCTCAACGAAGTCTGCCCAACATGAGCGTCTGCTCTAGCATCAGAGTCCAGGCAGTAGTGTTTAGCAAAGGTATGGACCGACTTCCAAGTGGCAGCCCTACAGATATCTGCAATGGGAACATTACATAGCAAAGCCATTGTAGCTGCTTTGCCTCTGGTGGAATGAGCCTTAGGCTTACCCCCTACGGTCTTGTTAGCCTTTTGGTAACGTAACTGTTTACAGGACACTATCCATCTAGAGATGGACTGTTTAGATGTGGCAAGACCAGTCCTGACTGAACCATAATTGACAAACAATTGGTCTGACCTACGAAGGTCCTTGGTCTTGTCCAAGTAGAACTTCAACTCGCTTCTTACATCCAGGGAATGAAGAGACCTCTCCGCCGGAGAAGGATGTTGAAAAAATGTAGGTAAAGTTATCGTCTGATTGACATGAAAATCAGAAATCACTTTAGGCAGGAACTTAGGGTGAGTCCTCATGACAACCTTAGAAGCATGAAACACCGTATAAGGCTCTTGGAAACCCAAGGCCTGGATCTCACTCACCCTGCGGGCCGATGTTATAGCCACAAGGAAGGCCGCCTTCCAGGAAAGATGCTGCAGAGAAGCCTTATAAAAAGGTTCAAAAGGTTCCTTCATCAACCGAGACAGCATCACAATTAGTTCCCATGAAGGCGACGGGCGTCTATCAGGGGGAAATACTTTCTTGAATCCCTCCAGAAAATCTTTAATTACAGGAATTTGGAAGAAGGATGTTTGTGAAGGGCATTTCCTATACGCAGTTAATGCTGCGAGGTGAACCTTAATAGAATGGAAATTAAGGCCAGATTGAGCCAAATGCAAGAGATATGGAAGGATGACATCTTCCTTGCAGGAGGTAGGATCAGCGTTCTTGGACGTGCACCAGATGCAGAACCTTTTGCAATTGTAGGCATAGGAAGTCCTTGTGGAAGGTCTCTTAGCCTCCTTGAGTATTTCCAAGCAGTTGTCGGGCAAGTTCAGGTGTCCATATTGAACTCTCTCAGGAGCCATGCCGCCAAACTTAACAATGAGAGGTTGGGGTGCACCATCTGCTCCCCGAACTTCGTGAGAAGGTCCGGCCGACATAGAAGCCGCAGATGGGGTTGAAGAGACCGGTGGAGCAGGTCCGTGAACCACCACTGTCGAGGCCACTCCGGAGCAATGAGGATCATTCGTGCTCTGGATTGAGACAGCTTGATGAGTACTGCCGGAATCAGGGGAATGGGTGGAAAAGCATACAGAAAGCTGTTCGACCAGCTGATCCATAGCGCATTCCCCAGAGTCACCGGTTGGTAGAACCTGGAGGCGAAGTCTCTGCATTTTCCGTTTTCGGCGGTGGGGAACTGATCTATGTCTGGAGTGCCCCATCTTTCGAAGATGTCTCCTAGCATCTCGTTGTTTAGGACCCACTCGTGGTTTTCCTGGACCAGTCTGCTGAGTGCGTCCACGTGCGCATTCTGTACACCTGGTAGATGGGTCGCCGTGATAGTCAGTCCTCTGGCTAACAGCCAGTGCCAGATTTCCTGCGCCTCCTGGGACAGTGTGCGCGATCTCGAGCCCCCCTGCTTGTTGAAGTAATACATTGTGGTTGTATTGTCCGTCTGTACAAGCAAGGAGTTGGTCTGGAAGGACAAGTGAAAGGCTTTCAGCGCCAAATGAACAGCTCTGAGTTACAGAAAATTGATGTGATACGTGGATTCCACCTGAGACCATGTTCCTTGAATCTGTAGATGGTCTGAATGCCCTCCCCAGCCGTGGAGAGAAGCATCCGTCACAATAATCTGCATGGGAATGTCCTTGTGGAACAGAACCCCCTTGAGGAGATTCTCTGCCGAACACCACCATCTCAGGGACTGTTGAGCGTGTAGAGACAGTTGGATCCTGTCGTCCCAGCTCCCTCGTTTCTGGTCCCATTGATCCTCCAGACATTCCTGCAGCGGTCTCATGTGGAGGCGTGCATGTGGCGTGAGGAAGATGAGAGGCCATCGACCCCTTCCCGTTGATGGAACGGACAGGAGAGCCTGAGCCTTCCGAAGGATCAATAAGCGTCACTCCTCCGAAGGAGACACGCTTGCTCTGAGAGTATTAATGGAGGCTCCCAAGTACTGCAGGCACTGAACAGGAGTCAGAACGGACTTGGACATGTTGATGTGCAAACCCAGCTGATTCAGCAGAACAGCCGTCCAGTTGAAATGCAATTGCGCTTCCTGGAAGGTGGAGGCTTTGATCAACCAGTCGTCCAGGTACGGGTAGACAAACACCTTGTTCTTTCTCAGGTGAGCTGCCACCACAGCCTAGCATTTTGAAAGAGTCCTGGGTGCCCACTTCAGACCAAACGGTAGAACGGTGTACTGATAGTGATTGGCACCTACTAGGAAGCGCAGGAACTTCCAGTGTTTCCGTACAATGGGCACATGGAAGTACGCATCCTGCAGATCTATTGCGCAAAGCCAGTCTTGTTGCAGCGGAGGGTAAATCTGGTGCAAAGACAGCATGTGAAATTTCTCCCTGCGAATCCATTTGTTTGCTTGTCGCAAATCCAGAATGGGCCTGAACTCGTTTTTGTCCTTTTTGCGTACCAGAAAGAACCTTGAGTACAGACCCTATTGCCCTTTTTCTTAACAGGTATCGGCCTCCGCCTGTAGTTTGCGCAGCTGGTATTGTGAACGAACCGGTGGAATAGCTGGTGGAGGGCTGACAAAACGAAGACTGTATACATTGCAAACAATATTCAGCACCCACTTGTTTTGAGTAATTTTTCTCCACTCTGCCAAGTAATTCTGTATGCTTCCCCCCCACCGGAGCGGGTAACGGACGAGGGGGAAGTAACTCCTCAGGGCTTAGACCCGGCCGGATCCTTGTTCGACGAGTAGGCCTGCTGGCTGCCTCTGCCCCTCTGGCGCTTTTGAAAGGGTTGCCGCTGGTATTGCTGCTGTTGCTGCTGTTGGCCAGCTTGGCGACCTTGCCCTTTGAAATCTCTGGGAAGAATAACGCCTCTGGAAGGGGCGGAAGGACTTCCGCTGCTCCTTTGGTTTCTCCAAACCTACGGCTTTAAGCGTTTCCACTTCCGCCTTCATGTGGGCCATCTCTTCTTCCGCACGAGTCCCAAAGAGGGTAGCTCCTGAAAAGGGCAAGTTGGCAATCCGCTGCTTGCGCCTCCGGCTTGAGAGGCAGGCGCAACCAGGAGTGATGTCTCAAGTTTATGCCATGTCAATACCCATGAGCAGCCAGGAGAGAGGCGTCTGCCGCCAAACTAATGACCCGATTCAAGACCATCATGCCCTCATTCAAGATCTCCTGGAAGTCTTCCCTCCTGTCCCTCGGGAAGAGCTCAATGAACTGCTGCAGGGACTCCCACAAGGCGCAGTCATACCGACCCAAAAGCGATGATGCACTCGCCGCTTTCACAGAGGTGGCAGCTGTGCTGCAGACCTTTCTACGTGCTGAATCCATTTGAGAGCTCTCCTTGTCGGGAGGGACTGTAGACGAAGGGGCAGTAGAATGCTGCTTCGTGGCCGCAAGACCGAATCAGAGACCGGATCTGATCTTAGGAACGCTGGATCCGAATCGGGGGTCTATACTTCTTCTGAAGCCTGGATGGCGCAGACTTCACCGAGGCCGGCGTCAGAAACAGCTCCATGGCCGGTTCCTCCAGCCCTGGCACCAACGGGCGAGAAAGGTGCCTGCAGTGCAACGTTTCAAATATCACCGAGGTGGTAGGGGTAGGCACCGTCAGTGTAATCGCTAACTTCGCTGCCCCTCTCAGCAGCACATCCTGGAATGTCACAATGTCATCCACAGGCAAAACTCTCGTAGGAGGAGAGTCCGACAAAGTGGGAGAATATCTCCTGTCACTGGACGAGTCCGTGTACCTGGACTGTCGCTCCGCCGGCGATGACGTGACCTCGTTGAAGATCTATGCCCACTACGAGAGCGATGCCTCCCTCGGAATATTGACCTTGGCTTTCTGGGCCTTGCAGGAGCCACCGGCCCCAGAGGCTGCGGGAGCAGAAGAGGTGGAGCCGGTGGCGGAGCCGGTGGCGGAGGAGGAGGAGGAGGCGGAGGAGGAGGAAGTTGCAGAATAGTAGGAGGTGTAGGTGTCCTGGGCCTGGAGGGCGAATAGGTCCTGGAATGATCATAGTCAGATGACCTAGGAACTCTCCTCTTCTTACGAGCAGGCCTCGGGGAGGATGCTCTGGAGGAACATCTCCCTGAGGACGAGCGCCGGCGCCGCCGCGACCGGTGATTCGCCACTGATGAGGAAACGCTAAACACAGAGGCACTAGACACTGCTCTAGGCCTCGACGTCCTCTTCGACGTCGACTTATCCCTCCTCGCCGTCGACCTCTTCGACGTCTCACTTCTCGACGTCGATCTTCTTGACGTGGAGTCCCTTCGCCTTGACGTCGACGTTTCTTTCCTAAATGTCAACGTTTCTTTTCTAGACGTCGACCTTCGCGTCAACGTGGACGGTGATGTCGCCTCTTCCAGACTCATCACGCCGTCGATGGCGTGTCGACACCGGTGATGTCGTCTACGTCGACCTCGTCCGAGGTCTCGACATCCTATCCCTCGACGTCGCTTCGACCCAGAGCCCTGGGTCGACGGGGGGGGCGGATGGTAGTCATGCCTCTAAAAGCAGACGTCGAAGCCATCGACGTCGACCGGGACCGTTGCCTTTTCTTGACTGGGGAGCCCCCCAGAGACCGATGCATGGGCAAAGGATGAAGATAGAGTCCCTCCATGCCCAGAAGTCCGACCTGGTTCTTGAGGTCTCCTCTGCTCCAAGCCTTGGAGACAAATCTTCTCCCTGTCATGCATGGTCCCCCTGGTGAAAGAGTATCAGATATCACAGGAGTCAGGGACATGGCTGAAAGGGAGACAGAGTATGCACACTCTGTGGGGGTCAGATTTAGCCTTCTTCCTACCACACTCAGGGTACTTGTCGAATAAACCTGGCATTTCGACAATATAGAGGTGGCAAGACCGGTAAAAAAACACAGCAACTGGAAGAGGAAGACCCGCAGACGTCGAGTGAAACACTTAAAACACGTATTGGAAAAGCTCCAAAAATTGAAGGTATACCCAAAAAGGTAAGAGCTCAATGCTCCATGGTCCTGCTAGCAGGAGCCGGAAAAAAGAACTGAAAGTAAAAGGCCTTTGGCTGTGCATCCTGGGATACCGAGGGTCTCTGGAGAGTTCCTTAAAGGCACAGTATCCCTTTTCCAGACACATAATGGCAGCTTGTCTGTCCAACTCTTCCTCTCTATCATGACAAAGGATTTTTGTGAAGGGGAGTTTCTCTAGGTGTGAAACTTTACAAAGTGTGTAAAATGTAATATTATTTGGCTATCCTTTTCACTTCAAGATGAAGTGCTGGCCAATGTAGCCTTGTAGTTTTTAGGCTGCATTATTTGTCTTTGATTTTCTCTTAAGTGTCTATGCAGGACTGCAGAAGACAACTTAAGAGACTATTTCGATTCATACAGGGTCCATGCATATGGGCGGGACTATTCACAAGATTATGACTATACACAGAGATCCCCTACTACAGAACCTGTAGCTGGTTCAGATGTGCTCCCCAACCGTTGAGGGATACATCTGTGATGATTGTCACAGATGGATTTGTGTTCCTGAAAGGTCTCCCCTGTGCTATGTTGTTTGATGCCCACCGTTGTGCCTCTGCTTGTATCTTTTGTGTAACAACTACTTCCCAACTCCCTGTGGCTTGCGACCAGCTATTGGTGATCCATTCTTGGAATGGTAGCATGTATAGGCGAGCATGAGGGATGAGTGGGATGCATGATGCCATCATGCCCATAAGTTTCATTGCCTTCCTCACGGTCAGACTGTCCCTTCTGATAGAGGGCTGTTTCTTTGTAGATAGCTTGTATCTTAATCTGTGTGGGATAAGCCTTTGCGTCCTTTGTATTCAGTTTTGCCCCCAGAAAGGTTTTCTCCTTTTCTGGGTTTGTTGAGGATTTTTTGTGGTTTATTGAGAAACCCAGATCTTCTAGTGTTTGAATGGTCATCTGAACCGGATTGTGGCATATTTGTCTTGTGCATCCCCTTATTAGCCAATCGTCCAGGTAGGGGTATACGTCGATCTTTTCTCTTCTTGGGTATGCAGCCACTCTGGCCAGACACTTAGTAAACGCCTGTGGAGCCGACTTTATTCCGAACGGGAGTACCTTGAAGTGGTAGTGTGTTCTGTTGTGTAGGAATCTTGGGTACTTTGTGTTTTTTGTTCATTGGATTATGTAAATAGGCGTTCTTAAGGTCTATTGCCGCTAGGAAATCTCCTTTTTGGATTTGTGGGATTATTTTTTGAAGGGTTCAAATCTTGAAGTGTTGTGTCAGTATGACATTTTTTATGAATCTTTAGTCCAAAATTGGCCTTAGGGTTAGGTCTTGTTTTGGTACAAGAAAGTATGGTGAGTAGTTTCCTGTGTGCCATGCCTGTTTTGGTCCTGTTCTCATGCCTGATTTAGATACAGTTCTTTGATCTCTGCGTTTAGCAGTATTTGTTCTGATTTTGACAACTTTCTTATCCTTGGTGAATTTGCAGTTGGTGTCGTTGTTAGCTCTATACAATATCCGTGTTGGACCAAATCGAATATCCATTTGTCCATTGTGATACTTTCCCACTGGTTGTGGAAAATGGATATTTTTCCCCCCACTGGTGTTCTGTGTGGGTCCTTTTTTGAGTGGAAGTCGGTTAGAGGTATTACCTCTCCCTCTAGAGGTTTGGCATCTTTCTCTGCCATTACCTCACCCTCGAAAGGGTTGCTTCTGTTGCTGCCAGTCCTGGTACTAGATTGTTGACCCATTTGTTGATTTTTGTTTTTCCCCTGAGACTGTTGTGGCATCTGCTGGTTTTGGCCGAAGCTGCCTCTTCCTGTGGTCTTTCTGTTAGAGAAAAAAACTCTTTTGAAAGAACCTCTTTGTTGCAGGGCCCCCATTGCTCTTGCTGTTTCATTTGCCTTTTTAATCTGTTGCTGGGATTCATCCACTTCCTTGTTAAATAACTCTTGTCCGTTAAGGGGCCTGTTGATAATTGATGTCAACTTCTTGTTTGAAACCAGAAATCCTGAGCCAGGCATGTCTTCCGAGTATGGTTCCCGTGCACATTTGCCTGCTTGCAGTATCTGCTGCATCTAGTGCAGATTTTAGGCAGGTATTAGCTAAAATATTTCCCTCTTGGACAACCGCTTTTGCTCTTTTCTTGTCCGCCTCTGGAAGTTTGTTTATAAACTCCTCCATTTCATCCCACTGTTGGTGGCCATATCTGTTCAGCAGGGCATTTGAGTTGGCAATGCGCCACTGCGTTGCCGCTCCTTTCTCCATCCTTCTGCTCACCAAGTCCATCCTTTTGCTCTCCTTTTCTGGTGCAGGTCCTATGTTGGAGACTGTGTTTGCTCTCCTTCTGGCTGTTGTTACGATGACAGAATATGGCATAACATTCCAGTGTATATATTTGGAATCTTTTGAAGAGGGTTCATATTTTTTTTCCACACTAGGAGTTACCCCCGTTAGAAGCTTGCTCTTTGAAGGCTTCCTTGCATTGGACCAGAATACTTGGCAACATGGGTAGATATTGTGTTCCCTGTGTTGCAGGTGCCAGGGTTTCCAGCAGGAAACATGTATTGCTCTTTTCTTCCTCCAGGGGCACCCCAAACTGGTTTGCAACCCTTTTAACGATTTCAATGTAGGAAGCAATGTCATCTGCAGGAGATGTCTCTGAGGGATAGTTGCAGATTTCCTCCTCTGAACTCTCGGTGTCGAGTTTGTTCCATTTGGCCTCTAAGTTTTCTTCGATTTCCTCCTCCTCCGGTACGTTTCTGTATTCCTCGGGATCTTCGCCTCGAGGTTCCAGCGTTTGTGGGAATTGGAGGTTAGCCTCTTCCTCTTCTTCGGCATAGACTGTTTCCGGTTCGACTTCCGGTGCCTTAGGGATTTGATACTCCTTTAATGAGTCGTCAAATTCCTTTTTTCTTTATAATAGCCGAGCCATTTCTTCCTAGAGTCTTCTTTTCGACTTAGAGGACCCTTTCGGCATCGGATGCCGGGGTCTTCCTTCTCGGCATCGAGGCCTTTTTTGCGGGTTCGTCGTCGTTGACCCTTGGCTTTGGAGTCTTGTGCGATCTCCCCTCTTCCGCAACCCTTGGGTGGGTGCCGTGGGTTTCTTTTGATCAGGGCTGACCTTTGTTCGCCTTTTTGTTAGGCGTCGGGGCAGCCTTGGCTGTTTTTGGTTCGTGGCCCTTCGGTTCCGATGGATCTTTAGGTCTTACCTTCTCCGTCTACTTCGACTCTGCCTTCTTTTCGGGGCGGCTTTTTTCTGCGTCTTTTTCAAGAACTTAGACGTCGATCC
The DNA here is from genome assembly GCF_964261635.1 of Lissotriton helveticus. Lineage (NCBI taxonomy): Eukaryota > Metazoa > Chordata > Amphibia > Caudata > Salamandridae > Lissotriton > Lissotriton helveticus. The sequence continues at coordinate 341,296,976 of NC_136071.1, read as the reverse complement.
TTCATCTGTAGATTCTGCAGGAGCTGCATGCTCCTCTTCGTCGCTCGAGAAACCCATCTCGCTCATGGAAGGTTTCTTCATTGGGAGCGACATCATGGTGTAGTTGGCCTGGCTCTGATTTCGGCGCGTCCTGAGAGTCTTCGGTAGGAACGCAGCACAGGCCTCACAGTCTTTGTCCTGGTAATCTTGGGTAGGCAGAGGTTGCACATGGTGTGTGGATCACGCTGTGCATATTTGCGATGGCACTTAGGGCAGAATTTAAAAGGGGTCTTCTCCATGGCCTCTACCTCGCCATTTGTGGCCCGGAGTGGTCCTCTGGTGTTGAAAAAGGGCCACTCTGCTTCTGTTTACAACTCTGCGTCGTTGATCGATCTCTTCTCATTGATCATATCAATGACGGTCTAGTTTTCATGAAGTTTGTTTGGGAAAAAGCAAACTTTTTCGGAGCTTCCCTTCTTGCTTCCATAGCCAACAGCAGAAAAAATAATCTGAAGATGGCCACCGCGCACGTCAAACCTCCATGATACAGTCTGACATCATACAGGGGACGTACTGGACACCAAATGGTTGTCGACGGTGACCAAAACGAGAGAGAAGAAAAAATAATTCCGGACCCAACCACTAGATGGCGGAATGATGCACAGCATGTGAATCCAGAAAAGGATTCACGCTGCAAAAAGGATGGTTTCTAGATTCCTGGAGCACTTTGTGACACTTTATATTTACGTTTACGTAATTGTTCTATGATAAAGATTTTTTTTTAAAAGGAAAAATATCAGAGGCTTTCAAAGTCTTCTGCAGAACGAGTGATACAATGTGAATTTTACCCAGGTATAAATGGAACTTACAATGCAACTGTGGGGGATAATGGGTAAACGAGGGGTGAAGGGTTCTTACAAGTTAGATATGCTGAGAAGTACTTACATTAGCAGCTAATGATCTGTGAGGAGTCCGGGTCCAGCGTCCTGAAGTGTAATCTGTACAAAAACAGAAGATTAAAAAAATCAACAAAAAGACACATGATGGTTCAGAACCAGTCTTTCTAAATTAAACATTAACATTTCCTTGCAACTTTACATAGTATTTTGACACGAAAAAGCACAGGGTATGGGGCATTAATGACTGCACCTATCCGTTAGTTGGGTTATAATTAGTTTCTTCTCAGGGTGCCAATGACCTGAGGCTCAATACCCCTAAGCCCCTTATGGAAAACTCCACAAAATTCTTTAAACAAACAGAGATCCAACACTCCACTCAATATCAAAACATGTCACAATTAACAAAATTAGATATCCAATCAGCAGGTCTTGTGTAAATGTTCTTTATTCAAAATCTTCTTTAAAAGGAAACGACCGTAGACAACGTGTTTCGTCCCTAAGGACTTCTTCAGGGTCACTATATTTCCAATGAATCTATTTCTATTTTCGACAATGAAATACTTGCAATGGGTCACTCCCTCCCAGAACAACCTCCTTTATGGTAAAAACCTCAATATATTCAAGTTTTTTTTTTGTCCCAAATGTCAATATCCCCATTTGTCAGGTATTCGGTTCCGGCATCTATTACTGGTGGAAGTGCAGCATTTAGCCTATCGCAATCTATATATCACACCTTCGCCCAAACGCTCAAGCAAATAATTTTACAGTTTGTTTTCCACAAATCAATGTCCCAGGACCACTTGAAGCCGACAGAACAAAAGTGTTCATCTCCATTAGTTAAATTACATTTTTTTGGTGGACCAAACAGTCAAGTATCTGTTTTGCCTGACCACTTAGGGATCCAGCCGAGTGAAAAGAAACACTCCCTCGGACTGGAGCCTATCTTCATTCGAAGCACTTAACACATACATTGTTTTTTTACTTATACTTGACAAAAGTCTCCTCGAATTGTGAATGAGTAATGGCATTTTCGAGTTTCCCTCAGCCCCCTCATTTATTCGTAACTAATCTTTGCACACATTTTCAAAATCAGTCTTAGATACGAAGACACATTTTTGGGAACATTTTATTGAGATATGCAAAAAACACTGTTAACAATTAAAAACCAAAAAATCCACAGTGTGACAACCTCCCCCCTCGCCATCAAACCCTAGATACCTTATTTTGTGCACATATCTAAACATTTGAGAACCTCAAAAATCGGCTTCTAATAGAGCACCCAGAAAAGCAATTTATTTTACCGAGGTCACTGTAAACTTTTGCACTGGAGGTAATAAGCCAACGCCCAAAAGAAAAAAAAAAACATTGTTTGGGGCACAATCCTTCTGCAACAAAATCTACTTTATTGCAGCATTCCAACTTATACATGGCCACCTTTTGTTTGCAACGATCACTGAAGCATGAACTGATCTCAAAGACAGAATACTAACACTATGACACAGCTCACTTCATCTAAAACACCCTGCATTACAATAAAAAGGCACAGGAACCTTACTGCCCCTTCAAAAAACTTCTCACAACCATAACTACTGTACTGCCTGACTGTCATTTCTCTTTACAACAATACAAAGAAAAGCAATGCAATGCAAGCAGTTCATCTGCACTCTTCTAATCACACGGTGGTTATGTCATGTCATGCCATACCATTGTGCTATCATATTCTTGGATAACTGATACAACCTCTGATCTACTACCTGCCTCCACTGATCGAAATCCTCAACAATGTCAACTACAACCTAAAACCATCACTAACTTAAGATCCTATTCAGCCATCTCCTCTTGGTGCAGATCATGACAAGCACGGACAACCCTGATCACCTCTTTTCTTCTGTCCCATCATTAAGTCACCCCCTACCCTAAATACACAAAACTAGAGCCCCTACTTATCCACCCTCTCCCCTCAAGCCAATCTCATCAGAAATCAAAAATTCTCCCACGACTCTCCCAATAAAGCTACTTAACCGCTATGGACTCTTTCACTCATGTCGTTCCTCATTTCAGCCATAGAGCTCTCCCTCGATCTGCTCATTGAAGGCACAAATGGAAGCATTTTGGCACAAGTGCCAAAAATCATAAATACCTAAAACTGGAAAACTACAAACTAACACTAAATGTACTCAGATCAAACTTAAGCACCACCAAATCAGCTTACTTTAAAGATCTCGCCCCAACCATACAACCCAATCCTCAACTGCTATCTTGTACCATGTGTTCTGTACTAGTGATTCTTTGCACCAATATAAACAATTTCTTCCCTTGCATGTTATTTGTCTTCCAACTTGCGTACACATTTACTATCTCCTCACTGACCCTCTGCCCTTATTCTGTATGTTATCAGGCCCTGCACCTTAGGCAGACTCTGCTCAACTCACCAGATTTCCCTTAAACCTCATGGAATGCCTGCCATTTCTCAGGACATCCAACCCATCCTAAGCTCCCTGCTACCCTCCTACAAACCAGATCTGACTTGTGGCTTACTTATCTAAATTCATGTAATTACTCTAATCAATCACTCACCTCCCACACTAATCCTTCAAATCAGTGGTGGCCATTTCACTGCTTAAAAGACACTCAGTGATGAACCCTGACTCACAATTTGATATTCCAAATATTTGACCATACCACATTATTAAATTTTCATCGGTCAATCAAGAGGTACTTTAAAACTTGTTCTCCCTTTCATTAAAAAAGATCGGCCAAGTGCTCCACACAAGGAGCCCCACACCCTTCAAATTAATGAATGGTGAAGAAAGAACAGCCCTGTGATTAAGCAAGTTACCCATGTTCCTACGTTGGTGGGTGAGGTTTTGCATCTTTTTATTTTTTAGGACGCCCTATAGCATTACGGTTGAGGGAGTGGCCTGCGACAAAACAGATTAACTTGGATGCCGATAAGGCTGGTCTAAAAGCTCACTCACTCGGCTGCGACAGCCAATGAAGTGGTCTGGGGAACAACCTTTACAACGAAGGTTTTACAACGCGGTACTGTTACCACGCAACTTTTACAACGCAAGTCGTTACGACTTGCGCTGGGGGGCGCACCAGGATAGTAAATAGTTTAATTTACTATCCAACTCCTTCCCTATTATCCACGGGGACTGGAGCTGGAATAGTAAATTAAAAAATTTACTATCCTACGCCCCCCAACGGAAGTCGTTGTAACGACTTGCGTTGTAAAAGTTGCGTAGTAACGGCACGCGTTGTAAAAGTACGCGTTGTAACGTCGTACATCCAAGTGGTTCACCTTGAGCTTCAAGTAGACTGATCAACCATCTCTCAGGCCTCAAACTAAACTCACACCTTGCCTGCAACTACGCATTATGGGCCTCATTACGATGTCGGTCGAAAAGCAATCCGACCGACTCACTGTCAGAATAGTTTCCGACCAACTCGGGTTCGGCGAGTCCGACCAACCGATTCCGATGTTTCCAAACACAGTCAGGCTCCCACTAAATATAGCGGTGGTTGCAGAAAGACTTCCACTCTATAGCAGGCACCCCATGGTGCCTGCCACACTGTGAATGGTTGTAAAGAGGGGTCCCATGGGTAATTCCATGGGCCCCAACCGGCTCCGGGTGAAAGGGGGGCCTACTCCATGCCCCCAAAGTCAGTTTCTGACAGCCCTTCCGTGTCTGACAGATGGAAAGACTGTCCGAATTCAACAGGGTAATAAGTCGGTCGGAAACGCGGTCAGTAGAGCTGTACGATTCAGCTCGGAGTCTCCAAATGCCGGTCGGAACAGAGTCGGAAAGACCGAACGGTTAACTTCTATCGTAATCAGTCAGTCAGAAATGTTTCAGAGCCGGTCGGAAACATGGGTTCCGACAAGGGTTAGGAAAATCCAAATGCCGTTTTGAGCCCTTCCGACCAACATCATAATGAGGCCCCAAATGCGTAACTCATGAGTAATATCTATCTCTTTTACAATAACCTTTTTCCATCCAATATACAACAATTTCTTATGAACGGTTAACCAGCTACATGTATAAAACAAGTGTAAAGACACACAAACCAAGCCTTTTAGCAGGACTTGGGTAGAAGCGATGTGATTCTGCTTGAAAGGGAATCTGAAAATTAATAGCACCAACTTTAAAAAGACAGCTTATTTCTGGAATATTGATTTTTTTTAAAGGCATAGCCCAATCTTTCACTTTCCTTTGAATAACCCAGTTAGGTCCATTCCACCACTCTTGATTCTGCGCATTGGTATGAAGTGACTTATTGAAGGTGTAAGCACTAGACAGGCAACCAACTTGAGAATAAATCCACCTATCTTTTATTACTCTCATATTTCTCATTCTTCACTCTGCTGCAGAGTAATTATAGCTCTTTGAAGGGCAGCAAAATTACAAGCTATCAAAATGGCATTACTTGCATATTGCATTGAGACAACGGAGAGCTACAGAAGCTATTTTCCAGCATAGTACTTGCACGATTTCACCACGAAGGGAACTAGAACTCCCCTCTCCATGTGTCCCCAAACATGCTCTGAGACCAACCAATCTTAAAACTGTACAAGCATGGCTTCAGTGGGGTTCAAATTTTAAGCAGTTCATATGGACTTTCAATTAAATTGTGAGATAGGAAGATGTGCTACCGGTTTAGTGAAAGAAAAGAAGAGGTTTACAAGGAACTGAATCTCAGACTAGTACTGGGGGACAATGTGCTGTATACAACAGTTTTAGGCTCAACATCTGCCCCGTTAGCTTGCTTTTCTATATAAGATGGGCCTTCCCTGTTTACACATGGTGGGTCTTTCGGAAAACTCGTATTTTAAGAAATAAAATAAATCATGTAGGGTGCAGAGAGAGTTGACTCACTATTTTTCACATCACTAGAATGTTCACCGCTTCTCACCACATATTTTAAGACAGACTTGAGATCTGAGCAGCTAATGGTTCAAGTACCTTCCCTCTATCACTTTAACCTGGTGAAGAAGGCTGCCAACTTCAATAACAGACCGATCACTGCAAACCAGCGGATAAGGAAAAGAAATAACAGATCGCTAGCCCCTAGTCAAAAGTTGACGTGGGTTTGAAGAACTGCTTCAGGGAGCCAAAGTAAGAATAGCAAGTGCTGACTAATTTGCCCTTTCTAGCTGCATAATTTAGTCAACCTTGATGCATAATCTGATGCTCTCATACCGCATAATTCCACTGGCCCTGAAGAGGACTTGTCAAAACAAAACCTTCTTAAACAGAGTAAAATCTTTAGTTTACCACAAACCACAATACGTCACATTTGCAAATAAAGTATTCTGCATCGGTGCTGAGTGAACGTAGCAAAGATGTACATGGCACCCAATACCTTGTGCTGATCAGACAAATGCACGTGCCAGGCTGAGGCAGGAACAATCCCTTTTGAACATTAGAAGGTGAATAGTCAAACTGGTTGATGCCATTGTGTGTATTCAGTTAATGTAACAGAGACTGGTGTAACAAACGCACTGCAGGAGTACACGAAGGTGTGGCACGGGGGTGTATTCAATTGTAGACTTTCCCACCAAGCACCTACAGCATGCGCACACAGAAACAGCCCAATAACTTTGAACTTTGGAACCTACTTGACACCACATCGCCGGACGTCGCCTTTTTTACAGAAACCTGGATGAACACCTCATCAACGCCAGACATCGCTATAGCCATCCCGGACGGCTACAAAATCATCCGTAAGGCCCGCATCAAGCAAACAGGAGGAGGAATCGCCATCGTTCATAAGAACACCATCCGCATCACAACCAGCTCCGACGATAACCTCACAACCGCCGAACACCTTCACTTCCAGATCCACACCGACCCTAAGACCACACTCAGAGGCACCCTCATCTATAAACCACCCAGGCCCCGCACACAATTCAGCGAAGACATCACTGACTTCATCAGCCCACACGCCCTCCCCTCTGAGGACTACATCCCACTGGGAGACCTCAACTTCCACCTGGAAAAGAACGACAGCAACACCACCACCCTTTTGGACAACCTCGCCAATTTCGGACTCAAACAACTTGTTGACACCCCCACTTACTAGGCCCGGCACACGCTCGACCCAATCTTCACCTCCAGCAAACACATCTCCTTTAATCACACCACAACTCTCCATTGGACGGACCACAGCTGCGTTCACTTCAACTACAAAAAGACTACGACCCACAACCACACACAACCAATTCCCCGGAGAAACTGGAACAAAATTACCACCGACCAGCTCTTCTCATCGCTTCACCTAAACCCTCCTGCAAAATCATCGGACCCAAACCAAGCAGCCACCAACCTCACACAATGGATCACCCACAGCGCTGACGAATTAGCACCCTTGAAAAACCATCAAATCAAGCAAGGCAGCAAAAAAGCCCCCTGGTTTAATGATGACCTTAAGAAATCCAAGAAGATCTGTCGCACCCTCGAGAAAGCCTGGCGAAAAAACCCAACCACTGACAACCTGGCCACCTTCAAGAACGCCACCCGCAAACACCACCAACTGATCCGATACACCAAGAAATCAACATTCAAGGATCGACTCGACAACAACGCCTACAACAGCAAAGAACTATTCAACATCGTCAAAGAGTTTACCAACCCCACCGCCACCAACGACATCACTCCCTCCCAAGACCTCTGCAACTCTCTAGCATCGTTCTTCCACAACAAAATCGCTGACATACATAACAGCTTTGGAGACCAGTCCACCCCACCCACCTCCGAACTCAACCCCCCCCCCCCCAACAACCTTTGCGCCTGGAACCCAATCACCACTGAAGACACCATCCGCCTGATGAACACTATTCACTCAGGATCGCCGACCGACCCATTTCCCCACCACATTTTCAACAAAGCAGACTCCATTATCGCACCCCATCTCCGAGACGTCATCAATTGCTCCCTCAACTCCGCTACCTTCCCGGAAAGCTGGAAACATGCCGAACTCAGCGCCCTCTTGAAGAAACCTACAGCAAACCCCACTGAACTTAAGAACTACCGCCCCATTTCGCTCCTCCCATTCCCTGCCAAAGTAATTGAGAAAGCCGTCAACAGTCAACTCGCCGCCTTCCTCGAATCTAACAAATCCCTCGACCCTTCACAGTCCGGCTTCCGGGCCAAACACAGCACCGAGACCGCCCTCATCGCAAGCAACAGACGACATTCGAACTCTACTGGACAACGGAGAAACAGCTGCCCTCATCCTATTTGACCTCTCCGCAGCCTTCGACACAGTCTGTCATAGCACCCTTATACAACGCCTCAGCAACGTCGGAATACAAGGAAAAGCTTTAGACTGGATAATCTCGTTCCTCGCCGGAAGAACCCAGAGAGTCCGCCTCCACCCTTTAAGATCAGAGGCCACCGAAGTCATCTGCGGCGTACCCCAAGGATCTTCACTTAGTCCCACCCTCTTCAACGTATACATGAGTCCCCTCGCATCCATTGCGCGCCAACACAACCTCAACATTATCTCCTACGCAGACGACACCCAGCTGATCCTCTCCCTCACCAAAGACCCAAACACCGCCAAAACCAACCTACACGAAGGGATGAAAGAAGTAGCCGAGTGGATGAAGAACAGCCGTTTAAAACTGAACTCGGACAAAACGGAAGTCCTCATCTTAGGATCATCCCCCTCCGCCTGGGACGACTCATGGTGGCCACCGGCCCTGGGAACCGCACCCATACCAACGGACCACGCACGTAACCTGGGCTTCATTCTGGACTCCTCCCTCACGATGACCAGACAAGTCAACGCCGTCTCATCATCATGCTTCAACATCCTACGCATGCTCAAAAAAATCTTCCGTTGGATCCCCACCGAAACAAGAAAGACAGTCACCCATGCACTGGTCACAAGCCGACTGGACTACGGAAACACCCTTTACGCCGGAACCACAGCCAAACTACAGAAAAAACTCCAACGCATCCAAAACGCCTCAGCCAGACTCATCCTAGACATCCCCCGCCAAGCTCACATTTCTGGCCACCTGAAAGACCTCCACTGGCTCCCCGTCAACAAGAGAATAACGTTCCGCCTCCTCACCCACGCACACAAAGCCCTCTACGACCTAGGACCCGAATACCTCAACACGCGCCTGTCCTTTTACACCCCCACCCGCCAACTTCGATCGTCCAATCAAGCCCTCGCCACAATCCCACGCATCCAAAGATCCACCATGGGAGGAAAATCCTTCACCTACTTAGCGGCCAAGACCTGGAATTCTCTCCCCATCCACCTCCGCCTTACACAGAACCACCTCTCCTTCAGGAAACAACTAAAAACTTGGATATTTGACAAGTAAAGCTCCCCCCTCCCTCAAGCGCCTTGAGACCCTCTGGGTGAGTAGTGCGCTATACAAATTTAAACTTGACTTGAATAGGTTTCAGATGAGGGGCTTCTTGTAAAGCAAAGCCAAGAGGGCTCTTTCAAGTCTGAAATCCACCATCTAAGTGAATAGGGCGGAAATAGTTTCATAATCTAAGTGAACAGCCAAACAAAACAGGTCAACAGGGACTCCTCAAAGATCTGATATAATCAATTGAAGTGTGGCATTAACAAATGGACAGGTGTGGAAAGGAACATCCTCTATTTTAATTTGGCCTGCGCGGCGTCAGGCAAGACTCCTGCATAGGGAAGCGTCCAAAAAAAGGCGCCGATCAGTAAATCTTACAAAGAGGGATAGTAGTGAGCTCCTACATGGCTGGAATAAAGTAAAAGGAGCTTCACCAAGACCAGTGGTTCTTAACCTGTGGTTGAGGGACTCCTGGGAGTCCATGAAGCCTACTCAGTGGGTTCACAACTGCTTAGAACATTTATTAACAGATCAATAACACGTATATAAAGATGCAAAAAGTACAACTAACTTAGAAAATGTCTGTAAATTTAAAGAAAGGTTAAATTGGAGGCTAAAAATCAATTTAACGTCATTGGATTGATTCATGGGAGTAGTGCAAGTGCATTAAAGAGAATATAACATGGACAATAAGTAGCCTCAATCTAATTTAGTAATGTTCAAAACTGCCTTTAAAAACATTTTTTACAATATTGTTATATGAGTTAACTAAAACATTTAATCATTTGTGTATTTGTTTGATGAATGCTTGTTTCTGTATTTTTTGTTTTGCAATTCTATTCATCAAACATCTTTAGGCCGGGCTCCCCAGCTTCTAGTAATGACTCACTGGGCTTCCCAGATTCCAATAATGATCCATGAAGGGTTCCAGTAATGATTAGGGGGGATCCTAAGAAGTCAAAAGGTTAAGAACCACTGGATTAGATGACGAAAAATGCACCATGCACAAGTCTTTATTATACACACAACACAAACTGGTATATTTATTAGAAGTGTTGAAGACATCATGATCTATTAGTCCTTACATGACATGTAGCATGCAGTAAACTCCTCTATCAATGTCTGCACAGTAGCAACATGAATAACTAAGTTGGGGCAAAGCCAGCAGGTTCCGCACTGGCAATCTGGTGCAATGGTTATGTTTTAAAACTATTACAAGCATATGCTACGAAAATAAAAATAGTTTTGGCAAAGCCAACAAGCCTCGTCTTTGGGATCTACTGGCTTTTCTAATATTTCTGCGAGTGCTATTCAGAATCTACCCCCAAAAAAACAAGCATTGGCAAAGTAAATAGGTCTCACCTACAGAAGAGCTATTGGCTTTCTCAATTTCTTTCAGACATGTTGTAGAGTAGCACAGCTGAAAGTTAGAAAAAAAGTGCTAGACTCAGCCAGCGCGGACCATGAGAGGCCGTAGTTTTTATTAGTATGGGATTATTCTCTATGTCCTAAAAAAAACAAAAAACTTTAATGATTAAGTCACATGTGAAGTTCGTCATTTAGGCCCCGCATGAAGAAAACCCAGAAAAGGCCATACAGAGCAGAAAACACAATGCCGTTAGCATATCTGTAGCATCTTTACATCCGTTTATATGACGTTTTGGGCTAGTTTGTTTTTTGGCAAGACAGGAGTATGCAAGCATCAAAGAGGGGTGGGGTGGATGGGGCAAGCAAAACGGGCGGATAAGACCACCAGACAAGCAACAACATGAGGGCCAGAAAAAGCAACAATGCAGAAGTGGAGAGCCAGGAAGGGCATGCAAGTAAAAGGGAAAAAAGTATAATTGAAAGCGGCGAGCAGTGTAAGGACACTGGGCAAGAGAGGAGGTAGTTGGGCAATGCTCCAGAGTAGGGACAAACAGATGAAGTGAAAGTTAAGTCAGTATTTGCTGACTAAAGAGAAGAAAAGGGAATTAATGACGATGAGGCCAACCAATGGTGGGTTTTTAGCTCCCTGAGTAAATAAAAGGTCTTTCAAGCGACAGCGCATATACAGTCTTAGGCGATACCTACAGTAAAGAGCATGGGCAACCTGACAAATAAGCAAAGGTGCCCACCAAACATACTAAAGGGCATAAAACAGTGCCCTCAAAACATTTGTCTCCTGCCGGAGGTGGAACAGGCTTTACCACATAGGTAAATATCACTCAGTCAAAAATGTGCAGCTTTACCAGAAAGGTGAGGTTTTTTTTAGGTTTTTTTTTTAAATAACATGATTTTTATTTCTATGTCAAAACGTGTGATTTGGGGTTTAGGATGGGTAAAAGTAAAGGGAGGTGAGGGTGACTTGAGGTTTCAGGTGAGAGTAGAGGTGAAAGGAGAAGAGGGTGGCATGAGGGCTCAGGGGCAGGTCGAGGTAAAGGGAGGTTAAGGTGACTTGCAGGCTCAGGGGTGTGTAGAGTTAAAGGAAGGGGAGGGTGGCTGTTAGGCTTTGGGGTGGATTGAGGTAAAAGGAGATGTGGATGACTTTATTGGATAGTATGAAATGGTCCAGTATGGTATGGTCTATCATTTTATAGTATGGCATTGCGAGGTATGTTATGACCTGTTTTTGTACACTATAGTGTTTATCCTGAAATAACATGTTGTACCATACTTGCAACAATCTATGAACTGTTGACATCACACTTACGCATTTAGGCAAACGTCGGTATCACCAGTTGGTACAATTTAAAAACTTGGAACTTACATTGGCTTTCCCAAATTAGGTAGGAAGGCCGCATTACACAGAAGTGAACAAACGAGGACAAGTCATTAACAAACCCAATTAGTGAATGTTGCAACATAAAACAATTAGAATTTAGTAAATTGTGTTGGTGTTATGTGCCTGAATCAAGACTGGCCAGAAAAAGCAGCTCACTGGAAAGGGAAGTTTTGGAAAATCTGGAAAGCAAACAGAGAGGAGCCGCCGCTAAGAGACGAAAAAGCACCAATGAAGGTGCATAAAAGCAGCTAAATAAATGAGCTAGAGAGGGATAAGAGCCCATAAAAAGTACATACAAACAAAAAAAGTACCATATTCTGAGCAGCACAAACACTGTAAAAATAAAAAAAATTAAAAAATCAATCTGTACTTTGTCGATGCTTCAGGGAAGAAAACAAACATGGAGATTAAATAACCCCAACATGCGCAGAGGTGCTCACCAGCGAAAAGGAAGACAATGAGAGTGACAATGAAGCTCACTAGTAGTAGGTAATGGGTGGGCTACCTTTTTAAAGTTTAAAAAAATATATATATCACTGAAAGCGATAGTACGTGCCATCTCAAGCTAGGCCTAAAAATGCACAACAATGCAGGCGCTAGACGAATCATTCTGTAGCCGAGCAAATGAATCATTAAGCATGTGCCCGCCTACAGAATGATATGTATGCCATTTTCTACTGACCAATTTAAGGTTGCAGTGCCACTTTGATCAGTCACCCAAAAAATTAAGTCATTCTACAAGTGCAATCCGTCCAAAAATATTTTTTTTAATGTAAAAACTATATTTAAAAAAAAACAGGAGTGGGTGGCAATGGAAAAGCGAGTGGAGGAGTGGGTTAGGAAAATCAACAGGAGATAAGCAGTAACGCGAGGGAGTGCAACAAAGGGCAAGGAAGATGAAAACAAGGGAGACTACATGGGGAAAACGAGAAGCACACAAGGCAAACAGCAACACGGAGTAGGTGGGGGGAGTGCAGAGGGAGAAGTAAACATGAGAGGGTGAGCAGCTACAAGAGAGCAAATCGAGCATGGGCTGAGGCAGGTATTGTTTTTGAAAGGGGAAGAGAAACAAGAGAGCTGGTAAATATATACATTCTGATCTTATGCGTAACCAAAAAGAAAAAGTAGTTCCCTAAAAGTGAGCAGTGGAAGGATACAAGTCAGACACTCCAGAGATAATCATGAATAGTCTTCCTCCAGGGGAGGCACGAAAAACAGACAAGGTAAGTTATCAAATAAGTAGTAAGCAAATGAGTGGCATTGAGCAATGGACGGGCTCTAAACCCGTGCGAGTTCTTGGTAAGTCCAGAATAACTCTTTTGCAACCAGATGCAGTCTCTTAGCCTTGCCCCAAGAAGAAAACATGCTGCCAGCTAAACGTGGCTGCCATAAGCTTACAATAAAATAATTTTATTTAAACAAAAAATAAAAAACTACATATAATTTCAACAGCAGTTTGTGTCCCCCAATCAGACAGGTGTACTCACTACAGACATATGAATCATTTTAGTTTTAGTTTTAGTTTTAATGCAAATCACAGGAAATATGAGTTTTACTGGTGGTAAAGAAATGTTAATACTGCCTTTAAATTAAACTGTAGACATAGTTTAAACAGACAACGGTGAGTGACTTAGAAGAAGAGAGAGAGAAAACAACTTTGACAAAGTAAAGTATCGGCACATCAGTCCTGGCAATGAAGCACTTTTTTTTTTTTAAATGAAGGTCAACATGTCAACATGTGGTCAGGCAAAATGCCATCACAAACAAAACCAACAACCGTACTGGCCCACTGCTCCATGCTGTAGTGACTGGAAGCATAATGTGAATGACAGCTGAACAAACCAATGGATGAAGACGACTAACCTAAACTCCTATGTATATATGTATATATTTTTTACGTACGTTTTTTATTTTAATTACATGATGCGGTGGAAGGGACTAAATGCGCCTTCTATGACCAACAAACTACTTCAGTTGACTGCAGCATTCTACAAGCTTGAAATTTCCGCCATATACTTTGTTTCAAGAGTCTGATTAATCATAGTCTTATTTTTGGCAACAGATTTCCTAGTGAGTAGATCTTCAACACGTGGCGGATGCTGTGGTCTCAGTGCTTCTGTGTCGTGCACCCGTTATTGGCTTTGAGTCATATTTCTTTAAAGAAACCCGGGGAAGCAAAAGCACAGATTCTTTTGATATTTGCAAATATAGGCAAAATAGTTGTGCACTTCAGGGCTCATGTGCATAGGGAAGGGGCACAACATGTGCAATATACAACTTAAGTTAGGAAAACTTGGAAAAATAAAGAATGATGAAATTGCACCAAAAAAGCAAATGGTGTACTGTACACTGGAAATACAATATGTGAACTCTTTAGTTTCGTATAAAGGCCAGGTTCTACCTACAAACACTGACGCAAAGTTAATAGAAAACCACCTAAGGCTCTGACACATTACATCGGCTAACAACTGATTAGCAACACATCCAAGCGCCTGCAGGTTCATAATAAAGAAATTATGTTTGGTATTTCTATTCTGCTGCTTGACCCAACTAGGATAATAAAGGTATTGGGCTGCCCAAGATGCATGAAGGCTTTTAAAATACATTATCAAGTTTTTGTACCGTGCAATGCTAACCACTACTAGTAAAAAAGTACTGGTTTTAAATTCACCAAGAAATGGACCACTCAACAGGAAGTATCCGGATCCAACGTATTATGTTGCATTGCTGAAAGAGTACACTCCGCTGCCTATTACTAAGTAGGTCAGGTCCATCCTTCAATATAGAAATATGCCCTTTGCCAGAAAAAGCTTGAAGGCCTTTTAGCTGAAGGAGTTCAAACCACTAGATTCCTACAGTCATAGCATTGATGTGTTCCTGAAGCTGCCACTGCCTGCCTAGTGATCCAGAGGCAGCATACTTGCCAACCCTATGAAATTAAATTGGTAGTCTGAGACTTCTGCACTACCGCCTACAGGTTTAACAGTGACCTTGAAAAAGATGGACACTACCTGAACTTCTTGGTCAAATTGTTTTTGTACAGAGTGCTCCACAAATAGGGGCCTGGAAGGGCAGGCTAGTGCCTTAATAAGTCACATGGATGAGCTACCCACAATTGCATTGCTTTCATCCATGCATAAGCTGCCAGCTCAGCTTGGCTGTTTATATCACTGAAGTAGAGAGCGTGGGTAGGCAACAAAATGGCCTCAGAGTCTGTGTAGATATTAGATGCCATTTTGCCTGTCCCATATAAAAACAGTCAGTCGGCCAACTTGACAGTTCTTTACTCCTCCAGAAGACCTAGCAGATCTTCATTCACTGTAGACCGTGGCAGAAGGTGGATCAGCTGGAATGCAAGTCACCCTGCACTGCAGCTCTTTCCTAGGACTCTACCTGGTATTATTAATACTGCCCTCTGAATGATGAAGGGCTTAAGTTACCCTGCTGAAGACCTTCAGATGTAGACTGTAGGAGAGTAGGGTCTGCTTCCTATGGTTACCCCCACTTTTTGCTGTGTTTCACTGGTTTTTCGACTTTAGTATGGCTGTGGCCCTGCTAATCAGGACCACAGCCTAGCTGTTCTCTCTCTAAATTGATACCATGTACTTTAGGTACATACCGGATTGGTTACTGGGTCACCCTTATGAGCCCCTGTATATGGTACCTTAGGTACCCAGGGCATAGGTACCCCAGAGGCCTACCAGGGGCTGAAGCATGTATTGTGCCACCCCTGGTTAGCCTTCCAAGCTGACGCTACAGGTCTGCACTTGCAGCCTGGGTAAGGTGGTGTATGCTCCCCTTACTTAGGTATAGTATACCTAAATCTACCTTTGGCTCTGGCCTCGGTCCCGGCCATAGGAAGAGCTCGTATTGGCGGCCGGTCATTTCGGCGCCTAGCCCCTCAGCTGTGGAATACACTGCCGGTCTCCCTGTGCAGGAATCCTAACCTGTTGGCCTTCAAGAAGGACTTGAAATCTTGGTTGTTTGTGCAGTAGTTCTCTTTTCCCCTTTTTACTTTTGTCCTTTGTTCGTGGTAGGTCAAAGCGCCGGGACACTCCTCGGAGTAGCCAAGCGCTATACAAAAACATTCTTAACATTAACATTAACATATAGACACATAGCAACCTATAAGTCACTCAGCAGAGTGCTTGGTTTTGTGTGAGAGGGTGCCCTAGTATGAGCTGAGCCCCTCTGCAGCTTTCGGAAATATCTCCTTATAGATGTTCTATGATATAGCCATACAATATACTCTTAAGTGCATTATAATCCTTGCGGTTAATTCTAACTTTGGTTTGGCTTATCAAAACATGTTGTGTTTGGTGTCAAACACTTTCAAGTTCGAGTTCAAAAATTTGTATAGCGCACTACTCACCCAGAGGGTCTCAAGGCGCTGGAGGGGGGGTGCTTTACTTATCGAATATCCAAGTTTTTAGTTGTTTTCTGAAGGTGAGGTGGTTCTGTGTAAGGCGGAGGTCGGAGGGGAGAGAATTCCAGGTCTTGGCCGCTAAGTAGGAGAAGGATCTTCCCCCCATGGTGGATCTTTGGATGAGTGGAATAGCGGCGAGGGCTTGATTGGACGATCGTAGTTGGCGGGTGGGGGTGTAAAAGGACAGGCGCGTGTTGAGGCATTCGGGTCCTAGGTTGTAGAGGGCTTTGTGTGCATGGGTGAGGAGACGGAACGTTATTCTCTTGTTGACGGGGAGCCAGTGGAGGTCTTTTAGGTGACCGGAAATGTGAGCCTGGCGGGGGAAGTCTAGGATGAGTCTGGCTGAGGCGTTCTGGATGCGTTGGAGTTTTTTCTGTAGTTTGGCTGTCGTTCCGGCGTAAAAGGTGTTTCCTTAGTCCAGTCGGCTTGTGACCAGTGCATGGGTGATAGTCTTTGTTTCGGTGGGGATCCAGCGGAAGATTTTGTTGAGCATACGTAGAATGTTGAAGCATGATGATGAGACGGCGTTGACTTGTCTGGTCATCGAGAGGGAGGAGTCCAGGATGAAGCCCAGGTTACGTGCGTGGTCCGTTGGTATGGGTACGTTTTCCAGGGCCGGTGGCACCATGAGTCGTCCCAGGCGGAGGGGGATAATCCTAAGATGAGCACTTCCCTTTTGTCAGAGTTCAGTTTTAAGCGGCTGTTCTTCATCCAATCGGCTACTTCTTTCATCCCTTAGTGTAGGTTGGTTTTGGCGGTGTTTGGGTCTTTGGTGAGGGAGAGGATCAGCTGGGTGTCGTCTGCGTAGGAGATGATGTTGAGGTTGTGTTGGCGTGCTATGGATGCGAGGGGACTCATGTATACGTTGAAGAGGGTAGGACTGAGTGATGATCCTTGTGGTACGCCGCAGATGACTTCGGTGGCCTCTGATCTGAAAGGGTTGAGGCTGACTCTCTGGGTTCTTCCGGCGAGGAACGAGATGATCCGGTCCAGTGCTTTTCCTTGTAATCCGACGTTGTTGAGGCGTTGTATAAGGGTGCTATGACAGACTGTGTCGAAGGCTGCGGAGAGGTCAAGAAGGATGAGGGCAGCCGTTTCTCCGTTGTCCAGTAGAGTTCGAATGTCGTCTGTTGCTGCGATGAGGGCGGTCTGGGTGCTGTGTTTGGCTCGGACGCCGGACTGTGAAGGGTCGAGGGATTTGTTGGATTCGAGGAAGGTGGCAAGCTGGCTGTTGACGGCTTTCTCAATGACTTTGGCAGGGAATGGGAGGAGCGAAATGGGGCGGTAGTTCTTAAGTTCAGTGGGGTCTGCTGTGGGTTTCTTCAAGAGGGCGCAGAGATCGGCATGTTTCCAGCTTTCCGGGAAGGTAGCGGAGTTGAGGGAGCAGTTGATGACGTCTCGGAGATGGGGTGCGATAATGGAGTCTGCTTTGTTGAAAATGTGGTGAGGACAAGGGTCGGTTGGCGATCCTGAGTGGATGGAGTTCATCAGGCGGATGGTGTCTTCAGTGGTGATTGGGTTCCAGGCGCAAAGGTTGTTGGAGGGGGGTTTTGGTTCGGAGGAGGGTGGGGTGGACTGGTCTCCGAAGCTGTTATGTATGTCAGCGATTTTGTTGTGGAAGAACGAGGCTAGAGAGTCGCAGAGGTTTTGGGAGGGAGTGATGTCGTTGGTGCCGGCGGTGGGGTTGGTAAACTCTTTGACGATGTTGAATAGTTCCTTGCTGTTGTGGGTGTTGTTGTCGAGTCGATCCTTGAGAGCTGATTTCTTGGTGTATCGGATCAGTTGGTGGTGTTTGCGGGTGGCGTTCTTGAAGGTGGTCAGGTTGTCAGTGATTGGGTTTATTCGCCAGGCTTTCTCGAGGGTGCGGCAGATCTTCTTGGATTTCTTAAGGTCATCATTGAACCAGGGGGCTTTTTTGCTACCTTGCTTGATTTGATGGTTTTTCAAGGGTGCTAATTCGTCAGCGCTGTGGGTGATCCATTGTGTGAGGTTGGTGGCTGCTTGGTTTGGGTCCGATGATTTGGCAGGAGGGGTTTGGTGAAGTGATGTGAGGAGCTGGTCGGTGGTAATTTTGTTCCAGTTTCTGCGGGGAACTGGTTGAGGGTGGTTGTGGGTCGTGGTCTTATTGTAGTTGAAGTGAACGCAGCTGTGGTCCGTCCAGTGGAGATCTGTGGTGTGATTGAAGGAGATGTGCTTGCTGGAGGTGAAGATTGGGTCGAGCGTGTGCCCGGCATAGTGGGTGGGGGTGTCAACGAGTTGTTTGAGTCCAAGGTTGGAGAGGTTGTCTAGAAGGGTGGTGGTGTTGCTGTCGTTGTTCTTTTCCAGGTGGAAGTTGAGGTCACCCAGTAGGATGTAGTCCTCGGAGGGGAGGGCGTGTGGGCTGATGAAGTCAGTGATGTCTTTGCTGAATTGTGTGCGGGGTCCTGGTGGCCTGTAGATGAGGGTGCCTCTGAGTGTGGTCTTGGGGTCGGTGTGGACCTGGAAGTGAAGGTGTTCGGCAGATGCGAGGTTTTCGTCGTAACTGGTCATGATGCGGATGGTGTTCTTATGGACGATGGCGATGCCTCCTCCTGTTTGGTTGATGCGGTCCTTTCGGATGATCTTGTAGCCGTCCGGGATGGCTATGGCGATGTCGGGCGTTGATGAGACGTTCATCCAGGTTTCTGTAAGAAAGGCGACGTCCGGCGATGTGGTGTCGAGTAGGTTCTAGAGTTCAATGGCGTGTCTGTGGACCGAGCGGGTGTTGAGCAGGATGCACTTCAGGTGGTTAGTGTCTGAGCTTTGTGAGGAGTTTGGGGCGGCTTGGTAGCAGTCTGGGAGACGGCCGGGGTTGAGTGCTGAGAGGGTGACAGCGTCGTACGTTATGCGGGTGGATTGGATGTTGCGGGGGCCAGGGGGTCTGGCGCTGGGCGCGGTCCAGGCGTGGACGGGCGTACCTTTGGCGCGCATGGTGTGCGTCCGCTGCACGTGGACGCTGCGCGTTTGTGACTCTGCCATAAGTGGACAGTGTATGGGGGCGGGGCGAGGGAGGAGCAGCTGGGAGGCGGGAGCGGGGTGGCGAGGCTCGGTGGAAGCTGGAGGGAGCGGGGGTGGGGCCGCGGGGGAGCAGCGGCAGGGACGGGCTAAGGGCACAACAAAATGGGTGGGAACAGGCTCGAATTGGAAGACACAGGCACAAAGGGGGTCGCGTGCACAGAAATAAACAGTGGCACAAATGGCTGGCAGTAATCAAACAATGCAGCAGGCGATATCAATGGCACAAGCAATGCGCAATACCAGACAGCAACAGGATGGCACTAATCAAACTGTGCAGACTAATCAAGCTAATTAAACAAGGTGTTATCAATGGCACAAGCAATGCACGATACCAGTCAGGATGCAGGGGATACTACGATCGAAGGCAGGCAGGGAGGGACGAGCTGCGAGTGGAGCGACCGGTTCACTACCCTCCCCCACCAGTTCTGGTGGTGGGGGTAGCATTCCATCCTTCAAGAGGGAGACGACATGTACATACTGGTATACCCGGTTAAAGTTAAACATAGCCCCAGCATCACAAAATGGATGCTGCTGCCACAGACACGAGTCTGACCTCCTGCTGCTGGACGAAACTCCGGCAGGGGAGGCCTGGACAATAGGTTTCCTGTCCAGGGAGGTACTGGCACCTCCCCAGACAAGCTTTAGTGTATTCGGGCAGGGTGGGTTGAATTCAGTAAATGCTTTTCAGACACTGCCTGGGGCACACAAGGTGCTCCATGCATTTCCCAGTTCAAACCGGTTACTGGGGCACTCAGCCCCAGCTCTGGCACAAAACTGGACGAAGGGGAAGGGGTGTAACCACCCCCTCCCCAGGTCCACCAATAGGTGGGACCTTCGAGTTAGCCCAACCCCTAAACTTACTATAAGACTAGGAACCCATTCACTAGGACTTTAGATTACCCTGGATGAAACTCTGCAACATATCTTGGACCTTCGACATTCCATATCGACTAGAAGACGGAAGAAATCTCCCTTGTGGTCAAGGAGTGACCACCTTGTTCAAACAGGCAACAAAAGCATCTTTGCCGGTCTGCATTTTCGAAGTTCCCGCCGGATCCCGAAGAATCTGCGACACAGGATACGGACTTTCAGACAGCTCTGCAGCTGACCAGAGATCCCAGCAAAGCTGAGACCCGTAGCTGACACGAGAGACGTGGGAACGGAACTCCTAGACATCCTGCATTTTTGCACCTGCACCTACTTCCCGAGGAATCCCAAAGTTGTGCATTGGGGTATTTGAAGCCCCTGACCAGAGCACCTTTTGCACCGAAGTACAGAGGCCAGCACTCCACGAGTGACCCTTGAGTCCCCTTTCTTCACCGCAGCTCGAGGCTCCTTCGCGGTTTCTGGTCCGTTGACTAGTGAGCCACCACAAAGGCCAATCCTTTATTTCTTGAGCTTTCCTGGTTGCTCCAGACGTGCTCCGACCCCTCCAAAGGAGGAGTCCCCCAGACCTTGCTGGTCTGAACAGATGCCAATCTTGTCATCTTGCGTGGGTTGCTGTTGCCAAGGCTTGTTGGGTCCAATCCGGATTCTGACGCTGCAGCACTCTACATCCTTCGTGGGACAGCTCGAATCCAGCTCATGGTTGTCGTCGATGCCTCCTGGTCCTCGTGGCTGAAGAGTCAAGCTTCACCTCTTTCACCTGAAAACACCCAACAATGGTTGGCATCTTCCCATCACCATCCTGGTCACTGACTAGTGACCCAGACTCTGTCCCCTCTGCTTTCAGGTTCTTCACATCTCCAATCTACCCTTGGATCCACCCAGACACTTTTCCTCTGGTCGCCTGCAGCATTTCTTAGCAGCTCTCCATTGGAATAGACGACGAAACCAGACACCAAAAGAGACCTAGGCACCCGGCTTTCCTGGGTGAGGTAACACGAGTACTCCCGTGGGTCTCGACTCTCGAAGTGTCCTAGTCTAAAAGGGTTCCATCATAGTGCCCTTAATCTTTTAAAATTTTAACTTGTTCGTTCTCCATAGAAAGTCAATGGTAATCCGTGTCTGTGTTTAGACACTGCACACGTCCCCCGTGGACCTCCTACGTCCCTACCATGGGTGGTTCCTGGTAGCCCCAGCGGTTCTACAGGTCCTACGCCTGCTTTCTAACCCTCACGTGGTTCTTATACCACTATTTTAGTATATGGTTTGCGAGGCCCCTGGGGCATAACGTATACTGTGCAACTTATGCTAATTAAGTTCCTTGTATTGTACTTTTACCTCTGACCCCATAAAGAGCCCAGAGGGGTTGTGTTTAGATTAAATACATATTTATTTGATATATACCTTGTGTGGTGTGCATTCATTTGATCATTCAAGAGTTTATAACTGGTAAAACAACTTGCTTAACTCGCCTCTAAGTCTTAGCCTGAAGGCTGCTCTCCACAGCTACCACTAGAATAGGTTTCTATAAAGGTTGACTTTAAACCTACCCTCAAGAAAGGCCGTTTGGACTGGTGCAAGGTGCCCACTAGAATAGTGGGCATCATATACCATGTTAACTTCTCACATAGACCATCTCACAACATGCAATTCAGGACAGTGAGCCTGAAACATGACTTTCCCAGTCCACAACAGTGGGCTTGTTACTGCTCATCCTGATCCAGCAGTCAATACCTTAAGGCAGTGCGCTCCTAAGAGTTTATAATCCAGTTCCTCAAGGAAATTAGTCACTCAACTTGCCAATAAGCATTCTCTGTGACCGTCTTAAAGAAATAAAAAACGCCTCAGATTTCTTGAACAGGCTGTTATTGTCTGAAAGGAGTAGTTTCTGTCCTGTAACTCCAGTTCTGTAGTAGGGGTATCTCTGTTATAGTCGTAATCTAGTGAATAGTCCCGCCCATGTGTGTGGACCCCGGAGCAATCAAAAATAATCTCTTAAATTGTCAAAAAATGTAGACCTGCACAGACACTTGAGAGAATTTAAAGACAGATAATGCAGCCTATATCCACAGGCTACACTGCCCAGTACTTCAACTAGAAATTCCACCAAAAATCCACAAACAGCACAGCCTGTCCAGCTTTCTCCACAGAGAAAAACTTTCCTTTACCAGCAAAAGCCTCTGGAATGATAGAGGAGAAGGAGTGGACAGACAAGCCCTATAGGCTGCCATTATGTGGCTCAAAACAGGATACTGAGCCTTTAAGAGACCTTCCAGAACTTTCTCGGTATCCCAGAATGCACAGCAGGTCCCTTTTACTTTCAGTTCTTTTTGAAGGCGTAACACGCCAGACCTGTAGCATTCCTTACATGAATATCTTTCTCCATCGGGGAGGAGGGCGGGCTCTTATGACTATAACAGAGATACCCCTACTACAGAACTGGAGTTACAGGACAGAAACTACTCCTTCTGTAGTAGGGGATCTCTGTGTATAGTCATAATCTAGTGAATAGAATGGCAAGCCCATCCCCACACCAAAGCGGCAGTGGAGAGAAGAAAAATAACACCACTACTGTGCGAACATATTTCGCAGCGAAGCCTGCCCAACCTGAGCGTCTGTCCTGGCATCAGTGTCCAGACAGTAATGCTTTCCAAAGGTATGGACCAACTTCCAAGTGGCCGCCTTGCAGATTTCCGCAATTGGAACATTACGAAGCAAAGCAGTCGTGGCAGCTTTGCCCCTGGTGGAATGAGCCTTAGGTTTACCCCCTAAGGTCTTATTAGCCTTCTGATAACACAACTGTATACAGGACACAATCCAACTCGAGATGGACTGTTTGGAGGTATCAAGACCGGTCCTGACTGATCCATAATTGATAAACAATTGGTCTGACCTACGAATATCTTTGGTTTTATCCAGATAAAATTTCAACACCCTCCTAACATCCAGGGAATGCAGAGACCTTTCCGTTGGAGATGAAGGATTCTGAAAAAACGTAGGTAACGTTATGGTCTGGTTAACATGGAAATCCGAGATAACCTTTGGAAGAAATTTAGGGTGAGTACGCATAACAACCTTAGCAGCATGAAATGCAGTATAAGGTTCTTGGCAACACAACGCCTACATTTTACTCACCCTGCGGGCCGATGTAATGGCCATGAGGAACGCCGCCTTCCAGGACAGGTGCTGCAACGAAGCCTTATGAATAGGTTCAAAAGGCTCCTTCATCAGTCTGGACAGCACCACATTCAATTCCCATGAAGGCGAAGGAAGCCGGACAGGAGGGAACACTTTCTTCAAGCCTTCCAAAAAATCCTTGATCACAGGGATTTGGAAAAAGGAAATCTGTGAAGGGCATTTCCTGTAGGCAGTCAGCGCAGCGAGATGAACCTTAATGGAATGGACATTAAGGCCAGACTGTGCCAATTGTAGAAGATACGGAAGGATGACATCTTCCTTACACGTGGTTGGATCATAGTTCTTGGACTTGCAGCAGATGCAGAATCTCTTCCACTTGTAAGCAAGGGAAGTCCTAGTGGAAGGTCGCTTAGCCTCCTTCAGTATGTCCATACAATCTTCTGGTAGATTCAAATGGCCATATTGCACTATCTCAGGAGCCATGCCGCCAAACTCAAAGACGAGAGGTTGGGATGCACCATCTGCCCCCCGAACTTCGTGAGAAGGTCCGGCCTGCATGGCAGCCGTATGTGAGGAAGGAGAGACCGGTGAAGCAGGTCCGTGAACCACCACTGTCTGGGCCATTCCGGGGCAATCAGGATCATCTGCACCCTGGACTGGGACAGCTTGATGAGCACCGCCGGAATCAGGGGAATGGGTGGAAAAGCGTACAGGAATCTGTTTGACCAGTTGATCCATAGCGCATTCCCCAGCGTCCCCTGCTGGTAGTACCTGGAGGCGAAGTCTCGGCATTTGCTGTTTTCGGCGGTGGCGAACAGATCTACGTCTGGGAATGTCCTTGTGGAAGGGAACCCCTCTGAGGAGATTCTGCCCTGAACACCACCACTTCAGAGACTGAAGAGCATGCAGAGACAGTCGTATCTTGTCGTCCCAAGACCCCTTCCTCTGATCCCACTGATCCTCCAAGCACTCCTGCAATGGTCTCATATGCAGCCGTGCGTGTGGCGTGAGGAAGATACAAGAGGCCATCGACCCCAGTAGAGAAGACACCGTCCTCACTGTTGTAGATGGAGTGGTCATAAGAGCCTGAGCCTTCCGAAGGAGTGATAATCGTCTCTTCTCCGAAGGAGACACGCTTGCTGACAGCGTATTGATGGAGGCTCCCAAGTACTGTATGCACTGGACCGGAGTCGGGACCGACTTGGACATGTTGAGGTGCAACCCCAGCGTGTTCAAGAGAATGCACGCCTTCTGGAAGTGCGCTTGAGCTTCCGAGAAGGAGGAGGCCTTGATCAACCAATCGTCCAGGTACGGGTAGACAAACACCTTGTTCTTCCTCAGGTGTGCCGCTACCACTGCCATGCACTTCGAGAATGTCCTGGGCGCAGACTTCAGCCCGAATGGCAGTACTGTGTACTGATAATGATTGGCGCCGACTTGGAATCTCAGGAACTTCCGGTGTTTGTGTGCAATGGGCACATGGAAGTACGCATCCTGTAGGTCTATAGCACACAGCCAGTCTCCCTGTTGCAGCGGAGGATAAATCTGATGCAACTACAGCATGCAAAATTTCTCTCTGCGAATCCACTGGTTTGCTTGTCGCAAATCCAGAATGGGCCTGAACTCGTTCTTGTCCTTCCTGCGAACTAGAAAAAACCTTGAGTACAGACCTCTTCCTCTTTGAGACAGAGGTACGTCTTCTATCGCCCTTTTCCTTAACAGGGTATCGGCCTCCGCCTGGAGCTCGCGCAGCTGAAACTGCGAGGTGACCGGTGGAATTGCTGGAGGCGGGCTGGTGAACCGAAGACTGTAGCCATTGCAAACAATATTCAGCACCAACTTGTCCGGAGTAATTTTTCTCCACTCTGCCAGAAAAAATTGAACGCTTCCCCCCACCGGAGTGGGTAACGGATGCAGGGGAAGTAACCGCTCAGGGCCTAGACCCAGCCGGGCCTTTGTTCGCCTCTGCGGACTGCTGCCCGCCTCTGCCCTTCTGGCGCTTCTGGAAGGGCCTCCGGAACTGCTGCTGCGGTTATTGCTGCTGTCCCGACGACTGCCCTCGCCCTCTGCCTTGTGACCCAAACCGTCTCTGGAACGGGCGGTAGATCTTCTCCTTGGGCTTCTCCAACCAGACAGCTGTCAGGGTCTCGGCTTCCGCTTTCATGCGGGCCATCTCATCGTCCGCATGCTTGCCAAACAGGGTCTCCCCCGAGAAAGACCGGTTGGCCACCCGTTGTTGAGCCTCTGGCTTGAGCGATGTAAGGCGAAGCCAGGCGTGGCGCCGTTGGTCGACACCATGGCAGTACCCATGCGCCGCCAGAAGAGACACATCAGCAGCCACGCTGATGAGTTGGTTTGACACCAACATCCCCTCATTCAGGATCTCTTGAAAGTCCTCTTTCTTCTCTCGAGGAAGGAGCTCAGCGAATTGCTGGAGGGACTCCCATAGGGCCCGATCGTATCGCCCTAGCAAAGCCGCGGCACTTGGAGCCTTCATTGCAGTAGACGCCGTCCCACAGATCTTCCTTCCCGCCGAGTCTAACCAGTGGCTCTCCTTATCAGGCGGTACTGTAGATGACGGAGTGGTGGCATGCTGTTTCCTAGCCGCCGTCACTATAACTGAGACCGGTGCCGGATCCATCCTGAGAAAAGCCGGGTCAGAATCTGGAGCCAGGTACTTCTTATGGAGCCTGGAGGGAGCAGCCTTCGTCACAGCCGGAGTGAGAAACAACTCCTTGGCGGGCTCTACCAATCCTGGTACTAGAGGTAGCAACGGTCGAGGCAGGTGCCTTTTATGTAGAGTCTCGAAAATCACGGACGTCGTGGGTGTGGGCACCGTCACTGTGATGCCCAGCTTAGCCGCACCCCTCAGTAGAACATCTGGAATGAGACGTCGTCGTCCACCGGCGACACCCTCGTCCCCGGGGATTCCGACAAAGTCGACGAGTATTCCCTGGTCCTAGAAGAACCCGTGTGGGATCTGGACCTGCGCCTCCTGTGGCGTCGTCTTGATCTTGTCGACGACCAATGACGACTCCGCGATCTCTCCCTCCGGCCGGAGCGAGAGCGTGATCTCCTCGGCTTCGGACGCTCCACAGGTCTCACAAGAGCAGGTGACTGCGGCCTGACCGGGAGCCTTGGCTGAAGAGTCCCCTTAGGCGGCGTCGGATACCGTGGCAGTGAAGCCGTCCTCGGCGGAACCACAGGCGGTTAAGAAGGAGGATGCAGAGGCTGAGAATGAGGAGGAGGCAGTGGTGGAAGCGGAGGCGGAGTGGGAGTCCGCGGCGGATGTTCCTTGGGCAATGGAGGAGGAGGAGGAGGAGGAGGTGTAGTCTACCTCAGCTTAGGAGGTGTATATACCTCGGAGTAGACAGATCCCTGTGACTCCCTCTTCTTCTTAGGTGGTGGCGATGATGAGGCCGTGTCTCCTATCGGCGAACGTCGCCGGCGCGCCCCAGCGGAATCTCTGGCGCCAGAACTCCTTCTGCGCTTCCTTGGCGTCAAAGAACGTCGTCTCGACGTCGAGGAACGCCGCCTCGACGTCGACCGGCGTCGTCGACTCGACGGTGAGCCTCGCCTGGTCGTCGAACGCCTCCTCCGCGACAGTGACCGTCGTTCTCTCGACGTCGAACGTCTCCTCCTCGAGGTCGACCGTCTCATCCTCGACGGCGAACGCCGCCTAGACTTCGAGCATCTCCTCGACGCCGAACGCCTGCGAGTCTTCGATGTCCTCCTCGACGTAGAGGATCCCCTCGGCGCCGACCTCATCCTCTTCGCCGACGGCGAACGGCGGTGTCGCCTCGACGGCGAGCGCCGACGTCGGGCCGAACTCTCTCCACGTCGATGACTCGACGACGCCGATAACGGAACAGACTGCTGTCATCCCTCTCGACGCCGTCGTTGACGCTATCGACGCAGGCAGAGCATGGGAACGCTTGCTGGTCTTCCTGCCCATGGGGAGCCCCCCAGAGGCCTCAGCGTGGGCAGATTGATGCCCAGACCCACCTTGTGCCTTCAGTCTCATTTCTTCCAGGCCTTGGAGCCTGATCTTCATTCTCTCTCTCAGGGTCCTGGAAGAGAAGCCCTGGCAAATGTCACACTCCTCCGGGACATGAGAAGAGGGAAGGCAGATGATGCACACCTCATGTGGGTCAGACTTGGACTTCTTCCTCGAACACTCTGGGCATTTGTCAAACAAAGCAGGCATTTTGACAAATAAAAGGGTGCTCAGAGACACACACCAGGATGAAAACACCAAAGTACTTCAAATGAAAGCACTCAAGCACTTGAAAAAGTGAAAAAAATCACTAATAAACCCTTAAAAAGGGAGAGCTCAATGCTCCAGGGTCCTGCTAGCAGGAGCCGGAAAAAAGAACTGAAAGTAAAAGGGACCTGCTGTGCATTCTGGGATACTGAGAAAGTTCTGGAAGGTTCTCTTAAAGGCACAGTATCCTGTTTTGAGCCACATAATGGCAGCATATGAGGCTTGTCTGTCCACTCCTTCCTCTCTATCATTCCATAGGCTTTTGCTGGTAAAGGAAAGTTTTTCTCTGTGGAGAAAGCTGGACAGGCTGAGCTGTTTGTGGTTTTTTGGTGGAATTTCTAGTTGAAGTACTGGACAGTGTAGCCTGTGGATATAGGCTGCATTATCTGTCTTTAAATTCTCTCAAGTGTCTGTGCAGGTCTGCATTTTTTGACAATTTAAGAGATTATTTTTGATTGCTCCGGGGTCAACGCACATGGGCGGGACTATTCACTAGATTATGACTATACACAGAGATCCCCTACTACAGAACAGGAAGTTTTTTGATTACACACTTATCGGCAGGACCAACTAAGTGCCTGATATCGCCTGGTTTCCAGACAAATAAAAATCTGTGCTCATGAGTCAGGCTCTTTGGACTGAAATCAGTGATGGTGTGAACTACCCATTAATTGAGGTCCAAGACGAGGCCAGTCTTCCCAGAGAACTTTGCAGCTCACCAAATCGCAATGTCATTTCTTGTTCCCCTTACAAACCCCATGGAACGTCCGTTTGAGATACCTCAGGATGACGAGTGCCAGTGAAAATAAGTTCACCTTGGTGTGAACTGCAGCACCAATTGGGTTTAGACCTAGAATACACCTTCGTACCTGAAGTATAAGCACAGCTAAGACATGCAAGTGCCATAAACTTAAGTCTTTTTGGGCATCTTGAAACCTGTTCCAGTGATAGGACAGTCATACACCTTAGGTTTTCATTTTGATGTCACCAGTATGTTGTGTTAAGTGTGGCCACAAAGCACATTTGAATGATGGTTCGGACAGATTACTTAGAAAGAACAGATCAAACTGCCAAGAGACATGTAAAAATAAAGAATCATTAATCTAAAAATTCTGAAGTCTCTTCTGTTTACATACAATATAATCCGAGAGTTTACAGTAGGAAGGGATGAGAAGAGGGAGTTCACCAAAGACACTGTTTAGACAAGCCACTACAAGTGGGGTGGTTGACACCTCTGGCAGGATAAGTGTTGCTGTAGCCTCAAGAACAAACCCATATGATCAGTTTGACAAGCTGACATTAACAAACAAATGCTACAAATTCTATTACATTGTAAGTAGCACGATGCAGCGGTGGTTGGTCTCCAGATCAGAGTCCCTGGAATCACAGACCTAGTGTTCAATCTGGGACCAGTGTGTAAAGACACAGCAGGCTGCTATGTTGAAAGAGTATAGCTGCTTGGGAGGACCAGGAAAAGACTGGCAAGGTCAGAAGGATGACAGGCCAGGTATAAGGAACCCTTAGGCTGTGCCATGTGCTAATTCAACTGAGGTAGTGGGTTGGTAGCAGCCTCTGCTGTGTGCTTGTAGTACATCACAATCACATGCAGAGGCAGTAGTTGAGCCAAATGAGGCTGCAGATCGCCTACCCTGCTGTTCGGTTACAAATGGAGTAGGAAGATGCTACAGGCACTTTTTTGTCTAACAGATTCCTCAAACCCCTCTTATGGGCTCCCATGAACTTTACTCACCCTGCACTGTACTCTTACATGCAGCACCAACGTCATCACCTAAGCTCCTCCTTGATCTAATTGCAGCATTCAACAATATTGATCACAATACTTTAATATGTTATATTAACACTACAGGCATCACTGGCTAGAACAAGGTTGGTGTTGCTTGGGAGTTATCCTAACTCATCTCACTACCAGTTGGTTGGTGTTACCCAAAGCTCAAGTCTTAAATCCACTCCATTTTTACTCCTAACACCACATCCCTTGCCAACATTTTCTCACTTGACTTCCATTACCACATTTATAGAGACAATAACAAAACCATCTTCTCTTTTCTAACCTTCTTTCCCCTCCCCGAAGCTACCATTTCCCACATCCTCACTGCGAATAATCCATGTAAGGCTTTACAGTTGCATGTTGACTTTTCTAAAATGAATGCGTTTTACTTCTTCATCTTTACTAATGTGCCAATCCGGTTCAAACTACGCCCCACCTTACACCTTTGCCTCTTAGGCTAGAAATTGTGGAATTTTGCAAACATTTTTTTTCCACTAAAATAAGGTATCAAGTACTAAACATATGAAATCTATGCCCTCTAATCCCTTTCCATACAGCCAAAGCACTGATCAGTTTGATAGTACTCAGTGGGTGAACTCGGACCGTCTTCTTTTGCTCTACTAAACAAGGTCCTTAACTTTGCTATTAGAAACTTTACATAATATCCCTAAACAGACATCCAACTCATCTGACAAACAATAAGTGGGCAGGCTCAGCAATAATTAGGGCCCTCTACAAGTTACTGACGAACAAGTTACTTACCGTTGGTAGTGATAGATAAGAGACATATATTAGTTATAGATTCCTTACCTTAGAATTACCAGCAGGCGATAGACTGGATCCAGAGAAGTTTTTCCGTAGCAGTAGCCCTGCACGTCGGTAGGTGGCGTCAGTCGAGTCCGCATTAGTAGTCGGCATTCTGATCACCGGGATGACATCCCGGTACCTCCTTAGACGCTGCCCTCGCGCGCGAACGTCAGTTCTTTACACAACATCCCACGTCAGAAGCGCAGAGCCACGCAAGACACGGACCACTGGTGCACAAATTAGGCCTCTGAAAGGGAGTCCCTTACCCTAGAAGTCAGTTCGCAGAATGGGGAGGATGGGTGGGACGGTAAGGAATCTGTAACTAATATGTCTCTTACAGATATATCGCTACTGAAGGTAAGTAACTTGTTCATCTGAAAGAGACAATTAGTTATAGATTCCTTACCTTAGAATAGAAACCCCAGCAATACCAACCTCGGAGGTGGGTCTGCGAACCAAGTTCACACCAGAAAGTCCTGGAGAACCGATCGGCAAAAGAAGCAGTCTCTCTGGACTTGGCTGTCTAGGCAGTATTGTTTCGTGAACGTGTGCAGGGATGCCCATGTGGCTGCCTGGCAGATGTCACTGAGGGGGACACCACGTCCCAAAGCATTAGTGGCTGCCATGGTCTTGATGGAAAGGTCACGCAGTCCTACCAGAGGTTCCTTCTTTGCCAAGGAATAACAAATTTTGATGCAAAGAACGACCCACCGAGAGATGGTTTGTTTTTGCACGGCCCAACCTTTCTTGATGCCCACATAGCCAACAAAGAGCTGGTCATCCACCAGGAATTGTTTTGTGCGATCCAGATGGAAAGATAGCGCACGTTTTGGATCCAGACAGTGGAGCCTCTCCTCCTCCTTTGAAGCATGTGGGGCGGGAAGAAGGTGGGCAAAGTGATGGTCTGTCCAATGTGGAAAGAGGTAACCACTTTGGGGAAGAAAGAAGGTCAAATTCTAAGGACAACCTTGTCTGGATGAACAGCAAGGAAAGGAGGCTTAGAAGACAGAACCTGAAGGTCACTCTCCCTGCAAGCAGAGGTGATGGCAATCAGAAAAGCAGTTTTGAGAGTCTGAGAGGACAATTATGTAGCTGCTCTAAAGGAGCGCACAAGGTAAGTTAGAAGTCTCACTGGGGTATTACGAAAGGAATAGGAGGCAAGAGATTAGTAATGCCCTTAAGGAATCTATTTACAATAGGGGACTTGAAAAGAGAAGGCTGATCAGGAAGCCGAAGAAAGGCAGAAAAAGCTGATAGATAACCCATAAGTATGCCCAGAACAGAGCCAAAGAAAGGAGGAACAAAAGAACCTCAGAAAGAGGAGCAGAAAGGGGATCCACAGCCTTTGCTGTGCACCACGCCACAAATTTGTTCCTCTACAGCTGTGTACCGTTTTAGTAGAGGGACTCCTGGCTGTCAAAACAACATTACAGACTTCGGGAGGAAGGTCAAAAACTGTCAACTGTCGCCGCTCAATCTCCATGCAAGTAGGTGGAAGCAATACAGGTTCAGGTGGAGGACGTCCCCTGCTGCTGTGACCGAAGATCCTCCGAAGTGGCAGTGATTAGAGGATCAATGGCCATGTGTGAGAGCTCGGGATACCAGACTCTTCATGCCAAATCTGGAGCCACAAGGATGACTTGCGCCCGGTCGTGTTAGATCTTCTTCAGCACTCTGGGCAGAAGTGGTATAGGCGGAAAGGCTTATAGAAGAATGCAACTCAACTTGCGACAAAAAGCGTTGCCGAGCAAGGTATGCCTTTAGTGCAAGACGAATCGCCTGGAGCTCCAGAGGTTGATGTGGAGCCCAGACTCCGCCGGAGACCAGAGGCCTCTGATCTCCACCTCTCCCATGTGGCCGCCCACCCCAGATGTTATGCATCTGTCATCACTGTGGTTGGGGAAGGGGGAGGCATCTGCCAGTGACCCAATCCTGGTTCGTTAGCCACCACTGCAATTGATGTGCAGAGCCCTCCGAGATCTGGACGCAATCGGAAAGATTCCCCTGATGCTGCGCCCACTGGAAGTTCAGGTCCAACTGCAAAGCCTGCATATGCCACCTGGCATGATCCACCAGCAGGATGCATGAGGCCCAGCAGCCTCAGGGTCATTCGGACCGAAACCCAGGATAGAGGCTGAAACATTGCTATCATAGCCCGAATATCTCAGACTTGCTGCTCGGGAGGATAGGCCCGAAACTGCACTGTGTCCAGCACCGCTGTGATGAAAAGGAGCTTCTGAGAGGTAATCAGCACACAGATAGTGAACCCCAGCGAATGCAGGAGGTCCACCGTAGTCTGGAGGTGGGAAACAACAAACTGGGTAGCACGCCTTTAACGGCCAGTCGTCGAGATAGGGGGTAGACTGGAACCCCTGATCCGCGCAGATGAGCTGCGACCACCGCCATCACTTTTGTGAACACCCAAGGGGCGCTGGTAAGGCCAAAGGGGAGCACGGTAAACTGATAGTGCCCGGGCCACCGTGAACCCTAGGTAACAACTATGGGCTGGCAGGACTGGGATGTGGAAATAGGTGCCCTGCAAGTCCAACACTACCATCCAGTGTCCAGTGTTGAGGGCAGGCAGGACCTGAGCCAATGTCAACATTTTTAACTTCTCCTTCCGTTGCAAGCGAACAACGTTCCTGAGATCCAAGTTAGAACGCAGGCCTTTGTCCTTCTTGGGAACCAGAAAGTAGTGGGAATAACAGCCACAACCAACTTCTGGGGCAGGAACTGGTTCGATAGCCCCCTTGGCCAAGAGAGCCGTAACCTCCTGATGGAGAAGGGCCAAATGATCCTCCGACATGCAATGGAATTGTATTGGCATGGGTGGAGGAGTAGTCTCAAAGGGGAGGGAGTAGCCCCTTCGGACTATCTGCAAAACCCACGTGTCCGATGTGATGGCCTGCCAGTGGGAGGGGGGTGATGCGGATCCTGGCGTCCATTGGCAACTGGTGACCCTGAAAGGACAGTCTAGGAGGGTTTGGAGGCTGATGCAGAGGGATGCTGGTGGGCTGGCCCGCCTGCTGGCCCCCTGTCCCACAACGCTGGGTCTCACGACCGCGCAGAGGCTAAACAGTTAACGCAGGCCTGTGGCTCTGGGCGAATGTGGCGGGGCACCCCTTCCATAGTCACAAAAGGGGCAAAATGCAGACTGCGCGGGGCAAGAGGCGGTAACTAGGCCCAAGGATCTGGCCATAGGTCTGGAATCCTTAAAGGGCTCGAGCTCGTTGTCCACTTTGTCGCCAAACAAGTGACGGCTATCAAAGGGCATATCCAAAAGAGTCGATTGGACATCACCCGAACAGCCAGTGGACCTCAGCCGTAGTCGTAGCGTCGCAGGGCTACTGACTATGAAGTTGTTCTCCCTAGCGAGTCAGCGGTATCCAGCACACACCTAATGGCGAACTTCGCTGCATCTCAGCCCTCAGTGACTGTATGGGAGAGAGTGGCACAGCCTCCTCCGGACACTGTAGTAGCATCTGCGCAACCGTATCCCACACAGAGTGGGAATAACGTCCCAAAAGACATGCAGTATTCACCGACCGCAGTCCCAAGCTGGCGGAAGGAAACATCTTCACAAGATGCTAGCTTCTAGGATTCTCTATCTGGGGAAGTAGTAGGTAATGTGCCTTTAGAAGTAGAGGCTTGGACCACCACACTCTCAGGGGTAGGGTGTTGGGAGAGGAAAAGGGGGTCACCCGTGGCCGGGCACAGCATCAGGTAATCATCCTATCCACAGGAGCCCCTGTGCTGGGCTTGGACCAGGTGCGCAGAAGGATGTCAGTAAGGGTCTCATTGAACAGCAGTAGGAGCTCCGAAGAGGATGCTGCTGTTTGAATGACCTCAGTCAGGAGGTTGGTCCTGACCACCACAGTAGGAAGCTCAAGGTTCAAGGCCTCAGCCGCCCTACGCACCACCAATGCGTATGAGGCTCCCTCCTCCATAGCCACGGTAGGGGGAGAAAGCATACCAGGGTCTGGGGAAGTATCCAGACCACTGGCATCACCCAACTCCTCTCTCCAGTCTGGTCACTCAACTGGTTAGCTAAAGGGTCACCAGACCCTTCCCAGTCATCCTCATCCTCTTCTTGCTGCCACTCAGGGCGAAAGGGAACACCGGGATAGAATAATGGTAGAAAAGTACTGCTCTGCGCTGGATCCGGGATCCGGCGTCGGTCGACGCTGGTCTGGTTCAGTGTCCAGGTCAGGCTGGAGGCCGGGGTCAACGCCTGCTGGTGACACAACCCGCGTCTGAGGGGGTGGTGTCGTCAGTGTATTAGACGCCGGAAGAGGAGTGGTAAGGTTGACCGGCGCCGATCCGGATCCATGCCTGGATCCCTGCGGCGCTGCAGCAGAAGCTGCCGGGTTCAAAGGCCTAGAACCCCCAGCCGAGTCTGTGGGGCCCGAAGGCGTGCTAGTAGAGTTGGGTTGCCTAAAGATAGAGTGGAGAGCATTGTAAAAACTACGAAGTTGGGCAGGAGTCGCCCCAGCTCCCGGCAAGGGAGGGAGGCTCGGAGTTTAACCAACAGGCTCCGCGGGCAGAGCAGGACAACTATCTTCTGCAACGCGCGTCATGTCGGCCGATGGACGGGGAAAACACAAAGAGCGACAATGCTTCCTCGCCTTCTTTTTGTGCTTCGACTTACCCGAAGACTTTGACGATGAGAAGTGGTGATGGCTCCGCAACCGGTCCAGCGACCTCCCTCTGGACAGGGACGTGGAGCGGACTGCCAGGCCTCGAGAAGCTTTCAGGACCTCTCCCACAAAGACTTCAGGTTCATTGCCCAGCAGTCGGAGCACCACTTCGGTTCGTGCTCCGCACACTAAAGGCACATGAGGTGCGGGTCCATAACGGACATCCATTTGCGACAGGAGTCGCAAGCTTTGAAGCCGGTTTGAGGACAGGACATCCCTATGTGCACCAGGAGTCGAACGACTCAAAAAGTAGTCGACAAAAGTCGAAAAAGAGTAGTAAAAAAATGACTAGAGGTACCGTTCTCTCCGGATCTGCGCTGGCTAGTGTGGAAAAAGAAAGAACGGACGTCAGCGCACGAGGGTGGCGTCTAAGTAGATACTGCAACGTCATCCCAGCGATCACGAGGCTGACGTCGAACGCAGGGTCGACCGACACCACCTACCGACGCGCAGTGGTACTGCTACGAAAAAAATTCTCCCGATCCAGTCGGACACCTGGGGGTAATTCTAAAGTAAGGAATCTATAACTAATTGTCTCTTTCAGATACTGCTATTCAAGGTGGTTTAAAGTATATAGCTCTCATATACCTTGAGTTTCCTCAGCACCAAACTTTTGCAGCACAGCACTCCTGGTCAGCTGCTGTCCAGTGCTCAGCAGTGGCAGCAGTGTTTCCCACAGTGGTAACTCTGGTATCAGTTGCGTCCTCCTGGCCAATCAAAATCCCCTGCTTCTGCAGAGACTCTTTCTTCACTTGTTCAGCATTGCAGCAGCAACCATCTCTCTAGTCTGCAGCAGACACAGTCAGAGTACAGCTCACTGCTGAACTGCCCAGAGAGGCCATGTACAGCATGGGTCACTCTTGGATCACTCGAGTGCTCCTTTTTCTTTTTTATACCAGGAACAAGCCAGGTTTCACCTCCCGAGTGTCTTTTCCTATAGGGCTAGGACAATCTTTACCCTCTCAGAAGACATCCCTCTGGGCACCAGGAGCACAACCAACTAATCCAGCAAGAAGGGCAGATTTTATATTGTGTCCCTGACCTCTGGGAGAATGGCCGTCATGCAGACACCAATCCTAGTAGCACAGCAGTATTTTAAGTCCTCTGTGGAGCACTTCCTTATTTAACCAAGAAGGATTCGTGACTGGAAGCAAGTGGCGTGGTTTGGATCCACTGTCTAAGGCTTCAGAACCAGTTTGGATTGTTTTCTTTCAAATGCCTTTTTTTCACACTGCTGTCTAGACACAGTCTTTGTGCAAAGTGAAGTTTCGCACAGCAAGCACCAATGGGAAAGGAGCACCCAAAACATGGGCAAGCTGAAGTGTGAGTTCTCTGCACCCGGCTGTCATAGGCCTTCCTAAAGCAGTGAACTGGGACATACAAAAGGTCAGACCCTGCCTAGAAACTTTCTCATGATTAACAGACATCGCAGCCCCACACTTCATTCCCACTATCAACCCAATTTGGGCAGGAGAACCTAACTGCTTATCTTGACGGGAACCTTCCAGTCATAACATTCACTGATGAAAAATTCCATTCAGCACTGGCTAACCTGGGACCATCGAGACTGGTGATAGCTAATAATCTCAACTACTGGAGAGGAAACTGCTGCATGGAAGATTGAATACTTAACAGCAGAGTGATATACATTTTAGTTTTTCTTAATTACAAGATTCAATACATGTACTTGAGCTCGTCATAAATTCTCAACTGCAAGTTGCCATATCCTTCTAAACTGAAAATAATTAAGGACTCAAAACCTATATTCCCACAACATGCACAGATGTCTGAAACAAATGAAAGTACTCTTAAACATCCTACCTTTCAAAATAGATGGAGTCCAGAGGAGAGCAGAGGTGCATTAAATACCAGACTCTAAAACCAAGAAAAAGGCAGCGGTTCAACTTGGCCCTTCAGCCTCACTGGAGAAGGATCTTTGCTAGTGAAGGATGAAAATGTAGAAACTTCACTCCTTCAAGGTTAAGACTGTTGCCACAGTAACAATTTATCTTGGATCTGTTGGTGGCAATATGCCCGGGATACTGTAGTGGATTGAAATAAGGCAACTTTACCTTAATCGTCAACTGAACTTAAACATACTTGGATAAATGTCTAATAAACTGACTAGTTAAGTGTTCAATTTTTAAGACTATAGATGTATGTGTTTTTCTTCCCGATCCATGACCTATCTAGATATGACCATTTTTAGCAAGTGCTGCCAGCTCTTAGGAAACAAAAAGTGGTTGCAACAGTGGTGTTGACAGTCGCTGGGAGAAAATAGACTGCAAAAGGATCAGGGAGGTCTGCTCGCTGTTAACAATAGTCTCTGCCCTAATAGTGCAAACAGTGGACTGAAGGATCAGAATGGAGCATTCAGCTTCACTCTTTAGGATCTATAGCAAGAGGGATAATGCTACTGTTGACGTTTTTAAACACAATATTATAATGTTCCCACCGTCAATTCTCTAATATATGCACTAGTGCTTCTCATATAAAAAGCTATGTAAAAGGAAACACCCACTTCAACCCACCAAAGACCGGGTGCTACAAGCAATTTTGGATCCAGGATGGGAGTAGGGTTGTGTCAAATCTATGTCAACTGCTCGCAGTGAGACCTAAAAGTAGGCTAAGCTGCATAGACTTATATTGAATATTTCAGGTAAGTGATGGTAGTGTGGGAAACATGTGGCCACATTTTCCCTTGAAGTCTAATTGAATCACTATATACTAGGATTAGGTGTTAAAGGCAACAGAATGTTGCCCAAGCAGCAGATAAAAGTCACCATGAAGCGGTGTTATATTGGTTTGCTAGGCCTAGTTGAAGCAGTGGGCTACAAACAGTGGCTCACATGTTTTCACTGGCTAAACAACGCACTGGAATGGTTTTGCCTGACCCCATAAACCAGTCTGTTGTCAAGTGGACGAGGAGCTTCATTAAAAGGAGGTGTTCATTAGTGTGTTTTTTTTATTGCTACGATACATTGAGCAAAAAGAATAATTGATGGGCAGAATGCGGACCAATGTCAAACATTCACCCCAGTACAGAGATTTAGGCCTAAATCCATTGTGTTTTGCTCCCAATGTCCATTCCAGTTTAAACCCAGCCATATGCAAATCAGTCTTGCTCCCCATGGGAGCGGTCTAGCCAGAACTGCAAGACCAGGTCCTCCTTGGACTGGAAACAAGCAACCTGGGACTAGTTTCGTGGTATCACCCCTCATTAGCCAGGTTTGCTGGACTCCAGTGGCAGGGAGAGCATGGGACCCAACTCTGGGCATCCCAGTCTCACTGGGGTGGCATGGTGAGCAAAAGAATTATGATTTAACCCTGATCTCTTGACTTGGAATGAATGGTTGATTTGTTAAGCATTCCGTCCATCATTTATGTGTATTTTGTTTTCTCGCCTTAAGTGTGTCCCAGGCTCACTGTGTCGCTGGATTCAGGTTAGCCTGGCTGATGAGGGACTGATACCCCGAAACCAGTCTCTGGATGTGTGTTTCTGGTTCAGGATGGACCTGGCTTGGCAGTTCGAGCTGGACTGCTCCCATGAGGAGCAGGGTCAAGACTGACTTGCATATGTTTGGGTCTAAACTGGGCTGGCATGGTGAGCAAAAGAACGATGTCTTTAACCTTGACTGGAGCCGAATGTTTGGATTTGTTCCGCATTCCGTCCATTATTTGTGTGTCTTATGATACAGCTGAGGACATTTGAGATCCGAAGAAGAATGGAGAACTTTGTTCAAAAAAGTTTGTGCTCACTCTTTCAAAATCCAACGAAAAGACTTATTGCTCTGCTTAAGTACATCAGCTAACAGACAGTAAATTACATGGTCTAATGGATACTGTGGACCAAAAAGTGTGCATTCTTGGGTACCTTTCTATTCCACAACAGTTGTTATCCCACTTCATACAACCGATACCTTCCTTAGCTTAACATACGCCTCTTATAAATTTGGTCATGTTTAAATGTTGGGAGGAGGGGTGGGTGGGATAATGCGAGTCCGTTATTCCTTTTGTTAGAGAAAATAAACAAAAGATTAAAAAACAAGCATTATGGTATGGTTAGGCGTGCTATTGGTATACTGGGGGGAGAGAGCACATGCAATGGCATCTAAAAATGCATGCTACAGAAAGAAAGGGTTACTTTCTTAGGTGAGTTTCTGAGGGCTCACGCTTCAGTATTACTGGATAGCATGCTCACTGTAAAATAGTTCGTCATTCACTACAAAGGAGAATAAAGAAGGATACATCCAAATAGCCAATAGCAAAAGGGTGAGATTAAAATAATACTAAGAGTTTACTTAAGTTGTGATTTTCTACATCGCAAGCCAGTGGCTGAAGACCCCTGGGTGAAAAGCCAATGGCTGATAGAAGCTGACCCAAGGACTCAAAGTAACTATAGAATACAATGTTTACCATCAGTCAATTAACTGCCATACATGTAAAACATAGACAAACAAGGTACTGTAGATGAAAGAATCATAAAGCAAGCAAGGCAGAGAGTAGCTGGACTCCTCAGATGCTCCAAACAGGGCAGACTTTCTAAACTTTTTTATAAATATTTTATTATTATTTAAAATAATACTAGGTGGGTGTTGCAAACAGTAACAGATACATAGAGGACATGTACTTTGTACACGGTTATTCAAGTGGCAGAAGGAAAATGGTACTTACCAGTATGCATCTGTTCTTGGCATGTAGAGCAGCAGAGTCTTACACTGTGCATTAGATCGCCACCTGTTGGGCTCGGATGATTGCATGTTGTTGTCGTCTTGGAAGAAGTCTTTGTAGTCACAAGATAGGAGACTCCTCCCTTGGACGATAGTGAGCATGGGCATCGGCTCCATCCTTGGATTGTTTTTCGCCATGATGGGAAATGATGGAGTTTGTAGAAAGAAGAAAGGATGTCCATGCGTGTAGATCTAATTAAGATAGAACTGGAACAGATACAGGCCCCGGGGAGGCGGGAGGGCGTGTAAGAATCTGCAGCTCTACATGCCAAGAACAGATGCATACTGGTAAGTAGCATTTTCCGTTCGAGGCATATGAGCTGCAGATCTTACACTGTGCATCGATTGTACAGCAGTGTCTCCCCTAGCGGTGGTCACCTGTATCTGTTGCAGTATTTTGAAAGAGGGTTTTGAGGACAGCTTGGCCTACTGCAGCTTGCTGCTTAGCTTACACATCAACACAATAGTGTTTAGTGAAGGTGTGTGTTGTAGACCATGTTCCTGCCTTGCAGATGTCTTCTAGGGGAATGTTCCCCAAGAAACCCATGGAGGCTCCTAGTTTGCGTGTGGAGTGCGCTCTAGGAAGAACTGTTAATGTGCGTTTTGCTTTGTGATAGCATATTTGTATACATTTAAAAATCCACCTTGCAATGCCTGTTTTTGAAATGGGATTGCCTTTATGTGGTGGAGAGAAGGCTACAAATAGTTGCTTTGTTTTGCGAAAGGACTTGGTCCTATCTATGTAATAGAGAAGAGATCTTTTGACATCGTGTGTGTGTAGAGCTCTTTCTGCTACAGAGTCTGGGTTTTGAAAAAACACTGGTAAATCTAATGATTGATTTGGATGAAAAGGAGTAATTACTTTAGGAAGGAATTTGGGATTAGTTATTAAAACCACCTTGTTACAGTGTAATTGTAAAAATTGTTCTTGTATAGTGAAAGCTTGAATCTCACTAACTCTTCTAAGAGAGGTAATAGCAATAAGGAAAGCGGTTTTCCATGTGAGAAATTGTAGTTCACACTTATGTAAAGGTTCAAAAGGGGGCCCCATGAGCCTTGTAAGCAAAATGTTTAGGTTCCACACTGGAGATGGTGGCAACCTAGGAGGATTGATCATTTGTAATCCTTACATAAAAGCTTTGATTGCAGGTACTCTAAATAACGACGTATGTTGTCTGTTTTGTAGATATGCTGCAATGGCTGCAAGATGTAAACGTATAGATGAATATGCTAGATTACATCTTTGCAAATGGAGAAGGTAACAGATGATATTTTGGATGGAAGCATCCAGTGGATCAATTTGATTGTTAGTCCATTTTGCAGCATAGCAAGCTCTAGTAGTAGGTCTTCTGGCTTCTTTAATGATATTCATACAGTCTGGTGGCAGGTTAAGGTAACCAAACTCTAAGACTTCCAGAGCCAGATCGCCAGATTCAGTTGACTTGGATCTGGACACATGATGTCTCCATGGTTCTGCATTAGCATTGGTGGTGTCAGAGACAGTCTTTGGTGTGGAACTAGAGAGAGATCTAGCAGTGTGGTAAAACACGGTTGGCGTGCCCATGTGGGAGCGACCAGGATCAGTTTGAGAGACTGTTGCCTGAGCTTGCCTACTACTAGTGGTATTAATGGGGTTGGCGGAAAAGCATACGCAAATCTGCC
This sequence comes from Lissotriton helveticus, assembly GCF_964261635.1. Classification (NCBI taxonomy): domain Eukaryota; kingdom Metazoa; phylum Chordata; class Amphibia; order Caudata; family Salamandridae; genus Lissotriton; species Lissotriton helveticus. Next base: position 341,255,565 of record NC_136071.1, on the reverse strand, counting down.
TGACCAGTTCATCCATATCGCATTGCCCTTAGACAGCAGGTGAGGAAACCTGGCGGCGAAGGTTGGACATTTTGCGTTTTCGTTTGTGGCAGACAGGTCTATGTCTGGATGATCCCACTTGTGAAAGAATGGTTGAAGAACTTGCAGATGTAGTTCGCATTCATGAATCTGTTGTGTCTGTCGACTTAGATTGGCTATCTGATTGTGAACTCCTGGAAGGTGTTCTGCAAGCAGATATATGTTTTGTGGCATGGCCCATCTCCAAATGTTTTGTGCGAGCTGGGACAGTTGCAGGTTGTGTGTGCCTCCTTGTTTCTGTATGCAGTACATGGCTGTCATATTATCCCTCCGGATTAAGACAGCTTTGCTTTGTATGTGTACTTGGAAGGACTTTAGTGCCAGGAAAATCGCTAGCATCTCTAGGTGATTGATGTGAAGGACCCTCTGTTGAGCAGTCCATCTTCCCCGAGCTGTGTGGTGGAGCAGATGTGCTCCCCATCCTGTCAGGGAGGCATCTGTTGTCAGTACTATTTGTGGAACAGGCTCTAGGAACGGCCGCCCTCTGGACAAGTTTTTGGTGTTCCACCACTGCAGAGAGCGATGTGTGCGGCTGTCCACCAACACCAGGTCTGTTAGTTGTCCTTGTGCCTGATTCCACTAATGTGCTAGACATTCCTGCAATGGACGTATTTGCAGTCTTGCACATGGTGCAATAAAAATGCAAGATGCCATCATGCCTATTAGTTGCATGAACACTCTGGCTGGGAGAGAGTGTTGGTTTTGAAACCTTGTAATTAAGGCTTGAATGCTCTGTTTCCTGGCTGGAATGGGATAAGCTAGAGCTGTATTGGTGTTTATGGTAACCCCTAGGTATTGTTGTACATGAGAGGGCTGTAGATGTGACTTGGTGTAGTTTATTGTAAACCCCAGGTTGTGCAGTGTCTGAATTCTGCGAGATGTGTGTTGAACACACTGGTTGAAGGACTTGGCCTTTGTGAGCCAATTGTCTAAGTATGGGAAGACATGGATCTGTTGTCTTCGGAGATGTGCTGCTACTACTGCTAAGCACTTTGTGAACACTCTGGGAGTTGTTGTTACCCCGAATGGAAGGACTTTAAATTGATAGTGTTGTCCTTCTAGCACAAACCTGAGATACTTCCTGTGAGAAGGATGTATGGGAATGTGAAAGTAGGCGTCTGAGGTCTAGTGTAGTGAGGAAAATCGCCTTGTTGCAATAATGGGAGCACTTGTTGTAAAGTGATGATGTGAAAATGATCTGAGTGTATATAGAGATTGAGAGGCCTCAAATCTAAAATTGGTCTCAGTGTCCCATCCTTTTTGGGTATTAGGAAGTAGAGCGAGTAGACCCCTGTTCCTTGATGTTGCAATAGAACTAGCTCTATTGCATCTTTTTGTAGCAATGAGAGAACCTCGTGTTGGAGCAGCGTTAGATGTTCTGTGGACATTGGACGCTGTCTGGGTGGTATATTTGGAGGGGTAGCTGTAAGCTCTAGGCAGTAACCATACTGGATAATCTGTCTTACCCTTCTTACTTGTCTGTTGTGATAGAATTCCAGAAAGGTAGGAACTGTGTTAATCTCCCCCCTACAGGAGTGGTATGCTGTTGGGGGAGCTGAAGAAAGTCACTGCTTAGTGGTGGAAGAGGATCGATTGTTGTTGTTAGCTCGATCTCTTCCCTTATTGTTATTGCCTCTGTAGCCTCCTCTATGTATCCTTTATTAGAGGATGCTTGTGTATTAGTTTTAAAGGAAGCTGAATTGTCTGCTCCAGCTTGTTTGGATCCTCCTCTGTAAAAGGAGCGACAAAAAGAGCCTCCTGCTTGGGTGGACTGCAAAGCTCCCATAGACTTGGCTGTATCAGTGTCTTTTTTCATTTTTTCCAGAGCTGTGTCTACTTCTGGACCAAACAACTGTTGTTGGTTGAATCTCCTTATAATTTCAAATTGAAAAACATTATCCAGCGAAATTGGAAGATAATGAATATAGGAGAAGAAGAGCTTACTCTAGAACAACCATTGGTAGCATTCCGCAGGAATCGCAACCTACGTGACATTTTAGTTCATACGAGAGCTGAGAGTTCAAATAAGACAAGGCAAAGTACCATCACGGGACTTCCGCCTGTTTTGGGAAATCACACGTGTGGTGGCTGCCACGCATGTGATACAGCTCTAACTACTGACTGCTTTGTTTATAAAGAAACAGATTCAACTAAAAGATTTTACCAATTGTCGGAGCAAGAATGTAATTTATTGCATTTCTTGGCCCTGTAATTTGGTTTATATTGGTGAAACATCGCGTGAATTTCGTGTTCGTCTGAGCGAACATAAATCTGCTATTCGAAACAGTCGGATGGAAGCACCACTTGTTAAACATTTCCATGAAAACAAGCACTCTGAAAAAGATGTTCGCTGGTGCATCTTGGAAAAAGTAAAAGGGAGTGTAGGTATTTCTATGGATACTACTCGTAAACGACGTGAGTGCTTCTGGATATTCTTTCTTGACTCTGTTAAACAGGGTCTGAATGAGGAGATACAATGGATTATTACCAATCCTTGGTAATAAACAGACTTTGATAAATAATTACAAGATGTTAGTCCATTGTGTAAGTGAGTGGCAGATTTGATACTGTATTTACAACCATGCCCCAATCTACCCTGTGTTCAAATATAGGTTATCATATTATATCATTGTGGTAACCACCCAGCTCCTGTTGAAATGTATAAATTTACGATGTAGGTATGCTGTATTAGTCGTATGGATGAAATATATCAATCTCTATTTCTGATTTGCCGTTTAGAAATGAAGAAATTTTCTTTATCTTACAAATGGTATTTGTACACCTTTTAGGTGCATGATGTCTTATGTTGATTTCGCTAAAATCTCAGATGGCATGCCACAAATAATATATATAAAAAATATACCAGCTTTATATTTGGTGTTTATGTTACATAATGCCTAATTATCTAACGTTTGGTTTTTATCACTCGTGTGGGCAGCAATTTCCGACAGTCATATTGGATCGCTAGATAGTCATTTTACACTCCGTCAACACTACCCTAAGATGGCGGTCTATACGGTAGTCCTCCCTCTATGTCTATCCTTCCGCTCCCCAGTTAGGAGGAGGGCTCGGCACTTCACCAACACAGGTGTGCCGTGTAGAGACGTGCTCCGGGCAATATTTAAGGAGGTGGTCGGCAACCGAACTCACATCGTGCAGTGAATTGCGGTCGGAGTCGAAGGCTACTTGAGATGGGGACTAGGATTCATACTTTCATATGAAAACGTAAGTAAAATGCAGTGACTGTAAGTCATTAGATAGTCGATGTCCGTTGAGGCGCCTTATTTGTGCCGTTGTCGGCCGCCAAGACGTGATATATGTAAGGGGACAATCAGAAATGGGTGCGGCTGGGGCGAGGTACTTCTGGATTTAAAAGTACTGCTTCTCATTATGGCAGGCTTGTTCGTACCGCGACACAAGTGTTACATCTTCGCTTATACAAAACATTATGCTTTCCATTAGAGTATAAGCATTTAGGTCGCAAGCATTTGGTGCACGAGTGTTTACGATACTTTCACTCTGATCAGAAGTCATTACTTCTGAACAGTTACCCCCTTTTACATTATGAGAATGTTCTCTCTTATAGGCACCTCGTATTTTAAAGTTACAAAGAACTATGGTGGTGAACAGGACATACGAATTATAGCGATAATCATTATTAAAAAAGTAAGTATATCTATCTATACTACCGGAAATAGTTCTTCACATTTCTTTGGAGAAGTGATATATGATAGATCCCTACCTATCCATAGGTGTGGCGCCCCTCCACATGACATAGGAAGAGTAAGCCTTCGTTAAAGAGTTGGAATAAGTTGGCCTCGGGCCCCAATCTGCTTTGTGTGGAATATCTGCAGGTAAAAGGCGTTCTTTTGGGGTCACTTGCTATTACATGCACTCAATACTAATTAAGGGCTGAACAACATATTGTTATTATTGTGCTTTTTGCAGCAAATAACTGCCTTTCACTTTTGATCAGAAGAGTTCGGACATAGTTTCTTGCGATACCGAGTACATTCGGGGTGCAATAATTATTCAGGTAACTTAGGCTGTTTTTTTTATCCCGATTAAGTATTTTCTTCTCCCTTGATGAGACATTTGTTCATTTGACGGTCACTAAAATTGTTTGTATCCTCCCTCCATTAGATCGTTGCTGATATGGGTTTTAACCAATAGGAATATCCCTATGAGATATTTACCGCTGTGTGATGGATACTACGTTTATTAAAAAGGTACTTACTTTACAAGCCTTGCTTGTGAGTTCATGTAAGAAAGATACCGTAAATAGAAAGAGTCTCTCCTCTAGAGGTACTAGGATACTACACGTTGCTTTGGGGTTATAAGGTAACACGATGTGGTGTTAGGCTGGGTGGTTCCGAGTGTATGTGGTGGTCCACTGTGTTGTTTCAAATGTAAAGAAATAAACATTTACAGGGCATATTAGTAAAATTGTTTTTTGTTATACATATCTTTTCAGACTCGAATTCCAGGTGTAGAGACCCTGTACTGAATTGGTTCTGGCTGGTCCTGATGAAGGTGGTCCCTACTGCTGTTTTTCCACCGAAACGCGTCGACCAATTTTCTTCATATTTAGATCTAATGACTTTGGTCACAAATTGGGCAACAGATTCAATGCGATAGGATGTTTAATGTTTGTTTTTGTTGGCATGTATGTTTAGGTAGTATGTATGAGTATGTGTGTGTGGTTCTCCACCTGGTCTAATAGAACTGAATCTGTTTTTAGAATAAATGAATTGGTGTAACGTACGATATATATTGATGGCTACAATGTGTTGATAGAATTTTCTACTTGAGTTTCTTTGAATAATGCATATCTTATAACTTTTGTATTTAGAAAAAAATGATATAAAGAAATGAAAAAAGTTTTTTACAGAAAAATGAAATAAAATAACAAAATTCAAAAATAAGTACTAAAATTTTTTGTGTATGCCCTGTGGACAAGAGTTAATTCCAGTGATAAAAGTACTTATAGGTTAAGAGGGAGTTTTCCGTTGTTTTGATTTAAGATAGTAGTCTGTACCTCTTGCTTAAATCCTGAAATGCGTAGCCACGCGTGACGTCTAAGAACGACACAGGTGTTTATTGCCCTGGATGCAGTGTCTGCTACATCTAGTGCACATTTAATGGAGTCGTTAGATATAAGCTTACCCTCTTGTATGCGGTCATCTGCTGTATGTGAATGGGCGATTTTTTTTCTTTAATCAGCACTGCCACCCCCGGGGAACCAGACGTGTAACCCGCGTAGGCCAGGGTCATGTATGCCCCTCTTCCCAAGAATCTTCACTGGGTACCCTGTAAGTGTGTCTCCTGTAACATGGCTACATCTGGCTAAATTAGTTTAATGTATTGTGCCAATCCCCGCTTTATCTTATTCCCCAGGCCATTAACATTCCAAGTTAAAACAGATGCTTTTATAGCAGTCAGTCAGTGCCATCAGGGATTTCGGTATCGATACATACCAACGTTAGTGCGTCTCTCATAGCCAGTATGTTACCATGTCTAACTGTGCCCTCCAGAAACCAATGAAAAAGGAAAACCATGAACGGATATGGCACCCAACAAACACCTCTCCCTACCGCCCTACCCTAGGCTCCCTGCATAACAAGTTACTTTCCTTCGGTAATGATATATCTGAAGAGACATAGATTAGTTATACATTCCTTGCCTTGTGAATTACCTCTAGGCGTCAGACTGGATCCGGAGAATTTTTCGTCAGCAGTACCTGTGCACGTCGAAAGGTGCAGTCAGTCGGCTCTGCGTTCGTCGTCTGCATCGTGGTCGCCAGGATGACGTTGCGGCAGCTACTTAGACACCACCCTCGCGCACTGTCAGTTCTGTACACGACTTTCCATGCCAGAAGTGCAGAGCCATGCAAGACACTGACCCCTGGTGCCCAAAACTTGGGCCTTGAAAGGAAATCCTTAACCCTAGAAGTCAGTTTGCAGAACGGGGAGGATGGGTGGGGCGGTAAGGTATCTATAACTAATCTATGCCTCTAACAGATATATCGTTACTGAAGGTAAATAACTTGTTCATCTGGAAGAGGCAATTAGTTATAGATTCCTTACCTTGTGAATAGATACCCCAGCAATACCAACCCCGGAGGTGGGTCTGCGAACCAAGTTCACACCAGAAAGCCATGGAGAACAGAACGGCCAAAAAAAAGACATCTCTCCGGACTTGGCAGTCTAGACAGTAATGCTTTGTGAACATGTGCAGAGATGCCCACGTTGCTGCCTGACAGATGTCGTTGAAGGATACTCCCCGTCCCAAAGCAGTGATAGCGGCCATCGCCCTGGTGGAGTGGGCTTTGATTCACAAAACAACCCATCTAGAGATGGTCCGTTTGTGTACGGCCATCGCCCTGGTGGAGTCGGCACATAGCCCAACAGGAGGCTCCTTCTCTGCCAAAGAATAGCAAGCTTTGATACACAAAACAACCCATCTAGAGATGGTCCGTTTGTGTAGGGCTCGACCTTTTTTTAGCATCCACGTAGCCAACCCAGAGCTGGTCATCCACACGGAATGGTTTAGTGCGATCCAAGTAAAATAAAAGCGCACGTTTTCGATCCAGACGGTGGAGCCCCTCTTCCTCCTTGGAAGGATGCAGAGGCAGAAAGAAGGTGGGCAAAGATATGGTTTGAATAATGTGGAAAGAAGTAACCACTTTGGGAAGAAAGGATGGACGAGTTCGAAAGACAACCTTGTCCGGATGAACAGACAGAAAGGGAGGTTTTGAAGAAAGAGCTTGGAGCTCACTCACCCAGCGTGCAGAGGGGATGGCAACCAGAAAAGCAGTCTTTAAGGTCAGAAGCCTAAGAGGACAGTGATGTAGCAGCTCAAAGGGAGCGCCAATAAGATAAGTTAGAACTAAGTTCAAGTCCCACTGGGGCATTATGAAGGGAACAGGAGGCAAAAGATGAGTAATGCCCTTAAGGAAGCAATTTACAACAGGGGACGTGAAAAGTGAAGGCTGATCAGGAAGCCAAAGGAAGGCTGAAATGGCCGTGAGGTAGCCCTTTGGAGTGCACAAAGCAGAGCCATGCTGGGCGAAAGAAAGGAGGAACATGTGAACCTCAGAAAGACGGGTAGAAAGGGGATTCACAGCCTTTGCTGGGCACCATGCCTCAAATTTGTTCCATCTGCAGGTGTATACCGTCTTAGTGGAGGGACGCTTGGCTGCCAAGATAACATCACAGACTTCGGGACATAGATCGAAGGCTGTCAACTGTCGCCGCTTAATCCTCCACGCAAGGAGGTGGAGACTGGACAGGTTCAGGTAGAGGACCGTTCCCTGCTGCTGCGACAGAAGATAGTCCCGAAGAGGCAGTCGGATCGGAGGATCGATAGCCATGAGTAGCACCTCAGGATACCAAACTCTTCATGCCCAATCCAGAGCCACCAGGATGACTTGGGCCAGATTCTGCTGGATCTCCTTCAGCACTCAGGGTAGAAGTGGTATAGGTGGAAAGGCGTATAGAAGACAGCAACTCCACTCATGACGAAAAGCTTAGTCTAGCGAGTGCCGCCTTGGAAATTCCAACACGCAGAATTGCTGACATTGTACGTTCTCTTCGGTGGCGAATAGATCTAACCAAGGCTCTCCCCACTGCTGAAAAGAGACCTTGTGCCAACCCAGAGTGAAGAAGCTATTCGTACCTTTGGCTGGCACGAAAAAAGAAAGTACGGAGGTCAGCGTGCGAGGTCGGAGTCTAAGTAGCTGGTGCGACGTCATCCCACCGACCACGATAACGACGACGAACACGGACTCGACAGACACCTCCTTTCGACCTGCAGGGGTACCGCTGATGTAAAATTCTCCGGATCCAGTTTGACGCCTGGGGGTAATTCACAAGGTGAGTAAACTATAACTAATTGTCTCTTTCAGATACACTTGACAGCAACATTATAAAATACCAGTGTGCAAGATAAGGAGAGGTCTGTTGCCCACCCCCAATATCAATTCATCACTCAAACACTAAAAACATTAAACATAGCCACAAAGCAAAGAGAGCAAAACCATGAGAAAAATTTTGTAAGCTCCAACCAACGCTCTCGGGGTATCATGGCTATAAAGTAGGCGGCCATCTCTTTAGGCTCTGGCATTCAACTAGCCTTTCCAGGGTCCTGTTGCAGTGTTCAGGGGGATAATGACCCGATACCTCGACTCTTACATTTCAGCCTCCTGTTTGAAGACTGTTATGGCTTTGGCAAGCGGTTGTGGGCCTTCTGAGTCAGAGGATAGGCCCTCTTCTCAGTCCCTGAGGGGAAAGTCTTTAAGAGGCAGAACACCCCTTCACCCCCACGCACAGATGTTCCTCAGGCCCCACCCACAGACTCCCTCAGTGTATTAGAAGAAACCTTTTCCGCGACTGGAACCCTTAGCTGGGTACGAAGTTCCTGTACTCTGCAGTTGTGCGACCTCTCATCCAGCGTTTGGGCCTGGCTCCTGGGTTTCCAATCATTATCAATCCAGACCTTTGGCCGTGCTCGGGGCACGAGTCTGGACACTCCTCAATCCAGGCCTCCTCTGGAGATTGGAGGAAGACAGAGTTTCCTTGGTATATAACCTCCAACTTCGGGAGCAGTAGCATGTACTGCAGTTGGAAGGCTCGCAATTTCGTTTTAACCAAGTCGAATGTGCAGCATTGGCGTTGTACCTCCTGGGTGTAATCAGGAAACTGCGTTACAAGATAGGTACGGAGTTCCTCTGTGTCATGAGTTGAAGATATTTAGGCTTGATCCGGTCAAGGGGTCACTAAACGACCCCCATCGTGTGATGAAAGGAGGGGGATTCCTCCTTTTGGAACTAGGGCTCACACACCCAGCAAGCTAGGTGTCATGCTTCATCATTTGAGCCTGCCCCTAGTCAGGTCGGCGCTGCAATACCCGACGGGCACCCGGAACCGGGACTCTTTATTGGGGATCTTTTGTTCCTGCCGGTGGGTGCAGTGGGGTTGAGGGGCCTAGTGTGTGTAGATGCAGGAAAACTGTATATTAAAATAGGTCAGTTAGTCCTATCCAAGCTTTATTCTGAAGGTAAACTACCTAATTAAAAGGTGGAGAGGGGCCAAACGTAGTCGTTAAGTGTCTAGTGGTAAGTGTCCTGCTCTCAAATGATAGATGTTTTGTGTCTTAATTGTCAAAACTGATCACAACATTTCTTTAGGATCAACAAGATACTATCTACACTAGAAGGTAAGTGGAGACTACATAGCCTGTTTTTTTCTTAGTAGACCTAGACTTTTCACAAACAATACTGCTACAGTGATCGGCGGTTTGTTAGTTAAAATGGGACACCAATTGGGTCCAGCGTAAGGTACGCACACTGTCGTCCGACCTACCCTGCTGCCGACACCGGGATGGTCAAGGGGATTCACAGCCTTTGTGCCATTTTGAGCACCTGCAGCTGTTTCACTCCATCCAGTCCTACCACAACCGTTTTCGGCCACCTCAGAGGCCGAACTCACTGGATTTTATGTTGGGTGACTGCACCATGGTGGAAGTGTGCAAGGCTTTCCAGAATGGCCTTGGATAAGGTAGAGTTACAGTCATATGTTTTTCATGCCGCCGGCGCTAACTGAGATTGAGACTACTTGGACATCTTGTTGGCCACACCCACCAGATTTTATAAACAACGTGCACCAACACAAGCAGTACTTCTTGAAACCAATGCTCAACAACCCAGGTGGAGGGAACAAAGTTGTGTCCGTCCAATAGATGCCCAGAAATTAAGTATGGGACTGTGCAGCTGGGAACATTTCCTCAGGCATCAGAAAAGGACAGGCATTGGAGACAACTGGCCCATATATATGGGGAATTTATATAGAATTAACCTAGAAAAAAAGACAACCGCACTCACAAAGGGGGTAGAGTCTGAGGTACGAAGTGCTCTCAAAAAGTAAACTTGTTCAGGTGCCTTCTCATAAGCCTTGGGGAGCAAAGCAGCACCTAAAAGTACATTTGATTGGAAGGCGGAATGATCTAGTTTGAGAAGTAGTTTACATGCGTATTTAGTTAAATATAGTGTAGATTTTCAAGTCTCTGAATAACACCTCCTAAAGACAATTGGTGCAACTAAAAAAAACTTCCACTTTTAACTGACCAGAAGTGAGAGGATAGGAGTATATTTGACTATCTTGAAAGGATTTCTACTACTTACAGTGGTAACGTTTATAGAGGAACACATTTACAAAATGCCTTCTACAGTGAATAGTTGAGCTGCAAACATTTTTCTTCATTTATATAGTTCGAGTTCACTTCGTAAAGACAGGGACAAGCAGAACAGGTAGGTCATAATACTCATGGGTGCATGGCAGAGAGTAATAAAGTAAAAAACACAAGCTACCCGCTCATCAGAAAGTGTACAGAGTACCAAAAGTACAAAGTGCACAACTCCAGATATAATCAGTTGGATCAGGAGTGTGCCACTGCCAGGGGCTTCAAAACATAAGTCAGGGCAAATAAAGACAGACTTTTATCGATCTGCTCGGGAATCAGATTAGCACTGCTGGAGTAACTTTCAGATTAACATGAGTGGAATTTCAAAACACTCCTTCCTACAGGCTAACAAGGAGGACCTTCCAGGTAAAATAGGTAACTTTCAAATACTCTGCAAGCCCAAGAATATCAACATAGCAGCACCGCAGCAAAAACCAAACCTATGAAGGATAACTCTTTCTATCGCACAGCTACAACTCTTGTGACCTGAAACCAGTCCCAACATGCCTTTTCAGGACTACGAAAACTATCCCTGTATTGCTTGGAGATTAATTTACCGATGATATGCAGTTTTCAATTAAAAACACGAATTGTGTTTTACAGTATAAATTAGAATTGGATCTTAAAAGAATCAATGTCCCCCGATGATAAAGGAAGCATTAGGATTCAATATTTTAAAAAACTAATTCCCTACTTCTGGTTAGTAACCAAATTATAATTCACTCAAACCAGTACACCACGTTTAAGACCTGATAAAAAAAACAATCAAACTAATAGCATTTTTGAAGATGACCACACCATGTGGCATGGCATGACAGAGCTGCTGTTAAAGTTATAAACAGATTTCATCCAGGAGGGTTCTTGGAGATGAAAAGTTGCAACACCAATTACAAACCCATATCCTCAGATTGATTAGGTAGCTGCAAACGTTGCAACTTTTCTGTCAGGCACCAAATCAAATCAAAACTGCATTGATGGATGGCTGCACTTTTCCCACTCATGAAAAATCTTCAAAAATTGAGATTGCATGAGTACTAAAGTTTTTCACATGCAGAAGAACAAGTTTTTAACCCCCCCTCCCCCCCACCCCCCCCGAGTACGGTTTTGTGTAGATTGAGCAAACACAACCTAGTAGACTTCTTTCTTTCAACACATTCACATCACAGTCAATGCCACCTATAAGGAATAAATTAAAGTAATATACCATTCTCCAAGAGAAATGATAGTATTACATCGTAATGCCATCCTCTACCCTCTTACTCTCAATACATTCATAGTGGCCCATATCACAATTCGAACAAAAGCACCACTGTACAGCTCTTTCTGCACTACTTCCTCACCAAAACCCTCTTCTAATCGACACACTGACATACCCTATTGCATTTCCTTTTCACCCGCTGTCAAGATCCTGATGCACACTTGTGAATATTCAACTCCCTCCTCCATCAATCTACTACCAAGAAGCCCATCACCTAAAGTAAGTATACATTTATCTGTGCTTGTATCGACCAGATCCACAACAACCTAGCCCCAATATCCACTCCACCTCTCATGATCTACATAACAGCATCACGTTCACCAACCCTGGATATGCTCCGTCCTTTGCTCCATCTAGAATCATATTCCATCAATTCTCGGCAGAGGGAAATAGCGTAGACTCCATCATTCATGACCATACACAGGCCAGCATTGACTTTAAATAAGCATTCAAGAGCACCAAAGCCACAAGCATTGCTGGTGGAGGTTTCAGGTATCTGGAAACCAGGGGATCAATAAAAGAACAAGAGGGTCTGAAGAGTCAGCCACGGAAGGATTGGGTCCTTAGCAGTAGCCCCGCGCCATACCAAACTGCCAGTTTGTAGCTGCTGCTTCCGGTCCCTTTAACGTTACCCTCGGAGCATCTACCGTCCAGCAGAAAGTCCATATAACTAGCATAAGACCATATGTAGTACTCCCTTGCTGCCACAACATAACCGGGTGAGCACATTGTAGTTTACATTTCCTTTCAACTTCAGAAAGCTCTGCATGCATTTATGGATTAGGTGCCTCAAGTTTGCTTCTAGGCTCAAGTTTGCTTCTATTACGTGTACATGGACAAACACATTAGGTGCTTTCCATTGTTACACCTGTGACTGGCACTCTTGTATTTTTTGCTTTTTTTTTTTAAATATCAGCTTCCTGTTCTACAAAAAAACTAAATCAAAGAAAAAAATACAGATGTAAATATATAAACTCGGGGGTTTTCAGTCAGCTTTCTCCATTTATTAGTCTATCATTCACATTGTGCCACGGCATACTTAATGGGGCAAAAGATCCTCCCAGTTTAACCTTAGGCTTTTTTTCCAGTGAATTACTGCATTTTGCTTGAGTACATCTGCCTAACAAGTACTTAACTTCAGTCTCAGGGTTGTAGGCCAATCTCTGCGCTTTTTTTTGTTTTTTTAGCAATGGGTCACTTCATACTATTTTTTTTTTTGCAAACATATGTATGCCTCCTACAGAATGCCGCATTTTACTTTGTTACATTTATGGCATATGTTTAAAAATATACTTACAAGTTACGTGTGTCATGGACAGAACTATTGGCTTTACCAATGTTTGTTTACATTCCCACCTATAACACTTTATTGTAATTGTAATTACAATTACATTTATATAGCGCTTACATTCCCCTTATTAGGCATTAAAGCGCTTTTCGGTGAGTAGCAGGCTACTCTGGAACCCAAAGCGGATTAGTGGTGAATTAGTATAGGGAGATATGAATTTAATTTGAACGGTGGACATGTGAGTTTGTTATTTGGATCAAAAAAGAATAATGGAGGGATAGAAGAGGGTAGGGTTTGCATTTATATAGTGCTTGCTACCCCTGATGAGGTGTCAAAGTGCTTTTCGGTGAGTACTTTGGAACCCAAACAGGATTAGTGGGGCAATCAGTAGAGGGAAATATTAAATTAATTTGAGCGGTGGACATGTGAGTGTTAGTTGGATTGAAAAAGATAGCGGAGGGATAGAAGGAAGGAAGGGTCTAGACAAGTGTTTTCTGGAGATCATAGCAGTAGGAAGAGGTTTGGAATGAGAAAAGGGCAGGTGGAAGGGGGTAAGAGTCAGAGGGAAGGGGGAAGGGGGTTTAGAAAGGCTTATTTGGGAGATGTAAGGAGGTTTGAGATGATGTAAGGAGGGACAGAGGAGGGAAAAGTATAGAATTGGTTATGGGGGGGGGGGGGGGGTCACAGTAGTAGAATGGGGTTTGGAATGAGTCAGAGAGTGGACATATTACATATGCCGAGAGGTATAGGGTGAGAATCAGGGTAGTGCATTGGAGCGAGTAGAGAAATTAGGTTTCGGATGAGTCCGAGTAGAGGCAGAGGATATATTGAGAGAGGTATAAGGTGCGATATAGGGCAGTGCATTGGAGATGCTGAATTAAAAGTAAAGTAATAAATATTAAAATATATAAGTACGTGGAAGGTATATATGTATAAGGAATTTAATATACATATAAAATGTAAGTTTTATTCAATAAACTCAGACTTTCAACCGTTGCTGTACATCACGCTAATGTATTTGTTTTTATAAATGAGTTCTTGATGCACGTGAATCCTATTCCTAAACCTGTGAGCTCTCGATGCCTGCTGGTTCTATTCCTAAAGCAGAGAGCTGTTGATACATGCTGGTCCTATTTCTGAAGATGTGAGGCTTACATCTATTCTATTATTTTAAGGCTCAACTCATTACAGACTTGTATGATCAAAGAACGATCCAAGTGTCATCGTACAGTGTGCACCAATTTGCTGCGGCATGATTAAACTGTAAAGTAGTAGCAAATAACATTTTAGGTCTCATCTACCAAACAGTACAAGCGGTCTGATGATGAGCAGACTTATTTCCAGCTTACAGTGACCTTAGAGTCCACTCACTCTTTACCACAGGTTGGCTTTGTCAATCTTATTTCCTTGCAGTATGTCAGTTTTTATGAGCTTTCCTTCCTCTTGTGTTTGTCCCATCCTGCAGCATTACTTGTGATTTTCCACTGCTCACTTTTGAAGCACTACATTTTTATTTTTGGTTAAGAATTCTATAAGAGTGCATGAGTTTTCCAGCGCTATGCCTTATGTACAACTCTCCCCCCCGAGCCACACGGTCTGGCTATCTCTCGGATGTGTGCTTCTCCCCTGCCCGTTCCCATGTTGTGCTGATCCCTTTTGTGTTTCAGCTCCCCTCCCCCCACTTTGCTTTCTCGCCTGTATGGGTTCTACCCAACAGTAACAGGTTACTTTCTCAAACCTTTATGCTTCGCTTTCCCCCATGCTTCACATTCTTCTGTCCCAGTGTTAATACTGCGCCCTCAACCAATGTCCTCATGTTGCTTCTACCCACCCTGTGTTGCTTTGCCTCATTAGTAGCAGTATAACAAGCAAACACATCAATAAGCAACTAAAAGGTGATGAGCCCACCTTTGTGAAAAACCTTACACTAAGTGACAAGTTTTGCTGTTTTTTTTGGGTTACTTTTGAGCTGTTTGAGCTAGAAACAGTATTTTTTCTTCAAATCTGTAGATTGTGCAGCGGATGAGATTAAGTTGCAAATGCTACAAATTCATAAGTAAGCAGAAAACGCCACGGCTGCGGAATTACTTAATTCCAGTGGCGCTTCATGCAAGCAGTGCTGTATAATATCGCCAACACCACTGGCAAAGCCAATAGGTCCCAAAGGCGAGAGCTTCTGGCTTAGCCAATGCTTGTTAAGATAGGTGCTACAAAACTATTTAGGTACTCCCAAACGTAGAGTGTAATGTTTTGTTAATATTGTGAAGGCCATGCCAACCACGTTTTTAACGGTGTATTAAATTAACCTAACTACAGCTTTGATATAACACCGTGAAACACGATAACGGATATTCTATCCATACAACATAGTAACCACGTGCTTCAACAACTTTTTTCTGTTTTTGGCAGCGATAAAGTAGAAAATGCAACTTCTTGAATGTGATCTTATTCTGTGATCTTATTCTGAGATTTTACCATCTGCTTCCTAAAGGAAAGAATGTGTTGTTAGGCACCCCAAGGACACCCTGAAGAGTCTATTGTGGGATAGTAGGGTCTGCTTCCTATGGTTACCTCCACTTTTTGCTGTGTTTCACTGGTTTTTCTACTTTAGCCTGGCTGTGGCCCTGCTAATCAGGACCACAGCCTAGCTGTTCTCTCTCTAAATTGATACCATGTACTTTAGGTACATCCCAGATTGGTTACTGAGCTACCTTGTGAGCCCCTAGTATATGGTACCTTAGGTACCAAGGGCATAGGTACCCCAGAGGCCTACCAGGGGCTTACCCATGTATTATGCCACCCCTGGAAAGCCTTCCAAAATGGCATCACAGATCTGCACTTGCAGCCTGGGTAAGGTGGTGTAAACACCCCTTACTGAGTTATAGTACACCTATAACTACCTATACACATAGACACAGACACATATTAACCTATACGTCACTCCTAGGGTAGGCCTTGACAATCCTGGAGGAAGAGTGCTTGGTTTTGTGTGAGGGTGCCCTAGCATGAGCTGAGCCCCTCTGCAGCTTTTGGAACCATCTCCTTATAGCTGTTCTATGATATAGCCATACGTTATACTCTTAAGTGCATTATAATCCTTGTGGTTAATGCTAACTTTGGTTTAGCTTTATCAAAACATGTCATGTTTGGAATACAGCCCCCAGCCAGTTCTGGCGGCGGGGGTAGCATTCCACCCTTCTAGAGGGTGAAGACATGTACACACTGGTATACCCGGTTAAAGTTGAAAAGAGCCTCAGCATCACAAAATGGATGCTGCTGCCACAGACTTTTCACTTATACATGGTTCCCTCGAACCATTTGAGCTGACGAGCTCGGATAACGCATCTTCGTGCCATGAGGGGTACCAGACCTGTAAATACTTCGGCAGCCTACCCAGCAAACCCTGAAGAAACCTACACTCTGCTGATGAGGAACAACAATTCCGAAACACCGGTGTACAGAGTTGGTGCTGCAACTTTGCCTTCACACTTCCAGAGCTACGAAAGGCGCACACGCCTAGAAAGACTGCATCTACCATGATGCTCAAGGGTTACACTCGCTGGTGAGGTCAGAAGTGTGCGACCCACAGACTTTTCACTTATATATGGTTCCCTCGAACCATTTGAGCTGACGAGCTCGGATAACGCATCTTCGTGCCATGAGGGGTACCAGACCTGTAAATACTTCGGCAGCCTACCCAGCAAACCCTGAAGAAACCTACACTCTGCTGATGAGGAACAACAATTCCGAAACACCGGTGTACAGAGTTGGTGCTGCAACTTTGCCTTCACACTTCCAGAGCTACGAAAGGCGCACACGCCTAGAAAGACTGCATCTACCATGATGCTCGAGGGTTACACTCGCTGGTGAGGTCAGAAGTGTGCGACCCACAGACTTTTCACAGACACCAGTCTGACCTCCTGCTTCTGGACGAAACTCTGGCAGGGGAGGCCTGGAGGATAGATTTCTTGTCCAGGCAGGCTTTAGTGTATTGGGGCAGGGTGGGTTGCATTCAGTGAATGCTTTTCAGACACTGCCTGGGGTAAACAAGGTGCTCCATGCATTTCCCCGTTCAAACTGGTTGCTGGGGCACTCTGTCCCAGCTCTGGCGTGAAACTGGACAAAGGGGAAGGGGTGTAACCACCCCCTCCCCAGGTCCTCCCATAGGTGGGACCTAAGAGTTAGTCTATCACCTAAACTTAGTACAAGTATAGGAACCCAGTTCCTAGGACTTTAGATTACCCTGGACGAAACTCTGAAGACGAAATTCTGGACCTTCGACATTTCATATCGACTGGAAGACGAAAGAAGTCTCCCTTGGGGTCAAGGAGTGACCCCCCCTGTTCAAACAGGCACCTAAGAGCATCTTGCCGGTCTGCATTTTCGAGGCTCCCGCAGGATCCCGAAGAATCTACGACACAGGACACGGACTTCCAGACATCTCAGAGGCAGACACGAGATCCCCGCAAAGCTGAGACCCGCAGCCGTCACGAGAGACGTGAGACAGGAACTCCTGGACATCCTGCAATTTTGCAACTGCACCTACTTCCCGAAGTTGTGCATTGGGCTATTTGTTGCCCTTGCCCCCAGCACCTTTTGCACCGAAGCTGAGAGGCCAGTACTCCGAGTGTCACGTGAGTCCCCTTTCTTCACTGCAGCTCGAGGCTCGCGATCGAGTCCGTTGGCTAGTGGGTCCCCACGAAGGACAATCCTTTGTTTCTTGGGCTCTACTGGTTGCTCCAGGCGTGCCCTGACTCCCCAAAGGTGAGTCCCTCAAACCTTGCTGGTCTGCACAGAAGCTAATCTGGTCTTCTTGCGTGGGTTACTGTTGCCAAAGCTTATTGGGTCCAATCCGCATTCTGACGCTGCAGCACTCGACATCTTCGTGGAACAGCTCGATTCCAGCTCCTGTTCATCGTCGACGCCTCCTGGTCCTCGTGACTGAAGAGTCAAGCTTCACCTACTTCACTTGAAAGCACCAGACATCGGCTGGCATTTTCCGGTCGCCATCCTGGTCACTCGCTAGTGACCCAGACTCTGTCCCCTCAGCTTTCAGGTTCTTCAGATCTACCCGGACACTTTACCTCTGGCCGCCTGCAGCACTTCTTCGCAGCTCTCCTTTGGAATCGACGTCGAAACCCAACACCAAAAGACACCTATGCACCCAGCTGCCCTGGGTGAGGTAACACGAGTACTCCGGTCCTCCCGTGGGTCTGGACTCTCGAAGTGCCTAAGTCTGAAAGGGTTCCATCGTAGTTCACTCCCAAGTGTCCTTAATCTTTAAAATTGTAAATTGCTTTTCCTCCATAGAAGTCAATGGTGATTCGCGGCTGTGTTTAGACACTGCACGCGTCCCCCGTGGTTCTCCTGCGTCCCTACCTTGGGTGGTTCCTGGTTGCCCCAGCGGTTCTCCAGGCCCTAGGCCTCCCTTTTATTCCTCACGTGGTTCTTATACCACTATTCTTTTATATTGTTTGTGAAGCCCCTAGGGCAAAACATAGATAGATTAGATTAATAGAGAGTGAGTGAGTGAGTGAGTGAGTGAGTGAATATATATATATATATATATATATATATATATATATATATATATATATATATATATATATAACACAAAAAGAGTTGCCCCTACGGAAAGAGCCACACAGGTAGGTATAATTTCTTCCTTTAATGAAGGTGCAGAGAGTGCGCAAAATTCGAAGCCAAAAACAAGTATTGCAGCCTTACGCGTTCAAGGCACAGCCAAAGTCTCGCAACACAGATTCACAGTTCCTCCGTTTAAATGAATGGCAGTCCCGCCCTCAATGGGGCTTCAAAGCCTTCTGGTATTTGGAGTTCTGGTAGTATTACCCATGAGGGTTTCCGTGTTGCTCGCATTTATGGCACAAAAATTAACATCCACAGTGGGCTCAACTCCGGAGATTTACATACCCTCTGCAAATATCACAGCCTTCATTGGAAATCCACCAGTCCTATGTACAGCAGAGAGATGTGTATAGACCTAGAGATGTGTAAGAAATGTGTAAGAGATGTGTATAGACCTAGAGATGTGTAAGAAATGTGTAAGAGGTGTGTATAGACCTAGAGATGTGTAAGAGGTGTGTATAGACCTAGAGATGTGTAAGAGGTGTGTATAGACCTAGAGATGTGTAAGAGATGTGTATAGACCTAGAGATGTGTATAGACCTAGAGATGTGTAAGAGATGTGTATAGACCTAGACATGTGTAAGAGATGTGTATAGACCTAGACATGTGTAAGAGATGTGTATAGACCTAGACATGTGTAAGAGATGTGTATAGACCTAGACATGTGTAAGAGATGTGTATAGACCTAGACATGTGTAAGAGATGTGTATAGACCTAGACATGTGTAAGAGATGTGTATAGACCTAGACATGTGTAAGAGATGTGTATAGACCTAGACATGTGTAAGAGATGTGTATAGACCTAGACATGTGTAAGAGATGTGTATAGACCTAGACATGTGTAAGAGATGTGTATAGACCTAGACATGTGTAAGAGATGTGTATAGACCTAGACATGTGTAAGAGATGTGTATAGACCTAGACATGTGTAAGAGATGTGTAAGACCTAGACATGTGTAAGAGATGTGTAAGACCTAGACATGTGTAAGAGATGTGTAAGACCTAGACATGTGTAAGACCTAGACATGTGTAAGACCTAGACATGTGTAAGACCTAGACATGTGTAAGACCTAGACATGTGTAAGACCTAGACATGTGTAAGACCTAGACATGTGTAAGACCTAGACATGTGTAAGACCTAGACATGTGTAAGACCTAGACATGTGTAAGACCTAGACATGTGTAAGACCTAGACATGTGTAAGACCTAGACATGTGTAAGACCTAGACATGTGTAAGACCTAGACATGTGTAAGACCTAGACATGTGTAAGACCTAGACATGTGTAGTAGACCTAGACATGTGTAGTAGACCTAGACATGTGTAGTAGACCTAGAGATGTGTAGTAGACCTAGAGATGTGTAGTAGACCTAGAGATGTGTAGTAGACCTAGAGATGTGTAGTAGACCTAGAGATGTGTAGTAGACCTAGAGATGTGTAGTAGACCTAGAGATGTGTAGTAGACCTAGAGATGTGTAGTAGACCTAGAGATGTGTAGTAGACCTAGAGATGTGTAGTAGAGCTAGAGATGTGTAGTAGAGCTAGAGATGTGTAGTAGAGCTAGAGATGTGTAGTAGAGCTAGAGATGTGTAGTAGAGCTAGAGATGTGTAGTAGAGCTAGAGATGTGTAGTAGAGCTAGAGATGTGTAGTAGAGCTAGAGATGTGTAGTAGAGCTAGAGATGTGTAGTAGAGCTAGAGATGTGTAGTAGACCTAGAGATGTAGTCAGAGGTTTCATTATGGTTCCCATAGGGCAAAGGGTCACGACAGATAAAAGCTGAAATTTTAAAAAGGAAAAAAACAAACAATAAAATAATGCACTTTGTTCCATACTTCTGGTTAAGGGTGCACTAATCTGGGAATCTTTAACGATTCTACTACATACTTATGGGAGGCCATGATCGGTCAAGTGAAAGTCAATCACAGCCAGCAAAGCAGCCGTTAAACTAATAATTGCCACTGATTAATTCCTGACAAGAGTTGTACGGAGATAATTAGATACATTGCACCATTACTCTCAGGGCCAAACACGTCCCTTGGAGGACACTTTTGCAGTAATCTCACTTTCCCCAAGGGAGAGGAGTAACTTCAGGAAGTAGCAGGTGGAAATAGAAGACCCAAATTATCCCATGAAAGGTACAAGGAAATACTGAATCTACCATATTCCTCGCTAGAGGGGAAGGATGAGATAAAGTTATCCATATGGCGACACGGACAATCCTAGTCAGTATGGTCTTTCCTATTACCACGCTGTTGGTACCCTGCAACCTAAGGACAAGTTGGTAACTGATGATCAAAGTTATTTGAAAACCAGTATTTCACGGATTGCACTGTGTCAATGTTGTTGCATGGCGTCTTCCCCCGTGATAGTGAATACACTCCCCAATTGCTACATTAGAAATGTGGCCTGCACACTTATTTCGTCCAATGGCGAGAGGCTTAGGCAAGACTGTGTTTTAAGTATGAGGGACTGTGCAGGCCAAGAGTAACTTAGACACCATTAAGGTATCTTAAATCATCCTTGGTCTCTTCTGTTCCCAGTTGGAGGAAAATTACTGAGAAAAAAAAGGGAACAATATGGTAGGAAGAAAAACTGTTCACAGCACCTCGGTCCTAAAAAAAACAATTCTCTCTCCAGGCTTAAGGGCTTACTGTATCTATCCTGCAAACATCCATGACAGTAATGGCTGTAGAATGCACACATGCTGCATTCACTATGGTGAAACACGCTCTAACAAATTAAGGGAGAGAAGCACCCTCATACAAAAGTAAAGCAATGAGGTGCTTCTGGTGAGATCTCTAGCAATAATGCTGTTTGATGTGAGCTTGGCCCTATGGAAAACTGGTTCATTGTTCAAAATTCCACAGTACCTTAAGGTTACTAATGCGTCTTGCAGAAGAACTGGCTACCAGGGACATAAAGCATAGTACATTATGTGCAAAACAAATTAAAAAAGCTCATTCAGTTTGGAAAGATCAGCTGGAAAACTGCATCCATTTGCTCTTCTGAGACATGGTAGTAGGATTCCAGCCAGCAGGATTTTCAGTTTGCTAACGAATAGATCAAGAAAATCAAAGGCTAAACTATCAAGAAATTAAAAAAGTCAAGTTGAGCTACTGTACAGAGGGGTGTAGAACTGTTGTCCCCACCCTTAGTGAGCCAGAGATGTCGTACGACAGTTCGCCTTCTCAGCAAGGCGTGAGATTTCGGAGAACCTAGGCTGAGGTCACCAAGATGAAACAAGCATTTGCAATGCAATAGGTCTCGCATTTACAAGAGTTTGAGCTATTGGCATTTTAAATGACAATGCCTTTTATTTATGTGTTATTTTTAAAACAGATATTTGAAAGGCATTGTCATTTACAATGCCTTTCATAGTTTAAATTCTTGCAAATGTGAGACCTATTGCATTACAAATGCGTTTCGCGCCCGTGCTATAATTTTTTTTTTTAAATCATTAGGAGAGAGCGGGTCCTGCCTGCAACAGCAGACAGGACAAAGCTATTTGATAAAATAGTGCCCGGAGGCTGTAATTAAAGCCTACCGAGTAACAAAACACGTAACCAGGGGTGTCGCCATGTGAGGTTACAAAATGAGACACGGTGGCACTAAGGAGGGACTACTAAGCCTATTGACCGATGAAAAGCCACAGTTTACAGTGGACAATGACACAAGCCAATAAAAACTATTAGCGGAGAGTGGGCAGACCTTCAAGTCCCTACCTGAATACAGCATACCACGCAGAGCAGCACATGCAGGCTTGACCTAAAAAGGAGTGCTAGTACCAGACCTGCAACATCCAAACAAAACTCATTGTGTGAGAGGAGTTAATGTGGAGAGGACGGGGCCTTTAGCCCATTACCTCCATAGCAGTGAAAGTGCTTCTGAGTGGCGTGGCCAGTAAGAACGCTTTGTTCGCCTTAAGTTGGCACGGTATGCTCAGACGTGAGTCCCTTGCTCACTTTGCCACTGGATTCAAGCAAGCCTGGCTGAAGATGGCTGGAATGCCAGAAACCGGTCCTAGGAAGCTTGAATCCGGTCCAGGGAAGGCATGGCTTGGCAGTTCGGGCTGGACTGTTCCCATGAGGCACAGGGTCAGACTGATTTGCATATGGCCAGGTCTGAACTGGGGTGGCAGAGTGGGCTAAAGAACGGTGATGGATTAAACCCAGATCTGTTGACTGGGTGTGAGTGTTTGATTGGTTCAGATGCTCCGTCCATGACCACCCCCTTTTGTCCAATAAAAAACAAGCACTGCACAGTAATTAGGCTTGGAGCTAGCAAGGCAGAATTTTGGCTTGGTCAATGCATTTTGTTTTTCATGATCTTTGAAAAACTTTATTGTTGGAAAAGCTGCCAGACCGTTGTCAATCAAAAAAAAAACGTCTATCTAAAGGCAAATATTTTTGGGGTCTCAAACAGTACACATTGCAGACGCAGCATTGGCATTTAAAGAACATTTTGTGTGTGGGTGTCCTTTCTCCCTGTGAATTAGCCAAATGTCATGACTCAAAGTAAAGTTAGCCAAAGGATGAAAGGGGCTGACCTAGTTTCCCATGTTCTGTGCTGTGGGGCTGGAAAAGAAATTGACTGACGCTATCAAAGAAGAAGAACAGCCAAAAAGAGTCAATAAGTATATTATACATATAATTTTAGTAAAATCCAAAAGGTCCGGTATTAGCCTGTCTAGTTGCCATTGGAAACAAAATTAAAAGTCTACTGTACCAAACTGAAGCCAGCAGAGACTTCTCTACCTGTATCAAAATAAGAAAAACGAACAATATGCACACACAAGTTGAACCCCACAAAACAGATCTTTGCAAGTGGGTCATCTCTATGCAGCTAATAATGAACCAGCAGCAATACGGTGAATAATATCAGACTTTACTGAAAACCCCTCTAACTCCACAGGAGCGACTATTTACTTCAAAGTCTAGACTGCACATACTTGACTTAAATGCATCCTTGGACCCTGAACAATGGACCTTCTGAACCCATAGGTTGGTGAAGAGGCTTTGCTCAGCACAACTGGAGTCTAAGCCCCTTTCAGATACTGGAGCTGTAAGTCTAGGCAAACAGCCTCAATGAAAAAAAGCATTAGAAATGCAATAGGTCTCGCATTTGCTCGAGTTAGGGCTATTGGTGTTGTAAATGAGAATGCATTTGCCCTGTGTTATAAAGTGTATGTTTGTGGTGTCTAGTGGAATTATGTGGTTTGGATTGGAATTGTTAGTTGTGGAATTGTTAGTTGCGGAATTGTGTGGTGTCTAGTGCATTTGTGTAGTGGAATTATGTGGTATGGTATGCAGTGGAATTATGTGCATAGTAATTATGTGGTATTGATTGTATTGGAATTATATGGAATGGTATTGTGCGTTATGGAATGGAATTATATGGAATGGTACTTTGTGTTTTGGAGTGGTATGTAGTGACGTTCATGTGGTGTGTTGTTGAATTTTGTGGCATGATGGGGAATTCTGTGTTGAGGATTGAATATATGTGGTGTGTTGTGTAATTATGTTGTTGAGCTGAATTATGTGGTTTGGTGTTGAATTATTTGTGTAGATTGGAAATGTGTGTGGAGTTGAATTGAGTGTAACTGTACGGATAGCTTTGTCTTTTTGGTGATGAAAAAAAACAATTGGTAGGACCTAAGCTCTATAAGTGTTTTCTTGTTTTATTGAAATTGTGCAATATTTCTTTTGTTGGGTATAATGAGTGTTTAGGTAATTATACATAATATATATAGTACACAATTACTACAAATATTGTGATGTGAAATCCTCAAAATTAAAATTCGGCTTTGGAAATTCTGCAAATTAATTTTTTGAATGCATCAGAGGGGAGGGTAGAATGGTGCGATGGAGCAACAGAGTATGGAGGAGGAAAGAGAAGCACAGTAGTGGGACAGCTTGAAAATATATGCACTCTAATGGAGTGCTTAAGACCAGAATAAACCTGTGCTGTAAACTAAAGCAATGGAATGACAAGTTAATCAGGAATGCTCCAGGGGAGGAAGAGACAGAAAATGGAGAATGCAAGCTATGAAAATGAGAGTAACTGTAAATCCAACCAATGGTAAGCAGTGGGTGGCTGCAAGCCCCTTTAAGCTCTTGGTAAAGGCATACTATGACAGACAGCTATATGAGTATGTATGTATGAGTAACTATTTTTAAAAGTGGAAATCCACATTCTATGAATAAAAGGTTTTTAGACTGGTAAAACTTTGAGTAAGTTGAAGTTAAAAACACAAATGGCTTTGTGATTATGTTTCCGAGTGCATATCTGTTACACCTCATTTCAATTTCTGGCAGTTAAGTAACCTCATATATCCAAGAGGGAGGAAAAATGGCTAGAGACTGGGCAAAATGCTCTTAACATAGGCACCTAAAACTGCCAAGTGTAATTCAATTCAAATGTATTATGAATAATAAGTATGCCCCTTGGGTCGGATTTATTCTCAGCCAATAAAAATACTGAGCGGTGAACGTGTACTCAAAGTAGAGTGTTTTGTTCTCAGTGGGCAGTAAAGATAACGAATTACCCATATATATATATGCATAGGTGGCTTGCCTTCATAATTAATTATGAATGCAGTAAATGAAAATAAAAATCGATTTACAACAATATGTTTCTTTGTAATTATTCAATACTATCAGCACTTGGTTTGTGAAATTTTGACCAATCGTTCACTGAATGGCACATATTTAAGGCATGCACTGCATTGCATATCCCGGCAAGCGTTATAACTAAGGTTCCTGTAACAATTATACCGGAGGAAGGACCATTTGGGAGAGGGTTATAGTAGGCAGGTAAATTTGAGTGTTGTGCCCTTAAATATTTTATGTCCTGTGCGGTATGTCATTTGGAAGCTTATGCGACGTGGGTTCCAATTGTGCCACTTGGACTTTTGCTGGCAGGAGGGAAGTCACACTTCAGACAGGCTGTTTAACAAAGCTCAGGTTGCACCGTTAACTGAGAAAGAGTCGGAGCCTTGACTACAGTTTGGTGAAACTTTGCCAGCATGAAGCCTGCCTCGTGGTCAAAGCACCTAACTGTGGTCTGGGGCTCAGTTGTGGCCGTCTGTGTCCAGGAGAGGCTGTATCTACAACATCCAGTATTGTAATTCGCAGCGACAGCATTTTGTTAATATGCGCGTATAATCGGTTATGTAAAGGGGTTTAAAGCAGTGTTCATTTCGGAATTTGTGCAACCGGTTACAGTGCGGAGAACACACAGGCCTCTCCACTGCCTGAAATAAAGTAAAAACACAGTCAGGAGAGGGCACACAACATGCGCCGGGCCCCTGCACCACAACAGAGGAATCAATAGGTCTATACCAATATTAAAAGAAAACCAAGCGATTCCTACCTTAATTGTCAAAGCAAAAAATAAGTATTGTGAAAAGTATGCCCCTGCACCTGTAGATGAGGGAAGCCTGTCGCAGCCTTACCAGAAAGCTCATAGTCTTATCAACTGTGTGCTGCAGCGCCGGAGATAGGCCCCTCACCCCGAGAGCGCTCAGTGTCCAGGAAGAGACTGCGTTGTCTGCGTATAACACGCGGCGCCCGAGCATTTATAGTTTAAGCATTTAGGAGGGCAGGTTAATGATGGACAGTACGGAGAGGTTAATCAGAAGCTGGGCTTGCAGTATGGAGTGCGCGCTGATACAGAGCAGGGCTTGCAGTGCAGGAAAGGATAGAAGACAAGCATTGGCGAGAAAGAGAAAATGCGAGAGACATGGAGGGAGAGTGGGAGGGAAAGAGAAGACGGAAGAGCAACAAGCTCTCGGCATTGCGTGGCGGGAGGAGGGTGGAGGGCGGGGGGGCAGGGGAGCGGGGCACGTCGAGTCGCAACAAAAAAAAAAAAGCTTAAACAAGGGTGAAATACAGCCTAACTGACGTCACTGTGGAGCCTGCAGTGGATCACGTCGGCCTGGAGCGCGCCTCGGAAGAGACGCCGGAAGGCAGGCGCGTGATGCCGTGAGCGTGCACGTTGGCGTTCACAGACCTGAGTCGGCTTGTGCCCAGGTCTGGAGCGGCTCGTGCACAGCTCTGACTCCCTTGGGACCTAGCAAGGTGACTATAAGTCTCGTTGGCGGCAGCGCTTCGCGCTGCAACGCCAGCGAGACCTAAAAAGCATAAGGAGTCATTCATCTTTCACGAAACCCTCGAAGGAAAGTGGAGTATTGCTGAATGTGACTGTCTACTACGAATCCAGCACTCCTGCTCCTCTAAAGACTTGTCTCACTTTTTTTGTTCAGATGCTTTCAGAGAAGCCCATATCCTTTCACTCACGCCATAAAGTACCATAACATGGTTCAGTTTGCAGTGTTTGGCTGAGATGTGGATTTGTACTATCCACCACCCCAAGGGAAATGTGGGTAATTAATCTGGTGAGCACCCAAGAGCTTGTTTTAATAAAGACTAGCATGACAACCTAGTCAGTAGTCCTACTCGTGGTTATTGTGTCCAGGTTGGGTGGTTAGGTTTACTGCATACATGCAACTGAACGAATGTACCTAGTTTGGGGTTAGGTCACTTTAGACTATTGTTCAACCATGTGTAATAGAGAGCACCAGTTCTTCTAATCAATCAGTTTCAGGATCTGCAACAAATTCAAAAGCTTTTTGGCTTTCCATTAACTAATAGCTTATGAACCTCTATCAAACCTACAGTAGTGTGACTGGTGTAGCAGTCTGGTTTTACGAAAAGTTAAAATGCATGCTCTAAGTGTCTACCGCCATGTCTGTTCAAGAAATAAAAACTTCTGATACTCCTGGGTCTGGATCGCACTATGTACTGGGGTAGCTGGAAGCATATTTGAAGTGACAAGTATGGAAGACTGCTTTAGTAGGCACAGGCCCTCCTAAACATAACTTAAAGCACATTCTGAGATCTCATATTTTGACTGGAACAGACAACGGAATACAATATGCTTTTGCTTGAGATAGAGCTTGCTAGCTCCACTTTAAATTCTCTATTTGACAGACCGAGGTTCTCTCATAATGGACTTGTCCACTCAAAAAGCTTTAACAAGGGTCAACCAAAAACAACGCTGTAGATAACTATGCGAACTAAAAAAACAAGCACCGGGAATGCCAATAGGTCTGACTTTAAAGAAATGTTATAAGGTCATGTGAAGCATTACAAGCAACAGCATGGTAACGAATAAGTATTTTTGTGGCAGTTAAGTACTTTCGAAAAATATGTATAGGTTAAAAGGTCAGGTGACAGTTGCACTGTCAAGACATACCTAAATAATACATGTAAGAATATTACTGCCCTCCTCACATCTGTGCTACTGCCAGAGAAAAACACTATACATTATTCTAGTTATCTAAGACACTTTAATAGCTTTACAATGTCATGATTTTGCCCCTGATAGTTTAAGCTCAGGCAGCTGGATAAATAAACAAAATTGACAGACCTGCATGGCGAGCAAGCACTTTTTTGAGGAAGCACACAACTTCTGCCCAATCAAAACTTGTACTCTCAACATCTGGGTGGAGCCAAAGAACCTCTCTATTGATGATCACATAATTGTCTGGCGACAGCTGTCCTACCAAGCCAGACCATAAAACATGCATACAGATTGAACGAACAAGTCCCAAGTCATGATCGGTCACGGTACAGGATCAGTCAAACATTTTTGGGCCAAAACAGAGCTTGAATTCCAAACCTTAATCCCACCCAGTTGACTGCTCTTTTACATTGCAATGAAAAAAAGTCCTTCTCCATCCTTTTTAATGACAATGGCCGTGAAAGGCTCTGGCTAGGAATACCAGTACAGCTGCACATGAATGTAGTATTCAAAATACAAGCTTTTTTTACCTGCTTTTGGTATTCTAGTTCAACCCTATGGCTTTACATGAACCTGCACTAAAAGGTCTGGCAGGGGAGGGGTCGTTTTTCACAGATTTGTTATCAATTACTGCAAGAAGTGTTTAAAATACCTGGGAGGTGTCTACAATGGCCCTGTACATTTTTTAGGTCGAAACTTACTAAATAGCACAGCTGTCTGGTTGCAAAAAACATTTGCAATTTGAGAAAGCTTACTGTAGAGTTGATTACATGCAAGTGACATCATAGGAATGTGGTTGTGTTGCTAGCATAGAATGTTAGCATTTGAATAGATGAATTACTGAAAGGCTGTGAAGCTGAGCTGAAGGTACCTGAACCTGCTCCTCAATAAAGATATCTCTTCTTCACTAAATTGCGTGGAAATTGGATCTTTACATTGGCGACGAGGTGGTCTTCATCTGCACAGGGGGCAGACACCTAGTACCTTCACCCCTGGATAAAAATGACACATTCAAAATCAACTGGAAGATACCAGTAATTTTGTGAGTAATTTACTTGGATATACCTTTTCTACTATCTGCTATATTTTATTTTCAACAAAATTTAATATGCAGTTGGAGATAATTTAAATTACCCTGAATAATGGATAATTTAAGTTCTGTCTTTTCACGACAAGGAAAACAAGATTAAAATACCATCCAAGTTTTAATTGTTGAAAGATGAAGTTGTGTGAAGTATAATGATTAGAACCTGCAAACCTTAAAATGAGTGAAATTTAAGGATTGGCATTTACAAACATGAAAACGAGTGAACTTTAAAACGGTTTCATGTGGATTGTCAAGATATGAATATTTAAAAGAGAAGAGAGAAGAAGTTATTTAATCAGAGTTCAGAAACGCGTATTGTTTGAAAGTATTTAATAGTTTAGCCTTTGTGGGCCAACCTTATGCTCTAAAACTATTTGAAAATAAACATCTTCGCAACGCTTGTTTCCAAGGAATTTTCATGCGCAAGAGCTATTTAAAAATAAACTCTTCGTAACGCTTACTTGCAGAACCTTCGACTGGCCAAGAGACTCGTCATTATGCTTCTGTCATTCATTTTCAGTGCGCATGTTCGTTGTAGGAAAACAAGCTCGAATTTCTTCTGAAATCAATGTCAATGTTTACGCTCGCCGGCCATTTTGATAGATTGGGGAAACGGTCATTGTGACTTATCAGAAGCAAGTTGTTCCATGAAGAAGATCGGGAGTTAAGTGGATATCTATTTGTTGTTGAAGACTAACGGAATTTAAAACATTTAACGACCTTCGTTTTACAACTGTCTTCATCTCTTCACATGTGTTTCTTTGGTGTTCTTTGGCTATTTTCAGAAGTTTTGCTAAAGAATAAGGGCATATGACAGTGCTGTGGAGAAGTTTTCGGGAAACATCTGGTCTGTTATTTTGGGTTATTTTGTCTTCTTATATTAGTCTATTATTTTAACTTATTTCATTAACCCTATTCCTTCCTAGGTGTGCTAAACATATTATAATCCCTCATCTTGTTGTCTATTCTTATTTTATTGACATGGGTGATAAATCGATATCTGCTCCACCAAGTTTTCTTCCCACTCCAGGAGATCCAGCTATTTCTTGGAAGAAAATATTTTTGACTTATATTCTTGCTACAGGTGCAGACAAATATAGGCCTATTTGAAAAAAAAACATTTTACTACATCCTCTGGGTGTTGAGGGACGTCGATTATATGAGAATCTCCCTGAAATCTCTTGGGATGGGGGATAGACAACCGATTAATCTTTATGAAATGTCAATGAAAATGTTAGAATTACGGTTCACTACCAAAGTAAATGTAGTATTAGAAAGACACAAGTTTTTTTGTCGTAGACAAAAAATGGATGATTATATTGGGACATATGTTGCTGCATTAAGGGGTCTTTCGTTAACATGTCATTTTGAGAATCTAGCAGATTACCTCATACGAGATCAAATTGTAAGATGTACTAATATTAAAAGAATACAAGAGAAATTACTCATTAAGGATCCAACCTTAGAAGAAGCGATACAAATTGCTAAGGGTTTGGAACATACACAATTGTGGATTAAAGAAATAGAAGTTTGTAGTAATCCTTGAACTAAAGATCAAACAGGAAAACGTTGTCAAGTTCAAGCATATGTAGAGGAGACTAAAGTTGTTAAGCACAACATGAAATATCCTACTAAGAATCCAGTTAAACCAAATGATACCTCTGCAAGTAATAATATGTCAGGATCGAGTGTATGAGTTGTTAAGTGCCATCGTTGTGGAGCACCTGGGCATATTGCTTCTAGTCCCAAATGTGCAGCAAGAAATGCACTATGCAAAATTTATGGTAAAAGGGGACATCTTGCCAAAGCCTGTAGGACTAAGATGCAATCTGGTCAGATACATGAAGTAGATGAGGTTTCTGGAAATATACATGAACTTATGTTATGCGTCGATGGTTTCAGTGATATTCATGAATCCAATGATACATATAAAAATGAGTTAGAGTCGCATCATGATCATTCAATTTTAAACTGTTAGTTAGGGAAAACACTTTAATATGTTAAGCAAACCTCATTCCATCATAAAATTAGATATTTAGGATGTTAATATGCTAGTAGACTCAGGAAGTTTATATACCGTTATCTATGGAAATGTACTCCAAGGTGTGGAAAGAGAAAAGTGATATTAAGTCATGGACTGAACCCAACATCAAAGCTGTTGGATATGGCGGTAAAACGATTGATATATTAGGACTCAAGTGGATGATAATGTAATTCAAAGGACGTTTTAGTGTATGGGAGAGTATTTAACTAAACAAGGGTCCAACTTATTAGGTTGGTGCCATCAAAAAGATTTAAATCTTATCCTCAACCCAAATGCTGATGAACCTGTAATGTCTACAGCTGTACATGATATCAACTCAATTTATCAAAATGACTTATTTGAGAAGTTTTCAAAAGTTTTTCAAATCATCTTGGAAAATTAAAGAACTTTTCGCACAAAATAATTGTAAACAAAAATGCCGTACTGGTTGTCCACAAGGTGAGGAATTTACCTTCCTTAATGAGAGAACGGTACCAGTGTGAACTTAAAAAACTCCTTGCCCAAGGGATTATAGAACCAATTGAGGCTTCTGAATGGTTGGCTCCCATTGTCGTCGCACCTAAGGATGGTAATAAAATTTGTTTGTGTGGCATTGCGCGATCTGAACAGAAATATTTGGGTAGATAGGCAACCCTTAACAAATATTTCAGAAATGTTGACTGCTATGGGTGGTGGAACTGTTTTCAGTGTAATT
The DNA here is from genome assembly GCF_964261635.1 of Lissotriton helveticus. Taxonomy (NCBI): domain Eukaryota; kingdom Metazoa; phylum Chordata; class Amphibia; order Caudata; family Salamandridae; genus Lissotriton; species Lissotriton helveticus. The sequence continues at coordinate 341,223,930 of NC_136071.1, read as the reverse complement.
GATATGTCTTTGGCATATCATCAAATTGATTTAGATGTTGAATGAAGACATCTTACCTCGTTGGTCACGCCGCTGGGAGCATTCCGTTACTGTAGAATGCCCTTTGGGTTAGCATCTACCTCAGCGGTGTTTCAAAGAGTGATGGAGAGAATTTTTGGAAACATGAATGACGTTTTGTATTTCCAAGATGATGTTTTGATTGTAGAGAAAGATGGAAACCATCATGATACCATATTAAATGAGGTTTTGAAGCGAATGGAAGATAATGGACTAACTATAAAAAGGGAGAAGTGTCAATAGAAAAGGGACAATATGGCATACCTGGGGCATGATATTTGCAAGGATGGTATCAAGCCCAAAAAGTGCTTCATTACAGCAGTTAAAGATTCTCCAATTCCTCAAAACGAAGATCAGCTTAAATCATTTTTAGGGCTTGCTGAATATTGCTCTAAATTTTTTAAGAGTTTCACAGAGATTGTTGAAACCGCTAAGACTATAAAAGAAAAAAGGAGTTGTTTTTGCCTGGAGTGAGGACTGTGACAAAGCGTTTCACAAATTAAAGAAAAGCATCATTAGTGCTCCTACTCTAGGTCATTTTAATGTTAAAGATAAAACCTTTGTCACAACTGATGCAAGTGCAGTAGGATTTGGGGCGGTTTTAACTCAGCTGAATAATGGTGAGGAGAGATCATAGGTTTTGCTTCTAGGAGATTACAGGATGCTGAATTATCATATTCCGTAATTGAAAGAGAAGACTTAGTGTGTTGTTGGAGAATCAAAAATTTTAAGTATTTTGTATGGGGTTTGCCTTTCAATGTTCGAACAGATCATAAGCCATTAGTTTATTTATTCAAAGGAGGGGGAGGCTTGGAGGGTAGTGTTACTCCTAGAATTTCTAGATGGATATTATCGGTACTGGATTATAATTTTGTTGTTGAATAGGTCACGGGTCTAAGGAATATTGTTGCTGATATTTATCCAGGATGCCAAACGAATGTATGGATAAGGATGCAGAAGACATGATTGAGGAAGTGCACAATAGTACTAATGGCGAGTATGCTTTCAGTAAGGAGGATTGGACAACTGCTATGTCAAATGATGAGGTTTTACAACAATTTGTCAAATGTGTCTCACAAGGGTGGCATCAAAACATCATAGAGGATGCTAGATTCAGAAGTTTTTATCATGTAGAGGGTGAGCGGAGTGTGTGTGATGGAAAATTGATGAGGAGATATCAGTTTGTGCCGCCAGTGGGACTAAGGAGCAAAATTGTAAATATCGCTCATGAAGGACACTTGGGAAGAAACATGAATAAAAGGAGGGTACGACAGTCGTATTGGTGGCCAGGCATGGATGGAGATATAGAAGATGTAGTGATTGAATGTTATGCTTGCGCTCATGCAGGTAAAACTAAAGTTATTAGACAACCTCCTTTGGTATGCACTACGTTTCCCAAACGTCCATAGGAGAGAGTAGCAATTGATTTTTTAGGACCAATTTCCAGACTTGGTTCTCGCGACAAATTCTTGATGGTTATTGTTGATTATCATTCTAAATTGTTTGTAGTGGAAATCACAGAGTTCATAAACACTCAAATAGTTATTGATTTTATGGAGAAAGTATTTTTGAATGTAGGAATACCCAAGACTTTTGGTATCAGATAATAGTGTTCAATTGGTGTCAAGGGAAATGCAAATGTTTCTTTCCCAATTTGGAATTAGTCATGTGAGTTGCTCTGTTTAGACCACGAGCTAATAGTTTGGTAGAAAGAATCAACCGTTTGATTATGGATAATATCCAGTTATCGCTAGCTAATGCTTTGCCATGGCGTGAGGAATTGATAAAACTAGTGTGGTCCTATAGAATTACACCGCACTCTGTGACTGGGGTTTCACCATTTATATCTCTCAAGGGACGTGAACCACGAGTGAAAGAAGTGCCTGGTTGGTTAAAGGAGAGAGATTGTGTATGGGTTGACCGAACTGCTGTGGAGAGCAAAGTGGTACAAATGCAACATGATTCAACAAAATACTATAATGATAAGAGAAGTGTTAAAGACCTCGATGTTAAAATTGGGGACTGGGTGGTTGTAAAACGTGGTGGAATAATTACAAAGGGTGACAGCAAGTTTTCTGCACATATTCAAGTAAAATCTGTAAAAAGAAATGTAATTGTGTCTGATGGCTCAGCACGGAGTATTGGAATTTTATGCAAATATCGTGCTCCTGTGCCTGCTTTAGACACTTAATGGAATTTGGGAAAAAACGGTTTTGTTTTTAAATTATTGAATTTACTGTCAATTAATTTATAATTCTATTTGTACACGTGAATGGTAAGAAGGGAGATGTGTAGAGTTGATTACATGCAAGTGACATCATAGGAATGTTGCTTGTGTTGCTAGGATAGAATGTTAGCATGTGAATAGATGAATTACTGAAAGGCTGTTAAGTTGAGATGAAGGTACCTGAACCTACTCCTCAATAAAGATATATCTTCTTCACTAAATTACGTGGAAATTGGATCTTTACACTAACCTAGGAATGCATTCTGCCAACTTCTTACCACTGGCTTTGTAACTCATATTTGCTTACTTTCTATTTGCTGGCTTTATTTGTTTTGGGCTGTTCACAATGTCTTTGTCCCTCCCGTGGAGCATAACCGGTTTACAAAAATGTGCTATTTTTCTTGAGAGGTTTTCAGCCTCCTATCTTTGATTCTACGTATCTTTGCCACTTTGATCATCAATCTCACATGCCTGCTGAGAAACAATGTTCGGTCTAGGAGTTTGTATATTTTGGTGAGTGCTCTTTACTAACAGCATAACTTAAACAATCCTCTTCCTCAATGTCATGACCATGCCATAGACACTAGAAGTAGGGTAGAGTGGGGTGCTAGAGTACCCTCAAAATAATCGTGCTGGAGTTCAGAAGTGAATGAGCAACAAACAGGCCTTTAAATTGTGTTCTTATCTTGCCACATTTGCTGTGCATTCAAAGACAAAGGCCAAATGTTAGGCTCTGTCTCCCAGGGAGCTTGCAGTTTACTTTTCTTGATTGGACTGCAAAATTAGGTGATTTGTGTCACAAACTTGCTGGATACTGGGGATTGGATAGGCTGTAGGGTTTTCTTTTTTCTAGCAAATTTCCACAGTTAAATGCCAGTAAACTGTACAAGTATTACAGAATATATCAGAATTAGGCGAGCGAAAATTAAGCACATTTTTTGTAATTCTGAAGTGTGGTGGTGGTCTTTTTAAACTGTGGAATCAAATATTTTAATACTATCAAATAAATCAATACACTAGGTCATGCCAATTTCCACTCTTTATCCTTTGTACACTATATAGTTTAATCAGTAAAACTGTCTGGAAATGTAATGGTCCTTTCAGTTGAAAATGTGTTGTCTGTAAAGTCAGTGTGCAGCCACACCTGTAATAACGCCACTATATTCTCTTCCACCCTCTGACACTATGCCACTCTGCTAGGACACTCCACTCTATGCTACTGCACTCCACACTATGAAACTGCAACCGAAGACAAACCACCCTACGACATTTTATGCCACTCAACTCCGACACTCTCTCTACTCCTCTCTACGACACTAACATTCAGCCAAGCTGAACAGCTGCCACGCTGGTGTACAACATGGGTGAAACACAATGGCAAAGCCAATAGCTCTCGCATAACCTAACCTAGTGGCTTTGCCAATGCTCGTTTACTCAGAAGGTAATCGGAGGCAGCTCGAGTGCGGTCTGGCCTCCAGCTCCGACCCGTGTTACCTTTGGGAGAGGGAAGGAAAGAGCTGCGCACTCTAGACCAGCCATAAGGAACTATCCCAGATTAGAGATAGTGGGGAGTGCTTTCATAAACGAACCCGGTTTTAAGTGCAGGGTAGCAGCACGGACCATAGAGACCCTTGATGCAATAGAACGCACTGCAGACATAAGAGCACGTCAGCATTACATAGAAGAACTCATCTGGCCCCGAATATGCCTCTTACAACTAACGCTCTTCGGGTATAAAAGTGCTAATCGGCCTCCGTGATTTAATGCAGTAGCTAGCTGCCGAAAATGTCCCTTATAGCCGCAGATAATGGTCATTAAGCTTCCACGGTGGTTTTAGCTTCATCTCCTCCGGGAATCAGGTTTCTGTAAACTGAAATGCGCTGCTAGAGCTGTGAGGAGGAAATGTCTGCCCTTATAAGTGCGTCAAAAAGGTACAGTAGAAATGAACATAAATAATTTACATGCACTCAGCAGACATGCAGGGTCCTTTAAGCGAAAGCGGAACTGCTGCCATAATGGCTTACTTACACAGACATTCTGCCAGGTCCAATTCCCACCAATGTGAAACAAAGTCCATGTTTACATAGCACAAAATAGGTTTGGTAAAAAGCAGCCCATCTGCAGGTGCATTAGAATACTGGGCTGGGTCCAAAGTATTCGCCAGGGTCTTGCTCTGGAATTCTGAGATACCATTACAGGTCTACTCTAGGTTCGAAAGTCATATGGGTCCTCAGAAGGGCATCATGCAGAGTGTGATAGCAAGGCAAAGAGTCCCTAAATAAGGCACCGCAAACATTCTACGCATGAGTGCCAATAGAGTTCGGATATCCGGCTCTACTGAAACTCATTCTTCGCGCCTAACTTTACCTGAAGGGCTTTGGTTCATGGGTACAATGCTCTGAGGGGAAAAGGCAATGTAAATTGCGACATGCAGCTGTGAATGAACTGACTTGCATGTCTGGAAAGCAGATGCTGTACCAAGGACCTCTTTCGACAAACATGTACTGTACCTCATTTCCCCAGGTACCATGTGACAAATTACAGTCATTTCTTCTTGTCTGCGTTCTGGCAATAGGCATTTCTTGCCCAGGAGTCGAAAGGACCTCCGAGGACTGTTCATTCCAATTTTCCTCAGACCACGTGGCACAGTCAACACAATTAAAATGTCTTGTCTAGGGAAAGGGTCACCATTCGGCAATTGGAACTTCGGATTTCAGGTTGCTCCTTCCTTTCGGTACAGGAGTCCTGAACAATGCACCAGGCTATCGAACTCTCCTCACACTCTATACACATTTTGGGTAAGAGAATCTTTATTTTCTTCTCCGACACAGGAGGTTCCACTTGGGGGTCAAAATCAGTCTTCTGCCATTACCGATATGTTGAGTCCCGCTATGACCAGGCCTTTCTTGCTCCTTACTCCTCCTGTATCCCCTTCATCTCTTCATGATGGTTTCCCTTCCATTCAGGGCAGAAACAAATGGTGGAAGCCATGTTGGTGAGCCAAAGCATAAAGGGCAAAGAATTTCCAAATCTTCAGAAGCAGCACTACTACTCACCGGTAGCCAGAAGGCCCAAGAAAAAGCAGCAAGGGTGCCAAGTTCATCTCTGCAACCAGTCACCCACACCTCTCTGCTTGGATCATTTATCGCAGTCTCAAACCCGCACTATAAGGCTCAAAATATGTGCCTCAGTTTCGCACTCTCCAGCAGCAGGTACTGGAGGGCTAAAGCTTAGTGCTGCGAGATCATTTTTTTGCTTCTATTGAGCATTGTTGGTATATGTGTAGCCAATAGAAATTCTCATATCAGAAAAAAGTGACTCCATGAAAGATGCTCAATATTTTGTGAGCACAACAGCCTGGCCTACAGCAAGAGACTGAACAAAATATACATCAGGATTTGATTGAATTTGGTATTGTCTAAACCCTTTTCTGTATTTCCTCCTATCCTCAGACTTTATACACATGACAGACAAGTTACAGGCTAGAGATATAGCCCTGGTGCTTTCTAGTTCAGTCCAATAGTGCCCACGTCAGTACCTCTGTGTCCGCATCACTTAAGTGTACAAGGATACAAGCCCAACTGCCAGTTGCAAATAGTAAAACCACCATAGGTGGGGATAGTATTCAGAAGTCTCTAGGGCCAGACTAGTACGAGTCCTCTTTCAGATATTCAGTCGACCCTTCTAATCGGGAGGACCCACCCTTCTAACTACTCCATCCACAAACCCATCAAAGAAGCTGGCTGATCTATACCAAGACTCAGATGGCCCTGGTATTGATGATTTTCGTCCTATAAGGAGAGACATTGCAGTTGAAGGACTTGAAATGCAGTCCATCACTTCACTCTTTCACTGCAGAGAACGAGATATTTTCAAATGGTGGCTGTATCTCACACAAATTGAAGGCTTGACTCCATAAGAAGTCACAAAGAGGTTCATGATTTGCAGGATAAACCTCACGCAGACCGTTAATTCTCCAAGCTTCTAAATTAACTGCAATCCAACCATGGCATTTCCGAAAACAGCTCAATTTCTTTCTTGGAAATGACTTTAGCCCCCCTCCATTTTTCGTTTGTGGAAATGACTAAGGGAATGGCTCTTTTTGTATGGTAACTCCTAAGTTTTTAAACTGATGCAGCTGTGTTTTGTCGACTAAGAGTGCACAGAGGCCTGCTAACCAGACCTCAGTGCCAGTGCCCTGACCCTAAAGTGTATGTCGAATTGGCTGCAAATGGAAATGGCTCTTACCTATAAGTCCATGGTAAATGGTACTGTAGTACGCAGGACATGGGAAATAAAGCTTGCACATACTAATCGGCATCTTGCCGCTTGTGTCATTTATACCAACACAGAGAGTGAGAAGCCAAGGGTAAGCGGCGAACATTTGGGTTTCAAGGAAAACAGGTGTTTGGTTTCTAGGAATTTAAGATGGTAATCTAGACAGAGGAGCAGAAAAGCCAGGTTTTGGTTCCTTCCTGAACTTTAAGATATTAGGCTGAGCTCCTAGATGAATGGGCAGAGAATTCCATCATTTAGAGGCAGAGTAAGACCTCCGCAATGGGCTCTTTTCATTCTGGGGATGATCACCTTCCTAGCAGTGCTAGACCATAGGGTACGAGAAGGAGAGTACCATTTAAAAATACTTCGCAAAAAGCGAGGCCGATCTGGTGCAGGGCCTTATGGCATACGGCCTGAACTTGATTCGCACCTTAACAGTTCTTTAATGGTTTGAAAGGCTGAACAGAAGTTTGGGAGATTCTTCAGCACTCGGTCTGCCATATTTTGAAGTGTCTGCAATTTAGTAAGAAGGCAGGTTTGAGATCCTACATATAAAGCATTGCAATAGTCTAATTTAGGAATGACTATAACAGAGACAACTGTTTTCCTTAACTCCAACAAGAGGAAGGTGAGGATTTTTTTTTTTTAATTCTTAACATTAGAAAACAAGATGATGTTATCTGCTATGAGTGGTCTATGAAGGGTAATTTGTTATCAAAGGTGACCCCAAAATGTTTTAATTTCTGCACTGGGAGTGGGAAGGGCCCAAGATTTAGTGGCCACCAGGAGGTTTTCCAGTAAGAGGTGTAGTTACCAAATAGCAACACCTGTTTCGGAGTTAAGCTTCAAACAATTCTTCTGCGTCCAATTTGCAATGCTACCCATACAGATGACACCTTTTTAGGTTCCGAAAAGACAAACACCACTATTTGGGTGTCATCAGCATTCAAGAATACAGAGAACCCACAAGATCGATTAAGTTAGATAGATTAGTGGAGTGATGTAGGCATTAAATAGGGTCAGACATCCGAAGGGAAGTGTGAAGATGAAGTACTCCCAAGGCCACTAATTGCTCTCTATTAAACAGAAAGAATCTAATTAATGTTAGGGCTGTATCTTTAATACCTATCCTTTTAAGACTGCTGACCAAAGAAGTGGTCAGTTGTATCAAATGCAGCTGACTGACCCAACAAGATTAAGACCGCATTATCTCTATCAACAATAGCTTTAATCTCTTCCGTGGCTGTCAATAAGGCGGATTTTGTACAATGATTGGGTCTAAACCCATGCTGTGCAGGGTCAAGACAAATGGGGAGTCCAAAGCAGGTAGTAATTTCCTGATTAATGGCCTTTTCTAAGATTTTGGCAGGAAGAGTAAGTTCTTCACATCTAAGGAGTCAATTGAGGGTTTCTTTAAAAGCTGCAGAGTGGATGTCTTTTTCCACACACATGGAAAGCAGTCAGACTCGAAAAATCCTGTTTAAAAGCAAAGTTAGATGCGCAGAAATGTTTTATGAAACCAGATCAATGACCTCAGGAGGGTATGGGTCTTCAGGGGCTCCTGATCGAGCTGTTTGAATGAGGCTAGCAACCTTCTCTTTAGTGAGTTGGGAAAATGTGTTCAGTACCTGGAGCAGTCAGTTTATCAACCATGTGTTCCTCTTCTTTAAAGAGGATGCGTGGCAGACATTAATGCATGTATGCAGCAGGTAGGGCGGAAGACGGATGGGGTAACTTATAGCAGTGCATGGCAATACATGCACATGGTGTTGGATGGTTGTGCACTTTGACGCTTGGGTGCACCAGAAAATCCAAACATTAGATCCCTTGTATGTGGAGCCCTGAAGGAACATCTGAGCATTTTTCATCACTGGTGTGTACGTGTCGGAGTCAGTCATCTATTGATAACACCTTACGACTGTCAGCCCAGGTTCAAAAAACGAATGGTGGTTTATCCATTTATGCAGGCAAGGAGGCTCAGCAAGGTAAACGCTCGCTGCTGTACACAGAATGAAGCAGAAAAAAGTCATCCCTATAGGGCAAGCCATGAATGAGCCCACCAAAGGCTTCCTGTTCCGAAGTTGGCAATTGCACTACATTATTAATATTTCACACATCAAGTGTTATCTCCTTGTGGAACCGCTGGCGGTCCATATTCGCACCCATATCGACATGGGAATTACATTGGGAGATGGTATTCACACCATTTCGCTACATGCAGATGATCTGCTGTTATATGCTAGAGACCTTCATAACATCCCTTACACACTTGACCAACCCCTCGGCCATTTTGCACATGCCACGGGAGGGGACTGCGGGTTAATGCAGCGAAATCTAAACTTTCACCCTTTCTGAAGGAGACTTCTGATCCGGATTACGTGCCGGGGAGGGGGAACCCGTGGCCTGGTGCGTAGACCCTTTTAGCTATTTGGGGTCAGAGTTTATCATACCAGAACAGATCTTTTCGACGTGAGCGTGCTCCGGGCCACCACAGCGATTCAGTCGCAGATGGGTTTCTGGAAGACTCTTCCACTGGCGATTGCCCTTATCAAAATGGTAGTTCTTCCCCGCCTTCTCTACTACTTCGCCACTCTCCCCCCCTTTCTTCAGGCAATGGGAAAAAGATGCGCAGGACTTTATATGGGGAACGTCACGTCACAGAGTGTCCATGGGAAAACTTTATTTGCCAACCAAACTGGGTGGCCGAGCGGTCCCCAACTTCGAGCATTACTACTTGGCTTCCCAGCTGCAGTGGGTTGCCAGGTGGCGATCCTCCCGTTAATTACCAGACACGGCTTCTTTACGGCCACTGCTGACGCAGGGTAGCCTTTTACAAATTTTCCATCCTTGCTCGTAGTCCAGACCCCCTGATACACTTCTACTCAATGAAGCGTATAAGTGCTTCCATAGGTGTCTTTTTCTCACTAGAAACACCATTCCCTATGCACCCACTATCCCATTGCTGGGAACTCCAAGAGGGGACACCTACACAACGGTGACTGAGTTGCAGCACTGGACCTCGGAGAGAATACAAGACATGGGAGACCTTTTCCAGGATGGCACTCTTATTACATATCAGGAACTCATGGCGGAGGGGAGCCTACGCCCTGGGCAGTTTCTACTACACAGAACAATTATAGCTTTGTTATCATCTAAATGGGGTACACTCACACAGGAACCTCCCATGCATCACACTTTGCAATACCTTCACGTGATGGGGAAAGGGAGACGCCTCACCCGCTGGTTCGCATCTTCCCTCCGGCAACACATAAGGGCAGACCTCACTTGGCTGCGGGATCATTGGGAGGGGGCGGCTCTGGGGAGGGTGTTAACAGACAGAGTGGACTGCCGTCCGAAGCAGCCCATCATACATTCCACGTAATCAAGGATTCAAACAAATTCAATTCTTTGTGCTCCATCAGCCTACCTTACTCCAGCACAAATCAGCAGGTACTGTGCAGAAGCAGCTTGCCCCCGCTGTCGGCAGTTAGATGTCGACATTCTCCATATGCTTTGCCATTGTCCAGTCTTAACTGAATACTGGAACAATGTGACAATCGCATTGACAACTTGCACCCATGTATTACACCTATTTAGCAGAAACAAAAAACAGAGCTGCCATACGATTTCTGGACCTGGGTCTAATAACGGCCAACCGACTGATCACCAGGCGATGGAAATCCCCTCTGTCGCCCCACCCGCTTGCCTGGCGCCGATCCTTGCTTACTTGAAGTAGGGTGGAGGGTAAGGTGCTACGTAGAGATGACCTACTGGGCATACGCAAGTTCCCTATAGCGCCTCAGTGGGACACAATGGTTTCCAAGCTCCAGGAAATCGTCACTAGCGCAGGGGAATTGAATACTTTATCTGGGGCCGGTACCCAGGGTCCATCTCCCACCGGGGGGGTGTGTCGAGTAGCACTGACTTCCAGGCTGACTTAGTTCTCTAGCTCCTGAACTTCATTGCCACTAGAGCCTAGTAGCTCTGACTCCCCCGACTACACTAGATGCGGCAGCAGGTCACAAGCGACTCCCTTTCCCAAGATGCTGGTTTCCAGTCCAGGAAGGACTTGGCCTGGCAGTTCGGCCTGGACTGTTCCCATGGGGAACAGGGTCAAGATGGATTTGCATATGGCTGGGTCTGAACTGGAAATGCATGGGGAGCCAAACAAATGATGGCTTTAGGCATAGATCTTTGTACTGGGGTGAATGTTTGACATTGTGCAATATTCTGTACATCAATTGTTCTTTTTACATTTAGAAAGTTGGCATTTCTCTGTGCTATGACTTTGTGCTTTGCAGCCCGTCGCCAATACACATCTGGGCTGGGTGACAGCTACACTTTGTGCATACTCTCCAGACAGCCACAACACAAGAAGGGCTGGGTGTGACAGGGGATACATCTGCATTCATCTGCATACGGATAGTCTTTCTGGGCAGGAAGAGGGAGACATGGTTCACACTTACATTTCTATAGGTTGTGTGTTGTCTGACGCAAAGGAGTGACTTACCCTCACTGAACGTTTGGAGTAACGGTTGGGCTGGAAGGGATTGTTGTGCACTTCAAAGGGTTCTTTTAAAATCACCCACAACATCAGTATTTTTTTGAATATCAAGTACTGGGTCGCTGACCATGTTTTTAGACACTGCGCGGGAATGGTACCCAGAAGCTGCTGGCTCTACATCTGCACATTTCCAGGAAGGCTGCTGTACTGCCAGGAGAAAATGAAATCCCTGCTAACTGCTTTGCTGTGTGGGCCTGCTGATTGCTGGGCTGCAGGAGAGGCTACTACTTTGTGACGTACCTGGATCAGCTGGCCTGCTACCTTCCTTTGTGACCCCAAGTGTTCTCCAAGAGCTTGTTGGCTTGCCCCTCATTTCCTCAGAGTCAAAGGGCCACAAAAGACGATGTGCCATTATTATTGCTGTGGGACTCAGCCTCCAGCAATTATAACAACTTCAAACCAACCAGCGCTTCAATTTTTCTTGATTCTCAGCTGATTTTGAAACACGGAGGCACATCACTTTCAAAAGGACAGAGTGTCACGGGTTGGTAATGAATATGCTACTTACCAGTATGCATCTGTTCTTGGCATGTAGGGCTGCTAACATTCATATCTTAGCATTAGATCGCCGCCTAGTGTTGGGTCCGGATGATCGCACATTGTTGTCCTGGAAGAGTCTTCGAAGTATCCTGAGATAGGTGGCTCCTCCCCTGGACTACAGTGCGCATGGGCATCGGCTCCATCCCCAGATTGTTTTTCGCCATTGTGGCAGAAGATGGAGTGAAAAGTGTAAAGGATGTCCATGCTAATGAATAAATACAATAGTATATCTGCAGCTGCGACAGGCACCGGGGAGGAGGGCGGGCGATATGAATGTTAGCAGCCCTACATGCCAAGAACAGATGCATACTGGTAAGTAGCATATTCAGTTCGAGGCATGTGGGCTGCTAAATTCATATCTTAGCATAGAATACATAGCAGTCCCTCCATCAGCGGCGGTTGCCCGTGCCAGCTGCAGAAACCTGAAAAAGTGTTTTGAGAACAGCCTGTCCTACAGCAGCTTGCTGCTTGGAATGCACATCAACACAGTAGTGTTTTGTAAAGGTATGTGGTGTAACCCACGTGGCTGCTCTGCAAATATCCTCCAAAGGAATGTTCCCTAGGAAAGCCATGGATGCCCCCATTTTGCGTGTGGAGTGCGCCCTTGGGGGTATTGTTAAAGTGCGCTTGGCCTTTTGATAACATATCTGGATGCACTTAACAATCCATCTGGCTATCCCTGCTTTGGAAATAGGGTTGCCTTTGTGTTGTGGTGCGAAGGCAACAAAAAGTTGTTTTGTCTTTCTAAAGGGTTGTGTTCTGTCCATGTAGTACATCAACGCCCTCCGTACATCTAAGGTATGGAGCATTCTTTCTGCCACCGTTTGCGGGTTTTGAAAGAATGCTGGTAAGTCAATAGTTTGGTTGAGATGAAACTGTGACACCACCTTCGGAAGGAATTTGGGGTTAGTGCGTAGCACTACCCTATTTGGATGAATTTGAATGAATGGCTCTTGGATCGTGAGCGCTTGCAGCTCACTGACACGCCTCAGAGACGTAATAGCTACTAGGAAAGCTACTTTCCACGTAAGGAACTGGAGTTCACACGAGTGCAGTGGCTCAAATGGTGGTCCCATCAGTCTGGTGAGAACGACATTGAGGTTCCACACCGGAGCTGGCGGTGTTCTTGAGGGAATGACTCGTTTCAGACCTTCAAGGAAGGCTTTAATGGCGGGCACTCTGAAGACAGAGAGATGCTGCCTGTTTTGAAGATAAGCCGCTATGGCGGATAGATGTATCCGAATGGAAGTGTACGCTAGATTGCACTTGTAAAGATGCAACAGATAGCAAATGATGTTGGGGATAGACGCATCTAGCGGGTTGATGTCATTGGCTGTACAGTAAATGACAAAACGCTTCCATTTTGCAGCATAGCATGCTCTGGTAGTTGGCTTCCTTGCCTCCTTGATGATGGTCATGCATTCCGGAGGTAGGTTAAGGTATCCAAACTCTAGGACTTCAGGAGCCAGATCGCCAGGTTGAGCTGTTGCGGATCTGGATGCTGAATTTCTCCATGGTTCTGCGTCAAAAGACTGGGCGTGAGGCGCAGTCTTTGATGCGGCACCACTGAGAGTTCGAGGAACGTGGTGTACCAAGCCTGGCGCGCCCACGTTGGAGCAACTAGGATGAGAGTCATCGCGTGCTGCCTTAGCTTTCTTGCGACCAGCGGTATTAGAGGGGCTGGCAGAAAAGCGTACGCAAATTTGCCTGACCAGTTCATCCATATCGCATTCCCCTGCGACTGTGGGTGAGGGAACCTGGCGGCAAAGTGTTGGCATTTTGCGTTTTCTTTTGTGGCAAACAGGTCTATCTCCGGATGACCCCACTGCTGGAAGTACGGGTGGAGGACAGATGGGTGTATCTCCCACTCGTGCATTTGATGGCTGTACCTGCTGAGCAGATCCGCCATCTGATTGTCCTTTCCTGGGAGGTGTTCTGCCATGAGGAAAATGTTCCTCTGAATGGCCCACTTCCACATGCTCTGAGCCAGATGAGACAGCTGTGGCGAGTGGGTGCCTCCCTGCTTTTGAATGTAGTACATCGCAGTCATGTTGTCCGTCCGGACTAACACTACCTTGTTGCACAGATGTACAATGAAGGACTTGATCGCCATGAAGATTGCCATCAGTTCCAGATAGTTGATGTGCATCTTCTGTTGCTGCGTCGTCCATAGTCCCTGCACTGTGTAAGTGAGCAGATGAGCTCCCCATCCCTGGAGAGATGCGTCCGTTGTCAGGATAATCTGCGGCACAGGCTCTTGGAACAGTCGGCCCTTGCAAAGGTTGTGTGGAGTCCACCAATGCAGAGAGTCGTATGTCCGACTGGTAACCAACACTAGGTCTGTCAATTGCCCCTGAGCCTGTGTCCACTGATTCGCTAAGCACTCCTGGAGCGGGCGCATATGTAACCGTGCGTGAGGGACTATGAAGATGCAGGAGGCCATCATGCCTATCAACTGCATGAACACTCTCGCTGGAAGCGAGTGTTGTGGTCTGAACTTTTGGATTAGAGACTGCATGCTGTCTATCCTGACCTGGTTTGGCTGAGCCATGGCCGTCAGGGTGTTGATCGTCGCACCTAGGAACTGCCGGACATGTGCTGGTTGTAGATGCGACTTTGGGTAGTTCAGCGAGACACCCAGATTGTGAAGAAGGTGAATTGTAGTCGACATGTCCGCGGCGCACTGTTGTTCCGACTTGGCTTGCACGAGCCAGTCGTCTAGGTAGGGGTAGACATGGATGTTCTGCCTCCTGAGGTGCGCTGCTACTGTCGCCAGACACTTGGTAAACACCCTTGGGGCTGTGGTGACTCCGAAGGGTAGGACCTTGAACTGGTAATGCTTGCCTTGAATAGTGAACCTGAGGTATTTCCTGTGGGACGGGTGTAGTGGAATGTGGAAATAAGCATCCTTGAGATCTAAGGTTGCTAAGAAGTCCCCTTGGTTTAGCAAGGGAAGAATCTGTTGCAGTGTAAGCATGTGGAAATGTTCTGATAGTATGTACAGGTTGAGGGGACGTAGATCTAGAATGGGTCTGAGAGATCCGTCCTTTGGAATAAGGAAGTACAGGGAATACACCCCTGTGCCTTCCTCTCCCACCGGCACGAGCTCGATTGCGCCTTTTTGCAGCATCACCACTACTTCCTGCTGCAATAAGAGCAAGTGCTCTGCGGACATAGGCCTTTGCCTTGGCGGGATGTTGGGTGGAGTGGATTTCAACTCTAGGCAATAACCATACTGGACTAGTTGTCGCACCCACCTGTCTGTGGTGATGTTTCTCCAGACGGGCAGGAACTGCTGCAGTCTCCCCCCGACAGGTGTTAAGTGGTCGGGGGGCAGTGACAGAGAGTCACTGTTTGCTTGGGGTAGAGGAGCGGGAGCTGTTTCCTCTGCCGCGACCTCTGTTGCTGTTATTTCTGTAACCTCCCTTGTTCTGTTTTGTGAACGAGGATTGTGCTCCACCACTTGAGAACTGAGATTGTTGACCCATTTGTCCTCTGGTGACTCCACGTGCACCTGAGCGACGAAAATTGCTGCCACGAAACTGTTGTGACTGCAGGGCCCCCATGGACTTAGCAGTTTCTGTGTCTTTTTTTATTTTTTCTAGGGGGGTGTCAACATCTGGACCAAACAGACTATCAGGATTGACTGGCTGATTAAGAATGGTTGTCTGAATATCCGGTTTAAACCCTGAGATGCGGAGCCACGCCTGTCGTCTCAGCATAACGCTAGTGTTGATAGCTCTAGCAGCTGTGTCTGCTGCGTCAAGTGCACACTTGATGGCTGCGTTTGAGATTAGCTTCCCTTCCTCAATAAGCAGTTTGGTGCCTTCTTGGAACTTTGGAGGCAGGTGTTGTATAATCTGTTCTAGGGTGTCGTAGTGCGCCCTATCGGGAACGCGCTAAGAGTGCCTGTGTATTGGCAATGCGCCAAAAGTTTGATGCCTGTGCAGCTACTCTTTTGCCCCCTGCCTCTAGCACTTTGGACTCCTTATCCGGGGGAGGAGCTTCACCCGTCGTCTGGGAGTTGGCACGTTTCCTGGCATTGGCGACCACAAGAGAGTCCAGTGGCAACTGTCCCCGAATGTATGCGGGGTCTGCAGGTGCAGGTCTGTACTTTTTTTCAATACGTGGATTGACCACTCTTGCTCTTGTAGGCTCCTTAAATATGTCCCCAGCATGCTTGAGGACTCCTTTAAGCATAGGCAGTGTCTTTACTGTCCTTTCAGAGACTGAAAATGTGTCGAAAAGGAAGTCTTCCTCAACCGGGTCAGCATGCATGTCCACATCATGATTGGCTGCCGCCCTCTCAAGTAGTGCATGAAAACCTGCTGAATCCTCAGTTGGGGATGCACGTGCATTAAAAAGCAGCGGGTCCTGCCCCACACTTTGGGTGCCCTGGTCACCAGTGTCATCATATGAATCCGGTTGTGCATCTGGTTCATTGATAGGGAAATTATATTGCTTGTCCTCATCATACCCCTCACCCGCAGAGTGTTCTGGTGAGGGAGTAGGGCTCCGTCTCGGAGGAGGCTGGATTGGTTCCATGAGGCCTGAAGCGTCAAGGGGCACCCTCTTCTTCTTCAGTGGGATGACATATGAGTCCACTGACTCCGAAGTGATTTTTCTCTTATAGAGGGTCAGTTTGCCTGTGTCAGCGTCGATGAAATGCTCTGAATCATCCTCTGATTCGAGTACCCGACGTGGAAGTGGGCCAGCCGTTGAAGAAATCGCCTTCTTTGGTGCCGATTTGGTGGAAAAGGCTTTCGGCGCCTCCTTCGGCGGCAAAATAAAGAGACGTTTTCCAGAAGGCTTTGCTGGATTGTCCTTTTGCGGCTGCGGCGATGATATCGGAGCCGACGGAGCAGAGGCCTTCTCCCTGATTCTCTGTAGTGATTCGGCGATGGGGGACGTCTCACTCACAGTGTGTTTTGGCGCCGACGAGGATGTCTTGACCTTTCCCTCGGATCCGACGTCTTTGTGGGCCTTGTGCGCTTTGGACGCGGATCCCGCTGTCACCGACCCCGATTCCTGGGACCGGGGCGCAGACGTGCCAGTCTTCGATCCGTGCGCCTGCGTAGCCTCCGTGGAGCCGGCTTTGGCGTGCTTGGACGGCGGCGCAGATGTTGACCCGTGCCGACCATCTTTCTTAGAGGACCCCTCCTCTGGCGTCGATTTCGATTTTGCAGCAGCGGAATCGACGGACTTCTTCGACTTCTGCGGACCGGAGGTCGACGGAGTCGATGGAGTAGCGGGCACAGTCGTTTTCGCCGGTACGGCAGCCATCTTAGGGACACTCGAGTCCTTAAGTTTCGGTTTCGTTTTCGGGTCGGCCATCTTAGATGTTGTCGATCCCGATGGTTTCGGTTTCGGTTTCGAAACAGTCTGCTCAGCAAGTAAGTCCGTGGCCGGGCCAGAAGGCGGGGCTGTGGCTTGCGGCAACGGGTCTTGGGTAAGGCCAACAGGCGATCCCGTGACCCGGTCGGTATCCTCGTAACCTTCGGGGCAGAGCTCGTCCCCCGAGCTATCTGCCGCGGCCCCATAAATCTCATCGTCGTCTCCTACCTCGTCGACGTATTCAAGGCCTTGACCCACGACTCCGTCGTCGTCTCCCGGATCCGCCTCGACCTCCGTCCCGGGTGGGGAGATTTGAAGATGATGACCCTGGTCCTCTTCTTCTTGGTCTCCGAAGATGTTTTCCGGATCCGGGGCCGCTTGTCTAGCTTCCATGCGCACCGCGCGCCGAAGCTTGAGAGTCTTCTTAGAGCGGAACTGTGCACAGGCCTTGCACTTGCCGTCGTCATGGTCAGGCGAAAGGCATTTGTTACAGACGGGGTGTAGATCGATGTGTGGGTACTTGGACCCACAAAGCGGGCAGTACTGAAACGGGCTCCGCTCCATGTCCGAAAAGTTTTGCAGTCGTGTCGCGATGAGAAGGCCTCAAAGTTCGAAAAGCGAAAGAAAACTCCGCTTATTCCGGCTCCAAGAGACGGAAGACTCGAGACCGTGCGCAGACAATACCGACGCAAAAAAGCGAGGCCTTTTGGCCGCTAAAAGTTAGTTTTTCTCGGTTTCGACAGAAAGACGTCGAGGCCACATCCGAACCCAATGGCGGAAAAAAACAATCTGGGGATGGAGCCGATGCCCATGCGCACTGTAGTCCAGGGGAGGAGCCACCTATCTCAGGATACTTCGAAGACTCTTCCAGGACAACAATGTGCGATCATCCGGACCCAACACTAGGCGGCGATCTAATGCTAAGATATGAATTTAGCAGCCCACATGCCTCGAACACTAATGTCCCAGCACCGAGCGAAACCCTGTGAGCATAGACTCGACTGGTTACAGTGACAAAAGGAGCCTTGTCACCCTAGTGCCAGCTGCACCCGTAGGCGGAGCAGACACTGCACACCAGCAGTGGTCGCGGAATCCCAGAGTTTGGATTCCCTTTTCTCTCCTGTAAATAGTGAGCGGGCCTCCACCTCACTGCCTTCCCACAAGAAGAGCCCCACAGGCCCTCGGCGAGTTGAGGGTGGTAATGGTATGTTAAACGGGTCCTGTGTGGCACCATCAACTGGCCTGCGAGCTCACGGGCGGTTGCGACTCCTGGTCGCCGGTCCCAGGAGACTTGTGAGGTCCTGTTGATTCAGTCACCTGGTCAAGTGTTATTTAACCCTTTGTAGTGTCTTGTGAAACGACACCCCTGGTGGCACAATCAGCCGGCCTGCGGGCGGATGCACTCATTATCACCGGTCCCAGGAGACCCTTGGGGCCCAGTTGTTTCAGCCCCTGGTCGAGAGTTACTTTTGGCTCCTATACCTAATGGATCGGGAGGGCTGAAGTAACACCATATCCTCTTGGGACTATTGCACTGGTTCTCCCCGTATGGACATTTCCGCTGTCTGCTGGTAAACCTACAATACTGAAGCTAGCAGAAGCTACTATATCTTTGCATATTGTGATTACTTTATGTATTCCCTGTGGTTACTTTCATGCATTTGGTGTGATAATTTGAACCGGCATAACTCAAATAGTACTACCAAAATCATCGTTTTGATCTGGGTTTGATCAGGCTAGCGAGTACTAGCTGGGAAGATGCATATTGTCATAAGCATATACTGTATTTATGTCGTCTGGGCCTTAACTTGGTAATCATATAAGATATTTCCATACAATCCTGTGTGGAGTCTCTTTCATGGTGTATTCATTGTGTTACTGTGAGTGGGTTGCACAAACGCTTTACACATTGCCTCTGATAAGCCTACATGCTCTGCACCAAGCTACCAGAGGGTGAGCACAAGTTTTCTTGGTATATATCGGACTTGCCCGGACTAGAGTGGTGAGTTCTGCCAGCCTTAACTGCATACCCTTGCCACCCAGGAACCCCATTTCTAACAATCATTCTGGACTAACAAAGGCTTACACAGGCTAAAGACTTCCTATACAAGGTGTTCTGTTACACAGAACTACAGAAATGTACCTCCACTGGCACGAAATAAGTGAAACCGCTATTTTCTCTCTGTAGAGACTATTCACAAAAGGTAAATTTGTACATTCACAAAATTTACAAAAATTTACCCTGCCAGGATTTTGCAAATTGGTTCCTTAAAGATGCAAGCCTTTGCCAAAAGAGTAATGACTCCACAAACGGTGGGATTTAGGGCATTCCAAGGCATGGTTCGCCTTGGAAAATATTGAATGCCAAGAAACAAATACATTTTGAGGGCATTCTCAAACATGTTAAACTCCCATTCCCAGTTGTATTTTTGTTTACATTCTTTTCCAGAGTAGGAAGAGGACCGAGTCTCTCTCAAAGTCAGAATCTGAATTCAACATCTGGTCAATAGTTAATACATGTATGGGGCAGAGTGCAGTGGAGGGGTATGGGGCAGAGTGCAGTGGAGGGGTATGGGGCAGAGTGCAGTGGAGGAGCACAGTGGTGCAACGTAGCGTGGCGCGGAGTGCCGTAGACCAGAGGGACTGTTTGGAGTGGTGTTGCATAGAGTGGCATATAGTGTTCTGGGGTAGTGTGCAGTGGCACAGAGTAGAGTGGCGCAAATTAGAGTGCCATAGAATGCAGTGGCATAGAGTGGTGCAAATTTGAGTGGTATAGAGTGCATCACTCTACTCTATGCCAATGCAAAGCACATTAGCATAAAGTGCATCCTCATAGTGTAGAGTGGTGCCATGTCCAGTGGCATTGTGTGCAATGGTGCAGAGCAGAGTGGCATAGAGGATCAGGATGCAGAGTAGAGAGGCCTATAGTGCAGTAGCGTAGAGTGCAATGTTGCAGAGTAGAGTGGCCTAAAGCGCAGCAGCGTAGAGTGCAGTGTTGCAGAGTAGAGTGGCCTATAGCGCAGCAGCTTAGAGTGCAGCTGTGCAGATTAGAGCGGCTTAGAGTGCAGTAGAGAAGAGTGGTGCAGAGTAAGGTGGCATAGATTGCAGTAGCATAAAATGGGGCAGCATGGCTGAGAGAGTGCAGCAGGGCCGAGCAGAGTGTAGCATGGTCGAGTGGTGAGAGTACAGCGCTGTAGAGTGGCGGTCAGTAATGTGCGTTAACATACATTAGGGGAGTATTGGTCTGAACAACACGCAAAAGAACCACGCACAGGACCACAAATCATATTTGGGATTAGGGAAGGGTTTAAGAATATTTTCAGGAGGATTTGGTAGTTGGCAGTCTTGGATATTTTGGCAATGTGGTGCTGTATCTTGATGCATTCCCTTAACATGTGACCCAACGATTTTGTATGAAGAATCAGATTTGCTAGAGGCCCAAGAAGATGGCGAGGAGGAGAAAAGCTATTGCGGCAAGATTAAATTCTAGAAAGTTTAGATATTCTCTTGGTGCTTTGAGGATAGAGAAATCGAATAACCAGACACAGAGCACATATTGTACATATAGTGGTGAATAGAAAACTGGCACTATTGATGAAAAGGGATCATGTAAAGGTTAAAAAGGGTAGTGGCTAACGTTTATCTCCTAGTACTCCGCAGGTTAGACTATTAGCAGCAGATAAGAAGGATATGACCATGATCTATAACAACGAGGGTCCAGTTCAGGACCATACAACTGAAACCCATGTGTAAAGAAAGAGCATTGTTCCATGGTCGACCTTGGTAAAAGCTCGGTAAAGTGAAACACGGAAACTGATGAACAGAATAAACTGATTAAGTCAAACCAAAATTAAATGCCAGACTGCAATAGTTCCAATGGTGGCTACTCTGCCACTAGAATTGGTGATATCTCTTTAACCACATCACCAAAGCACTTGTGGTAAAAAAAAAATATATATATATTTTAATGTCATGCAATAATCTCTTGGGTTAAGACTTAATTTACACTGAAATTTGAGTATAGTAACTACTTTGAAAGATGATTTGCTGGCGCTTTGCACCGACTTATGCAACATCAACACCTCTTTGCTTACCAACACAGAGTGAGCGTTGTAACCAGGGTGCATGGACTATTTAACGCCATAATCACAGAGTCGCTTAATTCAAAAGTTACCCCCTCCAAAACACATGCAATAGATTCCTTTGAAGCAATGCAAATATTTGCTTTAATGAGTACTGTATATCTAAAAGAAAACAAAATGAAAAACCTAGCATTGAGTGCTATTATTTTATTGAACATCTTCTTCAACTAACAAACCAGACACCAATTAGACTAGCACAAATTTGCCTAAAATGCATTTTACTGCCAATGTCAACAAGACACTAGTTATTCAAATCTCTCCTTGCAACGCAGAAGCAACGAGGGTGGCGACAGTCAACAAAACTACATACACATTGGCTGCAGTCACACAAAACACCTTCTGGTCGAGGAATCAGAAAAAAAGTAAATGCTTGTACACATTTGATTTGTTTCGGGCCAAACAAACCCATCTGCTTCTCAGCAAACATAGGAATACAATCATATTGTAATTTGCCTACAAAAATTAACAACCATTGTAAAGATTAGGCTAAGCAGACATCTGTGACTGGGAATGGCAGGTTACTCAAGAAACATTACTAGCAGTCAACGATGCAGTCAAATTCTAGGGCATGATATATGGGGAACCTAGATAGCCTAGAGAAAGGCAGGAATTGGAACCTAGCTCCAGAGTCAGCAGCTCTAGCTGCTAGGAGGTATCTGGAATCCCAAGACACCAGATGCATCATGTGACCGTTAAGTTTCTATGATGAGAATCTGAAGTTGAGGCATTTAATCAGTTGGAAAGCCATTGCAGGCTCCAATCAAAGGTGCACGTGGCTATCAACTCAAAACGGGCCTAACTTGTTAAAGACAAAAGATCAACGTCTGATTTGGTTTCTTCATGGCCCAGAAAGGAGGACAAATTTAGCAATTTTGTATTCACCCTGCAAGTTCTATCTGATGCTCAATAAACCATAGTAATCGACTCCAGGGTCCTTCCTACCCACCTGCCATGATCATAAAAAATTACTTATACGGCAAACATCAAATCACTTGGTCTTCGGTGCAAGAAACTAGCAATGTGGTATAAAACACAGTTCTCAGAAGAGAGGAATACAGACTACCCCTTGCCCACTGAACTCCTGATTATCTTACAATGACATGCATCACATAAAACTCTGATCGATCCATCAAAGAGCTAAAGAAAGGATGGAAAGAAAAAAGGAAAGATACTGGGGAAAGGGCTGGGGGCAGGACATAGAAAATGTACCCACAAAGATAGCTCATGTGATTTAATGATCCAAAACGAGTTCCATAAGCACTGTGACAGTAAAGGCTGTACACAATCCACTTGAGGATAGCTCGGTGAAATTGGATGCATTAAATGAACCGGCAGCTCCAAAGTGAATCAACGATTGCTAAGAAACATTTTATAGTGTGCCTAAGTTTTGGTTCTTGGTCAATCATTTCATTATTCGCTTCCCATAGAAAATTAATGAAGTGCATGGTGATCACATAATCATATATTAAATATGTGGTATGTGGCAAGTCAACTTTCTCCTCAGCATAATTTCCGACTTTGTCCAAAGTATGTTCATGTACAAAGGGACTTCCCTTAAGACCCGGTCTAGCTTTGCAGAATTTTGTCAACAGAGAGGTATATTATGTTATGTTGATTATTTCTACAGTACTATTTTTTTTAGACAAAAAGATTATTCTCCTTTGGCTTCCCAACCTCCCCCCAAAAAAATCTTGTAAATTGTCACAAAATCCTTTGGAGGCAAAAGCCATTTCCTTTGCAACTTTTGATTGGCCCTCCTAATGTTGAATTTCACGGGTTAAAGAACTTTTCATCTGTATAGTCTCCCGAGTGACAGTGCTGAAAGACACAGCAGTATAGGGGGAATTTCATGAAGAAAATATTTGAAGTGAACCAGGCAAACAGGGAATATATCAGGTGCAAATGTTTCTGAAAAGTCATTTGACAGCAGCAAAACATTGAACCCAGGGTTGCTTCAACCTGATGACAGTAAAGTGGGTCATTTAATAAAAGAGCATGGGTGTACAGTGAACAAAAGAATTCCCAAAATATGTATTCGGAGGGAAAAGCCAAAGTCTTGTTCCTGAGGAAAAAAAGTTACTTGTTAAAGTCACTTAAATTTGTAATTTAACTGACTTTGAATTATCAGTATAAATTAGTGGCAAAGTTTGTATTTCAGGTGTAAGAGCTCAACCCAAGAATTACAACCATTTTAGGGTAATCCATGGATTTTAAGGACTTCATCCTTCATAATTTGAAGTCTAACTAACCTCTGCCTAGCTATTGCAATGGACGTCAAGTGGGACTTTTGCCAGGCAAACGCAGCTGTTGATAAAGCAAGCACACTATTGAAGAGGCTATGAGGCAAGATGTTCATATCCTGAAAAAAAGCCCAAATACTTCGAAAGAAAGATGCACGGAACCAGGTTTGGAAAAATTGTAGTTTCTGGAGCATTCATTTCCTCCT
The DNA here is from genome assembly GCF_964261635.1 of Lissotriton helveticus. NCBI lineage: Eukaryota > Metazoa > Chordata > Amphibia > Caudata > Salamandridae > Lissotriton > Lissotriton helveticus. The sequence continues at coordinate 341,200,342 of NC_136071.1, read as the reverse complement.
GAGCCAAACTCACCTACAACCAAACAGACAATTAGTTTAAAAACACAAGCAACAAGGTGAATCAGCACAGAAGGCGAGGGGGAGTCTAGGGAAATCCAAATAATTTGTATATTTTAGAGATGATTATCAATCGCTTAATAACATTTTGTTTTACTGGGAAACACTGGCAGAAATGCAAACATAATAGAATAAGGGATTTGGAAACAATTAAAGGAAGGCGTTGCCCTTTCTGGTCCCATTAAAAGTGGGCACAGATCAGTAGTTCACAAGGAAAAAAAGGACCCCGGGGAGGGGGACTGGGGGTTCTCCCGCTCCCTCCACTTGTTCATCCTTAATATAAAGTTCCACGTGCCCCAATTCTTCATATCCCTCCAAGATTCTAATTGACACAGTATAACAAACTTTGACAAATATCGCCCCAATTGGAGGCAGTTTGTACTGTATATATAAATAGATATACCTATGTGCTGCCTATCCTTTTAAAACGCAGAAATAGCCGCACCAAGGTTCCACTGGAAAAGTAATAGTGGCTGGGCTACTCCACCGGGCAAGAACCAACCAGAGCCATAAGCAGTTAATTATTCAGTACCTAAATGCCACAGGTTACTCATTTAGACAAGTGCTTAATACCAATACTGATTACAGTTAATAAGATAACCTATCACATTTCATCTGCTAATTAGATGTGTTGAATCCGATATCAGCTAGAGGAAAAAAAACAGTCCTCTGTACACTGGCCTTCCATTTCTACCGACAAACAACGAGTCCTTTGATAACGTAAGTAGTATCCACTGCTCATTAGCGAGTAGCCAAATGTAACCAATATCCCGAGACAGCACAGCTCACAGAAATGAGGTCTGCTCGTTGGGATGAGATCATGCTTATCGGAGAGATGGTGCAATGCTGAAGCAATTCGTTCACACAAAGGCGGATAGATAGCTGGCAGCCCACAGGACATCTCGGCCCGTGTGGCATGAGCTACTGACCAGAGATGCTCTGTTATTAAATGCCAGCACATGGCGCGTTCGCCGCCGCGCTGTGGTATGTGTGCGAACTTGGCTGCTACTAACCTAGTTGCCTACCATTCGAGACCAAATCATAACTATATTTAAAAGACATACACTCATAATTTAATAAAACATGCTGTTGGAACAAAGGGAAAAGAAGCAAGCAAGCGTAAATGCATGCAATGAGCAGACAGCAGGGAACGGCCAGACAGGATAGGCTGGCAGGTCCTTGTGCGACATGCGAGGCCGTTGCTCCATACAGCTACCGAATACTTTCCAGGTCTAGGCCTCTTTACTTATTTTTGTGGTATGATCACATAACATGTTCGCTCTCTTTACGCCCTGACTAGGGCAGTCCAGAGACGACACCAGTTCTTAAAATACCATGCCTGTTGACGTACCTAATCGTTGTTATGCCTAGCACAATGGGTGGATGTGGATCCTCAAACACTAAGACATAGCAATATACTTTGTAGCAGCACGGTTTCTTAATTTTAGATAGAAACTAGAATTGAAGTAATTTCTTTGAATTTATGCATGTCTACTGGTTTCAAATACCCACACCCCACCCACCACCACTCTTACTGCTCTTCCTTGCCATAATATCAGCTCATCTCTCTGGTCCAATAACATAGGAATTGAACGGCAAAAGCTTTCCCGTCGTAAATGGGCCAGTCTGGAGGAGTTAACAGAAAAGCTGCCAGTTACAGAGGAAATGTTTTCATAATAGGGCAAGAAACCAAGAGTAAATAAAATGCGGCCAGTCCAGTATATGAATGAATCAACCGTATACATACCACTTCACGCATGACGATGGTAGAAGTGCCAAAAAGGGTATTTTGGGGAGGACGGGGGCGATTGGGAAGAGGCATGGCATTAAATTGAGTTAATGCCTGGAAAGTTTGATTCAGTGTTTGAGCAAGTTGGATTAATTGCAGACGGATGACACGTATGGAGCATTAAATCATATTCATATTAAGACCATGTTATTTATTCATGGCAATGGGAAGAGCAGGTGTGTGGCAGCTTTCAGGTCAACGCAGTAACCAGAGGATCAATCTACTAACTAACAATCTTCAGAACAATTCTAATCCTACCAGTCATTCATCCACGTGACAGCAAGTGGCAAACATTTATAAGGGCCCCACAATTCCAGTTCAACCAATTTGAAAAATTCAAAATGTGGCTGTCAGGCCATCAGAACACCTAAGATTAGTATAACTTTTGAGAAACCCAAACGGTTACCGTTCAGAGCAAGAAGAAACTACAGCACAATGGACATCAAACTGGAAATAAGTGCAAAAGAGAAAACCAAAGACAAACTTTTCCATTTACGCTTCCAGGATCCAGAGCAACATCCCATCAATAGAACTGGCCCAAAACCTATTCAGACATGCTCCGACTACTCATTTCTGCAGAGAACATTAAGTATCTACACGTTCTAAATCATCTCCCACCAAATGTTATGCCTATAATAAATAATTTGAAACCACAGTGCAGGGCTTCCATCCTTATTCAGCACTCCATTGCTCACTGCCTAGTCTCACTCTGTACAAGTACCAATACAAGACAGTAGGCCCCGCCACGACTTAATGGCAGAAGATCAGTGATTGCTTATTCCGGAACCACCTTCTGTAAGCTCTTGAATGACCATCTCTTCCACAATATAGCCAAATAAAATTACATTCAATTAGATAAAGCTCTTAACACCTCCTGAACTTGGTCCAAGCTACACGCTGAAGGTCAGCACATGGTTCTAATGAAAATGTGATTCAGAGAGCAATTTGTAGTGTATGTGATGCAAATAACTTGAAGTAGATAGCTAACAATGGGCATGTAGGTCTTGTCACTGTTTATTATACATGCATCTGTCAAAATAAAACAAAGTGGCATGGAGACGAGTTTGGGGGGGGACAAGGACAGTCATGTTCCAAGACAAAACATAATTTATATATTTTAAGAGGTTTAAAGGGCCAAGTTCACCTGCTTATAACTGCACCAGAGGACATGTGTAACATCCTGAAAACTCTCCTCAGCATACACATAACAGTGTAGGAAAAGCAGAAATGCAGTTTGGGCAAACCACTAATGTTATGGTGTGAAACATGCTATTACATCATGTTAACACCAGTAAAAATACGTATCTAAAGCCTATGTAATCCTAGGGTCCTCGAGACCTCACCTGTAACCTGCACAATCAAGGTCACGTATTCAATCTAAGAGGACATCTCATACCAGTGCCAACCTATCGTCATCTGTTTATACAGAAGAGACAGAAATGAAAATGAAACCATGTAATACTTTCACTGAACACTGAGAAAGATATTTGGGTACACAGTAACCAACTATGCTAGTAGGAGCATATATATGTGGTTTTAATCAAGTGTTTCCCTAATTTCTTTCAATTTGTTGATCAAATGGCATGACCAAAACCTCCAGCAGATCCAATCCTTTCAGCGTGAAAAGAAGTTGAGGGAAGTTACAACCATGAAAATAATTTTTAACACATTGGGTTACATTGCTTTCCTCATACTGGAAGAGTCGAAAAGAGCATTGTAGGCCTTGGAGAAACGTCATGGGTGCCAGCTACTCTGCCTCCATGGTTATTTGATACTCAGATCTAGGCTTTGTTGACCACATCAGGCAGCAGTACACAAATAGTATCAGTTTAGAGGCGTACAAATCATGCTCCAGGGAAAATGAATCTCTCACACTGCACTGTAGTCCTTGCTTGAGTTGCAAAATATCTTCCTCTCACCGCCCTTGAACGAGACAGCCTTTAGTGCTCTTCCACTCTTATGTAACTCTTTCTTTTCAGTTGTTGAACCTCTAAGAACAGCATCACCCGCTCTCCAATACCTGCTTTCATTATATTTCAGAGCGCCTTGATCAGGAAGTGTACATGATACACTGGAACGGAACAGTTAAAGGGTGGCAAATAAACCACCACAAGAAGCTACCGATGAGCTGAAAATTATATACTAAATCCTGAGCGGGTGATATGCATGTGACTAATGCGGGTGAGCAGGAAGGATGCAGGCATTTTTCGAAGTTTCAACGGGAGGTGGTATAGGGTTATTTCGAGCACACAGGAGGCAGATATTAGGCTGAGTGTAGAGAATTATACAGTTGGGACACTGGGAGAGAAAATTAACGGAATCTTATGCTGGTGTGTGCAGGCTTTAAGGATATGGAGACAAATTTAGTTTATGGATTAAGGGATGGACAGCTGTTTAATGCGGATGGTGTCTGAAATACACATGTGTGTGCTGCTCCTGCCAGAGGTAGCTCTTTACTAGACAAGCTGACTACAAGCAGCACATGTTTGTGCAGCTTCAGAAAAGGAAACTTCGAGAGAAAAAAACAAAATAAACAAAAGACTTGGGGCCCCTTTGCATTATTCAGTATTCACAACCAATCAGGATTTGTAAAGCACTGCTGCTTCACCCATGATAGTCTAGAGGAACTGAAGGATCACGATGCAGGATTGCGCTGCCCGTTACTATTGGCTGAACATTTACTTAGAGACAGGAAGCCCTTCACACCAAGGGAACATGGCAATACAGATCAGAAGAGAATAGAAACTTACCTTGGAACCAAAAATATAACCTAATGGGTATTTCCCACCAGTCAATCTACTCCACTCACCCACATCCACAAGGATTCAATTCTTAAAACACATAGCACCAAGACAGAAATTCAACATAAAGCTTTAATTAAAAATAAACATCTCAATTTCTCTTCATTTATAAAAAGAGAACTATAGTTGTAACAATTTACATTTAAAAAAAAATACAATCCTAGTTTCAGCCCCCCCCCCTCCCCCAAATAAACATAAGGCACACTAAAAATACTTCAAGTGGAAACCCACAAGGTACAAAATGGATCCCGAATATAAAATTGAAGTACCATAATGGACAGTATGTACAATTCTGTTATATCTTCTGATCCGAAGAAAACATCAAGCCTGAGTCCCGGTGAAATTGATATTATTCATCGCAATATCTCTTCACAATTGGTTTCAGTCAAACCATATGTTAACGCGTTTCAGTGGACTCTAATCAGTCTACCCCTTCAGGACAGTACTAATTGGGTACAAATCTCCCACAACACTTTTTTTTTTCCAAAAATTGATGGAATATCGCCCACAGGCAGCGCTGAAATTTTGTTTAACATCTCATACTTACTTTAGTTTCTGGAGGTTAAACTACCCTCTGGGTTGATACTAGTCTTCAATACAAACTAGGGGCTTAGCCTTCGGAAGACCCTCATAAATAATAAATCAAACACCGGACACTGACCCAGATAATTCCGGATCCGATATCCATTTTTCGTAGGGATAATTTCTCCCACCACTTTTTCCTCTTCCCACCTCAAAATGTTCTGTATTAGGCTTCCAAATTGTAGAGTATCGTCATTTCAATATTTTTAGTTTGTTTCCTTAATTTGTATTCGGAAAACCCCAGATTAATTTCAATGGGAGTCTATCACCCTACCCTGTTTTCCATTCATGGCTCATATGTTCCTCTCTAGCTTTTCAGATGGTGGCTTTACAGTGTTATTCAGAATACAATTTAGGAAAAACATCAACATTGAATGCAGAATCATCCAGAAAGTAAAAGAAGTGTGAGATTTCTAACAGCATTTCTGCACCGCCAGTGAGCAATATTACTTGAATTTGTAAAACAAAATATTTTGCGGGTGATTTGTACCTAATTAGTACTGTCCTGAAGAAGGTGGGTTAGATGGATTAAAATCCACCAAAATGCGCTGGTGCATGGTTTGACCGAATCCAATTATGAAAAGATACTACGATGAATATCAATTTCACCAGGACTCAGTCTTGATGTTTATCTTTGATCAGCAGATGTAACAGAATAGTACATACTATCCATTAGGGTACTCATTTTATAGTCGGAGTCCATTTTGTAGCTCATATGTTTCCACTTGAAGTATTTTTTGTGCAAAGTATTGTTTATTGGGGGGTGGGGGTAGCAGAATCTAGGATTTTTTTTTTAATGTACATTTTCACAACTAGATTTCTCTTTTTATGCATTAAGAACATTTGATGAGGTTTTATTTTTAATTGAAGCTTTATGTGGAATTTTGTCTAGGTGGTATGTGTTTTAACCCCCTGGCTGCAGCCGGAATTCTGCGCATGTGCGGGACATTCCGATCGCGGGTGTGGTCATGACGGCTCCCGGCCGTCATCAGCACACGCCCACCGTAACTCATGACGGCCGGGAGCTGTCATCAGCACCGAACGGGTTAAGAATTGAATCCTTGTGGCTGTGGGTTAGTGGATTGGCTTGTGGGATATACCCATTCGGTTATATGCTTGGCTCTGATGGAAGTTTTTATTCTATACTATTTATTGAACAACCAGGTCTTGAGGTCCTTCCTGAACCGCTGGAGCGAATGTGAGGCACAGAGGGGCAGGGCGCTGAAACACGGATTTGTCATTAATGGCAATAATTGTGTGCCACAGTTGTCAAGTACAGAAAACCTAGACCTTTGAGTAACATGGACATTTTTTTAGGTGCATTCTCTGTCCTTTCAGTTCACGATCTAAAACCGATCAAGAAAAGTTCGTCAGGATTGTGACACATTTTATTGAAGTTAGGTACAGCACAGACAGGCTTGTAGGACCCGCAGCAAAGTACTTCAAAAGTAAGATGGAAAGGGAAGTCAAACATTTACCAGGGTACTATGCATGACGTCTAGTTAGGAAAGGTCTAGTTCATGTTGGTACCCACAAGACAGACAAAAACATTACTGAAAGCAAGGGAGAATACTACAGACAAGAGAGAAGCATGTGAATGGCGGCAATAAGTACCAGGCTCACAAACTGTATGACTACAGGAAATATTAGTATCTGTATCTGAGTGGGGGCTACAGCCTAAGACAACCCCATGGTCATACACCTAGCATGGCGGGAAATGGTACATTTCCCCAGGAAAACTAAGCCCTCGTAATAACCTTTGCTAGTCTAAAAGAATCTTCTTCAATCTCATGTCCCAATCAACACTTTGAAGCAACATCACAGGGAACCAAGCACTACACAAGTAAATAACATGACAGTGCATTGTAATGTTTTAGTGTGCTTTCATGTGAGTCTCACAAACATAAAAATACATCACTTTAACAGAAATAATTGTTTATGAGGACTTAAGTGTGGGTAACATCTAGCCAGCCCATTCAAGGAGTACAAGTAGGAATACCACAGTGAACTCCCTACAGAAAAAAAGGAACCACAGGCCTCTTACCTCAATACAAGTTTGCTGCTCACTACTGTTCAAAACGCATCCATTCTTTCCCAAAGTAGGCCTATCATTGAAAGAAAATACCTTCAATCTGTTTTATTACAGTCACTCTAAAATATGGCTGCATTATCTTTATAAGTACCAAGCTCAGAGGCCCTTCAACCACCCCCTTGCAGCGCACATTTCAGAATCACGTTTTCCATGTAACAAAGAATAGCTACTTCTGTTGACGGATTCCTCAGTATCAAAGTAATGATATAGTGCAGTTTTTCATTGATGCAAATTTGCCCCATTTCATGTCTGCCTGCTTCAGCCAGTGCTTGCTTTAAACCTAATACCATGAACAGTTCTCAAAAGCACAAGAAGAATACAAAGTGATTTTGGTTAAAAGCCAGGTAGCACCAACAGTGCCACAAATGTTATGAGGCCGTTTCGCAACCATAGTGCAATCAAGGTGAAGCACTCAAAATCGGAAAAGAACACTCAAAAAGAACAACACTTAACAAGATTGGACTGTTTTGCGTCTGCGTAGTTCAATATATGGGAGATTTCCCTCACTGACTGATCAGGTAGTCAACAATTTTCCATTAGAACTGCAAAAGCAACCATGCAAACATTTTGTGCCCGACCTTGCAATTTATACATCCAATGATACAAGTCAGTGGACAATGTGCGGCTTTCCATGACCAGGGAGATATCACTTATTTTGGGGACGGTGGTGTGGGACACAGTGGTGGTCAAGGATACGAAAGGAGCATTAAAACACTTCTGATGCAACTCTCTAAGCGACTATCCAAGTCTCTTACCCTTCTGAAGTGAACAGAAAAATCAGTTAACAGAGAAATGCACTTTAAGACTCAAGTGGGGTGTAAAGGCGACAATCAAACACGTGTAGATTCATTACACTTGCTTTCTGTTTTCGCTTTCAAATCTTGTGTGTAAATAGCCCGTTTTCACAATCAACCATGTGTAACTATAGTAGTTTATTTCAGATGATATGTATAAGAATTCCACTCCACCGAGTAATATGGCATCTCTTTGAGCTCCCCAAAAGGCTGTATGAGACAGAAGGGAATCTGCTAGACCAGAGGCTCTGAACTATTTGAGGTCCGTTTACCCCCAATTAATCACTACTGGAGGTCTGGGACCCTCGCCTAAACAATTACTACGATTTGAACCTCAAACCAATAAACCAAAATGCAGAATTAAGTATGTTGTTTTTTATGTATATATGCGATGTCAATCTGCTAATGCTTTAACATTTTCGGACTAGTCGTGGACCTCCTTGGATCTGCGGATAACCGGCTAGGAAACGCTGTGCTAAACTGAAGATGACATATGTATAAACAGGGATTTATAGCGCGCACATCTAGCTACATAGCAACAGATCTTTGTAGAAAGGTAGGATTGGGGTGTGATAAGAGTATGAGAGCAGACAGCAGGTACCACCCAACATCCGCAGCCTACGCCTGGATGAAGGTTTGAAAAGGAGGATCTTCGTTTCCTGTAGGAAGACGAAAAGTGAGGGGAGTTTGTTGGATTATTTTATACAGGGTTTCTCATTGAAGAACCGTAGACGAGAAGGCTAGGCATCTCGTCGTTCCTGCATTTGTAGGTTTCAACCATAAAGAGGTTACTGCATGCAGTGTTACATAGCCGAATAGGGAACATGTTTTCTCCATTCCACATTTATAGCATTTTCTTAAATTGTGCGTCTTAGTTTGCTTTGTGGTGCTATCTGTACACGTGCTTCCTCCTTTACTCAATTCGTACGATTTATATAATATTTGGCCTGCCAGACAAACAATTCCCGGTCCTTAAACCGGTTCATTTGCGCACACAGGTATGTCAAAAGAACACTGTTAAAAGCTGAAACCCAAATGAAGAGAAATATAACAAATAAGTAATAGGAAGAAAATACTCTAGCTACCTTAGAAACCCGGAAAAAAAGTAACAGAAGCTTCTAAAATCAGTCCAAGGACTTTAGCATTCAAACTTTCTACAAAGGCACCTACTACCTCCCACACAGATCTTTTTATTGTGCCTCAGGAGCTTAAAGTCCAAGCATGTTCCACTGTACAGATAGGCCTGTTGTGCCAAAGGGTTTCTGAAAAACTCATTGCATTGGACTTTAACCCTGTCCTCCCTCCTCTACAACCATTTCCCTACTTAATGAAGTTCTATTAGTTTGAAGGGGCAATTTTTGGTCATTTACAGAATACACAAGTAAAATGTGTGTGAGGGGGACCTTTTACAGAAAATAACGGGGAGCCTATTTTGCTAGTAACACGAGAGTGCATGTGGGTTGAAATGTCAGTTTAATGAATTAGAAAGGTCCTTATTAGAGAAGTAAATCTTTAATGTCAAGTAGAATACAGGAACTACACTGACTGTCAGCAAGCAAACACAAAGGTGTAAAAAATAAAGTTTAAAAAAGTTCAATGGGGCCTGGTCTTTCCGAGCAGCAAGATGGCCGCTCATTGAGACAGCTCTGTCGGCTGAGTCAAAATCTGTTATTTATCCTCAGCATGGAGGAGCGAGAGGCACCTTAAAACTTGGCGAACCGCAAGTTAAGCGATCCTGGACCTGTGGACTAAACAGACTTCACCGCCCAGGATGTGATGCATGAGGCGTACCAGCAAGCCCGTTGTGAAGGCATGCGGAGTAGATGCTGTGAGGCGGGCACGATCGTCCTTGGAGGAGACGGAGCTAGAGCTCGAGAACAGGCCGAGCTGGATCAGAGACCGCCGGAGGGGAAAACAAGGTACATTGTGGGGGAGCGGGGGAGCGGACTCTCTCCCCTCTCCCGGCCAAGATCCATCCTTACCTGATGCACAAGGCCAAAGGTCCTGCCCGCGGAGAGAGTCTCTCTACTGGTGCCCCTGTCTCAGCTATGGGAGCTGCGGTGGTGTGAACCCCTGCGGGCCCCGGGGTGGTGCGGGCTATCACCGGGTCCGCCTCAAAGAGACCTGCAGGGCCCACCCTGTGCTTACGCTGATGGCCGGGAGCTGCCACCCAGGCCACTGCGGCAACCGAAAGACATCACGCCGCAGTGCGCTGCTAGTGCGCGCTAGCGAGCAACTCAAGGAGTGAGGCCTTAAACCCTGAACCCTGCCACCTGTGTGAGTGCCCGTTTGGGCCTTTTCTGGGTCTTTGGGGATGCTCCTGCGGCCCGGTGGGTGCCGCGGTGGTCTGCTGGGTGACATGTGGATGTCCGGTGTAGGAGAGTAGGGTCTGCTTCCTATGGTCACCCCAACTTTTTGCTTTTGCTTTACTGGTTTTCGACTTAGATGTATGTGGCTGTGGGCCTGCTAATCAGACCCACAGCCCAGATGCACTCTCTCTAAATTCACACCATGTACTCTAGGTACATCCACAATTGGGAATTGGCACACCTTATCAGCCCCTGTAGAAGTGTACCTTAGGTACTCAGGGCATAGGTGTAACCAAGGCCTACCAGGGGCTGCAGCATGTATTATGCCACCCCTGGCTATCCACTCAAACTGACACAACTGGCTGATCACTCAGCTGGTGCAAGGTCGTGTAATCACCCCTTGCTTAGGTATAGTATTCCTATATCTACCCTTAAATAGAGACACACAGTAACCTATAAGTCACTCCTATGGCAGGCCTTAACAATCCTGGAGGCAGAGTGCTTGGTTGTGTGCGAGATGGTGCTCTAGCATGAGCTGAGCCTGTCTGCAGCTTTCAGAACCTTGTCCTTATAGCTGTTCTATGATATTGCCATACCATATACTCTTAAGTGCATTATGAACCTCGCGGTTAAATCCTAACTTTGGTTTGGCTTTATACAAACATGTCGTGTAAGGTGTCATACGCTTTGGAATACTACCCCCTCGCCAATTCTGGCAACGGGGGTAGCATTCCACCATTCTAGAGGGAGAAGACATGTTGTTGCTGACTATCCCGGTTAAAGTTAACCAGAGCCCCAGCGTCACAAAATGGAAGCTGCTGCCACAGACACAAGTCTGACCTCTTGCTGCTGGGAGTCCTTCCAGCGAGGGAGGCCTGGACAATCGGTTTCCTGCCTGGAGATGTGAGAGCACCACCCCAGACAGGATTTTGTGTATTGGGACAGGAAGGGCTGAAAAGAAACAGACACTGCCTGGGGCACACTAGGTGCTCCATGCATAGTCCAGTTCAAACCAGTGCTGGGGCACTCCAGCCCCAGCTCTGGCGCGCAACTGGACAAAGGAAAGGGGGTGTAACCACCCCCCCTTCCTGGTCCCACCCATAGGAGGGACCTAGTGGGTAAACCAGCCCCCATTAGTTGTATAAAGGTAGGAGCTTACCCAGGAGACTTTAGATTAATCCTGATGAAACTTTGAAACGAAACTCTGGATCCTTCGACATTCAACTGACTTGAAGACTGAAGAATCTCCCTTGTGGCCAAGGAGTGACAACCCTGGGAAACTAGGCCCATCCAGCAACTAGACGGCTTGCTTTGTCCCTGTTCCCACCGGAACTCTAGCACAGAGCCTGACAAGACCTCGACTCCAGGACTCCTCTGAACCCACTGCACGACTCCAGCACAGCTGAGCTCCGTGGAAGGCGTCGGAATCCGTGGAACCAGGCAACTTGGAAAGTCTTCAACTTGCTAGCAGCGCAGCTCCTGAGGCATCCTCGAAGCTGTGCACTGGGGACTGAGACACCCCGACCCAGAGCTACACCTGCACCGAAGATCAGCCCTCCACACTCCACGAGATCTGCGTGGGGCCCTTCTGCTTGTGTTCTGCTAGACACGTTGACCGGTTGCTGGCCCGTTGGCTAGTAGCCCTCTGACGACGACTCCTTTGAAAATCCATCGCTGTTCTGGTTGCTTTAGACTGGCCCTCGCTTCCCTGAAAAGGTGAAGTACCTCAGACCCTCCTGGTCTGCACCAGAAGCCTTTTGTGTATCCTGCATGCGTTGCTTTTGCTTAGGCTTGTTGGCTCCAATCTTGAAGTCGACCCCTCCATCTGCGAGAACCTTCGTGGGACAGCTCCTCTCCAGTACCTGGTCGTCCTCGACGCCTCCTGGTCCGCGTGGCTGCAACGACAAGCTTCACATCTGCACCTGATTGCTCCTCGACGACATTTGGTTCCTTCCTGGTTCCACCCGGTCACTGGCTAGTGACCTAGACTCTGTCCCCTCTGCTTTCAGGTCCTCTTCATCCTAGATCCACCCTTGGATCCACCCGGACATCTTCCTCCTGGTCGCCTGCAGCATCTTCTTTTTTGAGGCTCCATAGGAAACGACGAGAAAACCCGACATGCTTTGACACCTATGCACCCACAGCCCGGGGGTGAGGTAACGCGAGTACTTCGGTGCTCCTGTAGGGATTGACTATCCTAGTGTCCAGTTTTGCTAGTTGTGTAATCCTAGTTAGACCGGAAGTGTCCTAAAACTTCATTACTTACCTTTTTACGTTCCTATTGACTCCCGCGTGAGAGTACGGACTCTGCACCCGCCGCCTGTGGGCCTGCTACTCCTAACCTAAGTAGTGTAGCCCCAACGATCCTCGAGGCCCTAGGCCTTTCCATTTCCAAAGTCGTGGTTTTTATACCACTTACTTAGTATATGGTTTTACGCACCCCTAGGGCCTAACTGTAAATTGTGCTATTTAAAGTATTTCTAAGAGTAACTTGTTATGTGCTTTGGCCTCTGATCTCATAGAGTTCAGAGGAGTGTGTTTGTAAATAAATACATATATATTTTATATATATCCTGTGTGGTGTCCTTTCATTTGGTATTCAACGGGTTACATATGGTAAAACAGCTGGCTTTACACGCCCTCAAGAGTCTTTTAGCCTAAGACTGTTCTGTCCACGCTACCTCTAGGATAGCTGGTCTATAAGGTTGACTTACAACCATCACCATAAGGGTTGTTTGGACTGGTGCAAGGTGCTCACTAGAATAGTGAACATCATATACAAGGCCAACTTCTCACATCCGGTGCCTTTGGAGGTTTGCTGCAAACAAGTGGAATCGAATAAGCAGGATCTGTGCAGAGTATGCATAGAGTCAGAACTGAGCTTTTCACTCCTTCATATCGGAGCGCCTAATTCTGTACTGTGATCACGTTGGGGACCCTCCTGGGCAACATCTGTGGTGTGTGGATTTCCGAATCTAGCTACAACTGCCATAAAGCGAGCACCAATAATGAATGGGTTGGTGGATTCTAGAGGCAATGGAACCCTGGGGTAACGGAGGGCATCTGCATCACGACTCAGCACAATGCCTGGTCCAGACTCAATTTCTGGCTGGTATCCAGAGACATAGCGACATGGATGGTAGATATCAAACATCTACCCAGGAGCCTATCTGACCATGCCCCCAGCCTTCTATAAAGCCTATGGAGAACTGGGTTTTTTGGAGTACAGGGAAATACTAGGCGCACAGCACACGTTAGTGTTAGGTGTAGATAGGTCTGGGTGCAAGTAGGTGAGGGGACAAAGGCCCTAAACCCCTCCAAGAGTGTGCGAAGCACACGCCATACAAAGCAAGAACAAAAACCAAATGCACACCAAAATACAGTATAGAGAGAGATGTCTCAATGGACATTAATAAGTACAAGTAACAGTGATCGAAGCAAAGGGAAAACGATTGTAGTACGATTCCTCTTTTATTGCATGGATGGCCAGCCGACACGTGTTTCGTCGTCAAGCGGTAACAGTGCTTGCACGACTCATCAGGGCTGGGGAGGATACAAAGTACAAAATGGAATATGATGTCCACACGACAATTACGTAAACATGTTTCTAATTGTTCTAGTGTCTAGTTATCTAGTGCGCGTGTGAGTGCAGGTGGAAGTCGTGAAAATAATTAATTATTTTTAATTAATAAAGAATACAAGGTGGAAGCACACTGTGCCACACATGGTGATGGTGAGAAAAACTGTATATCGGCCACGGGAGGTGACTAGATGGCGGTGCGTGAAAGAGTGCGGTTAATGTGGAAACCGTTCGCCACGTATGTGTGGTGGTCAATATCACTGGAGGATGATGGTGAGAGTGTGTATCCCGTGACTAGACTGAGGGTGGTAGTGCACAAACTAGTAGTTCAAGGAAACAAAATTAGTTAGATGTCCTCTATTCGTGGTGGGGAAATGCAAAAATAGAACGCAGGTCAACTAGAGAATGAATATAGTGAATATACAAATTGTCTACTAAGGAGGTGGGGCGGGTTTGCTTAGCGCTTCCTACCTGTAGCGCGAAGGGAATAGACCACAGGTCTGTAGCGTGAACAAGGAGAAGGAAACAAAAGGGCAAAACAGCGGATCATGACCAATGTGACCATAGCATGAAGCACTGTACACAAATCATAGGTCTCATGAGCGAGTACTGATACTGGCAAAAGAATAAGGTGGACACAAAGAATTGGGACTCACCGCTTAGCCGGTGATACTTCCGACCCGGCCCCTGCTCGAGACCAGGTTATCAGTTGTTAGTGGATGTGGCTCCAGATCCAATCAGTTCATGCGGTAAAAAATGATGCTGAAAGGGAGCACAATAAAAATGCCGTATTTGTAATGCCCCAAACATTGTCATAATTTGACATCAATGCCACACAAGGTCTGGGTGGCGCGGAAGGGGGGTAACGGGGCCACACTAAGTTAATGAATTCAAGAAAGTGTGGAGAGTCTCACCTTTACGTTATGTAAACAGAGCTCCAAGCGACAGAAGTTCATTAGTGCCACCAAATGGTATGAAGCATCCGCTTCAAGGTACTTGAGTATCTAAGTAATCGGTACAGTGGTGAGTGACAAGAGTCTTGTGATCGCTCAATTCGGCGAGATCTGTAGAAGATGAGAAAAGGAATTGCGAGCGTGAGTAGGCTCGTTCCTGAAGACCGAGCTGTGCGGTCTTAAGAGAAAAGCTGTGAGGATCGGACCATTATGTGGTCGAGTGAAGGAAAAAGAGCAAGCGCTTACCGGTTGTTAGGGCGAAAGTCGGCGGGACGGGTACTCCCACACAGCGGTTCCGGGTACGGACACGTGGTACCGACCCGGAAGTGGTTTTATGCTAGATGGCGGGGAGCCCGTATGTAAAAGACTAGAATGACAACTAACCCCGGTCGGTGGGTGTGTCTCGGGGAACGTTCGTAACGCAACGGGAGCTGCCCGTAGATGAGGGCGGAATGTAAGAGATTGTCAAATAACTACATAGTTGACAGAAAAGATATACAAATATAAAAATATATCCAAGATTTGTTATGAATATACCTCAGGAAAAAATGGGGTGATTAGGACTGCAACGAATATCACAAACATGCAGAAAGTGGTCATGCATCCGATCCACAACATGCATAGGTGTTTGTGATGCATTACGTAGACGATAAAAACGTATTTCATCACATTAATCTTGTCGCATAGATCAAAATACACAGTTGAGCATGGAAACAGCTTATAAACATATTTCATCACAACACTCCTGTAAGGTCTTTCAAAATACACAGTTAGGCATGGAAACAAGTAATAAACATGATATCCCAGCAAGTCGTTGTGGTGGTCAAATAATAGTGTGACACTCCTGGTATGACATGAAAGAGAATAACATGGTGAATGCAGTACCATTTGTGGCATGAAATCATCACTCATATGTTGTGATGGTGCATAGAAAAACAGTTTTGTCATAACCAATAGTAACCCCATGTGAGCCTCATTGTGAGATACCGACCGCAAGGGTGGTATCAGAGGACAATATAATGAGGTCTGGTACAATGTTCACTACAGAAAATGACAAGATTGCAGCATGTATCATAGCTATATATGCAGGAAATGGATACAGGGGTTCAGTCTCCTAGAAAGAATTGCATCTCCTGGTCAAAATTGAGCCCCTGAGACACGGTCGGTATCTCACAATGAGGCTCACATGGGGTTACTATTGGTTATGACAAAACTGTTTTTCTATGCACCATCACAACATATGAGTGATGATTTCATGCCACAAATGGTACTGCATTCACCATGTTATTCTCTTTCATGTCATACCAGGAGTGTCACACTATTATTTGACCACCACAACGACTTGCTGGGATATCATGTTTATTACTTGTTTCCATGCCTAACTGTGTATTTTGAAAGACCTTACAGGAGTGTTGTGATGAAATATGTTTATAAGCAGTTTCCATGCTCAACTGTGTATTTTGATCTATGCGACAAGATTAATGTGATGAAATACGTTTTTATCGTCTACGTAATGCATCACAAACACCTATGCATGTTGTGGATCGGATGCATGACCACTTTCTGCATGTTTGTGATATTCGTTGCAGTCCTAATCACCCCATTTTTTCCTGAGGTATATTCATAACAAATCTTGGATATATTTTTATATTTGTATATCTTTTCTGTCAACTATGTAGTTATTTGACAATCTCTTACATTCCGCCCTCATCTACGGGCAGCTCCCGTTGCGTTACGAACGTTCCCCGAGACACACCCACCGACCGGGGTTAGTTGTCATTCTAGTCTTTTACATACGGGCTCCCCGCCATCTAGCATAAAACCACTTCCGGGTCGGTACCACGTGTCCGTACCCGGAACCGCTGTGTGGGAGTACCCGTCCCGCCGACTTTCGCCCTAACAACCGGTAAGCGCTTGCTCTTTTTCCTTCACTCGACCACATAATGGTCCGATCCTCACAGCTTTTCTCTTAAGACCGCACAGCTCGGTCTTCAGGAACGAGCCTACTCACGCTCGCAATTCCTTTTCTCATCTTCTACAGATCTCGCCGAATTGAGCGATCACAAGACTCTTGTCACTCACCACTGTACCGATTACTTAGATACTCAAGTACCTTGAAGCGGATGCTTCATACCATTTGGTGGCACTAATGAACTTCTGTCGCTTGGAGCTCTGTTTACATAACGTAAAGGTGAGACTCTCCACACTTTCTTGAATTCATTAACTTAGTGTGGCCCCGTTACCCCCCTTCCGCGCCACCCAGACCTTGTGTGGCATTGATGTCAAATTATGACAATGTTTGGGGCATTACAAATACGGCATTTTTATTGTGCTCCCTTTCAGCATCATTTTTTACCGCATGAACTGATTGGATCTGGAGCCACATCCACTAACAACTGATAACCTGGTCTCGAGCAGGGGCCGGGTCGGAAGTATCACCGGCTAAGCGGTGAGTCCCAATTCTTTGTGTCCACCTTATTCTTTTGCCAGTATCAGTACTCGCTCATGAGACCTATGATTTGTGTACAGTGCTCCATGCTATGGTCACATTGGTCATGATACTGTGGAAAAGTAAATTTTGCCATGTTCTGTGTCCCTACGCCCCATCCATCATATGTTATGTATGCATGACCAATATGCATATGTTATTCCCCATTTCTGATTAATGACGCAATTACAGTTGTGTCCACCTCTAATATGTTAGTTTCCAGTCCTCGTGAATACTACGAATATCAGGCCTATGTAAAATAATGTTGCCACGTTTCTCAGTGTGCACGTTATTCCATTATAAAGTCCCCGTTTCTAGGCCTCAAAAGGGCCCGGACCCTGGATTCAGCTCCTGTCTCCTGAAAGCCTCGCTGAGGAGCGATACAGCCCCCACCTGTATCCTCGACCCTTCACTTACTTCCTGCCTCGCAGTGCCCGGTGTAGCCCGGCCCTGCCTCTAAGTCTGCCAAAAGTATGTTATAGTTCCAGCTATCAGTTCAGTCCTCCTCCTCTGCATTCCTAAGCTACTGAACTGCATCAATAGTTCCCGTCATTGTCTAGCCTTCTCGTCTCCATGTTAGAGAAATACTGTATTTAATGGTCATTTAATATTCTTCACGCACTACATGTAGAATAATGCATGGTCCAGTCTTAGAATCAAGTTAGCTTTTCCCCTCATGACTTCTAGTTTATATCAACATGTTCCCTAAACATTAGATACCAGATAGGGTTTAGGTACATGTCGCTCCGACCCTCCAGACTCTAGTCTCTGCTCCTAGCACAGAGTTCGTAGCCCCCAGCTTCTCCTAGTAACACGTCATTGCCAGTCTTCGCGCACCATTAGGTTAGAGGTCCCGGCTCCTTAGGTAGCCCCCTCCTATGTGTCCGCCCATTCATGACATATTCTGTTACGTTTTACTTCACATGTCTAAGTAAACTCCCAGTTACACCTCTTTTTACTGTTATCTCTCGCGACTGCTACACGTCATGCCTTCTGCTCCACCCACTGCTACGCCTACTGCAATGTAATGCTATGTGTTTGCGTTATGTATATAAATGAATGTCTTGTTATTGAATGTTAGCGAGCTCATTCCAGACCAAGCCCCGGCAGCTGCCGGGCCTCTTTTTCCCCTGTCATCCTGTTCCTATGCAGGTTGTCCTGATCCTGTCCTTATGCTGTAATAAACCTGCAGAAACTCCTACTACCTCGAATCTTGACTCTTATTTTATTGAGCTATCTGTTATTCATTCATTCATCCAAAAATAGGGTATTATTTATTTATTTACCACATAATGGCGCCCGAATAGGGACTTGCCCTTTCCCCACGCGTCGGTGAAGCCACGCCGACCCCCTGACCCTCTGCAGTCGTGACGGAACCATACCGTGCACCTGGCAGATATTTCTGCTTCAAGTATCCCTCAGGCCCACGGAGGAGACGGAGGAGGCGGTCCAGCATCCGAACGAGACGGTGGAGGAACGCGGCGAGTCCCGACCAGAGCCCAAGCCGAGAGTCCAAGGTCCGAGGTATCCGGAGGTCCACCCGTAACTGAAGTCCGAAGTCCGAAGTTCGTCGTCGTAGTCCAGTCCCGTCCGAGGCCTTCCGTTCCGTGCTGCCCGGTGAGTACCATTGCTGGGGTAGTGTCTAGACAGGGTCAGTCTAAATTGACTCTGGTCCGTGGGTTGGTGGTACCCAAGCTCACAAACGAAGTGTTCACCTAGGTGGATACGGGTCTTGATGTGTTCCTTTATGGGACCGGTATGTTCCGTACTGTTATAGCAGTGCATCCAGTAACTCTAGTCTGTTCCGTTTTCGAGAATTCTGTTCTGTTTTCAGTATTTTCAGGTAGTATTCTGTTCGAACTGTTATTTATAATGTTGTTTAATGTATTTCCAATGTCGTGGTATGCCTGAATTGTTTCCCCAATTGTTATTGTTTTTCGTGTATTGTATTGTGTTCCGATTCAAGTTTAGAATGCCGCTCTTTTCCAAGTTACGTCAGTTAAAAACTAGAAAGGGTCTGCTGGAAGCAGCAGTTCCTGTTCCGCCTAGGGACAGTCCAGGTCACTTTATGTATCAGAAACATGGCATAAGCGCCATATTGTATCTAGATTTATGGGTAGAGTATACCAAACAGTTAGAAGAAAAGTATAGATGGCCCGTATCGGGTACATGGGATGCCGAATGTATCATGCGAGTAGAAGAAGCATTATGGAAAAAGAAAGCCAGACAGTCACAGAAAGATGCCATCGAGTTATGGCGTAAGGAAGCTCATAAAAGAACGGAAAAGGAAGTCAGAAAGTCAGAGTTAAGTAGAGAATCCCAAGAACGAACCCAAGAAAGAGAATTAATCGAGATAGGTGAACAAGTTAAAGCCGAACAGTCAGACAGACAGAGGCATGCCCTTATTAAGGGTATGAATCCTCTCCTTGCCGAAGGCTCGCCAAAAGCGACCCCAGAGGCACCCAGTAATTTCCCGCCACCATTAGTTCCGACCAAGCTACGTCACAAACCGACCGCTGCTGATATTTTTATTTCGTCCTATTTGGACGACACAGTCCCAGAATATGCAAATCCTGTTCGCGCTCCGCTAGTCCCTGTAAATCAGGCACTTCCCGTTCCTCCAGACACCGGAGTACCTGTTACGGTACCCCCGGGTCAGTCTGCCATACAAGTTCAGCCCACGTTACAATTACCGACCCTGCAAGCACGAAGAATGTCAGTCGACGATTCTAGTCTAGGGGCCGCAGGAGGAGGTCCTCCTCAAACCCCGCCGCCACACAAACGTTTATCAGCACTCGAATTACATGCTCAAGCATCACAGCGTACTCCTAAAAGTAATAAGTCTGTTACAGAAATCAGACAAGCCCTTGCCGAATGTGTTTATGATCCAGTTCCAGGCGAATATAATATGGTTTTATATTCCGTACGCGTAAGAAGGGTGACCGAGTATCTAGTCACCTTACCAAATATGAAAGAAGATCTAGACAGAATATATCGTTTCATCCGTACAGGGGATGATCCAGAAAGTATTGGCGAGATTATGTCTCAAAGGAAAGCCGAGATTCAGCTCATGATATTAAAGTTCCTGATCAATTGTCTAATAAGAGAACAAGATTACCCGTCTAAAGATCCCGCCGAAATGAGAATCCTGACAAGGTGGAGTGATAATATAGCCGAGGGTAAGCACAAGACCATTAGTGCCATGGAAAGTATGTACAAGAAAATTCGTAAAGAAATAGTAAGGTTACACGAACAGCGTAAAGCAGCACAAGTAAGTGAAAAAGAAAGTATCTCTGATCCTGAAGAGGAAGACGAGAATCCCGCCAGAATAGCGTATGTAGGGAAATCCAGATTTCCAGATCGCCATTTACGTCTAGAACCCAAGTCTATTTTTCATCATCCAGCACCAGAACGAGAGCCTTGTTCTCTAGAACAAGTATTTCAAGCTACCGATCACATTCTGAAATCACGAGTCGGTTATAGCGAGTTAAGCACCATGCATGAACAAGAATTAGCCCGATCAGCAGTCCGATGGATTACTGATTCTACCACTTTTCCAGACGAAATAGTGGCACAAATGTTTCTGAAACTGCCCCCAGCCGAGCAACGACTGGTGGGTATGTATATGATCCAGCACCTCATTACCCTGTATGAGGGTCAACATTCTGATCCAGGCCCGTTACACGATATCCTGAACGAGTTACTCCAGTATAAATGGAGAGGTCTAGGTACCGATTTAATTAGTGTTATTCTAGAACAGCGCCACAAGTATAGAACGTTCCTGAACCCGCATTTTGTTCATGTCTCACCCCCAGAAAGTAAACCATTCTACATAGACAGACAGAATCCGTTACGAGAAGTCCACCCAGTCCAAGGGACGGGTGGCGAAATGCAACGAGTGTTTGTATACACTCCGATTTCAAAGATGGAACTCCTCGAAATGAAAAAGTTAATTCCCTGTCATGACAAAGATCCAGCAGGGTTCCATAGAGAATTAAAAGACATGCTCCGTATGGGAGAATACACGTACCCAGATGTCATTAAAATGTTAAAGGTTCTGCTACCCGCAGGGGTGTATGAAAAGTTAAAGGAAAAAGAATGGGAGGTGGGAGAGAAAAAGATCGATTGGACAGCTCTAGAAGCTGAAGACAAGGCACGAGTACCAGGTACCGGTCTTGGAGATAAATGTAAAGAATTACCAGAATTATTGATTCAAGTTTTACCCAGATTATTGACAACTAGAAAAGAAGACTGGGATGCCATCTCAGCCTGTAAACAGAAACAAGATGAAGACATTAGTGATTTTTATTCTAGATTTGAGAAATGTTTCAGTATTAATAGTGGTCTCAAGACAAGTAGTGAGTCATACCCTCATCTTTTCGTTACCAAATTAGTCGAGAATTCAAGTCCACAAATTAAAAACCGAGTTTTGAAAGTCGAAAGCACCTGGCAAGCAAATACTCCGTCCCAGATGCTCCAGATGCTCCAGTATCACCAGAATAGAATTAGAGAAGAGCAAGAACACGAAAGAAAACGTATGAAAGACACGAAAATGAAAGTGCTAGTTGCACAATCTATTCCTCAAGACAGTCAGAAGAGGGGTCCGATTCAAGCCAGTCATCCTGCGGCTCCCGTTAAAGGGAACTGCAATTATTGTAAACAGCCAGGTCATTTTATAAACGAGTGTGCAGTTCTGAAACATAACATAGCTACTGGTAAGACTAAAGAAAGACCACGTCCGCCTAGACAAGAACAAGTTTCACAGATTCCTCAGTCACAGAATGCACCACAGACAGTTACAGTACCGCAGCCTATTGCTGCAACACAGCACGTTACATCGCAGATGTACCAGTATGCACAGTCCGAGTATCCAGAATACCAGTCATATTCATGAAACAGCCTAGAGAGGGAGGTAGGCTTGCCTCTCATCGAGATACCTGTAGACCAAGAAGGTCCCTATGTACACAGTCAAGTATTAGGGAAAGACAGAAAGTTTCTGATCGATACAGGGGCAAGTAGGACCACAATTAGTCACGCCGAAGTTCCAGGGGCTCCGCTCTCAGGCTCAAGAAATGTTTCCCTTGGATTTTCAGGAAAACCCATAGTTAATGAAATATCTCAGCCAGTTACTCTAGAAGTAGGTCCATTGTCCCGTACTACTGATCTGTTACTTACTAAGGCATGTCCAGAAAATCTGTTAGGTATTAAGACACTGAAAGAGTTAGGTGCAGTTATTTGCTGTTCCCCAGAGGGAATACGTCTGTTCCTACGTGACTTTAAGGGTCACTATGTATTACGAGATTTTGATTCCAGATTGTCTAATGTTCCGCAGCATTTATGGGCGCAAGGTCCAACTGATGTAGGTTACATGCAAATCACACCCTATCGTGTGACTCTCAAACCAGGTGTAGTGTTACCCCGAATCCGACAGTACAGATTGCCACCTGAGGCTGTAGCAGCCTTATCCAAAATTATTGACGAGCTCATGGCTCAAGGAGTAGTTGTAGAAACTGACTCCAATGTATGCAATTCTCCGATCATTCCAGTCATGAAACGTACTGATCCAAATGCACCCCCAGTATATCGATTAGTGATTGATTTACGAGAGCTTAATAAATGTATTATTCCTCAGTATCCAGTTGTTCCAGACATTTCTTCCCTGTTAACTGCCATTGATTCCAAAGCCATGTTTTTCACTGTTATTGACCTCAAGAATGCATTTTTTAGTGTTCCAATTCATCCAGACAGCCAGTTTCTTTTCGGATTTTGTTTAAATGGAAGGAGCTATATGTTTACACGCGCTCCTCAAGGTTTTACAGAAAGCCCTAGTATTTACAGTCAAGCACTCAAGAGACAACTAGACAACATTCACATGCCAACTGACACTGCCCTGCTCCAGTATGTCGATGATCTACTGATCACAGCCCGTTCTGAACGTGCTTGCGAGCGAGCATCACTTACAGTTCTGTATTTTCTAGCCGAGATGGGGCACAAGGTGTCACCTTCAAAGCTTCAATTCTGTGTCCAGCAAGTGGTATACTTAGGACACTTGCTGTCCAAGAGGGGTAGGCAGTTGACACCCGACCGTATCCAGTTAATAGCGAATCTTCTCCAGCCCAGAACCCAGAAGGAGGTACGTGCTTTTATCGGCCTTACTTCTTATTGTAGACAATGGATTCCCCAGTATGCATTTCTAGCCAAGCCACTGATACAGTTAACGACACAGGAGGCAGCCGTATCGACTGTCCTCCCTTGGACATCTGAACATACACTTAGTTTCAACGAGTTAAAGAAAGCCCTATGCCAAGCTCCAGTTCTAGCTACACCGAACTACAGTAAGCCTTTTACACTTTTCGTTACAGAACGCGAAGGTACAGCATTATCTGTTCTCACACAAGATCAAGCAGGTCAATACAAGCCCTGTGCTTATTTTTCAAGCACATTAGATCCAGTCGCCCAGGCGTTGCCTGCGTGCCTCAAGTCAGTTGCAGCCA
The DNA here is from genome assembly GCF_964261635.1 of Lissotriton helveticus. Classification (NCBI taxonomy): domain Eukaryota; kingdom Metazoa; phylum Chordata; class Amphibia; order Caudata; family Salamandridae; genus Lissotriton; species Lissotriton helveticus. The sequence continues at coordinate 341,176,403 of NC_136071.1, read as the reverse complement.
CAGCACTAGCTATCAGACAAAGTGATTCCATAGTTTTAGGACATTCCCTGACGGTACAAGTTCCACATTCAGTAGAAGTTCTTTTAAACCGAACACAAACTCAGCACTTGACAATTGCACGTTTAACAGGTTATGAATTGACACTGTTCCAGCCACACATAGAAATTAGACGCTGCAACGTCCTGAATCCCGCTACACTGTTACCATCAGTTAATTCAAATCCAGACACACATGACTGTGTGGAAGTAGTTAACGTTACGACAAAGCCAAGACAAGACCTGACAGACATTCCGTTACCAGATCCTGACCTGACACTTTATGTGGATGGTTCATGTATGAGAACTAGTACAGGAGAACTAGTCGCCGCGTATGCAGTGACTACTGACACTGAAGTTATTGAAACACACCGTATTGATACCCTGTCCGCTCAAGCAGCAGAGCTAGTTGCTCTGACACAAGCCTGTATACACGCCAAGAACCTGAAGGTTAATGTTTACACAGATTCACGTTACGCATTCGGAGTTGTACACGACTTCGGAGTGCTCTGGCAGGAGAGAGGTTTTATGACTTCTCATGGAACCAAGATTCAGCATGGTCTCCTTATTCAAGCTCTGTTAGACGCCATACATTTACCGACATCTATTGCTATCATGAAGTGCAAAGCACATACGAAAGTTACTGACATTATTTCCCAAGGTAATGATCTAGCAGACCGCACAGCCAAGCTTACAGCACAGACACCAGACATTCCAGTAAACATGACACATACTCCAGATCTGATTACATGCATGACAGTTAAGGACCCTACACAAGATGTCATAGATATTCAGTTACATGCTACTCCCGATGAAATCAAGAAATGGTCTGTACAAGGAGGGGTCCAGACAGATCAAGGATGGTTAACGAAGGGTAGAGCCACATGGTTTCTCCCCGATTCTATGGTTCAAGTCATTATCAATACCGCACATAGTCCAGCACATTTAGGAGAAAAAGCTATGTTAGACAGTATCCAGAACATTTGGTTCAACAAGCATTTACGAGCTGCAGCCAAGCAGAAAGTCCGTACCTGTATGATATGTTGCCAGTTTAATCCAGGTAAAAGTGTCCCGGTGGAACAAGGTGGTTTCCAGCCCCCTGACCACCCTTTTGAGGTCCTCCAGATGGATTATATTCAGATGGAGCGATGTCGAGGTTTCAAGTATGTCCTTGTAGTTGTATGCGCTTTGTCCAGGTGGACAGAAGCATATCCAGTCCCAGATTACACAGCCGCGACCACTGCCAAGCAGCTGGTTCGTGAATTCTTCCCTAGATACGGACTCCCTAGAGTCGTATATTCTGACAACGGCCAGCCATTCTCATCCGAACTCATGAAACACGTTTCCCTGTTGTTAGGGTACCAGTGGAAGTTCCATTGTGTACGCCATCCAGAAGCAGCTGGACTAGTCGAAAGACATAATCAGACTCTGAAAATCCGTATAGCAAAAATCTGTAAAGACAAGGGTGTGGACTGGTTAGTAGCTTTGCCAGTCGCTCTATTTTACATGCGTATGGTCGCACATTCCAGATCAGGTCTGTCCCCGTATGAGGTCGTATTCGGCCGCCCCCCTAACATGTGGGGTACTCCTAGACCCCGAAGTATTACCGATGTTTCATGTAATATGCTGACAGATTACCTAGCTTCCTTGATGTCTGCCCTCAACTCATGTCGTTCACAGGTTGCCGCCGCATTTCCAGACAATACCGAGGTGGCACCGCACGAGATCGTTCCAGGGTCGTTGGTGATGATCCGCAACTTTGACAGATCAAGTCCGCTGGAACCACGTTGGAAGGAGCCATGTCAGGTCCTCTTGACCACCCGAACTGCCGTCAAGTTAGAAGGCAGGAAGGGGTGGGTCCACCTCTCTCATGTAAAACTTTTCAAAGGACCAAAGCCAGACTTCAAAGACATTGCCAAGAACATTTCCCCGGATTCGAAGGATTGCCAGAACATTGTTTTAAAGGACTGTCCCGCACCAGACTTTATTACAACCCCTCCCTTGTTAGAGAAAACTCCGCAACAGGAGTATAAGTTAAAGCTCAGGTCTAATAAGTCAGCCAGTTTGATTGTATAAGTCCTCCCCTAGGTGAAACGGTTAGACTGTTTCTGACATGTATAAAATAGACCCCCATAGTGAGAGAGTCAGTCGAAGTTCATTTCAATGCATCGTTTTTCTGAGTTTCATACTATTCATCAGCATAATGATTTCCTGCACCAGTTATGCTTTCTATCTGTGTTTTCCAGTTCCTCATGTAAATATGTCTGCTCATGCTACAGTAGAGCACACGTTTAGTGATCTGCCTCCTCACGAATATTCATACCGCCTCGCCATGCGTAATAACACATTCATCCGTATGTTACATTATTCACACCAGACCAGCAATGCCACTAATTGTTGGGTGTGTGGTCGACTCCCCCCTTTCCAGACATCGAAGGGAGTTCTGCCACTTTTTCCTTATCCATTCTCACACAATGGTTCGTGTGGAGCATGGTCCACGTTAACGTCATCCTCAACAGATATGTCTTTTCTTAACAGTACATGTTTCCCAGACAAGCAAGGTTTCCCCCATAGAACAGGTTTAGATCTAGAAAATGAAGTATATAATTTAGGAAATTATTCGTCGAATTTCATGGTTCTGAATGTTCAGTCTGATACTACTCCAGATTCACCCGCTATTTCAGTACTACCAGTCAAAGGCGAATTATGTGTCCGTAGTTATGGTTCTGTACATATAGGTCATAGTGAATGTACTACTGTTATCCAGTATAGTGACAGTAGGAAATCTATTTTTAAAGCTTCACGTCATTCTTATTTTGTTTGTGGTCAAACTGCATATGTCCGTCTGCCCCTCGATTGGGAGGGAACCTGTTACATTGCTTTCCTACTGCCACCTGTTTTTCTAGCCCCACCTGATTATCATAGGAATTCTTCCTTAGTACACACTAGACACAAGAGAAATCTCCCGATTGTCGATTATACTGAAACCGCCGCAGAGCAATTCATTGATATAGATAAAGGTGTTTTCCCTTATTTAGGTACAGTTGTAAATAGTAAGTTAATTCGTAGGTTAACAAGAACCCTTGAAGCTGTAGTAGATGAGACTGCCTCTGCTCTAGGTAACTTAACTGAAGAACAATCCTTTATGAGAATTGTCGTTTTACAGAATCGTCTCGTCCTTGACGTCATACTGGCCGATAGGGGCGGGGCCTGTAGAATTCTCGGATCCAGTTGTTGCATTTTCATTCCAAATAACGCGCCGTCTGTTTATTCAGCTATAACCAGACTCCATAAAATTGCCCATCTGTTACATCAAGATCCAGGCACCTGGACATGGTCCGGTTGGTTCTGGAATATAATTTCCGCATGGGGATGGAAAGTCCTGTCCTTTCTAGGTATTGCAGTAGCGATCATATTTAGCTGCTGCCTCTGTATACAATGTGGCCCTGCGATTTGCAGCATGTGTGCTACCTCTTGTATTCCTAGTCCCAAGCCCCGTTCTAAATCCCGTTCCAAGACAATTCGAGACGAGCAAATGGTACTGTATGAAATGATAGACGGTATCATGAATATTGATGTTTCCTGATGGAAACGTAGTGACAAGGAGGGAATGTGGAAAAGTAAATTTTGCCATGTTCTGTGTCCCTACGCCCCATCCATCATATGTTATGTATGCATGACCAATATGCATATGTTATTCCCCATTTCTGATTAATGACGCAATTACAGTTGTGTCCACCTCTAATATGTTAGTTTCCAGTCCTCGTGAATACTACGAATATCAGGCCTATGTAAAATAATGTTGCCACGTTTCTCAGTGTGCACGTTATTCCATTATAAAGTCCCCGTTTCTAGGCCTCAAAAGGGCCCGGACCCTGGATTCAGCTCCTGTCTCCTGAAAGCCTCGCTGAGGAGCGATACAGCCCCCACCTGTATCCTCGACCCTTCACTTACTTCCTGCCTCGCAGTGCCCGGTGTAGCCCGGCCCTGCCTCTAAGTCTGCCAAAAGTATGTTATAGTTCCAGCTATCAGTTCAGTCCTCCTCCTCTGCATTCCTAAGCTACTGAACTGCATCAATAGTTCCCGTCATTGTCTAGCCTTCTCGTCTCCATGTTAGAGAAATACTGTATTTAATGGTCATTTAATATTCTTCACGCACTACATGTAGAATAATGCATGGTCCAGTCTTAGAATCAAGTTAGCTTTTCCCCTCATGACTTCTAGTTTATATCAACATGTTCCCTAAACATTAGATACCAGATAGGGTTTAGGTACATGTCGCTCCGACCCTCCAGACTCTAGTCTCTGCTCCTAGCACAGAGTTCGTAGCCCCCAGCTTCTCCTAGTAACACGTCATTGCCAGTCTTCGCGCACCATTAGGTTAGAGGTCCCGGCTCCTTAGGTAGCCCCCTCCTATGTGTCCGCCCATTCATGACATATTCTGTTACGTTTTACTTCACATGTCTAAGTAAACTCCCAGTTACACCTCTTTTTACTGTTATCTCTCGCGACTGCTACACGTCATGCCTTCTGCTCCACCCACTGCTACGCCTACTGCAATGTAATGCTATGTGTTTGCGTTATGTATATAAATGAATGTCTTGTTATTGAATGTTAGCGAGCTCATTCCAGACCAAGCCCCGGCAGCTGCCGGGCCTCTTTTTCCCCTGTCATCCTGTTCCTATGCAGGTTGTCCTGATCCTGTCCTTATGCTGTAATAAACCTGCAGAAACTCCTACTACCTCGAATCTTGACTCTTATTTATTGAGCTATCTGTTATTCATTCATTCATCCAAAAATAGGGTATTATTTATTTATTTACCACAATACGCTGTTTTGCCCTTTTGTTTCCTTCTCCTTGTTCACGCTACAGACCTGTGGTCTATTCCCTTCGCGCTACAGGTAGGAAGCGCTAAGCAAACCCGCCCCACCTCCTTAGTAGACAATTTGTATATTCACTATATTCATTCTCTAGTTGACCTGCGTTCTATTTTTGCATTTCCCCACCACGAATAGAGGACATCTAACTAATTTTGTTTCCTTGAACTACTAGTTTGTGCACTACCACCCTCAGTCTAGTCACGGGATACACACTCTCACCATCATCCTCCAGTGATATTGACCACCACACATACGTGGCGAACGGTTTCCACATTATCCGCACTCTTTCACGCACCGCCATCTAGTCACCTCCCGTGGCCGATATACAGTTTTTCTCACCATCACCATGTGTGGCACAGTGTGCTTCCACCTTGTATTCTTTATTAATTAAAAATAATTAATTATTTTCACGACTTCCACCTGCACTCACACGCGCACTAGATAACTAGACACTAGAACAATTAGAAACATGTTTACGTAATTGTCGTGTGGACATCATATTCCATTTTGTACTTTGTATCCTCCCCAGCCCTGATGAGTCGTGCAAGCACTGTTACCGCTTGACGACGAAACACGTGTCGGCTGGCCATCCATGCAATAAAAGAGGAATCGTACTACAATCGTTTTCCCTTTGCTTCGATCACTGTTACTTGTACTTATTAATGTCCATTGAGACATCTCTCTCTATACTGTATTTTGGTGTGCATTTGGTTTTTGTTCCCCCCCAGCCTTCTATGTTTGTTGATACCCTCATTACCAGGTCAGGCATTCAACTGGAGGCTCCCGCCCAGGGCTTTGCTAGACACAGCTTTCAGGAAGAAATTAGAGGAGACATAATTGAATACTTCAAGCTCAATGAAGGATCAGTGTCCTCCCCAGGGAAGCATACAAGGCAGTCATACGTGGATACTGCATAGCCAGACAAGCCGGTGTTCTGAAGGTCTCAAACAGTCACTGAAGATATTTGAATCTCACATAAGCAATACAGAGTTGAAATACAACAACACTAGCGACCCTGAATACTTGACATCAATTAGGGGGAAAATCTCTGAATATGAAGAGGAGGCACTCAACGTGATTAAATTTCCACGAAAAACACTTTAGCTAGACGATATTGGGAGGGTGATAAGCCTGGCAAAGTCCTTGCCTTCATTCTTTGGTCACCGTGTAAAACGAATTGTATCACAGAGTTGATTGATGAGAACCAGAAGACTGAGAGGACCTCAGGAGATATTAGAACACTCAGAAATTTTTACTCTACACTTTAAACAACTAACCTTCCAGACATGTCTGAGGAAATCCAGATATATTTAGACTACATAAAACTGCTGTGGCTAGGCAGGTCACAGAGAGCATACCTGGGCGAGCCCTTTACTACAGACTATATCCTTCAGGTCATTAATAAATAGTTTGGCAAACGATAAATCCCTGGGTTGACAGATTTTACCACCTCTTTTTATAAAGGTTATGCACCAATTCTTGCACCTCATCTCCTGGCCGTCTATCAGGACTCATTAAAGATGGGAAGTCTACCCCCGACGATGTGTGAGACGGTCATATTAACATTGCTGAAACCTGGGAAGTCCCCAAACCACAGAGACTCCTTCTGCCCACTTTGGTTAATAAACATTGATAACAAAATCTATGCCAAATTGCTCGCTAACAGACTTCAGCCACTCTTTCCTCTTATAGCTAGGCCCGACCAATCAGGTTTTATACCCGGAAGATCAATCGCACATAACCTACATAAATTTTTTTTGCAGTACTTCACTATCTAGGCGCCTAATCACCCGCTCTGGCTGCCCCCTTAGACGTCACCAAGGCTTTTGACTCTCTGGAGAGGCCATATCTCTTCGCAGTCCTGACAAGGTTGGGGATCAGATCAGATTGCTATATTCGGAGCCAACAGGTCAACTTCGAGTAAATGGCTTGCTCTCAAACACATTCCCCATCTTCCGTGATACTCGACAAGGCTGCTGTTTATCCCCACTCTTATTTGCTGGGGCGATGGAGCCGCTTGTGGCAAGTCTCTGACCACACCACGCTGCTAGAGGTTTGGGGTTCACATCCAGAGGACTGATTTTCTCGCTATATGCAGACGACATTACATTGTATAATAATGACCCTGAAGAAAACATACCCCCTGTTCTTCGTGAAATTACTAAATCCAGTGGTTTATCTGGCATTCACATCTAATGGGCTAAATCAACATTTTTTTCCCCCATTGTACAAAACCTTACGAACAAGACTACCCCCTCAAGATGGCGTATGGCCCCGTCAAATATCTTGGGATCTGGTTGAGTCGGGATATACAAGAACTCTGGAGCATGAATTATGGCCACACTATCACCTGGTTGGAAGGCAAGTTAAAAACCTGGTCCAAATCGCCGCTGTCACTAGCGGGAAGTATATCAAGTGGACAGGCTCCGATCTCTTGAAGGTTCTCATGCTACTGCTAGACCAGGGCAGACTTGGAGCGCTGGATATTCCCCTCTATACCTTCTGTGCACAAGCCCAATTTCTCCATCATTAGCTCTATCCAACCCAGTTTCAGCCCCATGTAGTGATCTAGGCGGACCGAATGGCCCCCACCCCCTTGACTGTAGCAATAAATCAACCATACTGACGGCTCCGAAATGTCATTGACATGACAAACACTGCGAGGGGCAGGGGACGGGTTACGAGGCAGATCTGGAGCCAAGGTGCTCTTTGCCCCTCCATTACCCTGGCTAATAATCCACAAATACCTTCACTAGAGGATTGAGGCAAAGCAACTAGAGCTAGGAGACTGGGCATCAACACATACCCTGATGACACGTTTGGCCCCATCATCACCGGACGGGGAACCTCCATTAAGTTTCTTGGATTTATTACTAGATCACTGCATTTGTGCCACATGCTGGCAAATACACAACACTTTTCCTAGCCACACCACCTACCTTATTAGCTCTAGAACACATTCTAACTACGTCATCACAGCGCAAGCTAATCACGCGATTGTACACCTTTATGCAGCAACACTTTAAGGTGATTGAGTCGAAAGCACAGGCAGGCTGGAATACTGAGCTACATGCGCCTATCACAGAAGAGCAATGGCGCTTTTGCTGCGAACAATTAGAGCTAATGTCTCCTAATTATATGCTTAGGCTTATCCACTTTAAATTTCTCAACAACTATTACAGGACTCCCGTGCAACTACGCCCTATGGGCATCCATTCAGATACTACCTACTGGAGATGCCACGCAGCACATACATCCTTCTTGCACCCGGCATGGCGCTGTCACACCATAGCAAACTCTGGAGACACAGGTGGAACCCACACCCTTATTAGGGTTGTTGTGATATGTGAAGGCCGCCCCTGTTGAAACGTGGCGGCTGCTTGCTATGCTACTATTAATTGCTACGGAGAGTGACCATGCACTGGGGCAGGCCCGGCGCTCCCTCAGTTAAAGCCTGGATACTCGATATCACCTTGTGTGAGAAACAGCGGTTCACCTTTTGGGAACGGATGCCTGTAGCCTCCAGACACAGAAATATATGGAGCCCCTTCTGGACTTGGCTACGCGCTCACAACCTAGATATTCCTTGTTCACCCGCGGTGCCTGGACAATTGACAGGTGAATAGTCAGGTCACCGCAACAATACACAAAATCCAATTCACACCCATTTCATCATGTTTATGGCTATGTCTTTAATCGATCGAGGCTGTGAAATGTATTATGTGCCTGTGGTCTAAACTGCTTGCCATTGATCTACGATCATAAGTAGGAAGCTCTATCTCCTTATAATGTAGATAGATACATTTCTTCTCCCTGCCTGTTATCTTTTGTTACATTTGGTGGTACCTTTGGCAACAAGATGTACTATAATCTAATTCTTTTCAAGGTGATTGGTGATTGTGTATATGCGATCTCTAAATACCAATAAAGAAATAGAACCATAAAATGTTAAAAATGCAGTTCAAAGCAGAAAACCAAGTTTTTAATAAAAAAAATAAAGTAGTTAAGTAGGGCGAATCGAACCAGGATATGACAAGGATGCTTAGGTCAGCACCCACCCAGAATCCCTTTTTCTGGACAATTCTTAAGCCTGGGAGCCAAGACCCAGAACAATACGCAATTCCTTAACCCTTGCCATGCGCGGGAGCCATCTGACGCATAAGTTGTCATGTGCGTTGGACGGCTCCCACGCGTCCAACGCCATACAGATGAAATCCCTCTGGTGCAGGCACCAGAGGGATTTCTTTCACTCCCTCAAGAGCTCAGGAGCTGGGGAAGAGGTTCCCCAGCTCCCGAGGCCCCCCCACCCCCATTACTGTGAAATGACGATCAGCACATACGTCGCGCTGACATAATTTCACAGAAAGCGAAACTGAAATGAGGCTTTAGGCTCATTTCAGTTTCACTTTCTATGTAGTCAGGGGGATATCTCAGCCCCCTGAGCACGTAGAAAGACGGGAGAGGTATCATTGGAAAGGGGAGAATCCCTGCTTGGAAAAAGGGTGGATCCCTGCTTGGGGATCGACCCAGGAGGGTATTCCCCAAGCCGGGATCCACCCACTATTTACAACGAGGGGTGGTGAGGGACAGAGTCTCTGAATTAAGCAGAATACTCTCACCCAGTCAAGAGATCAGGGCTAGATCCAACACCGTTTTTTAGCTCATTGCACCATCCCAGTTTCAGAACCTGGCTGTATGCAAATTAGTCTGTTCCTGTCCCAGTGCATGATGGGAACAGGGTAAACCAAACTACAAAAGCCAATTCTTACACTGGGAAGGAAACAAGCTTCCGGGGACCGGTTTCTGGCATTACAGATCCACCCACTAGACAGCAGAGGGGGAGGGGGAGCGGCCCCTTGGGCAAGGGCTTTTGACCCTCCCCAAAGAAATTGGCCATATTCAGTCTCTGACCCCCTGGGGGGCAGATGGGGGCAGTAGCCCCCTATTTGCCCCCCCTGGGGCAAAATACCCCTCTATCTGAAAATCTCCTCTCCGAATGACATCACCTCACTCAACTCTACCCTACTGACTACCCAAAATAGGTCAACTACGAACCACCTCCTGCTAAACACTTCCAAAACAGAATTCCTGCTAATTTCTCCCCTGAATCTAACTCCTAAAATCGACCTATGGATGAATCAACTCACCGCCTTCAATTGCTCCCACCGCATTATCGACTCAGCTAAATCTCTAGGAATTACCCTGGACGAGCATCTGAATATGAAGTCTCACATTAGCAATGTGTGCAAGGGAGCTAACCACCTTCTGAGAACACTCCGGAATCTCAAACCATTCCTACTGCAAGCAGATTTCAAGCAAGTGGTCCAAGCGCTTGTTTTACCGAGACTCGACTATGGCAGCGCTACGCTATGTGGCCTCTCTAAATACGCTTTGGCCCCCCTAAAGGTTTCAATGAACGCAGCGGCCAGATTGATCACGGCCACCAAGCGAAATGCACACATCTCCCGGTTTTAAAATCGCTAAATTGGCTACCCTACAAAGCTAGAATTCAACTGAAGATTGCCTGCCTTTCACACAACGCCCTCTACTTCAAAACCCCCACCTAACTTGCACAAAAACTAGAACTATCCGGAGGAGGTGGATTGTCAAGGAGTGCCAATTCTCTCCTCTTGAAACCACAGATCTTCCACAAAAAAGAACTTGCAAACGAGCCTTCTCTGGCTCTGCTCCTAAAATCTGGAACTCTCTTCCACCTGAAATTCGGAGGATCTCGTCAAAGGCTGCTTTCAAAGTGGAAGCAAAAGATTCCTCATGAATAAGTTCTTACCTTAACAGGAGGGGCAAATTTTAGCTCCAAATTAATCGGACATACTATAGTATTGGTCAGTATTTGATGATTATTCTTGTGTTGGTTATTATTCCTGTACATGTTTAATGTATTTACTCCCCTTATGTCATTATGTTACATCGTCGTGCCGATTCTTCGTTAAACCAGGTATAAATGATCTATTAGACGTTCACCACTTGCTTCAATGCCTATTAGACGCCCCATTTGACTCGGGTTTAGATTATTATTTTGGTATTGGTTATTATTCCTGTATTGAATATGCTACTTACCAGTATGCATCTGTTCTTGGCATGTAGGGCTGCTGACATTCATATCTATAGCATAGATCGCCGCCTACTGTTGGGTCCGGATGATTGCACATTGTTGTCCTGGAAGAGTCTTCGAAGTATCACGAGATAGGTGGCTCCTCCCCTGGACTACAGTGCGCATGGGCATCGACTCCATCCCCAGATTGTTTTTAGCGATTGTGGCGAAGATGGAGTGTAACAGTGTGAGCGATGACCATGCTAAGAGTAAGTGTAAGTGCTGCAGCCGCGACAGGCGCCGGGGAGGAGGGCGGGCGATATGAATGTCAGCAGCCCTTCATGCCAAGAACAGATGCATACAGGTAAGTAGCATATTCAGTTCCAGGCATGTGGGCTGCTGAATTCATATCTATAGCATAGAATATATAGCAGTCCCTCCATTAGCGGCGGCCGCCCGTGCCAGCTGCAGCAGTTCGAAAAAGTGTTTTTAGAACAGCCTGCCCTACAGCTGCTTGGAGTGCACATCTACACAGTAGTGTTTTGTAAATGTGTGTGGGGTAGACCATGTGGCTGCTCTACAAATGTCTTCTAAAGGGATATTTTCAAGGAAAGCCATGGAGGCCCCCAACTTGCGGGTGGAGTGGGCTCTTGGGGGGATTGTTAAAGTGCGCTTAGCTTTTTGATAGCAAATCTGAATACACTTAACGATCCACCTGGCTATACCTGCTTTGGAAATGGGGTTGCCTTTGTGTTGTGCGGAAAAGGCATCAAAGAGTTGTTTCGTCTTCCTAAAATCTTTGGTCCTATCAATGTAATACATCAAAGCTCTTTTGACGTCAAGAGTGTGGAGCATTCCTTCTGCCACTGTTTCAGGATTTTTTGAAGAACGCAGGCAGTTCAATAGTCTGATTGATATGAAACTGCGAAACCACCTTTGGAAGAAATTTAGGGTTAGTGCGCAGCACCACCTGGTTGGAGTGAATTTGTATGAATGGCTCTTGTACAGTTAGTGCCTGGAGTTCATTAACACGTCGCAGTGACGTAATGGCTATCAGGAAAGCCACTTTCCATGTAAAGAACTGAATCTGGCATGAATGTAGAGGCTCAAAAGGTGGACCCATCAGCCGTGTGAGTACCACATTAAGATTCCATTCAGGAGCCGGTGGGGTCCTGGGAGGAATGACTCGCTTGCGTCCCTCTAGAAAGGCTTTAATGGCAGGCACTCTGAAAAGGGAGATGCGCTGCCTGTTTTGGAGATAAGCCGCTATGGCGGATAAATGTATTCGAATGGAAGCATATGCTAGATTGCATTTGTAAAGATGTAACAGTTAGCAAATGATGTGCGTAGACGCGTCAAGCGGGTCAATGCTGTGGTCTACGCAATAAACGACAAACCGCTTCCATTTTGCCGCATAGCATGCTCTGGTGGTGGGCTTTCTTGCCTCCCGTATGATATCCATGCAGTCCGGAGGCAAGTTGAGGTAGCCAAACTCTAAGACCTCAGGAGCCAGATCGCCAGGTTGAGCTGTTGCAGATCTGGGTGCTGAATGTCGCCATGGCTCTGCGTCAAAAGTCTGGGCGTGAGGTGTAGCCTTTGATGCGGTACCACGGATAGTTCTAGAAACGTGGTGTACCATGGTTGGCGGGCCCACGTTGGAGCAACCAGGATGAGCGTCATCGAGTGTTGCTTTAGCTTTCGTGCCACCAGCGGTATTAGAGGTGCTGGGGGAAAAGCGTACGCTAATTTGCCTGACCAGTTCATCCATATCGCATTGCCCTGCGACTGTGGGTGCGGGAACCTGGCGGCAAAGCTTTGGCATTTGGCGTTTTCCCTTGTGGCAAACAGGTCTATCTCTGGATGACCCCACTGCTGGAAGTACAGGCGGAGTACTGATGGATGTAGCTCCCACTCGTGCATTTGGTGGCTGTACCTGCTGAGCAGATCCGCCATCTGATTGTCCTTGCCTGGGAGGTGTTCCGCCATGAGGAAGATGTTCCTTTGAATGGCCCACTTCAACATGCTCTGAGCGAGATGAGACAACTGTGGAGAGTGTGTACCTCCCTGCTTCTGAATGTAGTACATGGCCGTCATGTTGTCCGTCCGGATCAACACGACCTTGTTGCACAGATGTACCTTGAATGCCTTCATTGCCATGAAGATCGCCATCAACTCTAGAAGGTTGATATGCATTTTCTTCTGCTGCGTTGTCCATAGTCCCTGCACCGTGTAGTGGAGTACATGAGCTCCCCATCCCAGGAGAGATGCGTCCGTTGTTAGGATGATTTGTGGCACAGGCTCCTGGAACGGTCGGCCCTTGCAAAGGTTGTGTGGATTCCACCAATGCAGAGAGTTGTATGCACGACCGGTCACCAACACTAGGTCTTTTAACTGTCCGTGAGCCTGAGTCCACTGACGTGCTAAGCACTCCTGAAGCGGACGCATATGTAGTCTCGCGTGCGGGACTATGAAGATGCAGGAGGCCATCATGCCTATCAACTGCATAAACACTCGTGCTGGAAGCGAGTGTTGCGGTCTGAATTTCTGTATCAGCAATTGAATGCTGTTGATCCTCACTGAATTTGGCTGGTCTGTGGCCGCCAGAGTGTTTATTGTCGCGCCCAGATACTGCCGCACATGAGCGGGCTGAAGGTGGGACATTGGATAATTTAGTGAGAATCCCAAATCGTAAAGAAGGTGAATGGTGTGGGACATGTTGGCAGCGCACTGCTGTTCCGACTTTGCTTGGACAAGCCAGTCGTCCAAGTAAGGGTAGACGTGCACGTTTTGTCTCCTGAGGTACGCAGCCATTGTCGCCAGGCACTTTGTGAACACCCTGGGCGCTGTGGTCACTCCGAAGGGGAGGACTTTGAATTGGTAATGCGGATTCTAAATGGTGTCAGAGCAGCAGCAGCTCACCTAGAGGAACATCTCGCCATCTGGACACGCAGCCTCACGCCCCTGGGTCCAGGAACGCTGTTGGTCTCGCCGCCATCACCATCTCGGCGGCTGGAGACTACAGCTCCCAGCGGGCTTTGCGTGCACTTCCGGTCCCCGTTGACAGCGCGCCCGGAGGCGCTTCAAAAGCGGGCCAGCCCCTCCGCGTCGCGGACGCGCGCGGACGCCGGGCGGAGCCCGGGCAGAGGGCGGGCCGTCTAAGGCCGTCCAAGGACGAACAGGGACGGGACGGGCCACGTCCCTTTCACCATGGGTAAGCGCAAACTGAACATGTCGGCAGCAGGCGAGGCTAATGCTAAGGTGCCAAAATACACAACCAGTATCCTCACTTTTTTGACCTCCAAAGTGGACGATTTAACCACCCAGATAGCAGTGTCTGAACGAGCACTGGCGCTGGAAAATGCATCTGGGAGCAGTAGTACAATCTCTTCTCCCATTAGGTGTGTACCACTGGAGCCGAGGGTTATAATTGAAGCATGCCGGACTAATCTGGCACAGACCCCCACAGTCCTGCCTTCCCCAGAACTGCCTATTTCTGTAAAACCCGTCAGTACTAAGGTTGGGAGTGTGGAAGAAACTGTGACCAACACTCAACCTGGGGGACAGCAGGCCTCCTTTGTTACTAAGGAGGGTCTTATGGAAATATTGGAAGAACTTTTTACTGAGAGGCTAGAATCAGCCCTAATCCAAATTGCAACAGATATTACAGAGACACTGAGGGACTGTGTTAACAATTTGTTGATCAAATGTGAACGTATTAATAATACTTTGGGAAATCAGCCGCCTGTCTCAGTACCCATAGTACCCATAGGAATTGACCCACCAAGTAACCCAGTAATTAACATACCAACAGATAGCCTTGCACCAGTCAAAGGAAAAGTTGTAAATGGTAGATACACACCTTTACCACAAGCTGCACCAAATCAGATTCAACCGAATACATCTGTAGCGGCTAGGCCACCATGCCCCTTGGGAGACCAGGAGTTTAGGGTGCCCCCAGTACACCTACCTCCTGATGCAACACCCTTTGTGGCTGTCCTGGTTAACGTACCCAAATTAGGCCTGGGGGAGGTAGAACATTATGCGACGCTGCTTAAGCACACAGAAAAGTGGTGCAATACAAATTGCACGGGTGAAAGCAACATCTCAGCCAATATATTGATGTGTAGAAGGGTCAATTGGGTGGGAAAAACCAAGAAATGTGTGGCGGGTGATTGTGTCATAGTAAATTTTAAATCGTGTGATGTCACCAGCCGACTTTTCTGGGATGCGTCCCCCTTAGATCCTTTTGGTAAAGGTGTGCGCGCTATGCCACTGGGTTTTTTCTACCCTCCCACACCCAGGCCAATTGGGGCTGGGTGTGGCAGGCCCCAGATAAACAACAATCCAGGGCACCAGGGCAACCAAATTTTCCAGCAGCAAGGAAACGAATGGGTGACTAAAAGGGCCAGGGGTAGTGGTGTCGCCATACCGGTAATGAATACACCTGTAGACAACCTGCCTCTTTCAAATAGATTTGCGGTCCTCGACAACCAGGTTGCCATGGACTGACTAGATCCAGTGTTAACTAACCATTCAGCTATTATACAGGATGCCCTTATAGACATCCCAACCCCCTGTAATTTAGCTATTAACTCTATCCCGTGTAATGTGGTTTCAAATGTGGAGGAGGCAATAACTGAGGGAGGTAGTAGAAACATTAAGATTCTGAGCTGGAATATTGCTGGCTTACGTGCAAAACAAAATGACCCAATTTGGCTAGGCAAGTTGAAAGAGTACGATATTGTAGCCATGCAGGAAACATGGGCCAGGGATAACTCTTTTTGGCTGGATGGTTATTCTTCCTTTTTTGTAAAAGCACAGTGTTCTGTGGCGGGAAGGGATATTGGCGGCCTGATGTTCTTAGTATCCCTCAATATAGCCGGGAGTGTGAGAGAAATTCATAGCTCCTCATACCACTTTCAACTGGTAGAAATATGTCAATTAGACAAAAATAAAACACTCTTTATAAATTGCTATAATTCTCCGCAGGGTGACCCTCAAAACTCTGTTTTAGATTGTTTAAATTTATTTGTTGAGGATTACATGTCAAAACAAACCACTTTTGTTCAAATTATTTTAATGGGTGATTTTAATGTTCACTTATGTGAATCACTTTGCCAGATTAAAGATCCCGATGGGCCTGATCTTACGACCCCACCTCATTTTGAGCATAGCCCAAAGGGGTCCTCTATGGAACATTTGTTATCAGCTAATGATCTTTATGAACCTAGTTTTGCTGACCACAATGAACGGGTGGTAACCTACAAGGCAAGGGGTAGTGAATCCATCATTGATTACATCTTTATGTCCCCAGGGCTTCTTCACTATGTCCTTTTTTATAATGCCATTGAAAGTGGCTTTAGTGACCACAATCCGGTGTGTCTAACACTGGATGGATCACTTGGATTGTTGAAGGAGGTTTTGTTATCCACTTCTGTGAAACATATTAAGAGTAAAGATAGTGGGCGGCGTTTAAAATGGTGCAAAGTTTGCCCTGAAGATTTTTTGAATCTTATTGAACATGAAATGGCGGTGGAATTTCAAATTTGCAGGGACCCAGCTAGGGAGGACAAAGATATTATTGCCGCTTTTGAGGCTATTTGCTTGAAGGTGGAGAAAGAATTAACCCTTAGCCCTAAAAGGGGACCTGCTCCAGCCTCTGGCTGGTTCGACCATTCCTGCTCAAAAGCCCACTCTGCACTGATAGCTGCATTAAAACATTCCCCAAGAAACAGGCAAGTGATAGCTCAACTGAGGAAAAAATATGCAGAGGCAGTTAAAATACGGAAAAAAGCTGTCAAAAAAGAAGCCTGGGATGCTTTAATGGACTCCACCACCTTAAAAAACAGCTCTAAATTTTGGTCCATTGTAAATAACCCCATATTTGCTAAAACAGGCAACACAGACCTTGAGGCCAATATACCGGAGTTAGATTGGCTTAATCATTTTTCAGGTATTTATGGGAGCAATCTACTTTATGAAAGCTTCTGTTTACCGTGTAACACTGATTTGCAACCTGTGGTTGTTTTTACTGAAAATGATGTCAAGGTCGCTATAATCGGGTCCGCCAAAAACAAAGCACCAGGACCCGACGGGGTCCCATTGGACTTATATAAATCAGACCTAGAGCTATGGGTACCTGTATTAACGAATGTTTTTAATAATGTGCTTAAGGGGGGCTTTCCAAATACTTGGGCATGTTCAATTATTGTACCAATTTTTAAAAAAGGAGTAAGAAATGACCCAAAATGTTATCGCCCCATATCCCTGTTGGATTCCTCCATGAAGATTCTGGGGAAAGTCTTATTGGAGAAAATTAATAAATGGTCCACAGAAAATAACATCTTGTCCAACGCCCAGTATGGTTTCCGGTCAGGCAGAGGGACAGAGGACCAATGTCTGAACTTGAACATGATAATTGCTAAATATACGAAGGCTAAAAAAGGGACCATTTTTGTTGCATACATGGACCTGTCTACAGCGTTCGATTTAGTGAACAGAGTTAAGTTGTGGGGCATGCTGTTGCAGATGGGATTGGACCCCCCTCTGGTTTATTTCTTGGCTGAACTCCATAAAGACCTTAAGGCTTCCATTAGAATGGATCAAGAGGGGCATCGTACAGCGTGGTTTAAATCAGGCAGGGGTGTGCGACAAGGTTGCATCCTTGCTCCTATGCTGTTCACTTTGTACATAAATTCTCTGGAAAATACTCTTTTGGCTTCATCTGTGGACACTCCACGTGCAGGAGACACTCACATCCCAGTGCTCCTGTACGCGGATGATGCTGCTTTAATAGCTAGGACACATTTGGGCCTCCAGAGACTTCTTAATGCATTTAGTGACTTTATGTCCTCTCTTGACCTTGTAGTTAATAACGCTAAATCCCATGTCATGGTCTTTGGGGCAGCAAAGAATACCACCAAATCCTTTTATTGCAAAGGGGAAGTGATCAGCAATGTTAAAGTGTTCACTTACCTCGGAGTAATCTTTGACACCAAGGGTAGCTGGACCCCTCAGGTAGTAGCAAAAACCAAAGCTGTAAGGAGTTCTATAAATGCAATCTTAAGTTTTGCAAGAAGATTGGGGGGGAAACCTAGTGGTGCACTTTTGGCCTTGTATAGGGCAAAATCACTGGCTATAGCGAGATATGGAGCTGGTTTATGGGGTTATGTAAAAATTGAAACCATTCAAATAGAGGTCAATAAGTTTTTATGTTCTGTGCTAGGACTCCCCTTATCAACAGCCACTTTCGCTGTCCATCAGGAGCTTGGAGTCAGTTATATCACAGATATCCTCTCCATGGCTCCTATTCTATTATGGATAAGAGTTTGGACCAACAATAACTTAAGTCTTAACCACAAAATTTTGTTGGACTGTCTAAAATTGGATAAACATAAAGATATTGCTTGGCTGGCTTACATTAATAAGTGCTCGAAAGAACTTGGACGTCCGGAGATTTTCTCCTCCCCGCTTGGTCTAAAAAAAGCTGACCTAGCTTGGGTCAAAGAGAATTTTTGCAGACTCAAGTCTCTGGAGAGAGAACAACTCCAGTTATTAAAACCCACGGTCAGAGCACATTATATGACTCTTACATGTATTGCCATACAACCGTACCTAACTTTAGTTAATATCCCATTTCATAGATGGCTCCTGGTTAAGTTTAGGTTCAACCAGATATACTTGGTACTTAGTGATAGACATAGTTGGTGCAAACTTGAGGATGCACCAGTATGTGAATGTGATAATTTTTCCATACAAGACAACATACATCTTGTGTTGTTTTGCCCATTTTATCAAGTTCCAAGGAGAAAGTATTTGTTACCTTTACTAAAGGAGAAGGCGTTCATGCAAGCAAAACCCGCTTTTTTGTTCTTGCAAATGCTTGATTCTCCCTTAGTAATGTTTAGCGTGGCAAATTATCTTGTGGCGGCAGTTCGAATTAGGAGGAGGAAAGCACAATGCCCAACAACAGGGACTGGGATGATTTAAAATATATCTGGCTCTTTTGCACATAAGTTTTTATGACCTTTTTAAAAATGAATTGTACAATTTGGAATTTTTTATAATATGTGTTTTTAAGTATATTGAGTTGTATGAAATTGCGAAATGTGTAATTGGAATGATTTTATATTGGAATGATTTTATATTGTTGTAGTATGCTTTTATGATTTTTAACAAAATCGAATAAAGTGGTTTTTGACTGACTAAATGGTGAATCTGAGGTATTTTCTGTGTGACGGATGTAGCGGGATGTGAAAATATGCATCCTTGAGATCTAATGTTGCGAGGAAGTCCCCCTGATTGAGCAACGGAAGAACCTGCTGCAGTGTGAGCATATGAAAGTGTTCTGACAGAATGTACTGGTTTAGAGGTCTGAGGTCCAGAATGGGTCTGAGGGACCCGTCCTTTTTCGGGATTAAGAAGTACAGTGAGTACACTCCTGTGCCTCTTTCCTCCACTGGCACGAGCTAGATTGCCCCTTTTGTGCAGCATGACAAGCACCTCCTGCTGCAATAAGTGCAAATGCTCTGTGGACATAGGACGGTGTCTTGGGGGTAAGTTGGGTGGAGTGGATGTTAACTCTAGACAATAACCGTACTGGATAAGCTTTCTGACCCACCTGTCTGTGGTGATGGATTTCCAGACTGGCAGGAACTGTTGTAATCTCCCCCCGACTGGTGTTGTATGGTCGGGGGGCAGTGACAAGGCATCACTGTTTGTTGGAGGCGGAGGTTCGGGAGTTGTTGCTTCCACGACCTCTATCTTTTGCGCTGTTTCCACGATACCCACCTCTACTCTGTTTGTTGTACGGGGTTTGCGCGCCACTTTTAGTGTACTGTGTTTGCTGGGACAGCTGGCCTCTGGAAACACCTCTATTGCTTGAACGACGAAAAGAACCACCCCTGAACTGCTGGGACTGGAGAGCCCCCATAGACTTTGCAGTCTCAGTGTCCTTCTTTATTTTTTCCAGGGTGGTGTCCACCTCAGGCCCAAATAAGTGATCTGGGTTCACAGGTTGGTTTAGGATGGTGGTCTGTATCTCCGGCTTGAACCCGGAGATCCTGAGCCAGGCTTGTCGCCGTAACATTACACTGGTGTTAATGGCCCTGGCTGCGGTGTCTGCCGCGTCCAGTGCACACTTAATAGAAGCATTTGAGATGAGTTTCCCTTCCTGAATGAGCATCTCTGCCGCCTCCTTATATTCATCTAGCAAGTGTTGTAGCAGGGTTTCAAGTGTATCGTAATGTGCCCTGTCATATCTGGCCAAGAGTGCCTGAGTGTTTGAAATGCGCCAGATATTGGCCGCTTGAGCCGCCACCCTCTTCCCTGATGCTTCTAGCACTTTAGATTCCTTGTCAGGGGGAGGAGCCTCACCAGTAGTTTGTGAATTCGCCCTCTTCCGGGCATTAGAAACAACCAGAGAGTCCCAACGGCAACTGGCCCTTGATGTAGGTAGGGTCTCCAGGCGCCGGCTTGTACTTTTTTCAATTCTGGGGTTTATAACCCTGGCACGTGTGGGTTCTTTAAAAATGTCTGCAGCATGTTTCAAGACACCCTTTAGCATTGGCAGAGTCTTTACGGTCTTTTCAGAGGTGGAAAAGGTGTCAAACAGAAAATCCACCTCAATAGGGTCAGCATGGAGCTGGACATCATGATTTTTGGCTGCCCTCTCAATAAGCGCATTAAATGCCGCAGAGTCCTCAGTAGGTGATGATTTGACATTATACACTTGAGTGTCTGGGGCAGTTTGTGGATCCCCTGGGTCCGCAGCATCTGCCCATGTGTCATGTTGATCCTCAGGATCAGTGTCGGCAGGGTAGTTGTACTCCTCATTGTCACCTTCCCCAGCCTCCACATCTGAGTAAGTGGGCGAGAGTGGAGCAGTGTCCTGACCACGTGGAGTTATGAGTTCAACAAGAACGGGTGAATCCGTGGAATCCTTCTTCCTCTTTAAAGGAATTGTGTAGGACTCCATCGGCTGTGCTGGTGTGATTTTTCGCTTATAAATGGAAAGTTTACCGGTGTCGGCGTCGATAAATTGTTCCGACTGCTCCTCCCAGCAGGGGTCGTCGATGCGTTGTGGCCACAACTGCAGGGGTAGGCTTCGGCCCCGTGGACACCTTCATGGACGTCTCGACAACCTTCTTTGGCGCGAATGCTTTCGGCGCCACTTTCGGCGGCAGCGTGAACTGGATCGGCGCCGTCGACTTTTGCGGTTTGGCGGCAGGCTTCGGCGTGGAAGTATCCTTCGGATCGACAGCGGAAGCCTTGTCCCTGATGCGTTTTAATGATTCCGACACCTGCTTCGTGAAGGAGGCGGACGGCTGCATCGACTCGACAGGCGCCTTCGAGCCACCACCCGTTGCGGACTCGAGGGTTGTAGTACTTTTGGCCTTGTCCGTCCGACGCGCAGGATCGACAACTTTAGTAGCTCCGAGTACTTTGTGTCGACGGCCTTTGGCGCCGAAGTCTTTGGGTCGACGACCTTGACAAGTACTTTCGGCGTCCCCGTCTTCGGCTCGACTCCCTTGAGCGACTTCACCGGTTCGACAACCTTCTTCGGCTTTGTCTGCACCGACTGTTCTGAAGACGTGGAGCCGACCAAGGCGACATGCACTTTGTTTCGACGGCGCCGAAGCTTTGTCTTTCGGTTTCGATTTGACCAATGGCTGCTCCTTAGAAGTGTCCGTAGCCGAGCCCGGGGGCGAGACCGTGGAACTTGGTGCAAGATCTTGGGTAAGGCCATGTGGCGATCCCTCGACCTGAGCCGTAGATATTGTCTGAACGGGGCATAGCTCCTCGCTTGAGCTATCTTCCGTGGCCCCATAGGCCCCATCGTCGTCTCCTACTTCGTCGACGATGTCTTCTGCATCGAGCATTTCTACGTCTGCGTGTAGTTGGAGTCGATCTCTGCCGCTGGATTGGAAATCGGCTCTCGATCGTCTTGCTCGTCTACCTCTTCTCCCTCGGTATCGAAAATGTTCACCGGGTCTGGTGCCGTCTGCTGGGCCTCCTGGCGCTCCACGCGCCGAAGTCGAATCGTCTTCTTGAAGCGGAAACGAGAACAAGCCATACAGTTGGCTTCATCGTGATCCGGCGACAGGCACTTGTTGCACACCGGGTGGACGTCGATGTGGGGATACTTTGAGTTGCACACGGGGCACCTTTTGAACGGGCTCCGTTCCATGATGTTTCGTCGAATAAGGCTTGTTGCGTCGACCGGGCCTCGAGCAACGAAGAGCCGCGCGACTCCTCTGGATGTCCGACTCGGGAACTGAGCTGGAACAGAGCTGGGCACCGATCGTAAAACAATACCGACGATAGGAAAGGCCTTTGGGCCGAAAGAAAGTTTCTATTGATTCCGAACTTGAGTGATCAAATATGCATCCGAACCCAATGGCGGAAAAAAACTATCTGGGGATGGAGTCAATGCCCATGCGCACTGTAGTCCAGGGGAGGAGCCACCTATCTCGTGATACTTCGAAGACTCTTCCAGGACAACAATGTGCAATCATCCGGACCCAACACTAGGCGGCGATCTATGCTATAGATATGAATTCAGCAGCCCACATGCCTCGAACACGATTATTTCGCTTAGTCCCCTTATATCACTATGCTCCATCATATAGCCCACTCCTCGTTCACTTAGGATTTATAAATGAGCTGTTATGTGTGCACCATTTGATTCAATGTCTATTATACTCCCCATGTTAGACTCATGTTTTTGATTGTTACCTTTCCCTATATTTGTAAGGTGCTCTGATATCCTTCGGGATCAAGTTCGCGATAGATAGATCGATATAGATATATATTTAGGGTGGGAGCTGCCCAAAACGGGCACACCAATGCCCCCACCCCGCCACCATTACAGCCTTTCTGCCTCCCAGGGGGGCAGATAGGGGCACCAGCCCTCGATCTTCCACCATTTTTTTTTTTTTTTTAAACATATTTTTATTGCAGAGTTAGAAACCACAGGATACAAACAATCAACCCGTGCCCCCGCAACACCCCACTGTCCAATAATAAATCCAAACTGTACACAGCCATTCAGCCCGCATCCCGGAGGCCGGGCGGCATGTTGATCCAAGCAATAGGAGAAAATCACAGTGCAAGTCCCACAGGGACCATGGTCGAAAAGCCATCGTACGTATCTGCTTTTTACCCCCCCCCCACAACAAAATCTCCGTCAGCCATAAAGCGCTTGGTTACGCAGACGCGTGTCCCCGCGCTACAACTGAAGAACTCTGTGCGAGGTTGGAGACCAGTGATCAGTTATCTGGAGAACAGGTATGTTTTTAGGTTCTTGCGGAAGCTGGCTTCGGAAGGATCCAGACGGAGATGGAGAGAGAGGGAATTCCAGCTTTTCGCTGCCAGATGACGGAAGGAACGTCCGCCCATACGGGCCCTTTTGACCCTAGGAACCTGAAGTAGGCCCCCATAAGAGGAGCGCAAATCGCGTGCAGGTGTATACCTTGTCACTAAGTTTAGGAGTGGGATAGGTGATTTCTTCGCTAGGATGCGGTGGCATGTACAGAGGGCTTTGAATTCTACTCTGCTTTTTACTGGCAACCAGTGGAGGGTTTTGAGAGCGGCTTTGGTGTCTGATCGTTTGGGGATTTTTAGGATGAGACGGGCTGCCGCGTTCTGTATTACCTGAAGGCGCTTCATAGCTTTGCAGGTGGTACCCAGGTCGAGTAGATTGCCGTAGTCTAGGCGTGATGTCACAAGGGCGTGTACCAGTGTTTTCCGTGCTGACATAGGAAGGAGGTCAAGGACCTTCCTTATGATTTTTAGGACACTAAAACAGACACCTGCAACTCGGTCTATCTGGGGTCCAAAAGATAGGTCAGCGTCGAGCCATACGCCAAGGTTTTTTACTCCCTGGCGGGGTATGGGAGCTTCACCCAGGCATGGTGGCCACCACGCCGATGACCAAGCAGATGGGTTCCTCCCCACAACGAGCACCTCGGTCTTGTTGCCGTTTAATTTAAGGCAGTTGGTGGACATCCAGGTTGCAAGTTCTTGCATGCAATCCCTGAAACTGTCCATCGCAAGACCGGGTGCACGCGATAGGGAGATAGCCAGCTGCGTGTCATCGGCGTATGACACGATGCTCAATCCGTGACTCACGGCAATTGTGGCCACTGGAGAGACAGAGGTTAAACAAGGTTGGGCTCAGAGACGAACCCTGGGGAACGCCCTGTCCCAAACCTATGTCTCTCGAGTAGTGGTCACCCTGGCGAACCTGGAAGCTTCTTCCTGTCAGGAAGGATTGGAACCATTGGAGTGCAGCTTCGGATATTCCTCCGTTGTTCAGACACTGTAGCAAGTTGTCGTGCGCCACAGTGTCGAAAGCTGCACTCAGGTCCAATAGGATGAGGGCCATGGTATGTCCCTCATCCACCCCCTGACGTAGGGTCTCAACTGCAGTCAGCAGTGCGGACTCTGTAGAGTGGCGGGGGCGGAATCCGAATTGGGTGTCATGCAATAGGGCAGCCTTTTCCACGAAGTCCATTAGTTGTATATTGACCGTTTTTTCAGCCACCTTGGCCAGGTAGGGCAGGAGTGAGATAGGGCGGAGATTGTCAAGTTCCTCAAAACTGATGGTAGGTTTCTTCCTGAGGGGCAGAACAACCGCCTTTTTCCAATCCCTAGGTACTGTCCTGGTGCTAAAAGATACATCAAGTAGATGTCTGATGTATGGTTCTAGTACCCTTAGACTGTCCGTCAGGCGTTTGGGTGTGGTTGGGTCTCGAGGAGAGCCCGACTTCACCGACCTACAGATTTTTAGAAGATCTTCCGTGGGAGGGGTAACAAAGTTGGTAAGTCTTGGTTTATCTCCCCACTCCCTTGGGCTTTCAACAAAGTCTGCCCCGGTTTTAGGCTGTGTCGGGAATGCTGAGTAGATTTTTGTTATTTCTTCAGAGAAAAAATCTGCGATTTTGTCACACAATTCTGGCGAGCAGTCATCGGGGACAGTAGCTGAGTTTCCGCTTGAAAGAGTTTTGTAGAGTGAAAACAGCTCTTTCGTCGAGTTACCAGCCTCACTGATCCTAGTCGTATAGTATGCTGTTTTCGTCTTTCTGATTAGTCTATGGTAGGTTCGTCTCTCGGTTAGATAATTGGTTCTGGTTTCTTCAGAGAAAGTCTTGCGCCATTCTCTTTCGGTTCTTTTCAGTGCGGTTTTCTGAACTCTTAGTTCCGCGTTGAACCACGGGAGCATCAACAGTTGTAATTGGAATCGTGTATACAACTTGAATGTGGGGTTGCAACTTACCTTAGTGCAGCTCTGTATTTTTCAATTAAAAGTAGAAAAGAAAATACATCTGAACACAGGGGACCAACTGCCAGAGTATGCCCAGTTAAGAGGATAGACTGCTGCTTGATCCAATGCTTGATAAGGTCATCTCACTTGCGTACAAAACATTGATAAACACGCCCCCCCTAGGACCATTGCGGGTGGTTTGGGAATCAGATCTTGGCCTCCTTGAAGATGATGATTAGGCAGAGGCTTTGCAAAGCCCTAGAGAAATTGCAATAAGGGCAAGATTCCGCTTAGTTCAGCTCCGAATTTGACATAGATCATATGTCCCTAGGACAGTACAACACGGTATAGGTTTTTGTATGTTGGAGCAATGTGTACGGGGATGTGGTGGGACCGGGACATTCTTCCATATCCTCTGGGCATGTCCTAAGATTCAAGAATACTGGAAGAACCTGGCCCAGATAATGTCTGCGGTGGCGGGCACCACGGTTCTGGTGGCATATATTAGGAGTGACAGGAGACATAGTATGGCCCAAATGGGCCACAGTTTGGGTTGCGCTGGCGGGAGTGGTGGCCAAAATAAATTTTGCACACCTATGGGGTGCTGGTGAGGTACCATCGGTGGAGGGCTGGAAAAATGATTTGGACTGGTGACAAAGGGCTGAACAAACTGTGTACCAGAGTAGAGGGTGTCCACGGAAATGGGAAAAGATCTGGGGAGCTTGGATGGCTTACAGGGGGGCTATTCCGATGGTATGACAGGAACCCTCCAGGGTGTAAGTGGTTTTGAATCATCCACGATAGCACAAAGACTATTTTGAATCACAAGAATAGTACATTGTGTATGTAGTTGTTTTTGTATGTACGGCTCCACTACTAAATACTGTACAACTTTTATAGAAGCAGGTTGTTTAAAGGTTAATAAATAAAAAAGAATTACAAAAAAGTCAAGCACATTCAAGGGACAATGGGAAAATGGCTTATCGATGACTCCACAAAAACAGTTTAACGATGTGAGAGTGGAGCAAAACAGACCAATAAGATGCAGGACTTCACAGAAGTAAGAACTATGCATTTGCTTAGGCCACAAAGGACTTTTTTTTAAAGTTGTATCAGGTATTTTAACATCCTCCCCATGGAATGAATCTTCAGTGTGTTCAAGCAGAGTCTGTAAGGCTCACAGTTGAGTGGCTTGGTCCACGCACATAGTTTTGCTGTCTTTTGTCGCATTATTAAGTTGTTGGATTCTGGATCAAGTAAGATCTGTAAGCTTGCACCTTGTTTTGCATTCTCATTGTGAGAAGTTGGCCTGGTATATGATGTTCACTATTCTAGTGAACACCTTGCACCAGTCCAAACAACCCTTATGGTGATGGTTGTAAGTCAACCTTATAGACCAGCTATCCTAGTGGTAGCGTGGACAGAACAGTCTTAGGCTAAAAGACTCTTGAGGGCGTGTAAAGCCAGCTGTTTTACCATATGTAACCCCTTGAATATCAAATGAAAGGACACCACACAGGATATATATAAAATATATATGTATTTATTTACTAACACATTCCTCTGAACTCTTTATGAGATCAGAGGCAAAAGCACATAACAAGATACTTAGTCAGAATACGTTAAGTTGCACAATTCACGGTTAGGCCCTAGGGGCGAAGCAAACCATATATTAAGAAAGTGGTATAAGTACCACGTCACGAGAAAAGGAAAGGCCTAGGGAATCGCTGGGGCTACACTATCTGAACAATAGTTTAGGAGTAGGAGGCCCACAGGCGGCGCGTGAGTCAATGCAAAGTCAATGGGAACTTAGAAGTGCGAGTTAGAAGGATTTAGGACACTTCCGGTTTAGCTAGGAGGAAACAACTAAAAACCTAGACACTTGGATAGTCAATACCCTTGGGAACACCGAAGTACTCGCGTTACCTCACCCACGGGCGGCGGGTGCATAGGTGTGAAGATGTGTCGGGTTTCGCCGTTGAGTCCTATGGAGCCTTTGAAGGAAGATGCTGCAGGCGACCAGGAGGAAGATGTCCCGGTGGATCCAAGGGTGGATCGAAGATGAAGAGGACCTGAAAGCAGAGGGGACAGAGTCTGAGTCACTAGCCAGTGACCGGGTGGAACCAGGAAGGAACCAGACGACGTCGAGGAGCAATCAGGTGCTGTCTTGAAGCTCGTCTCTTCAGCCACGCGGACCAGGAGGCGTCGAGGACGACCAGGAGCTGGAGGCGAGCTGTCCCACGCAGGATCTCGCGGATGGAGGAGTCGACTTCCGGATTGTAGTCAACAAGCCTTGGCAAAGGCAACCCACGCAGGATTCAAAGAAGGCTTCTGGTGCAGGCCAACAAGGTCGGAGATGCCTCACCTTTGCAGGGAGGCAAAGGGCCAGTCTGGAGTAGCGAGACCAGCGATGTGATTCAAAAGGATTGTCGTCACAGAGGCTACTAGCCAACGGGCCCGCAACCGGACAACGCGTCGAGCAGAACACAAGCAGAAGGGCCCCACGCAGAACTCGTGGAGTGTGGAGGGCTGATCTTCGGTGCAGGTGGAGCTCGGGTTCGGGGTTTCTCAGTCCCCAGTGCACAGCTTCGAGGATGCCTCAGTAGCTGCACAGTTAGCAAGTTGCAGGCTTTCCAAGATGTCCGGTCCCACGTGTCTCGTCGCCTCCACGGATCTCAGCTATGCTGCAGTCGTGAAGAGAGGGTCGGAGAGGTCTGGAAGTCTGGGTCTTGTCAGGCTCTGTGCTCGGGTTCCAGCAGGAACGTCGACAAAGCAAGCCGTTGATTTGCTGGATGGTGCCTGGTTGCCCAGGGTGGTCACTCCTTGGCCACAAGGGACATTCTTCAGTCTTCAGCTTCAGCAGAATGTCGAAGGTCCAGAGTTTCGTGTCAAGTTTCGGTTCAGGATTAATCTAAAGTCTCAGGACTCAGCTCCTACCTTTATACAACTAAAAGGGGCTGGATTACTTTCTAGGTCCCTCTTATGGGTGGGACCAGGAAGGGGTTGGTTACACCCCCTCTCCTTTGTCCAGTTTTGCGCAAGAGCTGAGGCTGGAGTGCCCCAGCAACCGGTTTGAACTGGGGCATGCATGGAGCACCTAGTGTGCCCCAGGCAGTGTCTCATTCTATTCAGCCCTCCCTGTCCCAATACACAAAGTCCTGTCTGGGGTGGTGCTTGCACCTCTCCAGGCAGGAAACCTATTGTCCAAACCTCCGTGACTGGAAGGACTCCCAGCAGCAGAAGGTCAGACTTGTGTCTGTGGCAGCAGCATCCATTTTGTGATGCTGGGGCTCTGGTTAACTTTAACCGGGTACAGTAGTTTCAACATGTCTTATCACTCTAGAAGGGTGGAATGCTACCCCCGTCGCCAGAATTGGCGAGGGGGTAGTATTCCAAAGCATATGACACCTTACATGACATGTTTGGATAAAGCCAAACCAAAGTTAGCATTAACCGCGTGGATTATAATGCACTTAAGAGAATATGGTATGGCAATATCATAGAACAGCTATAAGGACATGGTTCCGAAAGCTGCAGACAGGCTCAGCTCATGCTAGAGCACCATCTCACACATAACCAAGCACTCTGCCTCAAGGATTGTTAAGGCCTGCCATAGGAGTGACTTATAGGTTACTATGTGTCTATATATAAGGTAGGTATAGGGATACTATACCTAAGCAAGGGGTGATTACACGACCTTGCCCCAGCTGAGTGATCAGCCAGTTGTGTCAATTTAGGTGGCCACCCTGGCATAATATATGCTGCAGCCCCTGGTAGACCTTGGGTGCACCTATGCCCTGGGTACCTATGGTACACTATACAGGGACGCACAAAAACCCAATATCCAATTTGGTATGTACCTACAGTACATGGAGTCCATTTTACAGAGAGAGCAGATAGTTGGCTTGGGATCCTGCTATTCAGGACCCAAGACTAAGTCGAAAACCAGCTAAACACTAGGCAAAAAGTTGGGGGTATCCACCTTCCTACACTCATTTTCTCACATCTAGAATGCAAGCCTGTTGCATCCTCTCTTGCATGAAATAAGAGGACCGTCATCATTGGCTTTGCTGCACTATACCAGTGTCGATAATCAGAGTCCAACTGGTTTCTTCCAGCTTAAGTTACAGGTTTGCTACAGGAGGACAAAGTTAGAGGATAAATCCAAAGTATTGACGTTGAATGGGAGCAACTGACAAACACCTTATTTAGAGATGGCAATCTCTCGATTCACTGGCATTGTTGAACAGAGTCTAGCCGCAGATTCCTTACCTTAGAATTCCCCCCAGGCACTAGACCGGAGGCGGAAAGTTTTCCAGCAGAAATGAATGAACGATTAATGACTACGAAATATCTAACATACTCACTCTGCTATAAGACACCAGCCTGCATTTTAATTTCACTTTGAATTTAACATCGCTCCCATTCACTTACACATGCATTTTTATTTTTCTATTTGTTCATTTTAGGTTAGATAATTTCTTTGAGTTGTTTGCGGAATACTGTTCCATGAGAATACCACAAGCCTTACTAAGGTTTGTCTAACAGGGCATACAGCTATCCGTGATCCTTGTTTCTTTACGCACAGCCAACTTTTCACTTTCCTGTCCTGAAGAAACGCCAAGGATCTGGTTTGGACCACAAGGGCATGAAACATGTCGACCCTATGACCTTTATCACTACTCACTTCCTGAGAACCAAAATAAACCTCATTGGAGGAAGGTCTAAAGTTCCTTGCTGCTAACCATACAGGACAGACCCAAGAATAAATACCTTTTGAGGTACAGTCACAATATTTTTAACTCACTCCTGCACTTACCCCACACATCCACACTCATCAGAACAGCATTTTCCTTTTAGAACATCTCCGCTGAAGAGCAGTCTCGCAGGGCCCGTGGGAGACTGCACGTATCAACCCCACGAGGAGCAAAAAAAAGCCCTATGATGAAGCATAACACCAACTCCTTCGACGCTCATGACGAGCTCAGCTCGTCATGGAGTTGCCATTCATTTCAATGGAAATTACATTGAAGTGCAAAGAGGTGCTTAGCATCCAAGTGGTTAACAGGTGTGCGAGGGCAACTTCAAATTTGAGGAATTTCCCCACTACCTATTATATCCAACCGAAGATCATCTATCATATATAAGTTACTTTTCTTCTCTGTAAACAATACCCATACGTAGCCTAGTAGGTCGGTGTAACTCCATAGGAACAGTTAATCCTCAGTGTTTTTGATGTGTGTTCTTGGGAGCACGGGGACTGGACCTCCTTTTGCTGCTCCCAGTCCCTCTCCTTGTGAATTATTCCTTTAATGAATCTCATAACTATGGGAAATTAAACAAGGGTTGATCTGGTAAACAGAGAAAAGCCGGCAAGGCAGACAAGTAGCTCTTAACAGCAGATACTGCACAACTCTTTGGTGCTAGGGGAAGAAAAAAAACTCAGAACATCCAATAAATGGGCCAGCAAGGGATCAATCTATCTCCACGCCATTTAACAAACTTGGTCCACCAATTGCACTCCTAAGTGATCTGACTAATCCACGGATTGTTCTAGAGCCTCCCTAGGATTTCACTGCCACTGCTCTTGAAATATGTGGAGCTCAGTGACAAAGGCAACGACTCTCCTTTTAATTGCTGCCTGATTTGAAGGAGGATTATCTTTTTCTGCACTTGAATATCCATCTAAAAAGAAAACGAGGATTTTTTCCCTTTAGGCTACATGTTAAATTATCTTAAGACAAGCTCCGTGTCCCCTAAACCTTCCTTGTCTCTCAACAGTTTCAACTCGGTGCACTATTTGTTTTGCCCCTTCTTGCCGCTCTAATTCAAACTTTCATTAGTTCCTCCACCCTACATTACCAAAATTCTTTTACTGTCATGGAAACAAAAAGTTTGCAAATCCGAGGACAGCCTAGCAACTGCCTACAAAAAACTGAAAATAAGCCTCAAGGAAATAACTTTTAAGTGTTATACTAATTAAATAACAGTGAAGTACTTTAAAAGTGAATGTCCCACTTAAAGTACCCACTATGAATTGTTTTGTAGACATTCACTTTTTCAGACTAAATCTACCAAGAAGCACGGAATAGATCTACGTATGCTGTCTGCATCTCCTTCAGTATTAACCGAACACATACTAGCGATGCTAGCACTTTTATTCGAATGGAAAAAAAAAAAGTCGAAAATGTCTTCCTGTATAAAAGCAAAATGCAAGACGTACAATGTCAAATACGAACATCTTCAGAATTTTATTTCGTTAAGTTATGCTATGTATTTGAAGCGGATATTCTATGGACTGCTTTTCTAATTATATATTTGAACAGTTGCGGCAAGTAGACCACTCAGTAGAAAAAACTTCGATCAAACCTAAGTCCAAACATACTAGATTTGCCAAATTGTTTCAAAAGATGGTTTAAAAGAAAAGAAATGGTAAGCAACAGCTACGTGTCAATTAAAAGAAAAAAAGGTTACTAGGAACACTTAGACCAATGCACACTTCAAAACAATATGAAATTGAATTATTTACGGGAAATCACATTCCCTAGATTTAGGAAAAATGTTCTAGCTTTAAACTGGGCCAGTAGAAGCAGAAAGAAAACAATGCGGCATGCTTCATCCACGGTAGTCCTTGAAAGTATAGTGTCAAATTAATATTTCTTCTTCTACACACATCCTGCCTAATGAATTAGAGAGGTTTGATTTACGGCAATTTCAAGTGTAAATGTCAAACAACGCAGGCTAAGCAAAAGAAAGACGTGCACATCACATTTCTGAATTGGCATCAAATTAACACTCTACACAGATACATCAACTTTCAGAACAGTGTTGCTGTCTAATGCTTAAAAAAGATGTAATATTTCCTAAACTCTTCATCCTTGATTTTCAATGGCAAAGTTCCCAAAATACAGTAAAGGGTTGAAAAGCTTTCATTTACCTCTCAAAAATGTATGGCACTAAGTTTCGGTGCAACATTCTAACGTTATCAATACAATTTCGGTTTTAAATAAAATACGCCTCTGCTTCCATGGTGCAAGAATAGGAGACAGAACTTCAGTTTATCTCAACATCCCAACATGTAGCGACTTCGAGCAGAGAGGTAACAAACAAAGGCCAGACAATGTTAGAATGATAAAAACAATCAATGCGACCCATTTGCCAGAAGCCTTGATTCAGTCTGTAATAGCCATTATCTCAATGCTAAAAGGCCGTAATTGCTCCGATCAGATATGCTGACCTCAACTACAATGAAAAAGCTTTGGTAGTTCAATAGAATCAATGGAGTATGAGGAAACCTTTAAGAGGCTTTACCATTACAGGATCTCTTCATTTTATGCTTTGTTAGGGGACAGTTAAGAGAACGCTATTTCAGCGGATAATAGATCTTAAAATAAGCAGCAGCGACGTTGCCCTTGATCAGCAAGTAACTCTGTAGGGTGTGGGAAGAGGAGGGTCTGCATGGGCCGTGGTGGGGATTAAGGGGAGAGCTGAGGGGCTGACATTGCTAGAAAGCTTTCACTGGGCACATAATTAGAAAGTTGATAAAGTAATACCAAAAAATGTATTGAATTGTCACCGCAAACAGAAAACCAACTATTTGGGAGAGTAATGTCATCAATCTTCAATATATGCTGAAACAAAGATAAGCCATGTCACAACATTACATAAATACACACAATCCCTCCTCCCTCCTACATGGCTCTTTTGGAGCGATCTAGGTGAAACTGATGGGTCCCAGAAGAGGACGTTGGGAGAGCGCGCACACACAGAGAGAGAGCGCACACACACAGAGAGAGAGCGCACACACACAGAGAGAGAGCGCACACACACAGAGAGAGAGCGCACACACACAGAGAGAGAGCGCACACACACAGAGAGAGAGCGCACACACACAGAGAGAGAGCGCACACACACAGAGAGAGAGCGCACACACACAGAGAGAGAAACACACACACACAGAGAGAGAACACACACACACAGAGAGAGAACACACACACACAGAGAGAGAACACACACACACAGAGAGAGAACACACACACACAGAGAGAGAACACACACACACAGAGAGAGAACACACACACACAGAGAGAGAACACACACACACAGAGAGAGAACACACACACACAGAGAGAGAACACACACACACAGAGAGAGAACACACACACACAGAGAGAGAACACACACACACAGAGAGAGAACACACACACACAGAGAGAGAACACACACACACAGAGAGAGAACACACAGAGAGAGAACACACAGAGAGAGAACACACAGAGAGAGAACACACAGAGAGAGAACACACAGAGAGAGAACACACAGAGAGAGAACACACACACACACACACACACACACACACACACACACACACACACACACACACACACACACACACACACACACACACACACACACACACACACACACACACACACACACACACACACACACACACACACACACACACACACACACACACACACACACACACACACACACACACACACACACACACACACACACACACACACACACACACACACACACACACACACACACACACACACACACACACACACACACACACACACACACACACACACACACACACACACACACACACACACACACACACACACACACACACACACACACACACACACACACACACACACACACACACACACACACACACACACACACACACACACACACACACACACGACCCTAGCCCCTCGGTTACACTGACTGACATTTTTCTGGGTCCCATTCACCTAGGAGTCCAAGAGATTTGGGGAGCTCAGCAGCATTGGAGGCTCTTTCCTCCAAGGGAACTACTCAAGATGGATTTTTCTGCAAAGTTCAGAAAGATACCAGAGAACATCAACTTCAACTGCCACCAATATGCTAAGACACGGGTCACTTTTCAGCCACACTGAATCTAGAAGGAAAAGTCAGTTCGGCATAAAAATAAGGCAACTGTAATGTCAGCCTAATCTGGGCCAGTAGGCAAGTCTTTAGTCAGGTCCATGGGGACATTACAGTACATTAACACTCAGGTGAGGCAGGCACTTAAAAGCCACAAATCACTCTTGCATCTACAAAAGGAGGCTACAATTGAACGGGCTTAAAAAAACTTCGGATTGCAAAGGCAGATTTAGAAAGAATCAGACATTTTAACATACGGGGTGGGTACCTTATTTTTAGGTCTCGCCAGGCGTTAGCAGCGCGCATGCGTAGCTCTCGCCATGTAAGGGTTTCTTGTAATCGATTTACTTTTAGAAGTGAAGTGTAGGCTCCCACGTGTTTTCATTAGTTATCGTCATACTTCAGGCTGAACTCTGGCTTTCTATTGTAAAGGAGGCTTCTTAGTCACTCCTTGTTACCGCCCTGTCCACTTTTAGCCCCACCCACCCGGACTGGATCCTTTAATCATAGAATTACACAGTCTCCTTCATAACTTTGTAAGCACTCTCATATACAGCGCGGTCAGCTTCGGACGTGCTCGTTTTCTTTGAAATGCTACTTATTAATGTGGCGCATTTCATTCTAAACGTCAGCGCTGCTTATTTATTTTAAATGCTGGTTATTAATGTGGCGCATTTCATTCTGAACGTCAGTGCCGCTTGTTTTCTTTGAAATACTAGTTATTAATGTTGTGCATTTCATTCTGAACGTCAGCCCCCACGGTGGAGGAGGAGGGGTGTTCAGTGCGGGCACTGGGATGGGGGAGAGGGCCACGAGCCAAGGGATGATTTAAACAGTCTGCGTGCGCATGACCGGAGTTGCTCACTCCAACCTCAGCCCGGGGGAGGGGGGGGGGGGGGGGGGGAGTTAAGGTGAGTTGTGTCGCACCCACCTCCCTACCTCCCTTCAGAGAGACTGTCCCTCCCGTTGTACAGTCCCAGGACCGGTCTGGTTTGCGCACCACAAAGTTCCCTCAAGCGGCGCAGTTTCTCCCACCACTTTCACTGAAAGTTGCTTAGGTAGCGAGCCAAGGTTTAAAACCTTCTTGTTACATTGGTCACATAGTTTCCAAAGTCATCACTTTAGGGAGGAACTAGACTATTTCCGCACACTATACTGTGCATCTCTGTTTCAGAGTCAGGCGTTAACCTTGTTAGGGGTATCTGTAAAACCCTGACTATACAGCTGTTTAAATGCTTAAGCCTAACCGAAAGAGGAGTAGCGTCCCTGAATCAATATCGCAGGACTCTCTTCACAAGCGAGCATGGGACATGAGAGCTACCATAAGATGTAGATTAAGATCCGAAATACACTAACCAAATATAGGTATTTCTTAGACGCATGCGCTGTTGATGAAGTAGCACAAAGCTACAGCCGACGTACAAGTCTGTCCCTCCCTGCCCACAGTTCCAGAACACCGGCCACGGCCCAGCTATCTTGAGGTCTCTCATCCACGAACACACCCTGGTGAGAGCGGTCAGCGCTGGTTGCCAGGACGCATAGATGGCTTCCACCAGGGTGCTTCCCTTCATCAGAGGCGTTGATCTGAGCGGTAACTACTTTAAGGTGAGAAGGGCAACTAACTGCCTCGCCTTGTTAGCCCGACCAGCAGGTTATGTTTGGGGTCCAGGAAATGTACGGAGGGTGATGCCAGAACTATTTCCTGGCTTGCATTGCAGAACATTTGTCAAAGACGTAGTAGTCTACTTTTGTATTGCCCATGATACGGATATGTAAATGTGCCTCGTGTCACTCTCTGAGTTGTTAATATATTTTTTTTGTCTCCTACGAGCTGGTATTTGTAGTTTTGCAATACCTGCACTGTTGGGTTGGTAACACTTAACACAGGTCATCATGAAAACTATTTTAAATATTACATTGATTCTGTTAGTTGCAGTCCCGATTTTCATCAGATGAAATTCTACAGAACAACCTGTGTTAATGGTTTCTGAAATAAAAGACCCAAATGGGCTTTGCTTTCTTGGCTACATTGAGTCACCTGGTTCCGTTCTGTGTTGTAAGCGCGCTATGAATGATCGCCTTCCCAATATATGTTTACGGACATTTTGGCGCAAGTTGGTGGCAAGGACAGGGTTACTTTCTAAAAATGTATTTCTTTGCTGTCAGTTCTTGTACTGACTGCTCAGTAGCAGGTGTTCGACAGTTTACCTTGAGGAAATGATTGTCAGTAATGTGCTTGTCGATTGGAGTGTTTATGGCCTATATAACACGCAACTTTTAGACTACACTCTTCCTGTTAGTAAATCAGTTTTTCTTGGCACTCCAGTGTAGACACTTCATACTATCCCGAAGGTGTAGCATTACAATTTGGCATGTTTGTTAATATATCTCTCTATTTGTAAGTGGAACGTAAATAGATTGTCGCCAAACCGATTCACTCACTCAGATTGAAACTATCTACACGTGATATTAAACCTGCCTGAGCGGGGGTATCCTAAATAGTTGACTGTTTGCCAGCATGCAAACCAATCAGGGCAGTGATCCGTATTCCAGTCAGAGGCTTCTAGCCAAGATAGCATAGTTGTCAACTAGTAGCAAAATGGGCCCCCTAGATTTCAGCACAGTTAGGGTCTTACTTGTTTCTCAGATCTGTTGGATATTTGCGGTCCCAGGGCACTGGACCACAGCTGCTGTGACGAGGAGTGGTCGTATCTTTTTTGTTTCAGTTTTTCCCAGGATAAAGTCCACGTCAGCGACTCCCCTTGCAGGTATGGGTGTTGAAGTCCCCTTCCAAACAGTGCATCTCATGCTACTGTTGCTTTGAGTGGCAGTCAGAATT
Source organism: Lissotriton helveticus (assembly GCF_964261635.1). Classification (NCBI taxonomy): domain Eukaryota; kingdom Metazoa; phylum Chordata; class Amphibia; order Caudata; family Salamandridae; genus Lissotriton; species Lissotriton helveticus. The sequence goes on along the minus strand of NC_136071.1, from coordinate 341,139,402 downwards.
AGTGGGTATAGTGGTTTGGGAAGTCTGGAAGTTGAGGTTGCATCACTGATATCTGGGGTGTCCTCCGACGGTTAGACCCAGAGTTTCACTTCAGGTTGATGCAGCCAGTCCACTCTGTGCTGTGGGAACAGGCTAGTTAGTACGAGCACATTAGGCAATCTACAATAACAAGCATTTGCAATGCAACAGGTCTCGCATTTACGAGAGTTTAAGCTATTGGCATTGTAAATGACAATGCGTTTTATTTAGGTTTCAAAAACCAAAACAAATAAAATGTGTTGTCATTTACAATGCCAATAGCTCAAGCTTGCGTAAATGCGAGACCTGTTGCATTGCAAATGCTTGTTATAGTATGTAGTCACAACAGTACTCTCCCTCTATCCCCTATTATTTATTTGCCCTCTACTCCGAAGGAAGGGTCTTATGGTTGTAGCCACAATGAACAAAAGTGAAATGTGTGTTGCAAAAATAAACACAGTTTGTGCCAGATGTAATTGCTTGTAAACATATTTTGATACAAGTCACTGTAAAATGCAGCTTTGTGGTTTTGAAAATTAAGATCTATTCATGTTGCTCAGCAGTGACGTTCAGCGGCACAATAAATAAAACATACTGCCAGAATGGTCTCTACCATGAGACGACCATGCTCAGTGAAAGAAATACAGAAAAAGGAGTTGAAAAATGGCTTATCCACTTAATGATCTGAACTGGAAGTTCGCATTTTGGTTTTGCACAGGAAGCTGAAATATTATAGAAGGACTAGCTATGCCTATTTATTGTTACACTAGCTGTACCTTGCCACGCGTTGCTGTGGCTCAGTCTGGTTAAATGGAAGAGAAAGAAAAGAATAAGGGCATGTTTCTAATATGTTTAATTTCACAATGCTTGTGGGCACACAATATGTTTTTGTGACTATTGTCACGTTGTGTGTATATATAAACACGTACTAATGTTACAAAGTGAACCAACTCCTCCCTCCACCCACTTCCCGGTCTGCCATCCTGACACCAACTGGCCATCCTAATAAATGTAGACTGTTCTCTATGCGACCCTTGTAGTTTTTGTGCAGCAACCATTTCGATAGGGTATGTTCGGCCTTTCCATTAAAAACAGGCGCGTATTCTAATCCCTCGTTGTGTATATATAAACACGCGCTTTATCGAATCAAGCGTTGTGTTAAAATTTCAAATCAATCAGTGAATAACTTTCGGAGATTTAAGATTTTGTACAAAAAAACTTTGACATTTTTATGTGTCGGTTCGGGCTTTCGATTAAAAGAACAAGTTACTTACCTTCGGTAACGCTTTTTCTGGTGGATACAGTATCTGCCTGTGGATTCCTCACCTTGCGTCAGCAACATTCGGAAATTCTTTCGTAGCTCCTCACGCCAACATGGACGACGTCACAGAAGCACGGCATCGCGCGCGGCTCCGCTGATGTCACTGAATCCATAATAGGACCCAGTCTGCGTGACGACATCAGCTCCGCCCTTTTTCCGTGCCCTCGAGGCACACAGACGGACCGACAACAGTATATATACACAGTACAAAGTAATCAAGGTAACACACAGAGTGTGAAGACAATGCATTAGAGCAAAAAGAAACAACATGCACAAAAGCAATAGCAACTATTATAGGTATACAAGGGTGGACAACGGGGAGGCGGTTGGGTCAGTGATGAATCCACAGGCAGATATTGTATCCACCAGAAAAAGCTTTACCGAAGGTAAGTAACTTGTTCTTCTGATGGATACATCGGTCAGTGGATTCCTCACCTTGTGAATAGATTCCCACAGCAGTCCCACTCCAGGAGTAGGGTGTCCACCCTTCTATACCAAGAAGTCCTGAAGGACGGAACGAGCAAAGTGTCCGTCCCTCCTCACCTCTGCATCTAAACAATAATGCTTTGCGAAAGTGTGAAGGTAGGGCCAAGTTGCCGCCCTGCAAATGTCCTCGTCAGGAACACCCCTAGCCAAGGCAGATGTAGATGACTTTGCCCTAGTAGAATGAGCTCTCAAACCTTCTGGAGATTCTTTACCAGCCAGGGAGTAGCATATCTTGATACACAAGACAATCCATCTAGACAACGTGCGCTTGTGCACCGCTCTGCCTTTCCTGCAGCCAACGAAACCCACGAAGCGTTGATCAATTCGGAACTACCTGGTTCTGTCAAGGTAGAAGCTCACCGCCCTCTTAGGGTCCAGACGGTGAAGTCTCTCCTCCTCCTTGGAACGGTGAGGGGGAGGATAGAAGGTAGGAAGGGTAATGGACTACCCCAGATGGAAGGGAGTTAACACCTTAGGCAGAAAAGCAGCCCTGGTCCTGAGTACCATTCTTTCAGCATGAATAGTCAAGAACGGGGGCTTTGAACTTAGAGCTTGAAGCTCACTTACCCTCCTTGCCGAGGTAATCGCAATCAGAAAGACCGTTTTAAATGATAAAAACCTCAAGGGACACCTGTGCAAGGACTCAAAGGGGGAACCCGTTAAGAAAGTAAGGACACGATTCACGTCCCATTAAGGCACAATAAAAGGAGTGGGAGGAAATGTATTGGTAAGACCCTTTAAGAACCTTAAAACAATAGGTGACTTGAATAAGGACGGCTGGTCCGGCAGGCAAAGGAATGCCGACAAAGCCGAAAGGTAACCTTTCACTGTCGCTACAGCAAACCCTTGCTGAGCCAAAGAGTGCAAACTGAAGAATGTTGGACAAGCGAGCCTTCAAGGGGTCAATAGACTGGTCTCCACACCATGAGACAAACTTGGACCACCTATAAGAATAGATAGACTTGGTGAAGTGCCATCTGGCTGATAAAATAACATCCATCACGTCAGATGGGAGAGAAAAAGAATTCAGTTTGCCCCGTTCAATCTCCGGGCAAGAAGGTGTAAGCTCTGGAGGTGGGGGTGTAGAACCTGCCCCTGCGACTGCGAGAGGAGGTCTGCCCTGAGAGGGAGACGGAGCAGAGGGCACGAGGAGAGGTGGAGAAGATCTGTATACCACACCCTTCTTGGCCAATCCGGGGCGATCAATATGATTTGGGCCCAGTCTTGGCGAATCTGCCTCAGAACCCAGGGAATCAATGGTATGGGAGGAAACTCGTAAAGGAATTGAGAGGCCCAACTCAACTGAAACACATCCTCCAAAGCTCCAAGCATCGGAAACTGGAGACTGCAGAATAACGGGCAGTGAGCGTTCTAGTGAGTGGCAAACAGGTCCACCCGAGGCGTTCCCCATGTCCGGAAGACGTGACAAACCACCTCCGGATGAAGCCTCCACTCGTGATCGACTGAGAACTGCCGACTGAGACTGTCTGCACTTATGTTCAGAACTCCGGCCAGATTTGCCATCAGACAAATCTGATGGTCCTGAACCCAGGACCAGAGACGCAGAGCATCTCTGCAAAGGCAATTCGACCCCACTCCTCCCTGCTTGTTGACATACCACATTGCGGTAGTGTTGTTCGTCAGGACTTGCACAGACTGACCAGGAAGGGAGGAAGGCCTCGAGTGCCAAACGTATCGCCCGCAATTCTAGAAGGTTGATGTGCAGCAACCTTTCCTCTGGAGACCAAAGACCCTTGATCTCCAGGTCCCCCAGATGACCACGCCATCCTAGAGTGGATGCATCAGTTATCACTGTGGCCACCGATTGAGAAAGATGGAAGGGCTTTCCTTGAGACAGATTGCCCTCCACGCTCCACCAAGACAGATCCGCTGCAGCTTCTCTGGAGATCCTGATTGACTCCCTGAGATCTCCGTTGTGCTGATACCACTGCCTGCGGAAACACCACTGGAGTGCCCTCATGTGCCAGCGAACATGGTTGACCAACAGAATACAGGAAGCCATCAGACCGAGCAGACTAAGGACCTTCAGGACTGGAACAATCGCTCCATTGTAAAATGAAGGAATTATTTCCTGTATGTCGAGAATCCTTTGTGGAGGAGGGAATGCTCGACACACAGTGGTATCCAGTACCGCACCTATAAACAGGTTGCGCTGAGAGGTCACCAGGTGAGATTTGGGCACGTTAATCGAGAAACCCAACCTGTATAACAACTGAGTTGTAATTCACAGATGATGGAGCACCTTCTCTGGCGACTCTGCTTTGATCAGCCAGTCGTCCAGATAAGGGAATACTGGTATCCCCGACCTGAGATGGGCTGCCACCACCGCCATCACCTTGGTGAAGACTCAAGGTGCAGTAGTAACACCAAACTGAAGAACCGCAAACTGGTGATGTTGCTATCCTACCGTAAAACGGAGATACTTCCTGTGCGACTTAAGGATTGGAATGTGGAAATACGCATCCTGTAAGTCGATCGACACCATCCAGTCCTCTTGCTGCAGCGCTTGAAGAACCTGCGCAAGGGTGAGCATCTTTAATTTCTCTTGCTACAAAAAGAGGTTCAAGATCCTAAGGTCCAGGATTGGACTAAGCCTGCCATCCTTCCTGGGTACCAAAAAATACCGGGAGTAGCATCCCTGACCCCTTTCCTGCTCCAGGATCACCTCTATCGCACCTTTTCTCAGTAACGTCAGAACTTCTTCCTGCAGGAGAAGTAGGTGGTCCTCCGTACAAAATCCTTGACAAGGAGGGTAATTTAGGGGAAATTCCCGAAAGGGAAGAGCATACCCAATCTCTACAAGAATGAGAACCCAAATGTCTGATGTGACCGAGTCCCAATCGTGTAGAAAATGAGTAAGTCGACCCCCCCACAGGACCAACATGATCCAGAATGGACAATCTAGGGCTGCTTTGCTGTGGCAGGTGGGGAGTGGGAAGAGGAGGAGGAGGCGGAGGCGGAGACTTGACGACCTCGAGCACGGCCCCCGTTTCTACCCCTGTAAGCTTTGTACAGGGAATTCTGCTGCTGCTGTGGCTGTTTGTATGAGCGAAAGGAACACCTTCCAAATCCTCTTATTCAAAGAACCTTTGGTTTGCAGACCTAGAGACCTAGCTGTCGCCTTGCTGTCCTTGAACCTTTCCAAGGCCGCGTCTGCCTTCTTGCCAAACAGACCCGAACCATCTAAAGGAAGATCTATCAGAGTCGCCTGCACATCAGGAGAAAACTCAGATGTCTGCAGACAAGCAACCCTCCTGGTGGCAACAGATGATCCAATGACTCTTGCCACGGAGTCAGCCGCATCCAAACTGCTCTGAATTACCTGGCGAGCGTCAGCCTGCGTATCCGCTAGAACCTCACTGAAGTTCTGCCTGTCCTCTTCAGGTATCTTTGGTACCAACTGCTTCGCGGAGCCAATAAGTGCGTGAATATAACGCCCCAGAAGGCATGTCACACTCATGGATTTTAAGGCCATGCTGGCCGATGAGAAAACCTTTTTTGCCGATTGGATCAATCTCTTTGACTCCCTATCACTTGGTACTTGAGGGAAGGCTCTGGTAGACTTCTTGGAGCAGGCTGCCTGAACTACCAGACTCCCAGGAGACTGATGAGATGACAAAAAGTCCGGATCTCTAGGAGCAACCCTATATCTTCTTGCTACAGCCTTTGATACCGCAGGAGACGAAAAGGGCTTACGCCACACTCCATTACCGGCTCTGTAATAGCTTCTTTAAATGGCAGCATTGGTTCCACAACTGAAGAGGGAGAACGAAGCACCTCCAGTAATATATTAATTTAAACTCTGCAGTAGGCAAACTCAAATCCAAGAGCTCTGCCGCCTTTTTAATGTCTGTGTGATACGGTGCGACATCCTTTGATGGGACATCAGGAGTAGAAGAAAGCTCCAACTCCGGAGATAACTCCAGGCCACTTGCCTCTTTAAGCTCTTCAAAGAAGTCCTCAGACTCCAGCAGTTCTACTTCCTTCATCTCCTCTGCTCGATACCTTTGCTCCTCCAGTAGCCTTTGAGCCTCCTGCCTAGACCTCATCCTCGGAATCGGCGTCGATGGAGCAACAACAGACTCAGACAGAGCCGATGTCGTGCTCGGCTCCGGAGGTACAGCCTGGAAAGTACGAGGTCGAGTCGGAATCGGAGCCTGTAAAGATGGTATTGGCGTCGAAGACCTCAGAACCGAGAAATGCCAGGACGGCGTCGCTGGCAGAAAAGGCATGAACGGTGCCTGTGCACAAGTCTGAGGAACACCCAGATTATAGGCCATTGGACCCATGGGACCAGATGGTGCTCCGGAGGGATACATGGCTCTCGAAAAGAACCCGTACATCGCATTTAAATAATGAGTCGGGTCTTGACCCGGGTCTGGAAAGGGTGGGTATGGTCCCAGACACTGCTCCTGTTGTGGCACAATCAGAGTGGGACCAACCGGATCCATCGGAGTCGAAGACCCTTCAGGCAGTGGAGCCTCCTCCTCCTCCTGAGATGGAGAGTGCGTCGGCGCCGGGGAAGGATATGAAGCCGGAGCCGGGGAATGCTCCGGAGAAGCCACAGGAGAAGGCTCACCTCACGATTCCAGATTTGATGCAACAGGCGAAGGAGAGACATAGTCCTTCCAATGTCGATGTTTTGGAGACTTCGACTTCGAATCCGACTCTTCCAGAGTGACGCCGCAACCCATGCTGCTTCTTCTTGTGCTTCTTCTTAGATCGAGAAGCATGACCCGAAGCCGACCTCCACTTCGAGCGCGACCGCCTCCTACCTCTCTTCTCCTTCAATTTCACAATGAGCAGCTTCGCCTCTCTCTCTCGCAGCACCTTCGGATTCATCTTATTACAGCTGGAGCATCCTTGGATGTCTTGGTCAGATGACAGGCACCAAATGCAGTCCTTGTGCGGATCAGTTATCGACATTAACTTTCCGCATGCTCCACAGGGCTTGAACCCAGATTTCCTCGATGACATATCGACAGGAAACAAGATTTAACACGAAACAAGTATCAGTAACAAAGTAACCAAACGAGCTACTGAGGATCCCAAGAGAAACAGTTAGCGTTGACGACGCGGAAAAAAGGGAACGGATGTCATCACGCCAACGGGGTCCTATTTTGGATTCAGTGACGTCAGCGGAGCCGTGCGCGATGCCGTGCTTCTGTGACGTCGTCGGCGTGAGGAGCTACGAAAGAATTTCCGAATATTGCTGACGCAGGGGATATTCACAAGGTGAGGAATACACTGGCAGATGTATCCATCAGAAATGCGCGTATTCGACACGTGCTTATTGGAATCCAACATTGTATATATAAAAACACGCCTCTATTGGAATTCAACCTTGTGTCAAAATTTCAAAGCAATCGGTGAAGAACTTTCCGAGATTTGCGATTTTGAACAAACAAACATTTACATTTTTATTTCTATAGATTGAGTATAGCTGTTTTATATTAGATACGACAGACAAGGTTTTCTATAGGAATTGTCCGTGTATTATTGTTAGGACTGAGCGTTTTCACAGATTAATACAGATAGAAAACCATCTCTTCATGTCTCCGTTCATTTTCAAATAGGAGTAGAAACAGAAAATGTTTCTTGAGGGATTCTTAATGCTTTCAGTAATGATTGCTAGATTAATAGCTGCTCAGAATGACTGGTTGTGGGGTAAATCAAAAAGGTCCGTTAACCAATAAAGCTTAAAACCTGCATATGTGCACAAATGTCTGTAGTACAACTTTTAGGTTTTCATTCAAGTGTACTAATAAATCATACATGGGTACTCGCAGCTTTAAAACCCATCGGGCTTTTGAGCATGCACTAAAAACAAATATAGATAAATACAGAAACAACTCAAAATTAAGTACTATAAAATCGGGAGCCCCAACTATAGTCATTTAATCCATTCAGTAACTATGGGATACTCGGAAATGATTTGCCCTTTGACCCCCCCCCCCCCCCCTGGACAGGTCTACAACAAGAATCCCTTGATGGCATCACGTCTTGCACATCGTTCTGCATACAATGTATCTTCGTTTATATCTAACTTCACAAAATAGAAAGGAGACCTTTGAAAGGGCTTTCAACGCAGGATGAGCCTCTGTACACACACTACCTGTTCAACACAAGTCAGCAAAATTGCTACAGCAAGATAAAACTTTCCAGTTCTGCCTTGATGCTTCATCTTGAAAAGGTATGAGTGCTCCTTCTTTAATGCCTTTAGCTTTACTTTTGACCTCAACACCGAACTGTAATAAAGTGCACGAGAGGACAGGACTCTTGTACCACGGTTGTCAAGACCAATAATGTGTCTGTCAGCAGCTTCAATCGCTTCCTCTGCTGAGCGGTCTGTTGCTACAACAACAGTCAAGTACTGCAGATAAAGGCTTTTAAAAAGGACCATTGACTGCATTCACAGGTGTAAATATCTAAATGTCCACATAATTCAAAGACGAGAAGCGCTAATTCTTGGCGCGTCCACTTGAAGAAAACCAAGGAACCAGCAGTGTCAACAAGCAGAAGGGCAACTCCAAGCCACCCGAAGCTTACATTTCACTTTCCACAATTACTTCTGTAATGAGTTGCTCTGTCTACTGGTCATACCGGACCACTCAGCAGCCTTTGACATACTGGGCCACACAACACTAACACTTAAAAATAAAAATCCATCAATGAGCAAAAACATCCCTATCTCACCAATTTTCATTGAAGAATTTCGTACAACTGATCAAGATGGAAACCTCCCCCTACCTCCCAAAGCCCACACTTTATGGTGGCCCGAAGGAACCAATCTTCATTTTTCACTACCAACATCGAACCTCTGGGAATTTACATCAGATGCTTAGGTTTATCAATACCCAACTGTACCTAAAATGACTACAGGAATAAAATATCACTTTTATTAGGAAATCCATTATTAAAAAAAAAAAAAAAAAAACTTTAAGCTTGGTTGTCTCATCTTGATTCAATCCCCAAAAAACACGTTTTTGTCCCCATCACGCATATTTGGCTATCAGCTGTCACATCAACAGGGATGTGATTCGCCCTAGTCCCAAATCACAAATCCCAGGCTTCATACTTGGAGAAAAAAACTTGATTAAGAGAAGACCAGAAAGGGAACTATTTCCAGATGTTCTATTGACTGGGGCAATGTTTGCTATTTTGGAAGCCCTGTTAAATGAGATTCGGCTATTTCATCATTACTGAAAATCTGGGAAACTTTAAAGAAAGATAATGTTAAAAACAAACTTTGCCTAGACATTCACTTCAGAAACATACAAATTAAGACACCTTTGTAGAATCTGCAAACCCATGTATGCCAAAAAAAAAGAAACCGAGGGAAAAGACTGTATCAAACTACAGAAACACAAGTCTACCTAACCAAGGATCACCCTAGCGTAAACATTTTAACATGGAGCTGCTCAACTATCTCCGGGCTCCAACTAATCAGCGCATTGCTCACCTGCTTTGCAACCATAGAAGCTTCTCTTTCCTCCAAAATGGGCTACACATATTACAACTCAATCTAACCAACATATCTTGTTCTGTGGCTTATGAGTTTGTAACCCTAAAAGGAATACATGCATTGCCCAGCAAATAAACTATATGCCTGGTTACAATAAATTTCAGTTAACAGTTGCTCAACCTTTGGTTCTGTCACCCTGCTACACAAATCCACTTAAGTTTCCCGAGGTCTGGCTTGGCACCTTCTCTCACCATTTCAGAACATTCCAAATAAAACTACATTCTGCTACGACCCCCTGATCAACCAATAGCTGTACTACGGATCATCCACTGAGCTTCTCCAAGAGAGCTACTGTCTCTAGGAAATGTTTGAAGAAGGATACAGAGGGCCTCAGTACATTAGCTCACTCATAATGTTCAACCCTTTGAGAAGTGGTTCCCCATTTCCTCCAACTGCCCTAAACCATCCCACTCTTACTCTTTTGAATATCAACATATGCAAGTTGTAAGATATTCACATCACCATATGTTCATTTTTCGCCTACGTTTTCCAAATTGTTTCCCATTCAACCCGTATTTCTCACAAGATTCACGCTGTTTTATTTTACTCCTCCATACACACTGTAATTAAGGCTACCTCGTTTTTTAAACAGATTTTAAAACAAATGTAGACAGGCCATCATCTAGTTCTCTTTCTGCATTTTATTGTAAATATGAGAATAATTTATATCTGCATTCACATAGCAGTAAAACCGAGAAGCAGAAGTGTTCCTTCATTGGGAAAATACATGTGGGCATATACTTGCTGCAGTTTTAATTTTTCACAAAAGATAAAAACAGATCTGGTTAAATACATAAGGAAATGTTTCTACACTCTACGTTCCAAACCCCAATAGAACACAATCGAAATGTGCCTAGCTTTGTAATGGTAAGTTTCAATTCTATTGAGGACACGGAGGCAAGGATTATGCTTTTCCTTCTTCGCTGTTTATTACAATTACAAAACACAGCAGCCAGAAAAGCACTGAAAATTCGGGAAAAAAATGACTGTATAATCTCCAAACAAAGATTAAGAACATGTAATATCAAATCCATGAAGAAAACTACAAATCCCATCAAGTCCATGAATAACTCTACAACAATAGTCCTTTCACAGTGTCCATCGCACGAACATAGGGCGTCCATCTTGTGTCCCCTTCCTCTTTCTTCACGCGAGTCACACCAAAACTTCAAAGGTCCTGTTTCGAACCCTCATTACCTAGCTGGATAAACAACAACGTAAGCGTTGCAAAACCAAACTTGGATAAATAGCAACATCAATCATCAACTTTCCGCAAATGAAGAATGCAGTTATCCATTAACAATCATGAAAGAATAAACTGTTTACTTACAGCTATACGGGTGGAATTTCCGCCGAAGGACCGGGAGGGATAATCCTTGCCTCCGTGTGCTTAATAGAATTGAAACTTACCGTTACAAAGCTAGGCAAATTTCGATTCTATGTCAGGACCGGAGGCTTCAGATTATGCTCGTTTAAAGCTTACTTACCACCAAATGCGCAATATCCACCACTGGTTTAAAGTAAAACCTTTTAAAGGTGGAGTCCGAGGACCAGTCCGCCGCACGCATCAAATCCTCCAATCGCACACCCAACGAGAAAGCCTTCGAAGCCATGGCCCCCCTGGCCGAATGTGCGCCAAACATTTTAGTGTCAATGCCATCTTCTTGTAACACCCACCGCACCCATCTGGCTATGGTGGGGGAAGATACCGCCTTGTGCGGTTTACGCAAGGCTATGAGCAACTACCTTTCACCCGGAGGGCGAAGTTCAAGAGTGACATCCTCATATGTCTTAAGGCACTGAACCAAACAGAGCTTGGGTACATCCGCAAATGCTGGATAGGAGATCGATCTCGTCGCAGACTTCGTGCGACGACCCACTGTAAATGTCACCCCTTCCAGTGAAAAAATTCTCGCTGAGATGTCCAGGGCCCTTACATCCGAAACCCTACGACACTTCACCAAACACAGGAGCATAGCCAATTTTGCGGACAACTCCTTCAGGGAAAGATACCTGTTGTGTTGGCAGGAAAGAAAAAGATTCAGCACAACGTTCACGTCCCACAGGACGGAATAACGCGGTTCTGGGGGTAAAGACAGCCTCACTCCCCTTAGGAGCTTACAAACAAAAGGATGTTCCCCCACCGGAGCTCCAATCCACAGGCTCATGAGCCGCCGAAATTGCTGACCTTATCGCATTAATGGTGCGATACGCCAAGCCTTCCGCCGCCAGGTCCGGCAGGAAATTTAAGATGGGAACGACTCCTGCGACCAGGGGATCCAGGTTTCGTCGAATACACCAACGAACCCACCTGGTCCAAGCGGACCGGTACCTCTTTGTAGTACTGCCGGCCCAGGCTTTAGACAAAAGGGTCTGATCCGACTCCGAAAGGCCTGGGAGCGACCAACGTCTCCGGAAAGCCGCCATGCCATGAGGCGGAGAGAATCCTGCATTATGAGATGGTGTGGATCCCCGTTCGGACTGAGGAGAAGATGAGGGAGCCGGGGGAGTAGGATTGGAGAATACCAGGAAAGTTCCAGAAGAACCGGAAACCAAACTTGAGATCTCCAAAAAGGTGTCACCACAACCACATTCGCCTTATGGCGGCGGAGCTGAGCCGCTGTCCTCAGCACCATGGAGAAAGGGGGGGAACGCATAGGGCATTCCTCAACTCCAATCCTGGAGGAATGCATCCGTGGCCTCCGCCAGCGCATCCGGTCTCCAACTGTAAAATCTCCGCAGCTGGAAATCCAGGCGGGATGCAAACAGGTCCACCGAGAACGGCCCCCACAGACTGTTCAACCACTGGAACACTTGGGTGTCCAGCTTCCAAAGGCTGGAACCCCGCAGATACCTCGAATGCTAGTCTGCAACTTGGTTGTCCTGGCCCGGAAGGTATTCCGCCGTCACCGAGACTCGACGGGATAGACAATAATCCCAAAAATCCTTCGCCAGAACTGCTAGTGCTCGGGACCGCGGACCGCCCAGATTGTTCACATAACGAACCGCCGAGACGTTGTCCATTCGTAAAAGGAAACATGACTTTGCCGAGTCTTTGGTCCAACAGCGGATCGCAAAGGATCCCGCCAGCAGCTCTAAACAGTTGATGTGGAGCTTTTGTTCCTCGGACGACCAAACGCCGCCTGTAGAAAAATCCCCGTAGCGGGCGCCCCAGCCGGATCTGCTGGCGTCTGATTCGATGACCAAATCCGGAACGGACCCGAAAATTGCTCGGCCGTTCCACGCCTTCATGTGGGAGAGCCACCAAGACATCTCCCCTTTTACCTCCTGTGACAGAGGGACCAACTGGTCGTAGGACAAACCCTTCCTGAGGTGATGTGCCTTGAGGCGTTGTAGGGCTCGATAATGTAGGGGTCCCGGGAAGATTGCCTGAATGGAGGAGGACAGGAATCCCACCACTCTGGCAATCTGCCGCAGGGAGGTGTGAGACTTTGCAATCGTCTGTTTTAGTACATGACGGATCTTGGCTATCTTGCGGGAGGGGAGGCTGAGCAAGGCTTGCACGGAATCCACTACGAAACCTAAGAATATCATCGTCTGTGATGGTGAAAAAACCGGCTTGTCCTCGTTGATGATGAACCAGAGGCCTTGCAACAAGGAAATTGTTCGATTGAGCTGGAGGACCAACTTGTTTGGGCACTGATCCATCAGAAGGATGTCGTCCAAGTAGACTACCATTCTGATTCCCTGACATCGAAGGGCCTCCACCGCCGGGTGCAGCAGTTTGGTGAAGCACCAGGGGGCCGATGAAAGCCCGAACGGGAGGGCGGTGAATTCGAAGACTTGATCCTTCCAAAGAAATTGAAGGAACCGACGGTGAGAAGGATGAATGGGAACCACTAGGTACGCATCTTTGAGGTCCAGCCGGACCATCCAGTCGTTCGGAAGCAAAACGTCCCGGAGCGGATGGATACCTTCCATCTTGAAATGGTGGTACACCAACCACCCGTTGAAATCTCTGAGATTGATTACAGGCATCTGTCCTCCGTCCGTCTTTTCCACCAGGAAGAGGTTGCTGAGGAACCCATAGGGGTGCAGTGTTGTCCGGCAGATGGCCCCTTTGCGTAATAACGCCGAGACCTCCTCGTCGATTAAACTTGCATCCGCCTGCGAAAAAACGATAGGGATTGGCGCCCTTAGCTGGCAGGGCTGATCGTAAAACTCTATGCGGAAACACCGCACTGTCTGCAGAACCAATGCGGCTGCTGTAATCGCTGCCCAAGCATCCGGAAAACCCGCCAGCCGTCCCCCAATTTGTACCTGACTCGCAGGTATCACACACCATGGGAACTGTTACCACCGGCGTCGTTCCGGAAGCCGCCGCCACGCCCTCTGAAGCGCTGGCCTCTCGTCAGATAAAAGTTGGTGTAATTTGCCGACGTGTTGTACTGGCCTCTGCCGGAGCCATGCCCTTTGTTGGGTAAATTTTGACCGCCACGGCCGGTCGCGTGGCCCCTACCGCGACCGGCCCCTCGGGAAAAAAGTTGTTGGAATACCTTTTTTATGCTGGACTGGGCCCTGTCTAGGGAGGTAAAAGTAATGACGAACTTGCCCAACTACTTGATGAATGGATCACCAAACAAGCCGCCCTGCGCTACAACGCCCGCCTCCGAAGAGGCTAAGTCTCCTAACTTGGGGTCTAATTTAATCAGAAGAGACCTGCGACGTTCTGTCGAGAGGGCGCAGTTGGCGTTTCCTAAGAATATGACCACCCTCTGCGCCCAACTCGATAGCACGTCTGGGGAAATGGGAGCGTCAGAAACCTTGGCCTCCTCGGCCATATCCAGGATCTTTGTTATGGGGCCTATGGCGTCTAGCAGTTTATCCTGACAGGAGCGCCAGGAACGGTCAATCCCCTTACGGGGGTCCTTGACAAACTTCGCCATGAATGTGGCCATCTTGCCATCCAACTCAGGTGTCATGGCGACTTTTCCCTCCAGGGTAGGACGCGGACATTCTCCCCTTAGGCAACTCCGTGCCTCCTTTTCCAGTGGCTTGCGGAGGCGTGCTGCCACAAACTTCGCGACCTTGTCCCCAGGAACCCATGCCGCGGATGCACAATTTCATCCGGGTCCAGCATGCCTGAACTATCCTGCGGTAACTCCGCCGCGGAGCTGGACGGCCGCAAATGAGCGCACCGACTCGTCATCGTCGTCGTCCGTGTCCGCCAGGGAGATCCCTCCCGGGGAGGGAGGGGCTGTCCCAGTCTGCCCTAAAGGTTTCGGGGTCGACGCAGGGGTAGGGTCAGTTGCCTTTGCCAAAAAAGCGTCCCGTAGGCGCTCAAAGGCACCCCTGTCTACGGGCCCCCAGTAGCCCCGTCCCTACAAGCTTTCTTAGGCGCAGGAGGTACCTCCTCCGAGGACGCGGAGTTGCCTCCAGAGGTACCCAAATGTGCTTGCCCTAGCTTCGCGCACTCTTCTACAATGCGCGCGGAGAGCCTGTCCTCCATGGGGCCCACTATCTCCTGCACGCACCGATAAATGGAACCATCAACCGCATCGTAGAACTCATCATCAGTTAGATATTGATGAGATTCCTCTTCCTCTACGTAGTACCCCTCTGCCATAGCTAATTACCCTGCTCCAAACAAGAAAAAGGGTGGGCACGGGGCACACAGGTAATCGCAGTACCTGGATATGGACCAGCCAGAGGCTAGCAGGTAAGTTGGGCTGGGGACCAGACCTATCGAGGCAGCACCCGCCTCCAAGCGTGCAGACCCTCACAAAGGGACCGGATCCACGCCGCCACCCCTGCGCGCTTACAGTAAGGCTTACTATATGAGGCCAAACCTTGCTCTGGGCAACGTTTCGTTTAAACGCGGTGAAAACCGCTATGGGGCCGTGATACAGCCCGTAGGCGTTTAACGCGGTAATCCGCTGATACAGACCCCGCCGGGGCGTAATACAATATAATTGAGGCAAATACAGCCCGAAAAACGGGCGTCTGGGTTGAGCCGGCAAGGCGAGGCTCCGGCGCGGCTCCTTTTCCTCAGCGCAGCTCCCGTGAGTGAGAGGAACCGCGCCGATGAGAACGAGACGCGACGGCTCCCTCTGGCGGCCGAATCAGTGCCGCGTCAAGTTCGGGGACATCGCGTGAGGGGCGAAAGCGTCCCCGCGATGCTAAAGAAGGGCTCTGGGGAAATAAAACACCACAAAATACGTTTTAAACACAGAGCCCCCAACAGCAATACAATAAAGAACAATAAAGAGCGAGAAATTAAGCCCAATCATGCAACTGAAACTCTACCCAAGACCAAAATGGTGAGAGAAAAGAGCAATGGACTAAACTGGCTGAGAAGCAGCGAATAAAGAGGAAGGAGACACAAGATGGACGCCCTATCTTCGTGAGATGGACCCTGTGAAAGGACTATTGTTGTAGAGTTATTCATGGACTTGATGGGATTTGTAGTTTTCTTCATGGATTTGATATTACATGTTCTTAATCTCTTTGTTTGGAGATTATACAGTCATTTTTATCCGAATTTTCAGTGCTTTTCTGTCTGCTGTGTTTTGTAATTGTAATAAACAGCGAAGGAAAAGCATAATCTGAAGCCTCCGGTCCTGACATAGAATCCAAACTGTCTCCTTCGCACTTCCACGATAATGAGTTTACTTAAGCACTGGTTGATTGTTTTGCTTTCTAAATACATCTTCACTATATTTTTATATTTGCCAATCAATAGATTTAATTACAAGACATACAGCTTATAAAAAAAAAAAATCAGCATCACAAGGTCTTTAAAAGAATAAAATACATTCATTTTATAGCAAAAATAAGTGTACACAACAGTATCCTCTCAAGCTGCGACATTACCATTTAATTACTTTAACAGAAGGATACATATGCATACTCAAAGCGACCTTACAGAGTAACAGAGCAGACATTACATACAAGATTGAACATAATAATTAATTTGGATTAAAAGATTGAGGAACATCTCCACTAAAAACCCACCTTCCAGCAACTAGACTTCCACTTGTGCGAAATTCGCTCTGTAAAATTTCCCAATATAAATAAATGTAGCAGGTGGGTGCAAGTCTCGACGACACCTGTCAGCTGGAATCCATACTGGGCATATCTCTGCACTAGAGGCATCCAGTAAATACAATGTTGGACACTTTTCTGCAACAGATAGAAAGTACCTGCCCACTTTAGTCTAATATCAGGCGAACACCATCAGCTACAGAGTAATGGACTTCCTCATTGTAGAACTATAAGCAGCGTCAATCAATATGCAGCTTTACTGCGGTCTAGAGACATTTCAGTTGGCAATGGGCATACTTTAAACAACCAACATAACCTAAACACTCATTCCTCCCTCAAACACTTTTCCTTGCAATCTCGCCCAATGCTCCAAGTGTCACGCTAGGAAGTGAATGCCTACAGATTATTCAGTTTAGAGAAAGAATACATCTGGCTCGGTCGCTCAAATTTCCTGGCACCACATTCATTAATACGGCAGCCTACTGGTTTCAAGTACTGCACCAGAAAGGACGAGTGGGAATAAAAAGAAGGAAAGTATGGTTCTCAAACCATGAAGGCATGGGACCCCCAGGTAGGCTGTGCACGGGTAGCATGTCTATGGAAGAAAAGCTCTTATCACTCAGCTTTAATAAACAAATTCAGATGCGTCATCAACTGTTGTCCTATACATTTTGCAGCCTTCTATAGAGGTCACTTGTTCTCCATAAATGATGGTGCAAGACATGCATCGTTGTGTGCCATGCACACTCCATACATCCTATTCAAGTCGAAATTAGAACACAGTCCTTGTAAGGGAAAGCAAATCACTAAGCCAACCAAGGCCAAACCTAAGGACCCACTTAAACATTGTAAAAAAAAAAAAAAAATAAGAAAGAGCTCTGGAAGCATAGGTCAACTTTACCAGGAATAGGGTAGCCTGGCCTGAATCAAGACATTCTGCTCACACCCCAAGGTCTCAATGATGCAAGAAACTCCCGGCTACTAGAAAAATGGAAAAGCGCATGGCAGATTGTGCCCAACTCGCACACTCTTTTTCGCCAAATCTTTGATAAACTGGTAAACAGACTAAAAAAATGAACAGTAAACAGTGTTGCTGGAGAAGCAGCCCAACTCTTCCCTGGGATCTTACCAACAGGTCTGGGTAGATGCCCTAACCACACTTAGACAGACTTAACCTCTGCTCCCCTGATCACCTCATGGTATACAAATTACAAGCAATGACATCTGCTGCCCGACTGAAGAGCATCTTTATAACTTTTTAATGCATTATTTTATTACTAGCTACAGAAGAAAACAAACATGTACTTGAAATAAAATATTAATGTGTTTACATTCAGAATCTTACATTGTTGTAATCCCTTTGCCTACATGGGTCACATGACCTAGATATAAAGACCTTTTTGTAGCAAAGACATGCCAACACTGAAGGGCAACCGCTTATTAAGTACCCCTGGACTATTAGAATCTTCCAAGATTCAACACGACAGCATATTGGCTTTAAAAGGTTTTTAGCAATTAATAATTCAGACCAACTGCCTTTTCTGTAACTTTTCTTTATGGACAGATCAAACTATGGCATATGTCATAACTTTTTCCAATTAACTAATTAAGCCTATAGCCCTTATATAACGGCCTGCTTCCTACATCCAACTGCAGCATACTGTACTGAGCATAACCAGACAATCATCAGGCACACAGTCATAACATTACAAGTATGTACACAACTATAGTTGTAAAAAAAATATACAAGTCCTCACAAAAGGGCCTAATGAAGATTCTCTATTACTAACGAAGACACTCTGCTATGCATAGGGGTAGGTGGGATAGAGGTGAGCTGGAAGTATAGAGGAGCAGGCTTTCAAAGGAACTCCAGATATGTAATTTCTCAGGAGCGACATAGAAAGACTTTCTGGACAATTTCAAGAATGCCAGATATGAACATCAAAGGAGTGAAAGCCAATTACTGTGTGATATTCCACAGGAGCCGATAGGAGTGCTAACTGCAGTAAGCATTTTTATTTTCTTATTTAAACTAGCTTTGTTGTTTTCTCTTATCATGGGCTTTTTTTTAACACTTTATAGTTATTTAAGTAACTGTTTTTTGGCATCCTGCTTTGGTTCTACATTTTGGTCCATCCACGCTCTCAAAGAAAGTGAATGCTGGGATGAGAAGCTTACTACTCCCTTCTAATGGCCCATGAAAATATCAGGTGATCGTGTCACACGTCCAAGGATAGCATGCTTGGATCCACATAAGCCCAACCTATGCAAAGGGCAAGAAAATCAGACTCAAAATTTACCTTCAATTTTCAGAGGTCTCTTCAATATATTATTCCCCACAGAAGTACACCTCACTCACTATCTACTTAGATTCCTTGGTCATGCTGGTGAATCTGCCTGGTTATATTCTAAATTCAAACACATCCCAATGAAATTTGACGAAACTCAATTTTAACATAAGATGGGCCAATGAACACTTTATATTAAAGCAAGCGCACTAAATTGACAATTTTATAGCTGAAGAAAATTCTTATAATGCCTTGTGCATAAGGACTGGTTTAGTTTAGACGCGATTGACCTGAAGGCCAAAGAGATGGAGGTGTTATTGCGGTTACCCAATTCTCTCTGCCCTCCCCTACTCTTATGCCCATTTTTAGGGAGGTTAAAAAAAACTCCTGCGCTATATTTCTCCGATATCTTATAGTTAAGCTCATTATTTTGCTAACAAGTCTAGGAAACACTTCTTCTTTACGAGGAACATGGTGTCCCAGAGCTCTCACAAAATGAAATAAAACAGCCATCAAACCCTCTATTCATTCTTGTGCCCATTTTGGAATATCCCCTGAATATCTTTATCCCCAGAATACTTTAAAAGTTATTTTAAAAATCATCCAAACCAATTTTCTTGCAGAGACAACAGAGCCACTCTGAACATTACATGACGTGCTTTCCTTCACTCCGTTTCCCTCAGATGAAACTCAACCTTTTATGTCAAACCTAAATTAAGGACACCTAATAGTCCATTCTCTGTGGCTCCTCTAAGCCAAAACCAACTGTTCGATTTTGGCACTCCAAAATTGCGGCTCCTAAATGTCTATCAGCCCATGAATAGTTCCAAAGAATACAAGTATTACATCTACTCAAAAGAATAAAAGAAGGCTACAGACGGACACGCTCTCCCCTGCCCCATCTTGCTCCTGCCGGAGACAACTTAGCCTCTCGAAGGACATGATGAAATAGTTCTTACTTTAACACAGTACTTTGAATTTGGTCCGGTACCGTTTTCAACAAAGACAATACTAAGTCAGCGCTACTGGATGACCCCAGGAGGGAGGTCAATTCCAACAGTATTAGTGCACGGATTTATTTAGGCCAGTCACCTGTATTTCATGCTGTCAATCACTGTATCTATATAAACTTATGAGGCTGCAGGGGATTACTGAACCAGTACATTTATAATTCAGATATCTCACCGGTTACACTAATTTGGTCTACCCCCTTCCTTGTCTACACCCATTGACACTGGTATGCCCCTGGGGAATGCCCCCCCACCACCATTTCTTTACTCTGTAAATTGATTTTCTTGCAAGCCTTATCCACTTCAAAAGGGTTTTAACTACTACATATATGTCAAAAACACCAAGATTATTTACCCTGCGGTCTATCCAGGTACTTCTAAAACCGGTTGTTTACTTAGTTACAAAATCCAGTAGATAAGAATCATGATTTTCCTCTTCTTAAGTTACTTCATTGGCTTCCCATTGAAGGTGGACCTCCGTTAAAAAGTGTTCTGTTAAAAGTGAGCTCTCTGATTATTCTGTAACGTTTACTCCTGAACATTTTCTTCCTCTCGCTTCCACCAGATTAAAGAAATCATCCTGGCTAATCAGCTTGTCATCTAAAGACTCAAAAGAGTAAACATGGGGGAGGGAGGTGGAGTAGTCTCTTCAATGATCCAATGACTGGAATCCCCTGCCTCCTTAGCGAGCACCATTTATTCCCCAAGCTATTGCAGAAAGGCTCTCAAAAACAACTTTCACTTCTCCAAAACGTTACAATACTTCAGGATACCCCCTCTAGTACCAAGAAACCCTATAGTGAAAGAAAACTGTATACAGGTTTATTAACAAAAAAGTTTAATAACAGGAGCAGATTCTACAAAGGATTTCAAGGTGATCACATATGCCATCTTACAGCAGTGAAAAGGGAAGCCGCCAGAGGTTGAGAGAAGAACACAGACTGTTGCACATACATCCAGACAGAGTAAAGACAATCAGTTCTGCCACAGCATTAACTGCAACACGTAGCACAATATAAAATCTAATGTGCACTTAGAAAAAAAGTACAAATTGATAGAAATTATCATTTTCTAACACAAAGAAATCTGGTTAGCCCCTCCAACCAATCATCAAGCATGTAAGGGGATTCGTCAACCTACATACCATGCACTTTACATCCATAACAGACCTCAGGGGGTATTTCCCAGTATACCCCAGAGGATTATGTCCCGGTATTACAGTAGCAATTTTCTGGCGAAACAACATTAATATTACTGTTAACATAACTGATTTAAACAAAAAAGCAGCAACTGAAATTTTGACTGAAAGCCGACTGTGATGAAAGCTAGAGGCACTATGATGGCCCATCAGTCCTACAAATTGTGCATCAAAGGAACCCAATTCTCTACAGTGATCAAATTCACAATACCTCACTGGACCAGCCACTGAGATCTCCGCCCACAACACCCCATTTTAAGTTTCAAACCCGAGAAGCTTTACTGGGTGGTCTGAGTTCCCCCCCGGTCCACTCACTACTGGGCAACTATTGCTCATTTGCACAGGCAGGGTAGCATGAACAGGAAAAAAAACACTTTCACTCAGTGCATCAGCCAAGATTCATGCATCAACCACTAGCACTATGCAGATGACTAAGGAAAAAGGCAAAATCGAGGACTACAACCCCAATCTCTTCTTTACTAAATATACCCAGACACCACTAAGATCAAAGTTAAGCTCCAAAACCGGTCCATATTGTTGCCCTAAGACCAAATCTACAAGTTCAATGCCTACAACCCCAATGAAACTGGAACAGCTTCCTTGCCGAACACCTTGTAAAGTCCATCCAGAAAAGAAATATATAGATTTTTTAAATACAGTACATCCTGAAACAAGTCCATGCAAAAGGGACGTTTTTCTGTACACCAAAGTTTGCTCGAACCCATCTTGTGATCTGTCCACCAAAACTAATGACCTTTCCAACCCAAGCACTGCTGTCAATACAGATTGTGTCGCCACAGATGGATTCAATAGCACCCACCGTTTGTTTCTGCCCAAATCAATACACTTAAAACCTTAGCTGAGAGGAGGAGCTTAGCGCGCACCCAAGATGGTCGCGTGAGCTCAGAGCTCCCGGACCTTCGCCACCTCTATCGACTATCCTGCAACTAATCCTGATTTGGACGACGGGCTTTTGTGGTCGAGAACCTGCTGATCACTTATCCGTTTGCGAATTTCGATTTGGTCTCTGGGAACCGAAGATATGGATTTTTGAATATCTGCGGCCTGCTCCATGGCACTGCCCCGGGCTTGCCTACTCTGCCAGCCAGGTAGTAATTGAATAACAACGGCCTGCGCTAACCTCCCTTGGCCGGTCTTCTACTTTCAGTTTCGATTCTGACGATCCTACGTCATTGACCTTGCCTTGGTCGCCCTGGTTGCTTGCTTCACTCAACTATTCGCAACATCGCTCGGAGATCCGGACTTTCATTGCTCTTTGCCTAGTGACTGGTCCTCACTTTATTCTCTGAGCTTCTGCGGGCACATCGAGTGTAGCCATTTTCACTAGGTCTCAGAATACCCTCCGGGGCACACGACCTAAGATGGCCACCAAGCCTGAAGCAGAGAGGCGCAAGACCAGACCGGCAGCTCGAGGAGGTTCTGTCCAATCCAACGTCATGGACCGATATACCCTCACTAAGAGCTCTCCGAGCGGAATGGCTAAACCCCCGGCTGGCATGGAGGACGAATCCCTGCTGGGTGATGACCCGTCGTTGAAAGACGTCATGTGCGCCATTGCTGGGATGAAGGCCGCGATGGGACAACAGTATGAGGCCCTAACCCACAAGCTGGACACTGTTGCCATAGATGTCACTCTGATCAGGGCGGATCTTGCAAAAACCAACGAAAAGGTCAAGTCTCTCGACCTGAAGACAACTAGTCTTATCACCGACGTCTCTGACCTACAGACGGAGGTCGGTAATCTGAGATCCGCCCGTGACTATCTCTCCCGTCGCTTGGACGATTTTGAGGGCCGAGCACGACGGAACAACGTCCGACTGGTCGGTGTCCCGGAGAAGACGGAATCGTCAGCTGTGGACCTACTGGTGGAGGACCTTGTCCTAAATCATTTAGCGCCCAAGGGCCTGAGCAAGTTTTTTGCAGTTGAACGGGCCCACCGTGTCCCGGGTGGCCCGCCCAAGCTGGGAGCCTCTCCGCGCCCCATCATTGCGCAGATTTTCAACTTTCGTGACAGAGATGTGATACTGCAGGCTTCCCGCACATCAGGCCCCACGGAATAGGAGAACGCTGCGGTCAGCTTTTACCCGGACTTCACCCAACAAGTCCAGAAGCAGCGGCTGGGATTTCAAGGAGTGAAGAGACTGAGAGACAGGGACATGAAATATGCCATGCTTTTCCCAGCTCGATTGCGTATCGTCCACAACGATAGAACATTTTTCTTTGACCATCCTGAAGCGGCTAATGACTGGTTGGACTCGCTGCCTACGGGACGAGGGCGATTTGAACAATCGGAACCTTCCGGTGGAGCGGAGGGCGGCCCGACGGAGCAGGAATAGGGAGCGACATCGGCTCCCGGACCAACGTTTTGACTTTCGGCAGTGGTTCGATGCTATACTGATAATGATTGCTACTCCATTGTCTTACTGGGGTGTGGGTGAGGGGCGGGTGAGACTTCCTCCTCTGGGGTTCTTTTCGTAGATTAGTTGTATGTTAGGGCGACAGGCACGCTGCGAGTTGGGGTGGCTTTTGAGTCTAACGCAGGGGTGCGGGGTGGGGGGTATGATGTTCTGGGGGGTTGAGAAGTTCAGGGATGTGTTTCTTTGTTTTTTTCAAGGCATAATGCTGATGATCTTCTGTGTTGTGGTGTCGCGGCTGGTGTGGGGGGGGACTTGGGGTGGACTCTGGGATGGGGGGTAGGGGACTACGGATACTGTGTTGGAACGTAAATGGTCTGGGAGACAGAATTAAGCGGGGAGTGGTCTTGCAGTTACTGAGACGCTTGTCCCCTGATGTGGTTTTGCTTCAGGAAACGCACTTGCTGGGTAATACGTGCCACGCCATGAATAGGCGTGGCTACCGTCTCATTGCACACTCAGGTTTCACTTCTGGCTCCAGAGGGGTGGGCATTCTAGTCCGGACCTCCCTCCCCCTCGCTGTTGACGACATTATACTTGATGATAGAGGGCGGTACGCCGCCATTGTGGGGCGTTGGGAGGGTAGGGTGGTTACATTATTTTCTGTTTACATACCCCCAGGTCTTCAAACTACGACCTATGCAGATCTGGGAAGAGTGATTCTGGGAGTCCCCGAGGGTTTGCTTGTAGTCGGGGGAGACTTTAATTCAGTAGTATCTGGGATGTGCGATCGTTACCCTCCCCGAGTTCTCGCTAAGTTCCAATCCTGGCTTGGGGACTTCATGGAGGCGCTGGGGCTGACCGATTGTTGGCGCTTACATCATCCTGGGCAACAACAGTATACCTTTCACTCTGGGGCCCACGGCAGCCTTTCGAGATTGGATTATGTTTTGATGCCCTCCTCCCAGACTTCCCGTATAGAGGAGGTGAAACATCTTGCCAGGGGTACTTCGGATCATTCCCCACTGTGGTTGGTTGTGAGCGCACATGGGGGATCGGAGGGTCGAGTGGCCCCGATCAACCCATGGTACCTCCGTGATCCTAAGATTAGAGCGGAACTACTTAAAACAATTGATCAATACTTTGCCGAAAATGTGGGGTCAGTATCCTCTTCTGTCTCCTTGTGGGAGGCGTACAAAACTGTAATTCGGGGGCAGGCCCTCTCGTCGATTGGCAATGTTAAGAGATGTAGACGAGAGGAGGTTGTTCGTCTTGAGACTGAAATTACCGTTCTTGAGGGAGAGTTTGATGCTGGGGTCTACCCTGAGAGGCTTCATCTGTTGGACCTAAAACAACACGAGTACAGAGCTCTGGTGACTGATGCAGCGAAGGAGATGAGTCGTGAACAGCAGGGACGTCTGTATGATGTGGGAGATAAGGCTGGGAAGTTGCTTGGTTGGTTGGATAGGAGAGAATGCGCGAGTCGAGTGGTTCCTGTTATAGTTGACGCGAATGGTGAAAGTGTCACGGACCCTGCTGGGATTGTTGAGAGGTTCGCCGATTATTTTCGGGTAGTGTACTCCCCTGTGTCCAATAGCCCGGAGCAGGACTCCCACATGCTTTTACGCGATATCTCGCTACCATGCTTGTCTGATTCAGAGAGGGACCTGCTGGAAGTTCCGCCCACGGCGGATGAAGTTGCGACCGCTATCCGTTCGATCCGCTCCGGGAAGGCCTCGGGCCCTAATGGACTCCCTATAGAACTCTACAAGCTCCGTCCGGATGTGCTGGCACCATATATGCGATCTATGTGTTTGGAATCACTGGCGGAAGGGTTTCTTCCTCCTGACCAGAGATTGGCTTCCATAGTGGTTATTCATAAAGAGGGTAAGCCACGTGACCGCTGCGAATCATACAGGCCTATTTCCCTAATAAATGCTGAACCCAAGATCCTGGCCAAAGTTCTTGCTAATCGTCTGGTGACTGTTATAGGCGATCTGGTTCATCCAGACCAGTCCGGATTTATACCACATCGCAAAACGGCACTTAATCTTCGGCGCTTGCATGGAGTCCTCGCGCGAGCGGTGACATTGAGAGAATCGGCCATCTTGGCGTCTTTGGACGCCACCATGGCGTTTGACACGATTGAATGGCCCTATCTTTGGGCGGTCCTTTCCAAATTCGGGTTTGGGCCCACCTTTATCCGTTGGGTTTGATTGCTTTATGCTGATCCCTTAGCCCAGGTAGTGGTGAATGGACGTGTCTCGGCCTCCTTTGCTCTCGGTAGAGGTACGCGCCAGGGCTGTCCTCTGTCCCCACTCTTGTTTGCCCTTGCTTTAGAGCCACTGGCGGCTTGGCTGCGATGGGAGCCATCCATGAAGGGCATTCGATGGTCTCCGGAATTTGAAGACCGTGTATCTCTGTATGCAGATGATATCCTTTTGTACCTCACATCGCCCCGAAAGTCGTTAATCGTCCTTTTCGACGTTTTGACTTCTTTCCGTAAGAATTCCGGCTTAGTTATAAATTGGTCTAAATCTTGCGTTTATGTTCTCTCCGGTGATACTCCTCTCCTGCCCCGTGATTGTCCTATTCCGGTGGTACTAGATGGTTTCAAATATCTGGGAATCTTTGTCACCTTGGACCCCACACTTCGGTTTGAGCGCAATCTGCTGCCCCCTCTCAGACGCCTTCGGGCGGATGTCGGGCCTTGGAGCAGACTCCCCCTTTCTCCCTTGGGACGAGCTGCGTTGTTTAAGATGATGTCGCTCCCCCGATTCCTTTATGCGCTTCAAAACACGCTTGATGTAGTACCAGCGGATTATTTTCGTGAGATTGAGAGTCTACAGCGGCAATTGTTATGGGGGGGCCGTCCTCGCATCGCCCTCTCGAAG
Source organism: Lissotriton helveticus (assembly GCF_964261635.1). NCBI lineage: Eukaryota > Metazoa > Chordata > Amphibia > Caudata > Salamandridae > Lissotriton > Lissotriton helveticus. Next base: position 341,113,261 of record NC_136071.1, on the reverse strand, counting down.
CTTACACTCCCTTGGTACGATGGCGGCATCGCTCTCCCGGACATTCGTCGCTATTACTGGGCCTCTCAATTGGGGGGCCATCAACCATGGCACCTACACTCCCCCACTAAACCCGGCTTTTGCGATGGACAGATGGTTGCTACCCGGTGGGGACTACAATAGGGCTCTATATGCGAAATCAGCTGGCGGAACTCTTACGGGCCCCACCAAAACAGCAGTGCAGGTGTGGCGTAGAGCTACGGCGGCCACGGGATGGGCCGACAGGCCGACCCGGGCTACCCCACTATATGCTTCGGATAAACTGGGCTCCCTTTGGCAATCGAAGGGATTTGATCGGTGGGACATGATCGGGATCAGTAGGGTAGATGACGTATGGATCAAGGGCAGGGTCAAGACGTTTGAGGAATTGAAAGTTGAGTATGGGCTGAATGATAAGGAATTCTTCAGATATGCGCAAGTCCGGCATGCGGTCTTGTCTGTTTTCCCACTAGGCTCGGACGTGGCGGAGGCATCCCCGCTCGAGGATCGGATTCTGGATGGTCACGTTCCTGATAGCACGATCTCGCTAATTTATAAAAAGTTGATCAATACCAGGACTGATCTACTAGATAGTCTTCGAGGGTTGTGGACCAGAGATGGTCTAGAACTCGATGATGAGGACTGGCAGTCCGCGATTTCTTCCCCGAAGGAAGTGGCTATCCCGGCACGTCTTCGGTTCGTCCAACTAAAAATTTTGCATAGGGTGTATGTGACTGGCCCGCGTCTGGTTCGAATGGGATTTTCGATGGATGGACTGTGCAGGCGCGGATGCGGTATGGTGGCTACGTTCCTTCATATTATCTGGGAATGCCCTGCTGTGATACGTTATTGGAACCGCGTGCATGAAGTAATGAGTGAGGTCACGGGAGTGCGATTAATGCCTGAAGCGCGAAGATGCTTGTTGAATGTCTGGGAGCCGAATGACTACAATCCAGCGCAGCTCCGCTGGGCGACATTGGGCAACATGGTTGCCAAGCGTGATATTGCCCAATTGTGGGGCGCTCAGAAGCCTCCGACACTTCTGGGGTGGACACAAAACATGGATTGGTGCATGTTTCGAGAAAAAACTGTGTAGGTTTCCCGTGGCAAACCAGGCAAGTGGGGGAAAGTGTGGACCCAATGGAACGCATACCGTGGAGATATATGTACTCCCCCAATGTCGGAATTTGATGCGGATTTGTCTTCCTCCCAACCTGACGTTTCCTCCGCAGGAATATAGTTGTTTTGTATATATTTTGGTCTCCTTTCCCCCCCCCCCCCTCTCCCCCCCCCAATTATTGATTGCACTACTGCTCGATTCCTCTATGTACCCCCCCCCACGGGCCACGTGATGACACGTTTTAATGTACTGCCTTGTTTTGTATTGTTTTCTTGTTTTAAAATCAATAAAAAGTTCACAAAAAAAAAAAACCTTAGCTGGATCCAAGCTTCTGCAATCCAGTCTACCAAACAAACACCAGATCCAGCTTTTCCCTCAGCCTACCACCCGCCTAAAACAAAGCTAACAAGCAAACTAGTCAGCCACTCAAATTTACCCGCTATGCCTCGCATCCTTATTCCAACGCTTAGCTATATTTGCACTGCTATCCAGGGCATTACAGATTTGCATGGCAGCAACCAACTACTACTGTGACAGTTCCTTCCTAGAACTCCTCCCTGCCCAATGCCATACCATAGTCCCCACATACTGAAATATCCTAGCTATTTCCTACTGAATAAACAGGTTTGGCAAAGTCCAACTTATCAATTCTACTCAACTGGTGTTAAAGCTGAAATTAAGTCTTCAGATAACGGCGGAGTCAGTAATAGGGAATCTTCAATAGCATTTATTCTACTTCCTCTGCATCAGTGGAGCCTGAGCATTAGCAAGTGAGTCTGCTTCAGCGTACAAATTACTCAGCTTATATGCATTTGTAGTCATATAGGAATTAGTGAAAATTATTAACAAAAAAGCAAAGATCCATATGAAATGCAGCCGTAGCAGGAAATTTGCAGACCACTTCCTATTTATCATTAACAGTTGATTGGTTTCCTTCCTCACAATGTCAGATAACACTTTAAACAAACTATAATTAATTGACCTTGACAAAACAATGGGGAGTTTGCAGTATTTATAACGGATCTTATAAGGACATCTGTGTAGCATCAGCTTCATTACAGGCTCCCTGGCGGCAGTTTACAAGACTAAGTGAGACATAAATGCTTTCCTTTAGTTATCTTTGAATGGGAAGGAAAAAATTCTGAAGTCGGAGCCTATCCTTAGCTACACAATTCAAATAACCTTTCCATGAACCTAGTTGCACTCAGCTAAACAGGTTTATCCCTAGAATAAGTACATGTAAAGGATAAAAGAAAAGAGGCAAAAATAAATATTAGAAATGACAATCCTCCCTTTATAAGCCCTTTTACATGCACATTCACTTCATTTCTATCTGTATCATATGCAGAATTTCATGCTGATCAGGGTTTATCTAGGACACCATAGCTTTACGTGTAGCAAAACTAGGTTTAGGGATACATGCTGATACTCCCAGTAATATATTATTGAAAATACATACTGTCCAATATTGCCAAGCATATAAATGGTCCTTTCAATAACCATGAGCTTCAAGACTATAAGAAGGACCGCAAATCATCCCATATAGTTCTTTTGGTTGATCATGCACCTGATGCCCATTATTATGTAGATTTTCAATGTCATACACATTTTGTGCATTTTCTGGAATGCAAAGGCAACAATACATTTTAATCATCCTATAGACTCCACCCTTCTCAGCTACTAGGTCTAAAAATCAACCGGTTCTGGAGAACCACGGGCCTCATAGCAACCATTTCTACTGTTATGTTCCCCAATGCTGCTGAGAGTTCATTCATAGTTGCCTCCAGCAATCTACCCAATTGTCTTATTTGTCTGAAAATAAGGGTTATGCCCAGCAACAGTACGATTCCCTTTCCCAGGTCGCTAGTTTCTTGTACTGCTGTATCCGTATGGTCTATGTTCTTACCCCTAAGTATGGAATTCAGGTTTACCAATGCATGTGTTTATAAATCTTTTTTTAGTTTGTGCCATAAGGTAGGGAAAATCCATCCTAAGAAACTGGAACCTCCCCAATCTATTAGCAACCAGGTGAATGCTTTTACCCCACATATAGAACACATCTGCTTTCCCAGGAACGTGGGATAGCCTAATAAAGTGTTGCTTCTGTTAAAGTACTGTTCACATTCAATTTCACCCATTTCTTCTCTTCCTTTGTCCACCACACAGATGTTTCCCTTTAATCTTGGCCTTAATCCCAGAGGTGCCTGGACAGGAGGAGCTGTACATATTAAATAGAGAAAGATGCTACGATGTGTTGTATTTATTAGTAAGGGTTCTTCTTTCTTATTTCCTAACATAGCCATTCTATACAGCCAAGAAGGTATAGTAACCTGTCTATTATGTTCTGATAATAATTTGTGTGTGGATGGTCTAATACTTCCCTGCTCTGTCCTAAAAATAAGGGCCCTAAATAAACACCAAAAATGCATAGCATGATGCGTTTAATGGTAGAGGCATATGTAACAAATCGGAACTCTTTGACCTCGGCGGGCATCTGTATGCATATGCAGCAGTCTGAAAAATGTTCTTAATCGTATGCATTCATCATTTGTTTGGCAACATTGTCCCTACACTCAGTATGATAATACTGGCGCAAATCTATTGCCGGGAAAAAGTTGTTACAAACTGGACTTCCTGTTGGCCGGTAGGGGCCATTATGTCATATTAAAATCGAAGGAAAAAGGGCCAAACCTAAGAGAACAATAACGAGCATAACAAGAGAAGGGAAACTTAATAGTCTCTTTTTGAGCTCCCTAGTATTTATCTCAATAATAGCATATCCTTTTATTCAATACAGTTTATTAAGTTTTAAGGAAATGCTTAGTTTGGGATTTTTCTCTATTCACCACATTCTTCAAAATCACAAGGCATCCAAAGGGTACCAGCATATGTGAGGCTCAGAGTCTAGCCTTTCAAGACTGTTGGTTGAACTCAAACAATGGTCTATAGGTCTTGGACACAAGCTGTATCTGGGCTCGTCAATATGCACTGCTTGCAGGAGATCCGATATGAGCTCCATCTGTTCTTGAAACATCGGTGGAAGTGCTCTCTTCATGTGGCTGGCATGTATCCAGGTTTTATGTGCTGGGGTTCTCTATAAACGTGCCTAAGTCACACCTGGCTCCTTCTCAGACACTCCTTTCATCGGAGCAGTTCTGGACACAGTGCATTTTCGGGCTTATCCTCCCGAGCAGCGAGTCCAGGATATTCAGGTTAGGATTCCGATATTTCAGCCTCTATCCTGGATTTCGGTGAGACTGACTGATGCTGTTGGGTATCATGGCCTCCTGCATCCGGTTGGTTAAACACGCCAGGTGGCTTATGCGGGCTCTGCAGTGGGACTTGAAGTTTCAATGGGCACAGCAACCGGGGGAAGTCTCACCAGCATGGTTCAGATCTCGGAAGGAACGGCGAAGAATCTGCAGTGGTTGTTATGGGGCCGCGATGTGGTTATGGGGCCGCGATGTGGTTATGGGGCCGCGATGTGGTTAACGGACCGCGATTGGGTCAACGGCAGACCTCTCTCCCTTCCCCAACCAGATTTTACAGTTGTGACAGATGAGTCAGCTCTAGGATGGGGCAGCCCCATGGGAGAGGAGGCGATCAGGGGTCACTGGTCTGAGACAGTGCTCCATATAAACTTGTTGGAGCTTCTAGCGATTTGGTTAGCATTGAAAGCATTTCTTCCCTCTGTCAAGGGGAAGTTAGTGCAGGTGTTCACGGACAACACCACCGCCACGTGGTACTGCATCAACCAAGGTGGGGTGGGGAGGGGTCGTGGACCCTTTGTTGAGAGGCCCTGCATCTCTGGGCAGGACTGAAACACAAGGGTATAACCCTGGTGGTTCAACACCTGGCAGCTTTCCTGAACGCCAGTGCGGACGATCTCAGCCATCAATGCCTTCAGTATCACGAATGGAGTCTCCAGTCAGAGGTGGCGCAAAGTCTCTTTCAGCAGTGGGGAAAACCTAGGTTAGATTTGTTCGCCTCCGAAGAGAACAAGAAATGTCAGCAGTACTGTGCACTTGAGTTTCCAAGGCGGCCATCGCTCTGCGATGTGTTGCGTTTCGTCGCGAGTGGAGCTCAGGCCTGTTGTACGCATTTCCGCCCATAGCACTCTTGCCCAGGGTTCTGAAGAAGATCAGGAGCAACACTGCCCAAGTCATCCTTGTGGCGCCGCACTGGGCAAGGAGAGTCTGGTATCCTAGGCTTCTGAGCAGGAGTGTCGATCCTCCGATCAGGCTGCCTCTTAGGAAGGATATTCTGTCACAGTAGCAGGGAAGGGTTCTCCACCCAAACCTGTCAACTCTGCGCCTCCATGCGTGGAGATTGAACGGCGGCAGTTGATGGCTTTTGACCTTCCTCCCGAAGTCTGTAATGTTATTCTGGGGGCCAGGCGGCCCTCCACTAAGTCGGTATACACCGGTCGTTGGCGGAAATTAGTATTATACTTTACAGGAAGATCTACTGACCCTCTTTCTGCTCCTCTTTCTACTGTCCTTTTGTTCATTCTTACCCTTGCCCAGCAGGACTCTGCTTTGGGAACTCCCAAAGGTTACCTTTCTGCTCTGTCTGTTTTTTTGTGGCTGCCAGACCAGCCTTCTCTCTTTAAATCTCCTATTGTAAATAGATTTCTGAAAAGGTTGGTTCATTGATTTCCACCTACACCCTTTGTTATGCCACAATGGGGCCTTAATTTGGTTCTCACTTCTCTAATGTGCGCTCCTTTTGAGCCTTTGCACAATTGTCCCCTCTGGCTGCTGACCATCAAAACAGTCTTCTTAGTGGCGATTACATCGGCCTGGAGGGTGAGTGAATTGCAGGCGTTATCCTGTTTGCCTCCTTATCTTATATCCTTTCCGGACAAGGTGGTGCTTCGCACCACGGCAGAATTCTTACCAAAGGTTGTGACCCCATTTCATCTGGGCGAATCCGTTACTTTGCCCACCTTCTTTGCTCCCCCACATCCCTCTAAAGAAGATGAGCGTCTCCACCGACTGGACCCAAAAAGAGTGTTGCCGTTCTAACTTGACCGCACAAAAGAGTTCCGGGTGGATGACCACCTCTTTGGGGGGTATGTGGGAGCAAAGAAGGGAAAGGCAGTGGAGAAAAGAACCATCTCTCGCTGGGTTGTTCACTGCATTAAAGTCTGTTATGCCTTGGCGAAGAAGCAGCCCCCTGAGGGATTAAGGGCCCATTCCACCAGGGGAAAGGCTGTGACTACGGCCTTGGCATGGGGTGTCCCAGTCCAAGACATCGGTCAGGCAGCAACTTGGGCTTTGTTGCAGAGGTTCGCAAAACATTATAGCCTTGATGGTCAAGTGCGCAAGGACGGGCACTTTGCCCGCTTAGTCCTGCAAGACTTTTTAGTCTAGTTCATGAGTCCACCACCCTCGGGTATCTGGTTCAAAGAAAAGGAATCTGCAGCTAGAAGTCTCTATCAGATGAACAAGTTACTTACCTTCAGTAACACATTATCTGGTAGAGACTATCTAGCTGCAGATTCCTTACAGCCCCACCCATGCCTTTGCGGACTGATGTAGCAGGTCTAGGGCTTTCCCCCTTTCAGGGCCCTATTTTTTCACACGTTTACGTTAGTCACTTCCTGACTCTGCGCTTCTGACGTGGAATAACGAAACGTACTGACGTCTGCGCTCCTGGGTGGCAGCTATGTAGGCACCGCGATGTCATAACCGACGCTACAGATGCCAACGACGTCACACAGAGCCGAATGGAGCCACCAGACGTTGCGCGCAAGAGGTATTACTCAGCAAAGGTTCCAGATCTAGCCTGACACCTAGGAAATTCAAAGGTAAGGCATCTGCAGCTACAGAGTCTCTACCAGATAATGCATTCCCGAAGGGAAGAAACTTGATCATTACGTATCACAATCTCAATGTTCCACCATGTGCAACTGCTGAAACCCAAAACAACACTAGGCCACAAAGCAACAAACCAAAACAATGACAACCTGCGCACAACCTGCACACCAGCTCCAGCAGAAAATTAAGTGCCAAAGACCAACTCAACAATTTAAGTGCAACATGTTAACAGCCAATACAGAAACATTAAGTGACCCTACAACCATACATTTTGTGCTCAATACACTAAACACCATAAACCGATATCATTCATAATCTTTATTTCGGTACATTAAGTACCATAAAAGATACATAAAAAGCATATGCATATATATTAAAACATAATACATTAAAACATAATTGACGTAATTGGAAGTACCAAGCGAGGTAAAATACAATGCAGCAGAGATCCTGGAAGACAATTACGGGGGCAGTTCTCATTACATTTAAAACCTCATTAAATAATTAAAAATATAAAAAGGCATGTATACAGATAGAAATATATAAAGTTCGAAGATATGTCCACAGCAATCCAACACTGATAATGATTAAAGTGGATTTGTAAATATTCTATCAGTTCATTAAAACAATATAACATGGAGCAGCTTATAAGTTTTGAAACAAGTACTTTCTACTAAAGTTTTAGACCCAATTTAGCTCTTATAAAGTTTGTGGCTAACAAGAATCTGCTGATGCCAAAGACAGTAACCTGGCTGGTATCCGTTTTTAAAATCCTTCCTGCCTCTTTGTATGATCTTACGCCCATGTTTAGGCAGAGAGGTCTGATCCATCTTTTTCTAGGTGCCACATAGGCCAAGCAAAAAAACAAAATGTGATAATCATCTTCCTTAACTTCGCCAAGGCATAAAGTGCATTGATCGTTACTATTATTAGACCACCTTGCTACACTTACATTTGTCCTCAAAATGCCATATCTATATTTCATGCAAAGTGTCTTGGCAAGTGGTGGGTGTACTTCATCAAGAAAGCGTTCATAATGTGCCGCATCTTTAAACATGAGGAAGCTATTAGTTAGCGATCCATACACTCTTCCATTCAGCACATTGTGATCCAAATATGCCCAGAACGATGATTTTAATATTTTCTTCGAAGTTCGAGATAATGTTGATGGATCATCCCAGAAATGTGCTAGACAAATTTTTGTTGACCAAGATCTGACATGTTTGAACCATAAGATATCATTACGGCAATCCAGTTCCATTATTTTTTTCAGAACCTCCCTATAATTTATCAGCTCAGGGGTCGACCAAAGTCTAACCCAGAGCATCAAAGGTCTCAAAATTGCATGGTGGTCAGTACGAATCATGTTAAGATCTAAGATAAGTGGTGCTAGTGGCGTGCTGACCGGTAGTCTTAGCATAGCTCTATAAAATTTGTTTTCACCAGTTTCAAAGGATTTTTTACACATGGGTCCCCATAGTTCAGCTCCATATAATGCAGCTGATTGAGCTTTGAACTTAAAAATCTCCAATTCTGGCGAAACTGCTTTGTTTAGGCTATTTCCATGTCTTTTCGTAATAGGTAACATGTTTTGCGTAAGTAATATTTTACTTTTTTCTATTTGAGTTTTCCATAGTAAATTAGAATCCAGGGAAACACCCAGATAACAGATTCTGTACATGTTTTAATTTATGACCGTTTAGAGTCCGATTTTCCTTGAAATTTTTATGGGGGTTTATAGCCATATATTTTGTTTTCTTGACGTTAATCTCAAGGCCCTTTTGCTGCAATATGTCTGAAGTGTGTTTAGTAGGCTCTGCAGACCCCTGTTTTTTTGGGATAGAAGAATAGTGTTGTCAGCGAAAAGGAGGGCTGGGACCCTTTCGCCCCCCCAATTTTGGAGAATCATTGCTACAGTTCTCCATAAAAGATGGAATATCGTTGACAAACAAGGAGAACAGTGTGGGGGCCAACACACATTCTTGGCAAACCCCCTCCTTATCGGTATTTGTCTCGTTAGCTCACCTCCTGGGCCCCACCTAACCTTTGCATAATTGTTTTCATGTAGCTTTATAATCTGCACTAAAAGGTTGGCTGGTAGCCCTTGATGTCTAAGTGTCTCCCATAACAATTTTCGGGGATTAAATCAAACGCAGCCCGAAGGTCTACAAAGGCTACATACAGGTGACCCTTTCTCAAGGTGACATACTTACAACACATGCAGCAAAACCTTAGGACCTGATCAATAGTAGATATTTAGGCTCTAAACCCTGCTTGAAACTTTGTAAGCACCGCTTTTTCCTCCATCCATATGTTTATACGATTTAAAATATGCCTTGCATAGATTTTCTGTAAAATATCAATTAAACTAACCCGATATAATTGTTCCACAATATGCTGCTAACAAAGAAAAGACTTTGGTAGTATAACCTGAAACTAACGACTGCACAGTACTCTATAGGCAAACTCAAATTAAATTATGGTATGTGTGCCAATTTTTAATCCAAAAATGGCACCACAAACCACAGTCCCAGCCCAATACGGTGCACTACATAGAGCATGTACACCTGAACTAATTAAAAGACAACTCAAACGTAGGACCATCAATCAATGACACAAGCATACGACTATGAACATAAATAAAAACTAAGAATGACAAAGACCCAATTCAATGACAATTTTTTGTGTGTGATATATTAATCTTCATATGTAATATTTGATCACAGAAATATTGATATGACCGGATTCATACACATTGAACAATACATAATAGAAATGCAAAAACCTACATGGACATGAAAGTAGGACTAAACTGAGAAGAACACACTTTACTGACTTGATCTAAACCATTCATATGAGTAGTGAAAAATGTTGCAGCGGTCATATGGTTGGCAGCAAATGTACTTGTTAACCCGCTTGATTAAGGTTGGCAGAATGTCTAGGAAGAAGGGGAGTGAGTGAGACAGAAGTTAATGGGTGAAAACTGGTTGAACAAATTGTGTGTTTTCTGGACAACCAAAGCATTAGACTATTGGGAGGAGTATTTTAAATAGATAATTCCCCCTATTGATCTTTATTGCTTCAATATGTTTTTGTTGGAATGTGTGTCCCGATTGCGGATTATAGGAAAATGGCATAGATATTCGAAGGAGAAGTTGTCTTTGGGATGTCGTCCCTCATGTCTCAGAATTGAACTTTGCTGCTTAATACGGTAGTTTTTAGGTTTTGTTTTTTGATCTGTGACACAGTGTTGTTTGGCTGAGCTGGAACATTGCTGCACAATGCTGCTGTTGTCTATGCTGCTTGTTGATATCATCAATGGGGTATCCCCAGTATCACGTAGAACCTGGGGATTATCAACAATATGCAAACAGTGGTTCTGCCATGTTCTAAAAATTTATTTTCAAGAAAATAACTTCGTCCTCTCAAACATAGGACCATCAATTACTGATACATACACATGGACCATGGGCACAAATAAAAACTAAGAATGACACTCAATTCAATTTACATTTTTTGTGTGTATGATATAGTAATCTTCATATAGCCTATGTGATCAAAGACCAATATTAATATGACAGGACTCCTACACATTGTACAATACATAATAGAAATACAAAAACCTATTCTGACATGAAAGTATTACTAAACTGAGAAGAACACACAAAATTACACAAATACCAAATGAACCGAAACTTATTGACAACGTCCAAAGAATCTTAGAGTGCCCTAAATAGACACGCAATTTTTATTTTTTATAATTTTGTGTATTTGGGCAGAGGACGCTTGTGTAGGTAACGTCGACATTTCAACCCCCTATATACGAGTGGAAAACATCACCATGGGATCGTCATCAGGACTGTAAGCCAACCATGTATATAGCCTGTATGATAAAAAATAATAAAGTGATGGTTAAATAAATCTGTGTGTTGGAGATGAAAAAATGGATCAGACGTAAACAAACTTGTGGAAACAAACAATCTGGAATTTTGTAAACAGATCAACAAGGTCCTTGATTTAACCATCCCGCTAAAAAACTTGAAGACTAAGCGTAAGCCATCTGCCCCTTGGTTTAACGAGAACCTAAAAATGCTCAAAAAGAGCTGTAAATTGGCAGAAAGGAAATGGAGTAGGGGCTACGATACAGCTAATAAAGAAGCTTTGTAGACTGTAATGAGTAAACATAAAACTGAAACTGTTAAAAGCCAAAAGCAGTTTTTTTGCCAACTCAATTCTTGAGGCTCCCAATAACACCCGAGAGTCTTTAAGATAGATGAATTGAGCAAACCAGATTGCTAAAAAAAAAAAAAAAAAACTATCGCGACCCGAGAACTATGTGATAGCCTAGCTTCTTTCTTTACGGAGAAAATCTCAAAAATAATTACTGGGTTATCAGAAAGCAAGGAAAATTCATGTGACCCTGTATTGGAGACATACACCGCTATTATACTATCAAACAGAAAAAATGGGCACATGAGAATAGACCTGCTATTTTTATCCAGTTTAGTACACCCACAGAAGAAGAGTTTCTCAAGCTTGCCATGAGAACTAAATCTGGTCCCCCGATTGACCCGTTCCCCCACAAGGTCTGGAAGGGATATGGCAGGGAACTTTTCCCACAGCTCCATCAGATCTGCAGTCAATCTTTGAATAGCGGAATAGTTCCTTCTTGCTGGAAACAGGCGATGACAACACTTTTATTGAAAGAAATCGACCCTGGACTCTCAGTGCCCTAATAATTATTGACCTATTTCTCTCCTCACATACCCGGTAAAAATTCTTGAACGCCTGGTCAGTAAAAGTAAAAGCCAATTTCTAGAAACCAACGAGGACTGGAAGATGTGCAATTTGGTATTCGACCTGGCCATGGACGGAGACAGCTCTAGTAGTCGTCTTAGATTAACTTACAATGCGGGCAGACAATGGCCAGTCGACCATCCTGAACCTCATAGATATGTCTGCCGCATTCGACACAGTCAACCATAGAATATTACTGAGACAGCTTGCTGACCTTGGGCTGGAGGGTCTGTCCTTTAACTGGCTTCAGTCTTACCTGGAAAACAGGTAACAAGCTGTGGCCCTCCCCCGTTTCGTTCTGAATTCAGAACGGTCCAGCATGGGGTTCCTCAAGGCTCGTCTATCAGCCCGATCCTTTTTAATATCTATTTGAGACCATTGATTACCACAATTAAATCATACAACATCAAGCTGGTGAATTATGCTGACGACATGTAGCTTATCCTGTCTCTAGAAGGCAGAATGTCCACATTACTCAGTAGCTTCCATGAATGCATACAGAACACTGCTAGATGGTTATCGAACAACTCTCTGCAGTTTAATAGTGGGAAAACAGAACTTTTACACTGCACTGTGAAGAAAATTCCTCGTCCACTTCCAGACAATTTCTGGCCAATTCAGGCAGATACACCTCCCATACCAGCGGTAGAAGTGCGCAACTTGGGGGTAGTTTTTGACGACAAACTTAGCCTGGAGAAACATGTGAATAAGACAGTTGGGACTTCTTGCTCACTCGTAAAGGCTCTGCGGAAAATTCTCTCCATGCTCCCTTTGGCTGCTAGGGCTCTAGTTGTTAGAAGCGTTATTTTAAGCTGGCTGAACTACTGTAATGTCCTGCTCTTCGGTTCAGCAAACTTCCTTATTAAGAAATTACAAAGAATACAGACAATTGTTGCTAAGTTGGCTTTAAAGAGGACCGGAGGCTATTCTGCATCTGCGGCTCTTCGTGATCGTCACTGGCTCCCTCTAGCTCAGAGAATCCAGTTTAAATCACTACGTATTGTTTTTAAGGCCCTTTATGGACTTGGATCCCTGCCATTGCAGAAAAAGTTTGCCTGACCTGCTCCATCAAAAAAATCTTCGTTCTTCTACTGCCCACCTGGTCTGTACAGCCAGAATAAGAACCTCTATGTTTGGAGGGGAGGGGGGGAGGGGCCTTCAGCTGGGCAGCTGCCCATCTGTGGAACAATCTTCCGCCTGATATCAGACTAATATTAGAATACCTTCAGTTTAGGAAAAAACGTAAAACTTATCTCTTCCCTAGGAGGTAGTGCAAGCTGGACAGCCGGGGGATAAATATGTGCATGTAGAGGATCTGCTGTCAGTCAGCGCCAGAATATCCGAGGGGTGATAGTGTGCTTTAGAAATTATTATTACATTACAAGTGAGAAGTATCATTATCTCACCAGTCTGAGATCTTTCCTACTAAAAATTTGAAGCACGTGAACTGCACAATCTTCCAATGGAATAAATCCAACCTGCATGGAAAAGATGTATATGTGGGATGGAATCCTACTGCAGATTTGAAAAAAACAAAAACAAAATCAAAATTGAAAAGGTGAAAAACTCCCTACCTTACAGCCTGGATTCAGTAAATGAGGATTTGAGTTGGGAGCCAATGAAGGGCAACCTTGTGAAGCAAATCTCTTATGCTTAAATTAAGCATTTAAAAATAAGGAGCAACCAGTGCTTCCTTAGTCTCTATAACAAAAAACTAAAAAAAGTTACCAGGCTTCTGAATTAGCATGTGCATGTAGGGTTATAATATAAACTCAGGAAACCAAGAGCCCAACTGACCTCGGGGTTGGAAAGGATGAAGTTTTCCACAATAGCACGTCCAGAAACAAATGGCACAAAGCCCTTGCTAAAATGGAGAGGGAAAGTCTGTAGGCATGTCACCCAGCACGTCCACATCCGTGCTGTCGGCAGGTGATCGGGATTAAAATCAACCCAGTGATTAGAGGCGTATCTGCGTACCTGTGTATGCGCAAGCTGTCTGCGATTGTTAGCTGTTGTGAAGTAGCTAATAAAGTGCTAAATCAAATGGTGTAAATAGTTGTAAGAAATACCTTGTTTGAAAGTAGGCTTTAGTGCTAGAAACAAACGTACTTCCCCTATCGCTCTCACAGACATGAGCGTCCACAACCAATGTCTATGACGTCATGGGGTGCATCGCAGGGTTTCTGGTGTTTCCTAGGTATCAAAGAGCTTGTGAAGCCGCCTACGGCACGGCTCTGCTAGTTACCAAGAAAGAGAAAAAAGTGAAGAAATTCAAAGTGAAAGGTAATGACAATCTAATGAAGAGCGGCGAATACCTATTGAAGCAGGAGGCTCGCGCCAGCATCCTGTTTAAAAATACCTTATCAAGCTAAAAAAAAAAAAAAAAGTCTACCCCAACAATTAAATAGAAGCTATGTGTAAATTTTTGGGCCATGTAATTGTATAGCTCTTTGCCGAAACAAACAATGTTGATTGGGTTTGACACCAAGTGGCTGCTAACATAGCGAGGATCAGTGGTTGTGTGAACAAACATTATAAACATAAACAAATATGGCAGGACTAATCTAATATGAGTGACATCTTTAGTATAATGCATTGGAAAAATACTGTGTGATACAGACACAGAAAGTCATAACCCATTACATTAGATACACAGTATATATAGAGAGATCTTGAATGATACAATATATCAAGGTAGCATTCTGTATGATGAAAACGTAATCATGTCATTTTGCTTACTGCCTTACATAAATGTATGCTTAATAAAGAAGGAAAATACCGAGTGATGCAAAAACAGAAAGTCATAACACATCACATGGGATATAAAGTACATATAACAAGCACTTGCAATCCAATAGGTCTCGCATTTACACAAGTTTAAGCTATTGGCATTGTAAATGACAATGCCTTTTATTTAGGTTTTAAAAACGCAATGCCAATAGCTCAAACTCATTTAAATGCTAGATCTATTGAATTGCAAATGCCTGTAACTTTAATTTCTGGTGCACTGGATTTCACAGTTTTCTGTAGATTTAATTTGGGATGATAGTCGGCGTCCATTGATGGTAACTACTGCAGGGTTCCTTAACACCTGTGGGACTTTCTTGTCCTTGATGCTCTAAGAGACTTTAAGCACTTACATTGCAGACTCGATCTAAATTTATTTTCTGACCTACTTGCCCGGCACCAGGCGGAATTGGGCAACTTATCAATTGTTATATGAATATAGCAAGCCAGTTCATTTTATGAAAAAGAAAAATATTAATAGCACAAAAACAGATACTTTTTTACAAATACTTAAACTCAAAAATATACGTATTCAACTTCGATTGTTTATAAATTATGTACGGCATAGAACACTTGTGTGCAACCTTGGAACACATTCATATTTGTTTCTACTGCAGTCTACCAATTTATTTCTAGACAGAGGAGAACGTTGAAAACATTTGACAAATGCGTAAAAGAAAAGACAACGTCCAATGTCTTAATTACAGACGTGGAAGCATAAAACCTCTGCTACAATGCCTGCCCTCGGCAAAAACTTTATTTTTGTGTCTTTTTTTCCGTAACTGACAATATTAGTGATACATGTGTTTCAGTTCACAGAATATCTGCTGCAAGAAAAACTTAAAACGTGTGGTTGAACAGACCATAATGCTGATTCACAGGTAATCTAATTTGATTGTGTAGTGAATGCGACAAACTGAATTGTTTACCTGTGGCCAGGTTCTGGGAATGTTCCTTCAGACTGATGCCAACTACATTCATGCAGAATCAAAATATATATTAATCCCCACTCTGGGATCAGGTCGGGGTTCTTTTTGCTGGTAGTTAAGCCTCCTGCAGAGACCTATGACAATAGCTCCGATTATACAGGGCAGCAAACGCGTGAACCAAGAATGCTACTGCATATTTACATAAATCTCCTTTCACAAGCTATTATTTTCCTAGCTGGAAGCCTACAGAGGCCTGCAGGGGTCATAGTTTGCGGACTCTTATTCGCCATGATTCCAGCTTGTTTAGAAAAACAAATCAGCATTACTGAAGAACATCTGCAGGACGCACATTGCAAACTGCAGCGAGGGCTGTAGCCTGGGGAGTGGATAGGAATATATGAGGCGCATGAGCTGCGGAACAGGCCACATATTACAGCCGATAGCGGACATACTGCCAGGAACAAATTCTGAGCAAGATAAATAACAACTCGGGGGCATTTTGTGCATCATTAAACGTGGAGAGCCTGGTAGATGGCAAGGGGCGGGTCTGGATCATCAGCGAGAAAATCTAAATTATATTCGCTGAGGCGATTGTAAAAAGCTCGCGAGTGGTGTGCGCACTCCAAAGAATGTCAGGAATGCAGCAGGCGCAGTGCGAGCCGCTGCTCGTTCCAGAGCTCCCTAGGCCAGGGGAGAGAGAAGGCGGGACATGTACCCGCCTTTGGCCAATTGCGTGCTGTCTTTCTTAGAAAGACGCACGCAAAGGCCAATAGCAGAGAGCAAAAAATTAAATAAAGCACGCACAAGCGTATGTTGTTGAGGTGAAAGTCCTTACTAAAGCCTAGCACAGCAGCGCATGCGCACTGGCTCAGGCGAGACCTAAAAAGGGACATAATAAAGGTAGCATTCTGCATGAATAGAAAGTAATCATGTCAAGTTGTACAAATTGTTTCATAAATGTATGCTTAAAAAAAAAAGATGTTACACGGGGGCGTGGCTTGACGGGCGATGATGGCGGTCGCAGCTTGGTAGAGCTCCCGCCGGCCCGAACTTACTTTAGACATTTATCCTGGCCCCCGAGCCCGCAGAAGATCCCGGGCGAGTCTTGCTGACTTCGGAGAGTGTCCTGTTCTCTCCGGTGACGGGATCCCACGTTTCTGTCTCCGCCGGGACCCTGAGGCGCCGACGGCGGAGTGTGGCCTGGTGGCTGGCCGCGAGCCGGGGACCTCGAGTTTGGTGACGCCGTGTGGTGACTGTCGGAGCGCGGCTGAAGGTGCCATCTGTGGTGCGGATTCCGGACGTCCCTGCAGCGCTTGGCCCTGAGCCCGTGGTTGGTGCCGGGCGGGCGCCGTCGGTCCGTGAGTGGGCCCTGATTCCTCCGGTGCCGGGTTCTAGCGGCTCCGTTCCCTCTGGGACCCTGGGGCGCTGACGGCGGTCGGCGGCCTGGTGGCTGGCTGTGGGCCGAGGACCTCGATTTTTGGACAGCCGAGAGGTGGCAGTGGGCGCGCCGCTGCGAGTGGCGGCAACAACGCAGACTTTGGCCAAGTACTTCACCCGGTGGCCGCTGGTGAGTGGGGACACTGCTGCATTCCCGGGCCACCGTTGCGTGGGGACACTGCTGTATTCTTGGGCCGCTGTTGCATGAGGACACTGTTGCAGCCTGGGGGCACCACTACGTGAGGATACTGCTGAAGGTGCCCTGCCTCCTCTGGATCCTGGAGGTACCTGTGGGCATTGTGGGGACCTGCCTTGTGTGTTGTGCCACCGGAGTCGTATTGACCCGCTACCCCTCCCGCGCGGGCACCGGTCCCCGACGTCCGAACGTGGTCCTGTGCTTATTGTTGTGGACTCACTGCCCCGGGCCTGCTGAACCTACCCGTCCAGTCCAGTGTGCTGATCCGCAGTGTCCGTGAGCGGCCATGACCAGGGGTGGCGGAGGGGGCCCGCCCAAGCAGGGCCCCATGGACAAGTTTGCCGGGCCCAATGGTGGCGCCGGGGCGTCTGGCGGGGGTGGCGGATCAGGGCCGGACAACGCTGCAATCCTGGCGGCCATTACCCAATCCCGGGACATGCTGGACGCCAAAATAGGGGCGGTGGGAGCGGACGTTACGCTGCTTCGCCAGGACCTCCGAAACGCAGTGGCGAGGATCACTGAGACTGAATCTCGAGTATCGGTGACCGAAACAGACATTGGCGCCCTAAAGAAACGAATGGCGGAGGTGGAGTGCGTCCAGAGGACGCTTGCGGCCCGCGTGGAGGATGCCGAAGGGCGCGCACGGAGAAATAACCTCCGCTTCCTTGGCTTTCCGGAGCGGTCCGAGAAAGATGGCATGGAGCGTTTCCTGACTCACTGGCTGGAGAGCTGGGTCCCCGAGGGGACCCTGTCGGCGTGTTTTGTGATTGAACGGGCGCACAGGGCCCTGACTCAGCGGCCGCCTGAGGGGGAACGTCCTCGGCCGGTCATCGCTCGGCTGCTGAACTATCATGACCGTGATGCCATACTGCAGGAGGCGAGGACCAAGGGCTCGCTTACATATGAGAATCATGCCATAATGATCTTCCCGGACTACACGAAAATGGTTCAGCAGCAGCGACAATCCTTTGTGGCCGCCAAGGCTAAGTTGCGGGGCCTGAAGCTTCAATACTCTCTCCTGTACCCGGCCCGCCTGCGGGTAGTACACCAGTCCCGGACACACTTCTTCGATACACCCGAGGAGGTTTTTCGCTGGACCGATGAGACGGTGCAACTTCGGCCCCACGCCCAGCCGGGGCTGGATCCTGGCGGGTCCCAGAGATCATCACCGGAGCGGACGGACCGCACCAACCGGAGAGGAAGGCATCGAAGGTCCAGATCTAAGAAACGGTCAGCTTCCGCCAGTGCGACGCAGACGACCGGCACAACTGACTCTGAACACTCTGATGCTGGCAGTTGAACCCTGGTGGTGCCTGGCCGTTGGTGTTGCCCGAAATGGATCGACTGGTGAGACTGTTCCATGAGACTTTGCCTGAGCTTCTCTGTATGCTTCTAAAACACTCTGGGGCTCTGGGTGGGCCACTGCGGGGCTCGGGTGGCGGCTTCTATGGGCCTTAGACCCTCACGAGTAGTGGGTGTTGTTGGGGGGGTGGTGAGTGAGTGTTGATGGGGGTGTTGGGATCCATTGGTATGGTGGGCCTTGGGTTCTCTGTTCTGGACCCGGGTCTCTCCATGCCGCGACAGATACTTCACTGTTTTCTGAGGTATTGGGGTGGGGGGTGTGGGGTGCAGGGGGGGGTTGTCTTATTGTTGGGGGGGTCGGGGCCGGAGGGGGCCGGGTGGGTGTTGGGGTACTGGGTGTTCGGGTTGGGAGGGTGGGACCACACGTGTCTTTGGCTTTTGATCTTGTTGCTTTGTGGGGTGCGCCAGGGTGGGGTGGGGGGCCGGATGCTGGACACTGTCTTGATCATGGCTGATACTGCGACTGTACCTCCTCAAAAGACCCTGCGTGTTGTGACGTGGAATGTGAGGGGTATTCTGGACAAAATCAAGCGTGGGGCAGTGCTGCGTTGGGGGAAAAGAGAGATGGTAGATGTGCTGCTGCTTCAAGAGACTCACATGCTGGGCTCTAAGGCCCTTAGCCTCCAGAGGTTCGGGTTTCAGCAGGTGTACCATGCCGGTTTTACGAGGGGTTCGCGGGGGGTGGCTATCTTAGTACACCGCAGGTTGGCTTATGTGCATGACAAGCAGTGGATTGATCCTCAGGGCCGATATATCTTCATCAAAGGCCGGTTGGGTACTGAACAGGTGGTTTTTGGTAGCGTATATGCCCCCCCCCCTCTGCAGTGGGCTTTGTCTGAGCGGCTATTCGCGCTGTGGGATGAGATTCCGGAGGTCCTAACCATGGTGGGGGGCGACTGGAACGAGGTTATGGATGTAGGCCTGGATCGTCTGAGGCGGGTACCTGTGGTGTCGGATCCCCCCCACACTATTGCTCCCACCAAATTGCATGCGACTGCGAGTGGTCTGGGCTGGGTTGATGTATGGCGGCACTTTCATCCTGCTGTGCGTGAATTCACATATGTGTCGGCGGTGCATGGGTCCTTCTCGAGACTGGACTATCTGTTTGTGCCGGGTGCCTGTCTGAGTCGGGTCAAGGATGCTATGATACTTCCCAGGGGCCTGTCTGATCACTCCCCCGTCCTAGCTACCATGACCCTCCCCTCCACGAGACAGCCGTTTCGATGGCGGATGTCCTCTTGGCAGTTGCAGCGGCCTGAATATGTGCATCACCTGCGTGTGGCGATTGATCATTTCTGGCGCGAGAACTTGGTTGGAGATGTGAGTGCGGTGGTGGTGTGGGAGGCGCTGAAGCCCACGCTTCGGGGCGTGGATATAGCTTGGTGCGTGGCTGCCCGACGAAAACATCGGGAGGCCATAGTGACCGCCGCGGCCCGCGTGGAGGAGCTGGAGCAGCGTGGTCGGCTTGGGAGCGACGAGGGCATTGTGAGGCAGCTCTTGCAGGCCCAGCAAGCATACGCCTCTGTTCTTTATGAGGAAGCCCGGCAGGCGTGGCTCGCCACGCGCAGCAGGGTGTATCAGTGGGGCGACAAGTCCTGTACTATGCTGCATAGATTGTGCCAGGCGACCTTCCAGCCCCTGGTATTGCCGGGCCTTACTGCAGATGACGGTTCGGTCATGACCGACCCGGACTTGCTGGCGGCTAGCTTTGCCCGTTATTACGAGGCGCAATACGCTCCCCGGGATCATTTAGAGGCGAGCGAGATTTCCGCGTATCTTGACGACCTGCTACCGCAGGCCGTCCCCGATGAGACCAGAACCGCACTGGACGCCCCGCTTACGGCTGAGGAGCTCGGAGAGGCCCTTGGTCAACTGAATACGGGTAAGGCGCCCGGCCCGAGTGGCTACCCGAGTGAATTCTACAAAAAGTTTCACGTCCAACTGGGGCCCCACTATCGCTGTGCTCTAGAGGAGGCACGGGCTCGGGGAGAGCTGCCGCCGGATTGGCGTCATGCGGAAATCGTGGTATTTTTGAAGCCGAACAGGGCACCGGACCGACATGACTCGTACAGGCCGATTTCCCTTCTCAACATTGAGGCCAAGGTTCTAGCTAAGGCCTTGGCAAACCGCCTCCTGCCCCACGTTGCTGACCTAGTCCACCCTGATCAGGCTGGATTTATGCCTCGCAGGGCCACTCGCCATAATATTCGGCGGGCGCAGGCAGCAGTGGATGCTATGGGTGCTAGAGATGAACAGGCGGCACTCCTCCTAGCGGACATGGACCGGGCCTTTGATTCGGTGAGCTGGGCATATCTGTTCACACTGTTGGCCCGCCTCAACCTGGGGCCGGTCTTCCTGTCGTACATTCGTCTCCTCTACACCAACGTTACGGCCTCGGTCCGCGTGGCCGGTGCTACCTCTGGGCGCTTCCATGTGGGTCGTGGTACTCGGCAGGGTTGCCCGCTGTCCCCGTACCTGTTTGCCCTCGCCATGGAACCTCTGGCGTCGCGGATACGTGCGGATGACCGGTTGCGCGGTTTCGTTTGGAGTGAGGCTCTGGTGGATAGGATTGCACTGTATGCGGATGACGTCCTCCTCTTCCTTACGGATCTACGGCGATCAGGTCCCCGAGTTCTGGAAATCATGCGGGAGTTTGGCCGGGTCTCGGGCCTTCACCTCAACCTGAATAAATCGACCCTGTGGGTGCTGGGCGGTGGTGTGGTTGCTGACCCCTGGGCTGCTGAGTTGCGAGTGGCCTCGGACGGCCTAAAGTATCTGGGAGTTTTTCTCTCGGAGTCGCGGGCCGTGGCCTGGGCACGTGGAGTCTTGCCGGTGTGGGAGCGGGTTCAGGCTGATGTCAAGACATGGGCTAGAATGCCGCTTACTATCTTTGGGAGATCGGCCATCTTCAAGATGGTGGCGCTTCCGCGGCTCCTGTACCAAATTCAGAACTTCCCATACCCCATTGGCCTGGAGTGGTTCCGTCAGGTTAACTCAGTGCTGGGCCGCTTCCTGTGGGGGGGTGGTGCGGCCAGAGTGGCGTTGAAGACGTGCTTTCTGTCCGCATACAGTGGTGGCCTGGCCACCTCGGACCTCCTCTCTTACTACCAGGCTTCCCATCTGCTGGTCCTAAATGAATGGTGGTATGGTGATAGAGGAGATCCGGCTTATGCCCTGGAACGGTTGCTCATGGGTGACCGCACGCTCCACACGATTCTCTATTCCGCTCGCTTACGCCGTGCATTGCCATCGGTCACCGGAGTGGTCTTTGCGGTGTGGCGACAGTCATTGCGCCGCATGGGATGGTGGGGCAGGCTGACGGCTGAGACGCCGCTTTGGCACAATGGTTTGCTCCCGGAGCTGGCGGCCCTGACTGGGTTTGAGGGTTGGGAGGCCATTGGGATTACTCAGCTGGGCCAGGTTGTGTCGGGCACCACCCTCAGATCCTTTGAAGAGCTCCGTGCAGAGTTCCAAATGCCTCAGTCCCAGTTCTTCCGCTACCTCCAGCTGCGGCATGCCCTCGCCCCGAGCATTGCCGGTCTCGACTCCCTGCCGGAATTTAGTCCAGTAGAGGCCAAGGTATTTATGGGGGACTTGGGGGACAGGAAGGTCTCTAGGATCTACCAGACACTTGTAATTCATTGCTCCTCCACCCTACACTCCCTTCGGGAGGCGTGGGAAGTGGACGTGGGCCCCCTTGATGAAGACGACTGGAGGGAGGCACTGGAATCCCCACGTGGAACTGCCATTGCGATCCGGCTCCGGCTAATTCAATTCAAATATCTGCATCGTGCCTATTATACCCGTGAGCGGTTGTGGAAGGCTGGGTTGATTGCGTCCTCGGAATGCCTGCGTTGTGGAGTGGTGCCTGCCTCTCTGGTGCATACGGTGTGGTCGTGTGGCCGATTGACTGGGTTCTGGAGGGGCGTGTGGAGTTGTCTGGCTGAGGTCCTGGGCTGGGATCTTCCCCGTACCCACCGGCTGGGCCTCTTGCATATCATGGAAGGGATTGGTGGTAATGTATATAAGCGCCACTTGTTGCTATTGGGGCTGGTAGTGGCTAAGCGGGACCTGGCCCGAGCGTGGAAGTCAGTGAGGGCTCCCCCCTTGTCTGCGTGGAAGGCTGGGCTGGATTATTTCATGGGTCTGGAGAGGCCGATCTTTGAGGCGAGGGGGTGCCCGCGCAAACACTACAAAATTTGGAAGCGTTGGGCCGACTATCGTGGTCTGTCCTTGGACCCCCCGGCGGAGCAGGAGGAGGACATTTGATCGCAGTGACAATCTTGGCCCGCAGCGATAACGCCCTGGTGGAATTACACCCACATATTTCTCTTCCCTGTTGCTATATATACACGTGTGGTGGGGGGGGGGTTCTTAGAATGGGGGGGGGGGGTGGCGTTGGGGGTTAGGGTAGGGTGTTGGGGAATTTCTATACTAAGCCTATTCTGAATCTGTTTTATTATTTGCTGCCTGTGTAATTGCTATATTGATTTTGTTGTGGTGTTCTTGATGTGTGGAGATGCCACATTTGTGATGATCATTTGCTTAATAAACTTGGTTGTGAAAGAAAAAAAATGATGTTACACAATACATTATAAACAGGTTATATTCTGTATGAAAATAGGGCATGGATAAAAAGTGGCAATTGACATATTGTACAACTAGTGGATCCACCATATTTAGATAGGCCTAAGTACATATGATGATACAGCAACCAATGCTATCTGTTCTGATCTCTTAAGGATTTAGCCTGTACATAATAGGGTAAATGGTCTAGAGATTTCCTCAGATTCATTTAGACCTGTATTCACCGAGTCAAGAAGGTGTATCCTCTTGCATTCACGAAGGTTTAATGTGGATATCAAGTCAACTTCACTTGATTTTGGGAGAATTTTCTCAAGGACCCACCACCTTAGGCTGTCTGCTGAATATTGTTTATAATTATAGTGCCCCACTAAGGATGCACCCTTTATCTTGCATCATAACCTTGAGCAATTCTATAAAATTCTAGTTTGTACTTTTTGTCTGGTTCGGCTAACATGTGCCATGTCATAAGGACACATAATGATGTAAATGGCATCCTTAATATTACAGTTGGTATGATGATGATATGGGGATTATTAAGCGCTCGAATGCCGAGGTGTCTTGGCGCTGGGGTGTGTACGCAGGGACAGGGACTGAGCTAGATCTGCTCGGGGGTAAACAACCGAGTTTTCAAAGCTTTCCTGAAAGATACAAGATTAGGTTGCAGTCTCAGCGCCACTGGCAGTTTGTTCCACAATTTTGCTGCGAAGCTAGACAGGGACTGATGCAAAGCAGCGAGACTCCCCAGACTTTCGATGCCGCTTGGTGCAAACCACCTCTAATTCACCCTAAGATTAGCGATCAGAATAACGAGGCAGGCGCTGGCAATTGGAAGGCAAAGAACAGGTTTATTTTTTTTTCCAAAGGAGAACACATCACATCAGACACCGGGGCTATCTTCAGGAGGTGCTCCAACTGCATCTCTGTGGCATGGCCTTTTATATGCTTTTTAGTCAGTTTATTACATGTTCAAACCTTCCTGGCATCAGTTTATTGCATAGTCAAACATCCTTGGAATCCCCACCTCAAGCTAGTTCCCACACAGACCCAGCAGTAATCTTCCCTCCACCCAGATCGAACAGATGATCGATATCTCGCAGCTGGACATTCAGACAGGATCTAAAAGTACGTGGGATAAGTCAGATCTAAGGGTTCGTGTCTTTGATTAGATCAGGCCCCTTTATTGGTGAAACAAGCCCTGCCGTGTGCGGGTAATAAACTATGTCCACAGGGGTTGGTTAGTGCCTGGGACCGGATTGAGTGGCCAGGTGCAGGGAAGTGACTTTGGGGCATTGTCATGCTGACAAGGTTTTATGACCCTGACATGTGTTCAGGCTTGGTCAGAGCGCGGGGGATGATAGCGAGGTCGGGGTGACTCACAGGTGACCAGCAGAGTATGAAATGGCCGCGATATCTAAAATGGTTGCTGCTTACGCGCACGTAAAGGCCCCTACTAAGCAAGATGGCGCCGGAAATGTTCATATTTGTCATTTTATTTTCTACAGGACCTACCCCAAACATCTGGCCCTTCGAAACTTTGGGGTACAGATCAGGCCAAGACTGGCAGACCGAAGGTTTCGCGAGGGAGTGTAGAGCCTAAACATTTCCTGGCTATCATCTGAACCCCCACCATATCGTGCCTTGGGCATCAAGCAGAGCGCCTTAAATTCGATTATCTGCTGGGCGGGGTGCCAGTGTAGTGCCCTTATTCCCTGTGACGTAGGATGACACTTGGGGAGCTTTAAGATTAATCGTGCCCTGGCATTCTGCAGTGATTGCAGTTTGCTTATCTGGTTTTTATCGATACCCAGAAACAGCGCATTACAATAGTTCAATTTGGACAGAAAAAGGACCGCCATTACTGTCTTCTGTAGTTTGGGGGGGATGAAAGGAAAAATCTTGCGAAGGGTCTTTAACAGAAAAAAACTGGCAGACGTTAGACTATTAACCTATGCCGACAGATTGAGTTTATCGTAAAAAATGACTTAAAGATTCCTGACCTTCCTGACGTGGTGAGGGCATTCCCCGGCCTCCGACAGCCACCAGGAATTGTTCCATAGTGATATCCCATTGCCGAACTCTATCACTTCAGTCTTTTCTGTATTGATCTTCAGGAAACTTAGGCTCATCCAATTCATAATGTCCTTTAGACAGGTGTGAAAGCTGGCAGCTGATCTCAGGCCTATCCGACAGGGATATCACCAATTGTGAGTTGTCGGCGTATGACACAAATGTGAAACTGTTTCCTCGCAAGCATTGCCAGTGGCTTCACATAGACTTTAACAAGCGTCGGGGACAGAGCCGATGCCTGCGGAACACCACAAGGCAAATTGAAGCTGTCAGATTGTAAGCCATCCCAGCTCAAACTCTGTCTCCTGTCCTCTAAGAAGGAGGAAAGAAGGGCCAAAGCCAAATCCCCGATTCCTAACTCCCGTAGTCGCCGCACCAACACCGTGTGATTCACAGTGTCGAATGCGGCCGACAAGTCTAGGAGAACAAGAGTCGCCCTGCCCCCACCGTCCGCTACTCTCCGGATCCCCTCTGAAGCCACAATCAGAGCGGATTCAGTGGAGTGTCTTGGCCAAAAACCGTGTTGAGTAGGGTCCAGTAGCCTATTGCTCTCTAAATATTCAGTCAGTGTATTACTGACCGACTTTGAGAACCTTAGCTACAAAAGATAAACCAGAGATCGGAGGGTAGTTTTTATACTCGAAGGCTCGAACGTGGTCTTCTTCAAAATTGGCCTAATGCACACGCTCTTCCAGGCCGCAGGGTAGATCCCCGATGCCAGAACTTGGTTAATCAGGGGAGTGTGTATCTCACTAATCTTCTCGGCAGCCAAGTGCATAATAGCAGGGGGGCAGGGGTCATTGTGTGACCCAGATTTTATCGATTTTAGAAGGTTCATTACATCATCTGCAGGAAGAGGTTTAAAACAAGTTAACTTAGACTGCACTGTCTCCACCACAAGGGAAGATTGATTGTCAACTGCCAGAACATTTAATGGGTTGACAAGGCTATTATATATCACTTGCACCTTATTCTGAAAGAAGGCAGCAAGCGGATTACAAAAAGCCTGGTCAGGTTTAAAAGAATTAGCCTGCTGTGGTTTAGCTGAAAAAGTAACGGATTAAAAAAGTTCTTTGGCTGAGTTTCCTGCCTCTTTAATCTTTGCCGTAAAATATGTCCGCTTTGCTTCCAGAATAGCTTCCTTATACTGTTTCAGAACCCCATTGTAAGCAGATTTGTTCTCCTTGCTTTAGTCTACTCTCCAGAGGCGCGGAAACCTTCTGCATTCCACCTTTAGCTCTTTGAGTTCAGGGCCATACCAGGGTGTCACCAGCGGACGCCTCATGGCTATTCCAGTATGTTCTGGGGCAACCCAGTTGGCCGCCTTCAGGATCCACTCAGAGAGGAGGCCACCTCGTTGTCGCGGTCTAGTGTCGGATGGGAGTCTCCAAGTATTGTAAATAATTCAGGGTCTGTGCAGGATTTCATATAGGACAGGAGAACCTGTGAGAAAGCAGCTATGGGGACCATCAGCCGATACACCAATAGGCCCTGAAACTTGAAAGAATCTTTGAGCCTGGCGCAAAAACGCATTGCTTCAGCCGGGAGGTCCCCCACTGCTTCCACTTGAACCTTCAGAAAGGTCTTTATAAATAATAGCTATGCCCCCCCCTTTATTTCCTGGTCTGTCTTGATTACATAATGCATAGCTAGGTGGCAGGGCAGTATTCCAGTCCGGGACAGAGGTGTCGTTGGTCGACGTCTCTGTTAAGAAGACTATGTCTGGATTATGTGACTTTAATAACATTTCTAATTCATATTTATGCTTAATAACAGAGCATGTGTTAAGAAGTATGCAGTGGAGGCTATTTTCGCCTCTAGCCACAGAGCCTGTCATCGGCCCTTGATTTCTAAAGGTGGGAGGTGTATGATCCTTGACCAAAGATTCCGCCCGACTATCCCCCTCCGCTCCTTCAACTCCACCCCCGCCCCCCCCAGTCTGCATGATATTATCGAATACCCCCTTTCAACCGGTAGGAGCTGTTCGTGCAGAAAGACATTCCCATCTTACCCTCCATACTGAAAATGTCACGGTCTCTGCAGCGTTCACCACGAAGCTTCAACAATGCAACTCTGGAATACGCTTGGACCCAGGAACAACCAGGGGTCCTGGCGCTGGGCGCGCTCCAGGCGCAAATGGGCTAGCCTTTGGCGCGCCGCCAGAGTGGTTTTCAACGTCTAGGTGGGCGGGAGGACTACAACGCTGACCCAGGTGTAGGCGGGCCCGCTCTTACAGACGGGCACAGCGGGTCAGCGAGGGAATAATTACCGCAAGTCCCCTCCCAGGATTCTTGCCCCAGACACGCCCGGCCCCTGTAGAACATCCCGGAAACAAAAACTTCCCAACTCCCCTTCCTCAGGGCAGGTAGACATAGCCCCCCCCCCCTCGCATCCAAACCTTAAAACTGCAACGTTCTTCTAGTTGTGTGGTTGTGGTGGCTGTCGCCTCATTCCCAGAGCCTCTCTACTCCAAATCCCCAGAGCCCCTCTGACCCAAATCCCCAGTCTTATTGACGCAGGAGATCACCTCTCCATTCTCCCCTCCCCAGTATGCTTACCTAGTCCCTCTTAGTCCCCGCACCCTGCCACAACCTGTAAGAACTGGGGAAAGGATATAGTTTGAGAAGGTCTATAGCTCGTTTACCTTGCCAGTGCGCTGTCAATCCTGCTGGTCCACCGACAGCTGCGTCACTTTCGGCATCTCGGCTTCCGAGTCCTCTGCTGCACTCATTACTGAAGAGCTCTCTGAGCGACCGTCTTCTCCATTGGTTCGTGACGATCTAGGGCTGGATCCAGACTGACTGAGCTCCGCCACCGCTCTAAGGGCCTTACACCTTCCTTCCTGAGCTTCCAACGTGGTCAGTGCCCTTGCTGTGCCGCGGCTCGCACCTTTTCTCCCCGTCGGCAACCCTGGTGAGCTGCCTCTGGAAACTTGACCGGAGTCCAACCATTCCCAAGCGTCCTGCAGGGTCTAAAAATAAATGGTACTTTCTTCGGTCCAACCACACGTAGCCTAGCGGGAAATAGCATTGCATATGGGAGCTACAGCTGCCTCAGTTTCCTTTTCACCGCTGAGAACAAGGTTCTTTGTCTTTGAAATTCTCTGGTGAAGTCCAGGAACACCATTATTTTACTATTTCGTTTCTGTAGGTCAGATTCTTGCAAGGCCTGCTTATGGATATGGTCCCCGTCCCTAAAGTGCGGCAGACAGGCTATTATCGGCCTTGGCGGAGCTCCTGGCCTGGGCGCTTTTGATGGCACTCTATGCGCCCTTTCCAGCACGTAGAACGAGGATAGGTCCCGTTTGATCCAGTCCTCTAGAAATTGCACTACATCTTCGCAGCCTTCGTTTTTGAGTATCCCAACAAAGCGCAAATTATTTCTGCGCGATCCCCCTTCGCTATCTTCCGCCAGTATCTTTATTTTTTCCCTCACCACTGACAGATTGCTTCAGGTCCGTTATCTCCGCTGGGATATCTGCAAGCGCCAATCTGCGGTGATCATCCTTTAGGAGGCGGAGGTCGGTGCCAATAGCATTGATTTTTGTTTCAAGTACTTCACGAGACGCCGTAATGGCCTCCATAATGTCTGCCAGGTTGGGCCATGCAGGTGCGCTCTCCTTCCTGGCGTCTAAGGCGTCATCCTCATCATCCCGTAACAAAGCGGGAAACCCAATATACCCTTGGAGGCTTAGGCACGATAACTGATAAAAGGTACCAGCACCTACAAGGGATTTTGTTCAGTAGGATTATTTAAATTATTCAAGTCAATGACTTTGTATTAAGCTTCTACTGGTAGCTAATTGTGACAATCTAGGCTTCAATTCAATAGTTTTCAACTAGAGAAATCTGTAGTAAACAATTTTAGACAGATGTAAATTCTCAAAAAGTAAACAAATTTAATTTGTACAGACTGAAAAGGGGAACAAAAACTAACCCTTATCGAATTATTTAAACAATTCGTAAAGATATCAAGAATAAACAATGTCCCACAAAAATAGAGTTTACTTCATTTATCAAAAAATATATTTTTCATTTTATAACAATCACATCATACTTGTATATACAGTAAGTGTATTACTGAACAGATAGACGAAATACATAGTATGTATTGCCTCTAATTATTCCATCCTCCCCTGTTATAGTTTCGCCAGGTCCTCAAGTCCCCAAATTACCTTCTTCATTTTATATTCTTCCCCAGATATCCTAATCTCGACAAGACTGTTCCCCTTGAGTTGATGACTCTGTCCTACAGATAGTCCTATCTATATGGAATATTTCATCCTTGGAAAGTAGGTCAGTTTCTCCCTTCTATGTCTCCATCTTTCCTCTGTGCAGTGGGTTCAGACCAAGTTTATTTTCCCTATAATTCTAACTGTTCTTGGGCATCTTCACAAATCTGTTCCCATTCATATTGCACACTGGGTGACATAGTGTCTCCTCTACTGCGACCTATTAGTGGTGGTGATCTGTCTACCAGTCATCTTGCTCCATCTTTTTAATCATAAAACTTTGAAATAATATAAAGATTGATCTGGTCTGCTTGTTCCCACAGAATATTGTGTTTACACTGCATAGAGCCCGTTATAACATTTATGGTGACAGATGGCTCCTTACCACTGAATGAAAGTATCAATTCAGCGCCCTGATGAAGGATGGTTTAAAGTACATGATACCCCCGAAACGCGCGTTGGCGCATTTTCGTTGTTTATGTATGAAATATATTGTGAGTAATTTGTAATCTGTGTTTTTCTCTGTTTAATGTGACACTTGTTTTTTCACAATATATGGTTGTTTTTTGTATGTTATGTTTAAAGACATGTACCGACTTTGTATAGTTCTTTTTCTAGATGTTTGGGGCGCTTATGTTACATATGTATTTTGTCTATCTGTTCAGTAAAAAATATATTTTTGGATAATAAATGAAGTAAACTATTTCTGTGGGACATTGTTTATTCTGGATATCTTTACGAATTGTTTAAATAATTAGATAAGGGGTAGTGTTTGTTCTTTGTTGTTGCTTTCACTGGTTCCCCTTATTTACATTTTCAGGGACGCTGTCCTGTGTTATTTTGCAGAAAATTAATATCTTCAAATCATGAGTGTATGCATCTATTCCAAAATGATATCAAACTGAAAGAATATGTCCAGAAAAAACAAAGAACATTTTCTTGAATCAAAAAAGACAGACTGGGGAAATAGATGAATTTGTCGACGTCTCAGTCTCTGTGGCATGTATGTGCCGCTTGCAGTGACAGCGTTTCGCGTGAGGAGACTTAGCCTGTGTGCTGTGTTTGATGGAAGCGAGCAGCTACAACTAGCAAATCCTTTTGGATTGCACATATCAGACTCCCAAATTGCTGAATAATCGTTCAGAGTTCTTTCCAGTGTTTTGAGATCTGGAACATTCCTTTTAATAAAAAGTTGTTATTAGCTTGATTTATTAAAATTTTTATATGACCAGACCCAAGAGACCATTACCATTCTATACTCTTCGTCCTGAAGATGGTCTAAAGGACATTTATGCCACCGAGACCCTGTCCTCTCCCATACAGCCGCAGTTCTACGGCCTCCGCCGCAGTTTATTGTTTAGACCCCTCCCCGTAATCTGTGCTGGGGTACTTCAACTAACGATTCCTGTATTTTGCTGGGGGCCAGGATATTGCTGGATGGAGGATTCAGAGGCCGGAGCTCTGAGAATCACTCCTGTCTACATCGGTGTTAGTAAGTATAAACACGAATGTGTTTTGAAACCGTGGTGCACTGTTCAAATTTGCCCTTTAGGGTGCTTAATCCCTTCCATGCTGCCGCGATTCTGCTCCTGTGCTGAACATTTCAGCGATGGTGCGGTCATCACGGCCCCCAGCCGTCATCAGCACACGAGCACTGTAGTGCATGACGGCTGGGGGCCGTCATCAGCATGCAAGGGGTTAATCTGAATCACAAATTTCTTTGAATTTTTTTTTGAAAAAATGAATAAATTAATCTTCATCAGTGACCAATTTGCACTTATAATCAATAAACTTTCAAGTAACAATCTCAGAAATTCACAAATTACAACATTTGTATATTACTGTGTCAGCGACCAAATAAGCATGTTTTCAGTAATACCAAAATAAATTAGAAAAAGAAGAACAGCAATGCGTGTGCTGTATGCAACAGGGTTAATGAATAGAAGATATCTTTTGCAAAGTTTCTCAGTATTCCAGAGTAATTCTTTCAATCCGTCAATAATGCATCCACAACTTCCCACTTCCCAATGCATTTTGGTTAACAAAACACCTTCGTCAGGGAACACTGAAAAGATCATAACCATTTATGTTGCTAATTCTAAATGACTTCAAAATTTAAACATAAGTAATAAGACTAAACCATAAGTCATGCAACAATCGGTGTACATCAAGATACAAACGTCTTGTCATGCAACACTTTCTTGGTCCACCAGCGTTAATTAAACCAATTGCAGTTTGGCAATAACCATAAAACGAATAAAGGTTGTGCTCGTAACCAGAATGTTTTCACCTTGCGTATGAGAAAGTGCATTTCTAAATGTCAATTGCGACGTGCGATAGTGACCCAAAAAAAAAATATATATAAACTTCTGCACGTGAGAAAGTGAATAAAAACCATGCCGAGTGTTCAAAAAAAAACCTCAGTAGCTGCGCGCTTACCTGCCGCGGTAAGTCGCATAACACAGTGAATGTGTTTTCATGGGTATGTCTCAGATCTACAAAATATCAAACATGTTCGTGAACATATGTAATTTGCCACGTTTTTTGATATTATTGTAACGTCAGCATGTGACAAAACTTACATGACCAGTGGCTGAGCATCGTATATTGAAAATATTCGTGTTGATCCTTTCTCTTCTTAAACGCGTGACAGTTTGGAATGCACTGCGAAAATAATGCGCGTACTGTTTTAGATGTGCGTACTATTTTAAAGCCGCCTCTTCAAGTTCCCCAGTTATCGTTCCTGCGCCCCATGCTCCCAGCTTCTCCTTACCTACAGCTACGAAATAACGTCAGTCTTCAACAATATTAATCGGCAAATGTGAAAAGCCGAGCTAGCGCGCGCGGGTTCAATATACTTCCGGGTGTGCACGTGTGTAATGGAAATGAAAGACAAACTGTAGTCTGTCTTTCTGACTCAATGCGTTTAAATATATTATCTGATATGATGTAAATTATTATAAAAAGAACACGAAGTTAGTCTAGTAAAAAGAAAAGGTTTGGCTTGATTCTGTAAACAACGAATCAAGGTGACTGACAGAAGCGCACCACTAATTGTGTGTGTGCTCAATGAGTGCATTACTAGTGTGAGCCCTCCAAAAACTGTAGTAAATTATATAAATGAAGGCTTTCCATTCTGGTTATGTGTACAACGTTCAAAACATGGCATATTAATCATTATATTGAGCCCGCGCGCGCTAGCTCGGCTTTTGACATTTGCCGATTAATATTGTTGAAGACGGACGTTATTTCGTAGCTCTAGGTAAGGAGCAGCTGGAAGCATGGGGCGCAGGCACGATAACTGGGGAACTTGAAGAGTTGGATTTAAAATAGTACGCACATTATTTTCGCAGTGCATTCCAAACTGTCACGCGTTTAAGAAGAGAAAGGATCAACACGAATATTTTCAATATACGATGCTCAGCCACTGATCATGTAAGTTGTGTCACATCCTGACGTTACAATAATATCAAAAAACGTGGCAAATTACATATGTTCATGAACATGTTTGATATTTTGTAGATCTGAGACATACCAATGAAAACACATTCACTGTGCTATGTGACTTACCGCGGCAGGTAAGCGCGCAGCTACTGAGTTTTTTGTTTTTTTAACACTCAGCATGCTTTTTATTCACTTTCTCACGTGCAGTTTATTTGGGTTTTTTTTGGGTCACTATCACACGTCACAATTGACATTTAGAAATGCACTCTCTCATACACAAGGTGAAAACATTCTGGTTAAGAGCACAACCTTTATTCGTTTTATGGTTATTGCCAAACTGCAATTGGTTTAATTAACGCTGGTGGACCAAGAAAGTGTTGCATGACAATTATTATTATTATTATTATTATTAAACCATTTTATAACGCGCTCCATTACTGGGGAGTATCCTGGCGCGAAAGAGGGAAAAAGAACAGACAGCAGAGCACAGAGCAAGAAAAAAACACATCATATTGTACTCTTGAAGAGGTGAGTTTTCAGGTGTTTTTTGAATGCAGCCACTGTTGGCATGGAACGCAGATGGAAAGGGAGAGCGTTCCAGGCCCGGGCCACAATCACAGAAATCGACTGGCCACCAAGTCTGGCACGTTTAAAACGTGGAAGGGACAGTTTAAACAGAGTAGAAGATCTTAGGGTACGTGCAGGGACATAGCTGATAAATCTCTTTCTCAGATACAGGGGGCCTTGATCATGAGTTGCCCGAAACGCCAACACCAGAGATTTAAACACAATGCGCTGTCTAACAGGAAGCCAATGGAGCGTGCGCATCTCCGCGCGATCGCTCTTCCATCTAGGTATGTTAAATAATAGACGGACAGCCGCATTCTGAATAATTTGCGGGCGCTGCACCAGACGCTTGTATCTTGATGTACACAGATTGTTGCATGACTTATGGTTTAGTCTTATTACTTATGTTTAAATTTTGAAGTCATTTAGAATTAGCAACATAAATGGTTATGATCTTTTCAGTGTTCCCCTGACGAAGGTGTTTTGTTCACCGAAATGCATTGGGAAGTGGGAAGTTGTGGATGCATTATTGACGGGTTGAAAGAATTACTCTGGAATACTGAGAAACTTTGCAAAAGATATCTTCTATTCATAAAGCCTGATGTATACAGCACAAGCATTGTTGTTTTCTTCTTTTTCTCGTTTATTTTGGTATCACTGAAAACATGCTTATTTGGTTGCTGACATAGTAATTTACAAATGTAATTTGTGAATTTCTGAGATTGTTACTTGAAAGTTTATTGATTAGAAGTGCAAATTGATCACTGACGAAGATTCATTTATTCATTTTTTCAACAAAAAAAAAAAAATTGTGATTCAGATTAGGCACCCTAAAGGGCAAATTTTAACAGTGCACCTCGGTTTCAAAACACATTTGTGTTTATACTTATTGTCATTTTTTGACCCGGTAGGGGATAGTCAGGGATCTCTGGGGTAGCACCATTGTCAAAAAATGTGTTTAATGTAGAACAAAGATTAAGATTCTATTAAACTTATCTTACACACATTTGAATAGGTGTGCAGGTTGATATCACTTTTGTTGCATATTATATACATAGGTGTTAGGCCACGCCCCCTCCCAGTTAGTCTTGATATTTCCTCATGGACTTTAGTATATTGACCACTGCAAACAATGTGGGATTCCGAGACATAGGCAGCATTTTAATTCTTCATGATTGACAGTTGCATGGTAGTCAAAGTGCAGTGACTAATTTATTTTATTTCTGAGCTTTCATAGTTAAGCCCATGATTTTATTTATCATAGATATATGGCCAACAAATATAAAAAGCACAAAAAGTCAATCAAACACAAAAAATGCAAACCACATTCTGAAACAAGAACTTTATACGCTTATTTTCTGAAACAGACGTACCTGGCCAGATTCACGAGGCACAGCAGTGCATCAGCCTTCCAGCTCTCTCCTCTCTCCTCGAGCCCACTTCTCGCCGCACCCGCTTCGCGGGTGCCGCCTCGTCAGCAGGCGCTGACCGCTACATCAGCTGGGAGTAGTAACATCGGACCAAGGCGGAGGC
Organism: Lissotriton helveticus; assembly: GCF_964261635.1. Classification (NCBI taxonomy): domain Eukaryota; kingdom Metazoa; phylum Chordata; class Amphibia; order Caudata; family Salamandridae; genus Lissotriton; species Lissotriton helveticus. The sequence goes on along the minus strand of NC_136071.1, from coordinate 341,078,364 downwards.
GGTGAGGGGCGTGAGGCACCAGCGGGGCTGCGAGCGTGCGGGGACTTCATTTCCCAGAAGTCCCTGCAAGACCGACGTATAGCTTCCGGTCCGCTCTCCCTGCTGGCCCGCCCCCCGCCCATCAAAGGCACTTAAGAGCGTTCCTGCCCTGTAGCAAGCGGGACGCTTATTTTCTGAAACAGACGTACCTGGCCAGATTCACGAGGCACAGCAGTGCATCAGCCTTCCAGCTCTCTCCTCTCTCCTCGAGCCCACTTCTCGCCGCACCCGCTTCGCGGGTGCCGCCTCGTCAGCAGGCGCTGACCGCTACATCAGCTGGGAGTAGTAACATCGGACCAAGGCGGAGGCGGTGAGGGGCGTGAGGCACCAGCGGGGCTGCAAGCGTGCGGGGACTTCATTTCCCAGAAGTCCCTGCAAGACCGACGTATAGCTTCCGGTCCGCTCTCCCTGCTGGCCCGCCCCCCGCCCATCAAAGGCACTTAAGAGCGTTCCTGCCCTGTAGCGAGCGGGACGCTTATTTTCTGAAACAGACGTACCTGGCCAGATTCACGAGGCACAGCAGTGCATCAGCCTTCCAGCTCTCTCCTCTCTCCTCGAGCCCACTTCTCGCCGCACCCGCTTCGCGGGTGCCGCCTCGTCAGCAGGCGCTGACCGCTACATCAGCTGGGAGTAGTAACATCGGACCAAGGCGGAGGCGGTGAGGGGCGTGAGGCACCAGCGGGGCTGCGAGCGTGCGGGGACTTCATTTCCCAGAAGTCCCTGCAAGACCGACGTATAGCTTCCGGTCCGCTCTCCCTGCTTGCCCGCCCCCCGCCCATCAAAGGCACTTAAGAGCGTTCCTGCCCTGTAGCGAGCAGGACGCTTATTTTCTGAAACAGACGTACCTGGCCAGATTCACGAGGCACAGCAGTGCATCAGCCTTCCAGCTCTCTCCTCTCTCCTCGAGCCCACTTCTCGCCGCACCCGCTTCGCGGGTGCCGCCTCATCAGCAGGCGCTGACCGCTACATCAGCTGGGAGTAGTAACATCGGACCAAGGCGGAGGCGGTGAGGGGCGTGAGGCACCAGCGGGGCTGCGAGCGTGCGGGGACTTCATTTCCCAGAAGTCCCTGCAAGACCGACGTATAGCTTCCGGTCCGCTCTCCCTGCTGGCCCGCCCCCCGCCCATCAAAGGCACTTAAGAGCGTTCCTGCCCTGTAGCGAGCAGGACGCTTATTTTCTGAAACAGACGTACCTGGCCAGATTCACGAGGCACAGCAGTGCATCAGCCTTCCAGCTCTCTCCTCTCTCCTCGAGCCCACTTCTCGCCGCACCCGCTTCGCGGGTGCCGCCTCGTCAGCAGGCGCTGACCGCTACATCAGCTGGGAGTAGTAACATCGGACCAAGGCGGAGGCGGTGAGGGGCGTGAGGCACCAGCGGGGCTGCGAGCGTGCGGGGACTTCATTTCCCAGAAGTCCCTGCAAGACCGACGTATAGCTTCCGGTCCGCTCTCCCTGCTGGCTCGCCCCCCGCCCATCAAAGGCACTTAAGAGCGTTCCTGCCCTGTAGCGAGCGGGACGCTTATTTTCTGAAACAGACGTACCTGGCCAGATTCACGAGGCACAGCAGTGCATCAGCCTTCCAGCTCTCTCCTCTCTCCTCGAGCCCACTTCTCGCGGCACCCGCTTCGCGGGTGCCGCCTCGTCAGCAGGCGCTGACCGCTACATCAGCTGGGAGTAGTAACATCGGACCAAGGCGGAGGCGGTGAGGGGCGTGAGGCACCAGCGGGGCTGCGAGCGTGCGGGGACTTCATTTCCCAGAAGTCCCTGCAAGACCGACGTATAGCTTCCGGTCCGCTCTCCCTGCTGGCCCGCCCCCCGCCCATCAAAGGCACTTAAGAGCGTTCCTGCCCTGTAGCGAGCAGGACGCTTATTTTCTGAAACAGACGTACCTGGCCAGATTCACGAGGCACAGCAGTGCATCAGCCTTCCAGCTCTCTCCTCTCTCCTCGAGCCCACTTCTCGCCGCACCCGCTTCGCGGGTGCCGCCTCGTCAGCAGGCGCTGACCGCTACATCAGCTGGGAGTAGTAACATCGGACCAAGGCGGAGGCGGTGAGGGGCGTGAGGCACCAGCGGGGCTGCGAGCGTGCGGGGACTTCATTTCCCAGAAGTCCCTGCAAGACCGACGTATAGCTTCCGGTCCGCTCTCCCTGCTGGCTCGCCCCCCGCCCATCAAAGGCACTTAAGAGCGTTCCTGCCCTGTAGCGAGCGGGACGCTTATTTTCTGAAACAGACGTACCTGGCCAGATTCACGAGGCACAGCAGTGCATCAGCCTTCCAGCTCTCTCCTCTCTCCTCGAGCCCACTTCTCGCCGCACCCGCTTCGCGGGTGCCGCCTCGTCAGCAGGCGCTGACCGCTACATCAGCTGGGAGTAGTAACATCGGACCAAGGCGGAGGCGGTGAGGGGCGTGAGGCACCAGCGGGGCTGCGAGCGTGCGGGGACTTCATTTCCCAGAAGTCCCTGCAAGACCGACGTATAGCTTCCGGTCCGCTCTCCCTGCTGGCCCGCACCCCGCCCGTTACGCCCCCTACTTAACAACATCCTACTCCCGCAGCGCGGGACGCAGCCCGGGCGAAGACTGGGCAAAGACAGGGCCGTTTGAGGCCGTTCGAGGACGGCAGACGACGGCCTCGGCACAGAACCCTAGCATCCTTTTTTTTCTCCATTACCCGTAAGGTAGGCGGACCAGTGATTCTCATCTCACTTTATAACATAGAGTGGCGACCCACAGCAATTATTGTCCACCTCCTGTCAGGCCCACGTCGCAGTATTTTGCTTCCCATCGCAGATGTCCACCATGCGTACTAGAACTAGAAGCAATACTAAAAAAGCCGCGTCCGTGGCTCAAGTGACTGGTCCCATAGATCACTTCATCTCCCGGGTAAATGAAACCATTGACAAGAGCATTATTTTGTTGGAAAAAAGAGTTTCCCTGGATCTCATGAACGCTAAACGCTCATCTCTGGGCTCTATTGCAACTGCAAGCTCCCCCTCCCACCAGACCGCTAATAATCGTTCTCTACCCTTACCCATAACGGCTGCCCCCACATTGACTGTCCCGAACGCTGTTGACCTATCTGTGACTCATTCGGACTTCGATCTGTCATATGTTGACCTTGAGGCTACCCCAGATTTAGAAGCATGCCAAGCACCTGATAAGTCAGAGCAGAGTGCACTTAGCTATCCCCATATACCTGATACAGGAATGATTCCAAAACTGACAGAATCAGGGAGAGGCACCACCACTTCCATCAAGGCTGCGCCCAAGACTAAAGAAAAACCCAAAGTAAAAGTAAAAAATCACAACTTGATCACACCTATCCCCAACTCTGTGTCAGGCATACCTTGCTGGGTTGAAAACATGGTAATTGACCTTAAATCTGATCTCGAAGCAACTATAGCTGCACAAATCAAACCCTTAATATCCAAGCTTGACAGACTTACGTCACTTATCAATCTGAAATGTGGTACCAAGACATGCGGGATTGGGCCTTCACAACTGCACGGGGCAAAAGAAGTACTTTCCAAAAACACACCCCGTACCAATCAGGTAACAGACACATTGATCAAGTCCAATATTCCACTAGCTACGAAGGTACCAGCTGTACAGCTTCAAACCCAAAAAGGGAATAATTTAGATCACTCCCCATCCACCCCTGTTCCCGCAGGTTCAGCTTCAGCAACTCAAACAGCCCAGAAAACTTCTACAGGTCCAACTAAAACAGACAACATCCAACTTAAGGGTATAAATGGTTACATTACAACTCCAGCAGCACTTTCCTCCTTAGATAATCCTCAAGACCTTAAGACAAAGCAGGTTCGCCCTAAAATAATCAATCTGCCGCCGGAAGCTTCCCCCTTCGTGGTCGTTTTAACGGCCGTACCTCCACTGAAGGAGGATGTCAGAGAAACTTTCGCAGAGCTAAGGAATAAATGTGCGCAGTGGCTCCAACTGCATATACCCTTACCCACTCATATTAGTGGTCAGATCTTTTCTGTACGTAGAGGCGACTGGGTGGGCAGGAACACGAAGACCATAGCGGGTGATGTTATCACCATCAAATTTAGGGAGATAGGGGCAGCAAATTATATCTGCAACACACCCAGCAGTGGACCTGCCACCCAAATAAACCCACTTCCCTAGTGTTATTTTTTACCCACACCCCCCAAGACAAAACTTTTCCAATTCCATCTTCCCAGCAAATAGGGGGTTGTCACACCCCTCAGAATACCCCATGTATCAGTGGCAGCAACCCCCACATACCTCACGATTTCCACAAATACCACCACACACAACTTTCCAGTGGCAACAACCCTCTCAACCTTCATAACCCTCCGACCCTTTTTCCCAACAGTGGCAGCAGCCTCCTCAACCCACACATTATTCCACTCACCAGTGGCAGCAACCGTGGCAAGGACGGCCCCCTCCTTTCAACCCACTAGGTCTTAATCATCAAGGCAGAGAAAGGGACGAATGGAGAGGACAAGAACAGTGGCGAAATCACAGCGACCCCCCACGTTGGGATGGTTGGAACGGCCTTCTCCTAACAAATAAGTATAGTGCTCTAGAGTCTGTCGATTGACCACCACAGCCAGAAGAACAGCCTTTAAATACCACAGACCCAATGGTATCTTTGGACCCCTCTCTAACCCTGGTAGACCCAGAGATTTGTAATGGACTTCAAAAAGTTAAAATCATTCAAAACAAACCAACAACCTTAAGCCTGATCTCTTGGAATGTCGCAGGGTTAAGGACAAAGGTGGAGGATGGGACAATCATGTACCACGCGCGCAGACATCAAATAATCTGCCTACAGGAGACGTGGTCACAACTAGAACAGCATTTACAGGGGTATAAAACATACTTTTCCCCTGCGTCAGTTGGACAGAGGGGTAGACCAAAGGGTGGATTAAACATTTATGTAGCTAACACCATCCAAAACACCAAAATAAATATCATTGAACTGGATTCTAACTTCCAGATCCTCGGTCTCTCCTCATTGAAAAAAGAGTTCGTAGTTATTATTAATTTTTATAATAACCTTGACGAACCAGACTTTCAGAGAATTCTGGATCACCTCCACAAAAAACTAACTACCCTTAGACAGAAACAAGGAGTAAAAGGTGCGGTAGCTATAATATGGGTAGGCGATTTTAACCTACATCCATGTACCCAACCCAAGCAAAAATGTCAGGGTATGGTGACAGAGGAAGGTCTTTCCCTTATCCACTTCTCACATAACAACATGGGCAGAATAATGAATGATCTCCTATCAGACCTGGACCTCCAGGTAGCAAATACTTTGGATTATGGAACCAACTCACTAGCACCAACCTATATAGGAAGAGGTTTCAGCACTACGGTTGACTTCATAATAATATCAGCAACCCTACAATCTAGAGTAAAAAACTTTGAAGTCATACCGAACTCCCAAAGTGATCACGCCATATTAAAAATGGAAGTGATAATAAACCATCAACAGTCTCCTCCTATGATAATAGCTAGCGCTCTGACCCAGGAAAATATAAGCATGGACAAACTAAATGGGTATACAATAAAGTGGGGCAAGATAAATCCAGAGGAACTCACTAAAGATCTGATAGAGTTTGTGTACCCCCAAATTAAGAACTGCCTGGATATGTCGACAGAAGATGAGGAACTTCTTAACAACTTTGCTCAAATAATGGCCAAAATAAAGGTTCTACTCACTGCAAAACAGAAAGCCGGACCACATCGATTAAAAGGTTGGTTTAATCAAGAGTGTACCAAGGCCCACACAAAACTTAAATTAGCCCTAAACAAAGACGAAAGAGACCCTCGTACCATATCTATCCTAAGAAGGGAATACCATAAAACCAGAAAAAAGAGAAAAGAGGAACTTAAGCAAACCCTTTGGAATGAACTCCATGTCAGTGCACAGGAGAAAAACACTCAAGCCTTCTGGAGAATACTAAGAACTCCCTTTCTGGCTGATGACACGATCCCAAAAATTGAAGTTACAATAGAGGCAGCAGAATGGGTAGCTCATTTTACTAACATCTTTCAAAAATCATGCTCCGACGAAGAAACAGAAGAGGAAAAAGAAATACCTCCAATATACCCTATAGACTTAAACTTTGAAATTTCCGAGATCCTTCTGGCACTGAAGTCAACCAAAAATGGAAAAGCCCCAGGCCCAGATGGAGTCCCGGCTGACTTTTTTTTTTAAATACAAAATAGATCTTTGGGCCCCGATCATCACAAGGGTGTGCACTGCAACTGCAAAGAAAGGAATCCTGGACTCATGGAAAACTTCCATTATGGTACCGATATTTAAGAAAGGTAACCGCCAAGATCCCGGTTGCTACCGCCCAATTTCTTTGCTGGATTCATTGGGGAAGATGGTAGGCAGAGTGATCCTGGAACGACTTCAGGATTGGGTGGAGGAGAGAGGTATATTATCCGACCTACAATTCGGTTTTAGAGAGGGACTAGGAACCGTGGAACAAGCCCTGAACCTCTCGGTTATTTTTGGAAAATACGTGCAAGCCAAAAAAGAAAAACTTTATATGATTTACGTGGACTTGTCCGCGGCTTTTGACTGTGTCTCTCATACTAAACTATGGTCCCTTTTAGCCCAAATGGGGGTAGATCCCCCACTGTTTAACTTTCTAAGGGAACTGTACTCCAATCCTTCCGTAAGAATCCGATACGGCACAAAGGGAGAACTGACAGCGTCATTCAGAGTGGAGCGTGGGGTCAGACAAGGATGTGTCCTGGCGCCCTTCCTTTTCTCCCTCTACACTAACAACTTGGAGGTAGAGCTTCTGAAGGGCGCCCGGGATCTCCCACAGGCCAAACATCGCCTGATCCCCGCTCTGCTCTACGCGGATGACGCTGTCCTTCTGGCACGAACTCCTTGCGAACTTCAAAAGTCCCTGAACAGATACTCCCAATTTATGAGAACCCTAGATCTTCACATTTATGTGAAAAAGACTTTCGTGATGTCAGCCGGGGTCGGGAGAAAACATCAGAAAACCATTATTCTAAACACCCAAAAAATAGACCCCACAACCGAATACTGCTACCTAGGAGTTACAATAGACAACAAACTCTCCTGGAAAAAGGCAGTGGAAGCCAGGAAACACTGCTTTAAAAGAGCATTAGCAGCATTGGTGACGTTTACACAAAAATTGGGAAAACGACCACCCATGGAACTGTTGACAATATACAAAGCTAAATGTCAATCAACAGCTTTATACGGAGCAGGCTTATGGGGTCATACGGACGTCACCTCTCTGCAAGTAACAGAAAATAACTTTTTCAGATTTCTCCTGTCAGCCCCAAAGCGATCTTCGATCTATGCCTGCCATACAGAACTGGGCGTCCCACACATCGAAGATCTTGCAAAAATACAACCATTACTCCTATGGCGCCGCATTTGGGTTTCAGAAAAGAACGAACTCACCAAGGCGATTCTGGCTGATGCAATGTCCTTGGACCATGCTTTAAAAATTAAATGGCTGGCCTACATTAGGAACTTCTTCACCGACCTCGGAGTACAGCAATACTACCTAACTCCTGAAAAAATTGCAGAACTCACAAAGAATAATCTAAAAACATTAGCTCTGGGACACTTGGAAAATTTAAGATTACAATCAGAAGTAGGGAAACAGTCCGTTCAACATGCAATAACGGTTCAATCCACCTCTTCAATTCAGCCCTACTTAACCCTCAACATTGGTACTTTTGATCGCTACCTTCTGATAAGATTCAGACTAAACTTATTTCATAAGCTGGTAGCTTTTCCAACCCCAAACGTCTGGGATTCAAATCCATCTTTATGTCCATGTGACGAAAAATCAATACAATCCACCCTTCATACTGTTTTGTTCTGCAAATTTTATCAAGAACTCCGTAAAGTTTGGCTACTGACTCTCCTAAAATCTTGGGGTCTTAGACAATGTCGACCAGCCATGTTGAGCCTGCAGCTCTTGGACACTGAAGCCACCTGCTACCATGTTCTCAACTTCTTGAAGTGTATATACAGACACAGAAAAAATCTTTAAATTAACAGTATTGAACAAATTAATTGTTTTTTAAAAATTAGATATGCAATTTTTCATGTTATCCGTAATTTATCTTGCACTGCATATTTTATTATGTACCGCTTTTATGGATTCTTCAAATAATCCGAATAAAGTTTATTATTATTATTATTATTATTATTATTATACTTTAAAATACACTAAATTAATTAAGAGGTGATGGACAGAGAAATATAGTCTACAGTGTACCGGACAATGAGCGGCATGGCGCCAAGAATAAATAAATAAATATATCCATACACACACCCACACACACACCTACATACATACACACAATATGCGGGACCACATTTGATCAAACCAGTGATCAACAAAGGCCATATATCCATTTATATGACATAGTTAAACAAGTCAGACAGAGTTTTTTTTCAGTACAAACACTTAAGCAAGTGAGTGCTAAACAGAAGAAAACACGTTTAAAAGTCTCGAGGTCAGCAATTAATTGGATAGCAAGCCATGCACCAAGATATAAAGTCAGCAATATAGCTCAGTGGGCTCAGATCTCTTGGTAGAAAAAAGGCAGCCCGCTTTTCAAGAGTTCAAATCCTACAAGGCCAATTCAACACTATATGCTGCTAATGTGGATAAAACAAGAATCGTTTAGGGGAATACTAATGATCATCTTCCAATCAACTGTCAAAAGACGTAGAATCCGAATTGTTCACGATATAGCTGGTAACTTATGCACACGAGATCAGTGTTTTTAAGAACTGTAATAGGTAAACTACAAGGTGGAAGGCCAGTTTCATAAATATCAGATTCTTCCTCTTCTCAAAGATGGCTTACATAAACAATGCCGGAGTATGCGTTTGGTCAATACAAACATGATTGACGGGTTCCATTCTCAACATCTGAGAAGGTGTGTTAAATGCCGACAGGATTATTTGCAATTAATCCAGGTAAACACCGTGTGCAGCCTCAAGGTCACTTAATAGTACAAAGGGCTAAAGGAATCCAACAGTAATTATTTATTATTTGTTAACCTTTTGGCTCTGTCACACAGTTACAACACACCACTGAATATCACGTTCCACCTGTAACATTTAACTCAATGCTGCATTTAATTCTCAACGGACCACAAGACAAAACTACATTTCAATAAAACGAAACACTCACCCAAATCCACAGAATTTGTCGAGCTCTGCTAGTCAATATGGAGGAATCCACACATTTGCTGCACAAAACTAGAATAGAAGCTTTGAATTCGAAGTTTAATTCACCATCTTGTATTGACAGCAGTGGGCTGGTAATCCCCAGAGATCAGCGTCTCCGATTATAATTACATAATTCAGATAGCGAGTCCTTAGGTTACAGGTGACCGTGCTGCAGAGCTGTAGTATTACTGCGAACACGTCATATTTAATAAAAGACAATTACTCCCCGAGAGCGAGCACCGTTATTATGCTGGAGACGAGTCTGGTGTGTATTAATAGCTGGGAGCTGTGTACTCTGCTCTGCCGATGACTGGGCACTCATCCTGAATAGGCCTGGATTCCGCGGCTGCTGAAGTCCCTGGTACATCTCCACCCTCGGCACCACACCCAACCACGGCGACGGACCTGCAATCCTATATTCATTGGGTTACTCGGTTACAGCACGAGGAAGGGCTGATGTCAGCCCACAGCTATCCTCTGGCCTCTACGAGAGAACGGCTTGGAGGGACTGGGAAGCAAACGTATATGAATGAACCAGCAAAATGAAAAGAAGCGCCAAACTAAGGAAATGACAAAATAGGAGGGGGAACCCCAAAATGGACCAAGGAAGATCTAGAGACAACACCAGGGAAAAGAAAAGTGCTTACTGTGACTGGACAAAATAAAGAACTATTGAGGGCCCGAATGGAGAACGAATAAACTCGAGAATACACTAGGGAAAATAACTTCCAATTGCCAAAAAAGCGCACGGTCTGCTCAGCTTTCAGGGATGTATAATGTTCGAATGGAGCCTAAAGGTCTTACACGAAAAACACTGGGTCAGATTTTAATAGATTCATCAATGAAGGTCTAATGTAATCAAGGAGTCTTAGAAAAGTAGATGTGTAAATCAACGTGTCATTGTTTGCCATGTATACATTTAGACTTAATTTGACAATTTCACGATTATAGAAAATCTGCCTATGTCTAACTGTTGTTCACTGCTAAAGTTCTGCAATTTATTTTCAGGTACAACAGCGGGATATCGTTTTGAAAATGTGTTGCATTAAAGTATGACCACTGCAATTTTTCAACAGTGCAAGTCTTCTAATGTTATCAAAGAAAAAAAATAGACAAAAAGTGCGAAAATTATTATTTAAAAAAGCAGTTCGGAGGCTCATATCAGCGTCAGTCTGACTAGGCAAGCCACCAACCTAAGGCTATGGGGCAATTTCTTATAATTTAAAAAATAAAGTATACTAAGGACTGTAATTTGACAATCACTGAACAACAGAGCAAATGTTGATTTTAAAAGACTATTTATACGCACCAAAATGTTAGCTGGAGGACACAAAAGGTGAATGGAAAGGGGTTAATAATTAACACGGTTGGTTAATGGAACTGTTGAGGAAATTTTAGTGAAACCTACAGATGTGGCCACACCTACTACACTTCACATTCTTTCCAAGTCTATAAAGTGAGTAATACAGGGCTGGAAAGGGAAACCGTTTATTTGAAGATCTAAGGCACACGAACTTTGCAGATAGAGCTATATAAAACCAAACAGCTCAGTTCGGGTGAACAGTTTTAAGCTGTGCCTAGATAAAGGATATGTTGAAATCAACAAGACTATATTCCACAACATAAAATCTGCAAAATGGGCATAATGTCCTGTTGTGTTGCCATAAGCTTTGGAAGATGCGTCTTACAGAGGAACACCCACTGCAAATATAAGAGCACCTACAATGTCCTTATTTTTAGGTATTCAGTAACAATTGCAGTGCGTTTACCACTCACAGAAGTGCACTTGCGAAAAAAAAAAGTGCACTTCAATTTAAACCTACATTAGCATCGGCGTGGATTAGCTAATTTTTAGCGCGAGCCTACCAGACAGCACAGTTATCTGGTGGCAAAAGACATTGTGGGCCTACCAAAAATATATATATAAGCCTTGGAGCCCACCCGTTGCAGACCACTGTTTGGCATTCCAGTTACTCATTTGCCTGCTTTTTATTAATGGACCAGCTTGTCAATCTCTTGTTTGACCTTCCCATGGAGCATAGCCTCTTTACCATTTTTTGATTGGCCGGCTTTTTCATTTCCAATTCTTGCTTTCCATGCAAAAAATGTTTCCTGGGTTAAGCATTTCATAAAAGCGTGTTTGCTGCTCAGTCGTCGCTCATGTGCACTTTTTTCCCAGTCTACTCCATGTTGCTCTGTCGCCAGCGTCCTTCTCCCCACCCGCTCTACACTGCTCTTTCACCCATTGCTCCTCCTACCTACCCTCGCCCTGTTACTTCACCTCACCCATGCCCTCCTTCTCTCCTCTTCCTCCCGCCCTCTGGTGTTGCTCATGCACTCCCACCTGCTCCCTCCACATGACTTCCACGACAAACCCTGGCCCTCTGTGTTACTTCTCCCAACCTGCACCTTCAGTATTGCTTCTGCCCACACCAACGTAAGTAACATTTTTATTGTATATGGTTAATAAAAACCTTTACAAAACAAGCATTTGCAATGCAATAGGTCTCGCATTAGGAAAGTTTGAGCTATTGGTCTTGTAAATGACACATTTTTTATTTATGTGTTTGTTTTGAAAATAGCGAAATTAATAGCTTTGTCATTTTCAATGCCAATACTTTTATCTTTTGTAATTGTGACACCTATAGGCATTTGTAATGCAACATGTTTTGTATTTACGTGACTTAGATGTATTGATATTACAAATAACAATGGCTTTTAATTTTTTTAAATAATTAATACTTAAATAAAAGTTATTGTAACTTATAATGGCAATATCTTAAACTTTTGTAAATAACTTTTGTGAAGAATATGTTCAGTGTATTTTATTGTGATGAAAATCCAAGAACAGAAGTGAAATATTACCAACTTTTTGTGACATTTGTAATAAAGCTTGAAACATTGAGAGAACATATTTGAACCAGTTGTTGTTGAATGGTTGCACAGATTGATACTGTGGTGGCGCTGAGTGATGGTGTGGCGTTTAGTGATGTTATGGTGCCTCTGAGTGATGCTGTGGTGCCCCTGAGTGATGCTGTGGTGCCCCTGAGTGATGCTGTGGTGCCCCTGAGTGATGCTGTGGTGGTGCCATAGATTGAGTGAGGGCGATAGATAGGGTCAGGGCGATAGATAGGGTCAGGGCGATAGATAGATGTGTGCGGTTGTGTGTGTGCGGTTGTATGTGTGCGGTTGTGTGTGTGCGGTTGTATGTGTGCGGTTGTATGTGTGTGGTTGTATGTGTGTGGTTGTATGTGTGTGGTTGTATGTGTGTGGTTGTATGTGTGTGGTTGGGCGTGGTTGTGTGCGTGGTTGTGTGCGTGGTTGTGTGCGTGGTTGTATGTGTGTGAGGGTGTGAGTGAGGGTGTGTGATGGTGAGGTGTGAGGGTGGGTGAGGATGAGGCTGTGAGGGTGTGTGATGGTGAGGTGTGAGGGTGAGTGAGGATGAGGGTGTGAGGGTGTGTGATGGTGAGGTGTGAGGGTGAGTGAGGATGAGGGTGTGAGGGGGTGTGAAGGTGAGTGTGTGTGGGGGTGTGATGGTGTGAGTGAGGGTGTGAGGATGTGAGGGTGTGTGAGGGTGAGGAGGTGTGAGGGTGAGGAGGTGTGAGGGTGAGGAGGTGTGAGGGTGAGGAGGTGTGAGGGTGAGGAGGTGTGAGGGTGAGGAGGTGTGAGGGTGAGGAGGTGTGAGGGTGAGGAGGTGTGAGGGTGAGGAGGTGTGAGGGTGAGGAGGTGTGAGGGTGAGGAGGTGTGAGGGTGAGGAGGTGTGAGGGTGAGGAGGTGTGAGGGTGAGGAGGTGTGAGGGTGAGGAGGTGTGAGGGTGAGGAGGTGTGAGGGTGAGGAGGTGTGAGGGTGAGGAGGTGTGAGGGTGAGGAGGTGTGAGGGTGAGGAGGTGTGAGGGTGAGGAGGTGTGAGGGTGAGGAGGTGTGAGGGTGAGGAGGTGTGAGGGTGAGGAGGTGTGAGGGTGAGGAGGTGTGAGGGTGAGGAGGTGTGAGGGTGAGGAGGTGTGAGGGTGAGGAGGTGTGAGGGTGAGGAGGTGTGAGGGTGAGGAGGTGTGAGGGTGAGGAGGTGTGAGGGTGAGGAGGGGTGAGGGTGAGGAGGGGTGAGGGTGAGGAGGGGTGAGGGTGAGGAGGGGTGAGGGTGAGGAGGGGTGAGGAGGTGTGAGGGTGAGTGAGGTGTGAGGGTGAGTGAGGATGAGGGTTTGAGGGTGAGTGAGGATGAGGGGGTGAAGGTGAGTGAGGGTGGGTGAGGGTGCGAGGGTGGGTGAGGGTGCGAGGGTGGGTGAGGGTGCGAGGGTGGGTGAGGATGTGAAGGTGTGATGGTGAGGAGGTGTGAGGGTGAGTGTGTGTGAGGGTGTGAAGGTGAGTGAGGGTGTGAGGGTGGGTGAGGGGTGTGAGGGTGGGTGAGGATGAGGGGGTGAGGGGTGTGAGGGTGGGTGAGGGTGTGAGTGAGGGCGTGAGGATGTGAGGGTGTGTGAAGGTGAGGAGGTGTGATGTGAGTGAGGGTGGGTGAATGAGGGTGTGAGGGTGACGAGGGTGAGTGATGGTGTGTGAGGCGGAGGGTGTGAGGGTGAGTGAGGGTGAGTGAGGGTGTGTGAGGGGTGAAGGTGAGAGGGTGTGAGGGTGAGTGAGGGTGGGAGGGTGAGTGAGGGTGAGTGCGGGTGTGTGAGGGTGAGTGCGGGTGTAGGAGGATGAGGGGGTGAGGGGTGAAGGTGAGGGGGTGTGAAGGTGAGTGGGGGTGTGAGGGTGATGGGGTGTGAGGGTGAGTGATGGGGGGGTGAGGCTGAGGGTGTGAGGGAGAGTGAGGGGGGGTGAGGGTGAGTGAGGGTGTGTGAGGGTGTAAGGGTGAGTGAGGGGGTGAGGGTGTGAGGGTGAGGGATGGTGTATGAGGATGAGGGGGTGAGGGGGTGAGGGGGGGTGAGGGTGTGTGAGGGTGAGGGGGTGTGAGGGTGTGAAGGTGAGTGAGGGGTGAGGGTGAGTGCGGGTGTGAGGGTTGTGAGGGTGAGGGGTGTGTGAGGATGAGGGGGTGAGGGGGTGTGAAGGTGAGTGATGGTGTGTGAGGGTTGGTGAGGGTGCGAGGATGTGAGGGTATGCGATGGTGAGGAGGTGTGAGGGTGAGTGAGGATGAGGGGGTGAGGGTGTGAGGGTGGGGGGTGTCAAAGTGAGTGAGGGTGTGTGAGGGTGAATGAGGGTGTGTGAGGGTGGGTGAGGGGGTGAGGGGGTGTGATGGTGAGGGTGTGAGGGTGAATGAGGATGAGGGGGTGAGGGGGTGAGGGGGTGAGGGGGTGAGGGGGTGAGGGGGTGAGGGGGTGAGGGGGTGAGGGGGTGAGGGGGTGTTGGTGAGGGTGTGTTGGTGGGTGAGGATGTGAGGGTGTGTGATGGTAAGGAGGTGTGAGGGTGAGTGAGGATGAGGGTGTGTGAGGGTATGAAGGTGGGTGAGGGTGTGAGTGAGGGTGGGTGAGGGGCGAAGGCGAGTGAGGGGGTGAGGGTGAGTGAGGGTGTGTGAGGATAAGGGTGAGGGGGGTGAGGGGGGGTGACGGTCTGAAGGTGTCTGAAGGTGTGTGAGGGTGTGTGAGGGTGTGTGAGTGAGGATGAGTGAGGATGAGTGAGGGTAGGGTGAGGCGGTGTGAGGGTGAGGAGGTGTGAGGGTGAGGAGGTGTGAGGGTGAGTGAGGGTGAGTGAGGGTGTGAGGCCTGCAGTTTTGGCCTGCAGGTGGCGATAGGCGACCACGTCCCGAAAGAAGGTTCACATCACAGGAGGGGGATAAAAGTTTGCGGCATTTAAAAACCAGTGGCTTACATAATGTCATCGACTTTCACTTAAAATAGTCACTCTCAGTGAGAGACGGGTAGATTCCATGTGCGGCAAGAGGGCCTGTAAGCCGACATCACAGGGTGTGGATAGAGGGGAGGGTGTAAGTAGGGAGGGAGAGCGAGAGCAGGGAGATGAGAGAAGAGTTGAAGAGAAAGGCAGAGGGGAAAAGAAATTGTATTGAGGCGGTTGATATAAAGCAGAGAAGAGAGAAACAAAGGGGCAATATGTAGGAAAAAAGGCTTCATTTGTGTAGCTTTCGTGAGTGTCTGCCACCAGGACAATTAAATTCACTCAGTGAAGGCGCTGTTTAACAGTGGGCTATACAAAACTAATCTATCAGTTTTTTTTTGCTTAAAGTCCAAAATCATTGTGTTGTTTGAAAGTTTATTTGTTCAGGCAGTCCTGTATTTTTAGTCATCGCCACTTGTATGTTGGACCGGGGAAACCCATGCTTGAATGGGAACAAAGCTAAGTGCCTACTGTAACGCACAAAGGAATCTATTTCTTATATTCATTTTATTACAACGACATAACTGCCGCCTTCTACTCGCAGTGAAGTGCCTCTCAAAAAGTTTCATACGTTATCAAAATGTCACTCATATAGTGAGATGCGTGATGAGAGATAGCATATGCGGGTATGGGATAAGAGAATCAGTGCATAGGCTAGTAATAGTGTTTATAAAAAAAAAATTTAAAAAGACATTTACCGTAAACCTCTTGTGCTCGTCTGATGGCTCTGATCGTCCAGCGGCTGTTCCAGCGAAAGCAGGCCGGGCTGGGCGGAAGTCAGGCAGCCCTCCTCGAGACAGAGGCGGGGCCTGACCAGAAGCAGGAAGTCGACCGCGACCGGAGCTTCCCAGGAGGCAGGCTGCAATGGCTGGCGCAAGGCTCCGGAGCAGAGAGAGGAGAGCCCTGCGTGCAGCCGGCGTCCGCCCGGGAAGCCAAGGAGCGGAGTGCCAGTGTCCCTGTGCCCGTTGACGCCGGAGGGAGCAGCCCGGAGCGGGACGAGTAGAAGTCCGGGTGAGTGGGGCTCCGTGCTTGCGTGTCTGTGTGTATGCAGGGGGTGCAGGGCGGCAGTGTGTATGTGTGTGTGTGTGTGTGCGCCTGTGTGTGCGTGCGTGCATGCAGAGGGGTGGGGGCCAC
This sequence comes from Lissotriton helveticus, assembly GCF_964261635.1. Classification (NCBI taxonomy): domain Eukaryota; kingdom Metazoa; phylum Chordata; class Amphibia; order Caudata; family Salamandridae; genus Lissotriton; species Lissotriton helveticus. The sequence goes on along the minus strand of NC_136071.1, from coordinate 341,062,133 downwards.
TCATTTAAATTTAAAAGTAAATATGACGCCAAAATAATAAATAAATAAACCAGCAGCTTGACCCATTTATTCACTGTGATGCTTCCGATAATTAAAAATGTGCCTTTACAAAGAAGTGTTTTAAAAAGAATACCAGCGTGCATGTTCATTACAAGACTGCTAGAAATAATTACTCATGATGTTCAAAGCAAGCCTGTTCATTTCAAGCTACCCTCAGCCAGCCTCGGAAAAAACGAAAGTAATACAAAAGCGAAACTGACACTGCCACTGCAGACAATGCTGCGCGCTCCCGAGGTGAAATCCGGCACTGAAAACGCTCGTAACACTTTGGTGTCCACTCTCCTAAAAACGGATCACATTAGTTGTCGAGCTGACAGCATTCATGCTTCGCATGAATGCTAACGTCAGCTCGACCTAAAAAGGAGAAGATTTCAAAGAACGTATTCCATAAAATAAATGAGAGTGCATCTGCTGACTGATGACCATTTCAAAGTAAAAAAAGTCTATCTTTCATTATCTAGCTTCAAAGTCTTTTGTTTCACTAAGACTTTGTGTTTTGTCCCATTAGTCACCTCTTTTTCGTGTTTCATCAATAGGAGGCTCGCTTTCTGAAAAAAAACGGGTGGCCCTGCAGGCTGTCTGCAGCTGTTCGCTGTTCAATACTAGCATGACTGCCGGCCGACATGTTCTGATTTGGAAAAGGCGAAATATTTGAAGGAGATAATACCGTCTCAGGTTGCTCAGAGCGGGACAGACGCACAGGACGTGGATCAGGGATTCTTCAGAAAGACCACAAAGTCTGCACAATGATGTTGGCCATGTTTGCCGCCATGCCGGGATCTGGTCTTTTGTGGTATAGGTTCCCAGCCGCAGTCGTAGTAGCATTTGTTGCGTAGATGGTGTTATGTAATTAACTAGATACGGTTGCGGAATGCTTCTGTCGTACGTGGCCAGTACCATCCATCTGTGTTTTTTCTTGGCCAATGTTGCTTTGTCAGCAATCCTGGATTTCTGTTTCGCCGCACCATTGGCTGCTTTTTTGAAGGCCGCGAAGGTATGTTCATTGTTCCACGTCTGTTGCATGTCAAGATTTTCCAACGCCTCTTCCAGTGTTTTTTTCCATGCCTTTTTTCCTTTGATTTGATTGTTGATTTCAGTCCAACAGTGACCCATCAGCGTGTCCTCTTGTGCTGCTCTTAGTTTCCAGCACGTTTTTATTATGGCGGCATGTCTTGCATGATGCTGGTTAAGTAACCCAAATTCAAGGCGTACCTGCGCCTGTGATGCAAACTGCGGAATTTGGTAGAGGTATTTGAACAGCGCTGACTGTTGGAGGTTCAGGAAATTAGCATCTTTGCCTCTGTATAGGTCGGAGCCGTACGTGAGGGAGGGTAAAAATTTAGCAGCGATCACTTTCAGCAAGTATTCATTGGATGGACGTGTTAATTTTGTTTTTAGTATGTTTAGGGCAAACCGCAATTCGATTGCCTGTGATTTTCTATACATGGTGTGTTCTTTTAGTGACCATCTTGAATCAACAAGTACTCCCAGATACTTATAGGTGGTACATTGCTCTATGTTGTTTCCCGCGATGTGCCATCTGAACGAAGCAGACCACTTTTGTTTTTTTATAGTTAAATTGCAGCCCATGCGAGCAAGTATATTTGTGCAACCTTGTTATAGCGCGTTGGAGACCCAACGGGGTCTGGCTGCACAGGACTATGTCGTCAGCATACTGCATACTCCTTATTTTGTGTTGGGCTAGATTTGGTGGGTCGCTTTGAATCTCTGAGATGCTCTTGTCAAGGTCCGCAGTGAAGATGTTGAAGAGGGTGGGGGCTAATACGCATCCCTGCTTGAGGCCAATTCGGGTAGGGATTTTTGTTGTTGTCCTGTCCCCATTACCGAGTTTTATCTTGACCCAGGTGGATGAGTATAGATTTATAATGGCCCGTAACAACTTCGGAGGGGTACCCCAGTTGGCCATCTTTTCCCATAGTATCTCCCTTGGCACTGTGTCGAACGCCGCTTTTAGGTCAACAAAACAGGTGTACAGTTTTGTTGATTTGGCCTTTGCTCTGTCGACAAGAAGGTTGAGCGCTGTCAGATTGCATGACGTGTTGGTTCCAGGCCTGAACCCTGTTTGGGAGGATGTTGTTACGGCTAATCCAATCTTCCAGCGCAATCAAGAGATTTGATGCATATGCCTTGGCCTCTACGTCAATAAGCGCGATCAGTCTGTAATTCGCTGGATCTGTGCACGCTCCTGCTTTGAAGATTGGGTGCAAAATACTCCCTCTCCATGAGGAGGGAATGCTTCCTGATTGGAATGCGTGATCGTACAATGGGGTAAGATATTCTGCCCAGAACGAATGATCTTGTTTGAAGAGCCCATTAGGCAAGCCATTCGGGCCTGGGGCACCTTTTGGCCTCAATTTGTTCAGGACCGTTTGGACTTGGCATTTCGTGATCCAGGTTGCATCAAAGGTTTGATCTTCTTCGTGCTTTTCAGTCAGCCGGAAGGTAAGAGGATGTTCATTCCTTACGTGCGCGTCGGTCATTTGAGTTTGCTCTAGATGGTGGATCCAGTCTTCCTGTAGTATATTTGCATTAAAAACGAGGGCTGCTCCATTGGCTACTTTGTTGATTTCTGCCCAGAATTTCCTGTTGGATTTGCTGGCTTCTATTAATTGTTGCCAGATTTCTGTTTGATGTTTTTTCTTTAAAGTCCATACTTCTTTTTTGTATATTTGCCTTAGATTATGTATTTGCTGCTTAATGTCGTCACCCCTCTTAGGGTCTTTCCCTTTGAGTTTTCCGAGTTCCTGATTGAATAACCTTTTTTTTGCTCCCTATTGCACCAGAGTGAGCTTGATGTGCCTGACAGGGTTTTCTTTTGTTAGTCTGATTTTGCTGACCAAATTTGTCGGTTAGGATAGCGGTCATTTTTTCCCAGTTTACTTGGTATGCTAATGGTTTTTTTTTCCTCGTCTTCTACCGACATTAGTTTCACATGCACCATGATTTTACCTACATTCTTTCCGTTCCATGCTAATCGCTTAAGATTATAAAGGGTCGGGGTTACCATCAGGTCTTTTGTTGCTGGGGCCATTGAGTGTTGGAATCTGAGCTCTATTGCTTGTAGACTGTCATCGCTCTCCAGTTTGTGGATTATTCTGTAGGTAACTACTATTTGGAATACCTCGGAGTCCACCATGGTATAATCCAGAATTGATTGGGCCTTTTTTACAATTCTGGTCGAGGATGCAGGCTGATCCTGCGGGAATCGGCCATTCAAAGTGATCAGTCCGATATCGGCTAACATTTGGGCACACATCTGGCCGTGTTTGTCTTTTTTCCGATGGTTTGTTATTGTTGGAGGTATTGTTTTCCCGTCCCGCTTGGTACGTTGGATGTCATAGGCGGGGTCTCTTTCTAGTAGAAACATGTTTAGGTCACCAGAAACCACCAAACCGGCCTGTTGGTAAGTGGCTTGCAAGGATTTGAGAAATGCTTTAAGGGACAAAATTTTCTGTAGTTTGTTCTTTGATGCCGGATAAATATAGATATTGCATATGACCAATGAGCGACGCTCTAGGGTATCCTGTTGTCCTGAACTGGTGTCAGTCGGGAGCATGATTTTAATACATTGAATCCATGATTGACCTGACTCAATTGTCTCAACTGACCATGGGATGCTGGTGTTTAGATAAATCGATAGTCCTCCCGCTGCCCTGCCTGTTAAACCTCTTTTGGTGGCATGTTGAATTTCTTTAAAGCCATTTATGTGGTCCGATGAAATTGACCAAGTCTCTTGGAATAATATGATGTCGAATTGTTTAAGGAATGCTATTAGTTCAAAGTCGTTTGTTTTGCCTCCCAATCCATTTATATTCCAAGAGCATACCTTCAAGTTCGGTTTTCATGCTTCATCCCTCTTGATGTCCACTGGGGTTGCCTTTGGAGCTAAGACTTTCCGCACCTGGCTGGCGACTCCTGACCCTCCTTGATGGATGATCCGTAGGTTGGACCATCCTCCCTTACTACTATCCGAGCGGCCGACCGCGCCCCGGAGTATTCCACTGTCAAACTGTGGGCTTACGTCTGCCAGCGTGGATAACGGGCCCGGGTATCTTTCAATTTCGACCGGTCTAATCTCAATTCCCCATTTTGCGAACTCTTCCCTATGATGCCAGAATTCTTTGGCATTCAAATGATCGTTCCAAGTTACCACTGTCATCTCTCTTCCGTTTGCGTTTGGAATTATTTTGAATTCGATGCTTTCGATGTGGATGGTCTTCAGATGTTTCAGTGTTTCAATTGAGTTAATAAGTTTTAAAATGGCGCTCCGGTTAAGAATGTCGTGCTTGCCCCTGGAGCTATAGTGTGGAATAAGTTCGTGAGCAAGTACTTCAGCTGGATGAGATGCCTCTGACTCTTCTTTTGGCCCCACCCGCCTGATTTGGATGGTTTTTAGGGTGTTAACTCTATGGCCCTGATATAGTATGTTTGTGTGAACTACTGGTTCGTTCTCTAATCCTGGTTGGAAGGGACTTGGTTTCACCAACGTCTTACTCTGCTATCTGCAGTTTTTTTGTTTTTTTTTTATGTACGTTTGGTTATGTAATTTTTATTTTTTTTAAGTGTCATTTTGTAGGCATGAGCATAGGTAGATCATACACTCCTTCAAAATGACGCAACCGCCATGTAATAGCGCCTTTTACATTTTTTTTTTTTACTTCTTTTTCCTAGTCATGTTACATAGCACTGTGGATACTGTACAGCTTAGCTAAAAACAACTGGCAAAAGCAATAGGTCCCAAGGGCAAGAGCAACTGTCTTTGCCCGTGCATGGTTGAGAATGGGTCCCAAACCTATTTTCATCATAACAGGGGCACACAGTTTCATGTTATTTATTTTTTGGGATGCCTATCTACAAGTGAACATATTTATTTTGTTGTCCCTTTAATCATTAAAGAATCCTTTTTTGCACAAAAAAAATTACGTTGAAAATGGTATACCTCCACAAGTAGTTAACATGCATTTGGAACTTGCGCTTAAACATCAGCAGGATTTGTGTGCGCAAAGGAGCAATACGTAATAAAGCAATACAATCACCTGAATGGTAAGTATAGTAATACTATAATGTTGGTGTACTAACAGTTATATAAGCTTTATCCGGAAGCCTCATCTGTTTATTTTTAAGCTCTATGATGTTAATATCCACATACCGTGGCCTTACAAGATTGGGTGACTGCATGGATAGACACTAAATGGAGGTCTAATGTCAGGTTTTTTTTAAGTACGTACAGACAGCGATAAAGGTTACTTTCAACCTGTATGTTTAAGAGCATGTAACAGAAAAAGGAGAGCCTTCGTTATAAAGCAGATGTATTCCACTTCATAGAACATTAGGAAAACAGTGCACTTTTTCATAACATACACTGACGATTAATATGCGAAGCATAGCAAAAATACTATGAGCAAGAGGAAATAATAACGTGATTAAATGCGATTAACAAACTCCCATTAGAAAAAAAACTGTATAAAAAGGTGTGTATCGCTAGAGTGCACCTGAAATGGCATACATCGAGCCCCACGAGCGTGGATTACCAGTCATTAGGCTACAAATCACAGTAATTAGCAGTGGAGCGATTTGCACCGCCCAGGGCCTCCACTTATGTAAACGTCAGTCCTGAGAGGTGCCCTGGTAGGCAGTCACTCCTGGGCCAAGGCATTCCTATGAAGGAGGTGAAGCTTCTTCTGCCGTTAGCACTTCTTAAGTGACCCGCGTTTAATGTTAAAATATTTGCTGAGAGCTCAAGTGAAAACCAAAAGCAAACACCTATGTGAATGAGTCTAAGCCACAAGAACTCATTACTACAAACCCTTCCTGTACTAAACGACGGTCTGTCTAACGGCTCTACTTAAAGTAAGCTTTGGGGCAAAATTCTAAACTGACTAAATGTTGCTATTAACTTTGTTACAGTTAAATAGTTTATTTTAAAAAATGAAAATTAATTTGGAGTACAACAAGGTGCATTCTACTTATTCACATTTTCTAGCCGCAAAAAAATGTTCATGGAGCAATAACTGGTAGAAGAGACCTTGGGAAATAAGTATTAATATGAAAATCATCACCCTTTCATGCATAGCAGGGGTGGAAATTTAGTTTAAAAGACATTTTTAAAAATTGGATGTCCATTGCATAAAGTATGCAGCTGAACAATAAAATTTGGTAGGTCATCCAAAGAAGAAATTAAGACATTCTTCAGTGGGCCACAATAAAAATGCACATATTTTGAAAAAGGGGATGTCGGGTACACAGGGACAGACAGACACACACCCCCCACATCCCCCCCCCCCATAACAGGTCAATGTATAGTACAGTACATGGGTCTTCAGATTTTGTGCGTCCAGTCTTCCATTGTATACGATATTGTCTGCGCTGTTGCACTGGAATCTGTGGTGCCTATATTGGTACTCTTTAACTAAAGAGTAAAATAGAAAAAAAACTAGGAGACACCTTGCAAGTGCTACTAGTGGTTACACTGATGTACCCTATACAGTGTCCGAAGCTGAAGCCCTTTGAGCCCTATGGACGTTGCGCGCCTGGTAACTGCTCACACTGGTGCAACCCTAATTATTGGACTTTGTTACACATGGTTTAGTCCATAGGTTATGCCTTGATCTAGCGTAGCTATGTCCTCGATTATCTGGGAGTAAACTGCACAATCGGTGAGATTAAAAAAATGTATCAAGGTGGTGTTCCCTTTCTATTTGCTCAGCACCCGACACACATTATAAACCAAGGGTATAGTCAATTTTCATTAGACAAGGAGGACATGTTTCACTGCCAACACCGACTTTTGGGAGCGGGCGCCCACACTTAAATAACACGTCGGGTCTGCATCCTAGAACAATACAGTTGGGAGACCAGCAAACCCGTTAGTGTTAGCTCACCTCACAATGCGGTTACCAACTCCAAGTGGAATTACACACAAACGCCGATTATTTCTGAAATTCACCAGATCATAGAAACCCATAATATTCACTAGTATGCTATTAAGAATGAGGTTTTGCAAGACACCGCTTGATATGTTCTCTAGCCGCGAAAAAACTGTTCTAACTCCTCAGCAGTGAAACATGTTAGCCTTCACTAATTAAGGTCCAAACATACCCTTGGCTTTTAATCTGTACCGAGTTATTGTGTAAATAAAAAAATTCAAAAGTGACAACCACCACTGACATTTTTCATCTCACTGACTGATCAGCATATTCAAAAATAATAGACAAAACATGCTCAAGACGGACCAGACTACTTGCAACAGTAAAGTAACCTAGGGTGCACTAGCATGTTTGGTTACCACTGATAAGTCACAACAGTGCCAGACATGATAGGCATCTGATCTCCTTCATACACTGCCAATACCCAACAACCCCATCAGTGATTTGGAGAGCATACCAATTGTGAAAATGCCCGGGACAATGTATAGGACACATCACGGTGCATCCGGCAGGGCGTCTCCTTGTTTGGAATACTAATATGGGTACCACAGATTCCAGTACGGCAGCAGAGAATATCACTTACAATTCTAGGCTGGAAACACAAGTATCTTAGACACATATGCCTCATTATAAATTAAAACTTATGGTGAACTAGCACTAATGGACATACATGTATGCGTTCAATTGGGGTGTACTAGCATATATACACTTTATGGGTTGAGGGTGCCTTATTGATTTCTCTTGCAACTCCTTTTGTTTAAAAGGATTACAAGGGACCCTGCTTCATGCAAGGCAGCGGTGGCTGAAGCAAGCAAGGATTTATATTTATTTTACTTATACTCCTCTATTCTTCAAGGCCATATAGAGATATACAATGTTCAAAGCAGAACCACCAGCGTTGCCCAGATATTTTATAGACTCTATCCATCATCAGCTCTATAAATCACATTTGTTACCCAATATAGACCACCATCCAGAGTCCATGTCCACTGACCTTCACACACTACCAAAAAGGCCACACATGCTCTCAGCCTAGAGGTGTTGCCAAAAATACTATTAAATGAGGATAATGTTACTCCAGAAGAGCCACTGCCAACACACTATTTTGAAAAACACCAAACACTAACTTCTTGAATAAACGGATATAAAATAGCCCCAGACGAGTGACATGGGTGCCCAAAGGCAATAATATGATGCAGATATATGGAGTATTGGTGCATCCTTCTGTTATATATTGGACCAAAATGTTAATGAAACACTGCTTAGCCTAGAACACAACATCAAAAGCATCAGCTATTGGTGCGGACATCTGCTACTTTGGGCAAAATAGTCTACCAGTCCTTTATAAACTCTGGAATGCAAGTCGAGTAGCATCCCTAGTCATCATCTGCCTTTGGCAAAACGTATAAACAGCATTCCCACTGGCTTTCAGAAGGTGGAAAGAGGCTAGACATAATAAATACTAAAATGGTTTGGAGTATTGACTAATCCAAAAAGTTCTTCCTAAATATAGAGCTTTTGAACCAAATATCCACTATTCGTTAAAATACACACATGGATCCCTGGTCGGCACCCTATTCAGAGACAATAGCCTCCTGGTCATCAAATACATAGATGTAAACTACCTATATACCCCCGTTACTCATCACTGGGCCCGCTCTGCTCCAGCATCAGAAACAAATAACTTACCTTCATTAGGAAAATCAGAAGAAAACAATGGGTATACATGCCTTCCACCCACAAACCAGTCCCATGGCTGAAATACACATGAAGTTCCGTTTATGAAATGGCAGAGAAGAGCTAAAGCAAATGGAACAGAATCAGGCTACTTAAATACCACTAGTTACGATTGAGTCAAGCAATTGCATCCATCAATTTTGCGCTGTCCAAGTCTTACATGCGATGGTATCTACTGAAGTGACAAGAAAATAGCTCTACGTTCCTGCTTCACCTACACCATGAGCAACAACTGTGGCCCCTAGCAGCCCATGAGGTGTCCTTAAACGTTTAAAACCTTATAAATAAATATTTCTGGGAAGCTCCACTTGGGGTTTCTAGATCACTACATTGAACACTTTATAGAGTGGCCACATACCAACATGATAATAAACAATATAAACGGCACTATAAATGAAAAAGCCAAGATCACCAAAAAAGAGCCAAGATGGCCCAATAAAGCAACCAGATGGAGATGGCGATAATATTTTAGCAACACCAGACGCGAGGATATGCTTTTAATAACTTCAGCTCAAATAGCATTAGCTAGCAAATCAATGAGAGCAAGTGGTACACCTGGCCCAAATGGCATCCCTGCCACAGTATACAAGCGGGCACCGTCTCGATAGGCCGTAGTGATGGGGCCTCTACTATAAGAATGCAGACTAGGGGGAAATATTCCCGAGACATTGAGGGGCTCACTTGAGGTGCCAATCCATAAAAAGGCTTGCAATTGTGCCCGGGGAATTATCGATTAATTACATTACTAGAAGTTGAAGGCAAGTGCTACACCAGATTAAATCAAGTGCTCCATGCTTAGGCAGAAGAAAGCTGCACCCTCGGTCTCAAACTGGCTTCCAAAAGGGCTGCCATATCGAGGACCACCTTATCTGCATCTCCATCTGATCGAAGCCACTGTAGCAGCTCAGCTAAGGGCCCTCTATGTGGGGTTCATCGACTTCCAGACTGCCTTTGAAAGAGTGTCACAGCCAAGACTTTGGGCGAGATTAAGCAACGGAGGCATCCCTCACAATGTATTAAAAGCAATCAATCATCACCCTTTACTCAGTCACCTGGGTAAAAATAAGAGTCAGAATTGGATGGGCCACCACGAGTAAAATTCGAATACAGGTTTGAAACAAGGTTGCATGTTGATACAGTTGCTATTTAATTTGTATTTGGATGACCTCCCTGACCATCTATCGCCGGTGAGAGCATTTCCACCTAAAATGGCTGGTGTTAAAAACTAAATTACTCCAGTACACGGACAACATGGTCCTTTTAGACTAAAATACCAATTGGCCGCCAGAGACTTTTCTCTGCGCCAACAGTTTACTGTAGGCCAATCTTCGGAAAGTGAATACAACAAAGACATAGGTGATGATAATCTCCCAGCAGCAAGCAAAAAAAATAAAGAGGGGGAGTTCATCGAGGGAAAGGCCGTAGAGGTGGTGACCACTTACAAATATCTTGGAGTTTGGTTACATCACAGGGACTGTTTAGCAGCACATAATCCCTAGCCCGACAGGGAGTTGCCAACTTCCTTGAAGGGGCCTTTGGTGAATAAAAAAATAATAATAATAAATGAATACTCCAGACCTATCCCCCTGCCCCCTCCTGAAGAAAATAGGGCGTACATTTCTCCTCACAGTGACCTATGGGGAGCCGACATTCAGAAGCAGAATGGCCAACTGGCTAAATAGAACACAGTCATCTTGCTATAAAAGAGCATTTCTGCTTCCGAACTGCACCTCACATGCTCAAATCCGACTAGAGTTTGGGCTAACCTTGCAGCAATGGTTATCAAAAACCAGGTTTGTAGCTTATTGCATGAAAGCCAAGCAGGCGCAGGAGTGCACGCTAAAAAATTCCATCTGAAAATGAATAAGCAACACATCAGAAAACTGGCATGTGCTTTCAAAGCACGCCTTGGGAGTCTTCTGAAGCACGCTCAAATTGAACAAGTGGGCTACAGACTCCTGTGGTGGCCAAGCTGCTGATTAAACAAGCTAGGTTAATATCGGCAGACTGGACACATACGCGGTGAAACAATTGGGGCATGATAGTTTGGCCTCAGCGCTTTACGAGCCGGGGTACCTGCCATTCTACCTTTCCCTGCCGTTCAGCCTCGCCATGAAACATCAGTTAATGGGTCTGGCTTCAGTTTAGTCCCGCTGAAGTCATATTGGTATAAGAGGAGGAACCTGGAGAAGGGCAGGCACTAGAGAGGAATCATTGACCCCTGTACCATGCATCTGCGAGGAGTTGATCCCGCTAAGGAAGTTTTGGCTTCAACAAATTTGGGGCATTTTGAGTATCTGGACCTGCCGAGGAGCCATAGAGGCATGTTTAAGAGGTGAATCTGTACAATTGGCTGCTCACTTTGTGAAGTTTATGAAGGCTGCAGTAGCACTGCTGTCTGCTTGACAATCATAAGAGTCTATGTTCAGTGCCGAACCCTTTAAAGCTCACAAGTCCCAATCAGCCACAGAAAAGAAATCCGATGTATTGACCCCCCCACCGCCCCTCTTTTCCAACATGCAGGCCAAAGAAGGGGGATGGGGGGTGACAGCACATCTATTACCAACCTTCGCTTAAAATATTTGATCTTAACAGTTGTTTTTAATTAATTATTCATGCGTACAGTTATATTTTTACAAAGGAAGAAAATGATGGAGGGAATGCTGAACAATGCAAACATTCACCCCCAGTCACAAAAATCTGGGTTTAATCCATCATTTTTTTGCTCACCACGCCACCCCAGCCATATGCACATCAGTCTTGACCCTATGCCTCAAAGGAACAGTCCAGCCCGATCGGACAAGTCAGGTCCTCCCTGGACCGGAAACAAGCATCCTGGGACCAGTTTCAGGGCATCACCCCTCAGCCAGGCTAGCTTGAATCCAGTGGTGCAGTGAGCACGGGACCCACGTCTGGGCATAACCTTACTACTTATGGCGACAAAAGCAAAAGGAACAAATTATGGTATGCGAGCAAAAGAATGATGGATTAAACCCAGATCCTTTTGACTGGGCTCAATGTTTGCATTGTCCAGCATTCCCTCCATCAATTGCTTCTTTTGTATTTGTCCCACTAAGTGGGAAGGGCATGCCCAGACGCGAGTCCTGTGCTCACTGCTACAATGGATTCAAGCTAGCCTGGCTGATGCCCTGAACCCGGTCCCAGGATGCTTGTTTCCGTTCCAGGGAGGGCCTGGATTGGCAGTTCGGGCTGGACTGTTCCCATAAGGAACAGGGTCAAGACTGATTTGCATATAGCTGGGTCCATACTGGGGTGGTATGGTGAGCAAAAGAATGATGGAATAAACCTAGATCCTTTGGACTGGGGGTGAATGTTTGCATTGTCCAGCATTCCGTCTATCAATTGTTTCTTCTGTTATATTTTTATGGCAGATGTTTTTAACATGAAGGGCTTTTTGTAATGATTTTAAGTAATTGTGCAATAAATAAATCATCCATCAAGTAAGATAAATTAAATTCCAAACTTACACAAGCATCCAATGCATTAGTATTTATTGGCCGATAGCCCCCATTTACACAGTAATGCTCAACTCTCACTGTGGCAGCTGACACATTCTTTAATTCCTTAATTCCTTACTTTACATTTCTTCTAAGGAAAGATTCCAATCCTAGATTATACATGTAAACATAGTATTGACATGATTTAAGACCACGAAAGAGACTGCTGGACGTTAAACACCTGGCAGTAACTGGGGCACAAACAGATACCTGAATAGGTTTAAGTGTTATCATGGAGCCCTAAGAGGGTGGTGGTTCCAAAGCTCAATCCATGCGGCAGCCATATGTTACGTGCCACTTTGTCTCCTAGGTTCTGAGACAAACACCACTCCCTTCTTAATTCCTTCCATGATGTGCTGGACTCTCCTAGACTTAAACCCATTCCTTTGAGTTCAGGGCAGGCTATATGCAGGAGAGGAGGGCCAGCAATGAAAACAATTATATGAAACGGTACAAAACTGTACTGCTGGACATCAAATATCATATGCCATACACCGAAATGGTGCAACAAAGAGTACAGCAATTGAGCACATGCAAGATCCCAAGAGGTCAAAAAGAGGGCGGGCGGAAGCAATACAGCAGGTTAATAATGTATTATTATATGCGAGGGAGCAGCATCTGCATTTGGTTCTAGTTTTGGGATGCAATTAACATTGTAGTGTCATCCCTTTAATGCTGGAGGGATTTAAAGGGATCTCCGATGTTCCACTACGTTAACGAGCCTGCACAATTGCACTGAAAGATAACGTCAGCTGTAAATGCAAATAATTAACAATAAAACCGTTCCCATCACAAGAGTGCCCCTCCTCTTTCGTCTATAACTTGCCCATTTCACACAACCCCAAAGACGAGATATTATGTTTGACAGGTGGACAGTTTAAAACGCAGTTTCCTTTCAGGCATGAGGGATGAAAGCCACACTGCGCAGAACCCCACCCTAGAGCCAGACAGCACTGGGACCAGTGGAGCTAAGCTGACTGCAGAGGTTATCATCTGGGAGCTGCAGATATTTCGTTACAATGACCCACCCCATCAGCTGAAAGGCATCGGACACACAGCTCAGCTCGTTTGCAGTATCCTAAAGCGCAGACCAATTATTGGCAACAGGAACCTCCCTCTACGGGAACTCCAACTCGTATGGGATAAAAATGCCCACTGGCCCCAGGATAGATGCGGGAACGCGGAAACCCTGGGAATGCAGAGTCCCTCCTTGGGAGATGTTCACGAAGTCGAGCTCCCTACTGGTCACCGAGCTTTTCCAATTAAAGTTTTAAAACTAAGTATTTACTTACTCCCTATGCCCCATGTTGCTCTTTCTATGAATCACTATCACACAGGAGAGACCGACGTCAGTACAACGTGAGTTCACACTTAACTCGCCAAAGTTAACCATAGCAGCATCGTCATAGTTATTACGCTTGTCCTCCACTATAAACCTGTGTTGTGAAGGAATATAGCATCACCATAGTCCGCGTACAACCCTATACCACTAGTGTAAACCAGTGCACTGAATCCCGTCAGACACATAAAGTCACATAAAGACAACAGGGCAGTGACGTCACACAATACTAGCGCCGGGTCCTCACGCCAGGACCGGAATGATAGCAGTGACATCACCTGCACACTCTACTGCCGCCCCCACAATAAATCAGTGCAGCAGTGACGTCACACACAGCGCTTCCTCAATTTAGAGCAGCAACGTCACACAAGCAGCTCCTTGAAGCTAAGCCCGTAACTGTTTCTCACCTTGCCGGTCGCAGGCTCTTTTCCCGGCTCTGCTCCTCCTCCGTTCCTTGCTTAGCACAGCCGCCTACAGCTCAGCCAGGCCCAGTATCTCCTTCCACACAGAAGTCGTGCTTAACTGACAGCACCAGCAGGCCAATGGGAGGGGCGCGAGACTTAAAAGGTCTTATCCAATTGCAAACGCGTTTCCAAAGAGAGTCGGGTTCAGCGTACGACAGCCAGCAAGAATAACCAATGAGAGCTGCGCAAACCTAAATAATTCCTACGTTCACATGCGGGACGTTAGAAAAGGCCGGCTCCAGCATGATCATTAAACGCGAAACTGAGCATTAACTGACTGTATGGTTTATCCAATGGAGAGTTCTCAAGCTGCGAAATTTTTCACCAGTTAAAATGTACTTCTCTGGCAGGGGCGGGACAGCCGTCGTTGTACAATACCAAAATTAACGGACAGCTGCGGCTATCCCAAAGTATGGGCGGGTTCATACTTCGGTCCAATGATAGACTTCCTTCTAGAAGGGGCGGGTCGGAGTGCAAGAAGCTGTCACTTTGAAGGCTCGAGAGCATAACTTTTTCAGTTTATCTGAACATGGCGTCTTCCTTAAGATGTTCATCGTCGGTTTCTGGTCGGACTGGCGTTTTCAAAACATCAACAGAAGCGACTTACTTTTAATTAGATTGTGTGTGCAGGATTTTTTCACGTTCCATTTCAACAAGGCTATTGAAAGAACTATATAATGTAGTACAGTACAATAATGCTTTAGTGTCATGAACCACTATTGAACTTACAGCGGTTGCCGAAAGCTTACTTTTTTATTTTTTTTATTTCGCTAAACATCATTTGTATATTAAAACAAGCATCTGCAATGCAAGTTTGAGCTATTGACAATGTAAATGCCTTTAATGTATGTTTTGGCTTTTAAACCATAAATAAAAGGCTTTGTCATTTACAATGCCAATAGCTTAAACTCTTGCAAATGCAACTCCTAGTGCATTGCAAATGCTTGAGGGCATCGCTGGGTTGCCCCCTTCTGTTCCCCATGGCCCCTGAAGAGCTCCCCGTTTGCTACGTGTTAAATAAACAAGCAGGTGGTCACACCTGCATGCGAGAGACCCTCCTGCAGTAAGAGAAACTCATTAAAGAAAATAGTGACCGCAGACCCTGAGCCTACAGCTATCGAGGCACAAACAGATCACAGCGTCAACGTGGAGGGTGGAGGCTCCACACAAGAAAGGAAGGCGTAGAAAGAGAAGGAAATACAACAGCCTGCGACCAGCTCGTAACAGCACCCACGGCCAACCAGCGCGAACGAGGCAACTCAGGACGGCCACCAAGACATACTGAAGCGAGCGGAAGCGAAGGAGGAGGAAGCAACTACGCGGAAGCAGCCCTGGCGGAAGGGCGAACTAGAACGAGGACAATAAAGTGGCCCAGCAGATTCTCCTTCGGAAACACAGCAAAGTCAGAGGAAGCCAGGCCGCACGGCAAACCCAGCCCCAAACAGAAGACGCAACAAACAGACCAGCACAAAAAGGGGTGGACGCACGCACATCAAAAGACAAAAGGTCTGGGCGGAATGACTGCCAACGAAATCAAAAAGATCAAAACAAATCAAGAGTCACCAATCAAGCTGAAGACACTACAGAGCACGGAGACAGCGATGGATCTGCTCCTAAAGAAAATAACAGAAGCCAACGACTTAGCAAAGGCCACAAAAATCTCCATGGACAATGTACAACTAGAGCTTACAGCAATACGTGCTGACCAGAGCAAGATAGCTGGTAGAGTAGGCGAGACAGAGAGAAGAATTAGCGACATGGAGGACAAGTCGATGACCATGGAAAAGGATGTTCGGTACATCTCAAAGGTATCCAGTGACCTACAAAGAACGCTAGCAGAACAAGAAGACAAAAACAGGAAAGGGAACATCAGACTCCTGGGCATACCGGAAGGAGAAGAGGAAGAAGCAGGCTCGTGCGCGGCACTACTTGAAGTATTAATACCAAAGCTGACCGGGCTTAACTTCGAAAGAACATTCGAAATAGACAAAGCTTACAGAGTGCCTGCCATAAAACAACCAAACATGAAGAGCCCGAGAACAATAATCTGCAAACCGCTGAGAGCCAACCACACCGAAACCATTTTTGCCCTCGCACGTAAAGGCCAACCCCTCAACTGGAAGGGGAAAAAGATTGTCATCACACAGGATTTCTCCAAGAGCACAGTAGAGACAAGGAAGGCATTCCTAGCCCTGAGGGAAGCCATGAAAAGAGCCAGGATAACCTGCAGCTTCGTAGGACCAGCAAGAATGAGGATAACAGACAGCAAAGGTACACGAACTTTTGATGACCCGACAGAGCTACGCGAATACCTACGGAAGCCAGATCAAGAGGAAATGGATCTGAGAAGCCCGGGGACGGCAAAAAGGAGAGCGTCCTCAGACGGTTCGGAGGCAGGCGACAATGGCACAGCAGAGCACGGCTAGAGTCACCGTCAAGCAACAGGGCTGATAAGACACTGACCAAATCAACACGGCTACCTCAAGCAAATAAACACACCTACCTCAAGATAAAGGACTACAGTACTAGCTAAGACAAAGGAGAGCAAGTCCAGAACTGGGCATGAGATCTAACTTGGAACAATAACTCACCCAGAACTTTTTGAACTTTGAGCCAGACTGAGAACACGAAGGCCAAGATATCCTTTACCAGAGCTTGATAATGAAGGTTGCGGGGAGGGATCCAACGTCCGGGGAGGCGGAGGGCGGAGAACCGCTGCTGTCGCACGTTTACAGTACTTTGACAGGGGGGAGGGGGGTGGGAGGGCGGGGGGTGAGGGGACGGAGGGGGGCGGAACAGGCAGCGTGGACAATCCTTGATTGGTGGGGCTATGTACTCTTTTCTTTTTTCCTACTTTCCCGTCACCTATTGACACACACTTCCCTATCCCAACCCAGACCCCAGGGGGGGCACGAAGACAGGAGGTGGAAGTTGAGACCATACAAGAAGCAGAGATCGCACATAGGGCATAACCACGGGAGCGGCGAGTCCATAGGGTCACCATGAATACCCATAACACCCAGGGCCTAGCTCAGATCACATCTGACATCAAGATTGTGTCTCTGAACGTCAAAGGCCTCAACCACCCCATCAAGAGACGGAAAACACTAGATTACCTGAACAGACTCAAAGCAGACGTGTACGTGCTCCAAGAAACCAGGGTAACGACAGAAGACGCTAACAAACTTAAGGCAAACTGGATAAGCGAAATAGCTTGCTCACCAGCTATCAACAAGAAAGGAGGGGTGATAACCATCATAAGCAAGAAGGGGAAATTCAAGGCTATGGGCAGTACAGCAGACACGGAGGGCAGGAGACTAGTCACAAGCATCAAGAGAGGGGAGGAAGTAATACACATAGCAAACATCTATGGGCCAAACGCCTCAAAGAAGAAGTTTTGGGAGGAAGTAGAGAACGAGCTAAGCAGGCTACCACTGGGAGAACTGGTGATAATGGCAGGTGACATGAATGAGGCTATGGACAATGCGACAGATAGGCATCCACATAGAACTAGCCACGCCACACAAGAACAGAGCATACTCAAAAACCTCTGCACCAAGCTTGGGCTAGCGGACCCATGGAGACTACAGCACCCCAGCTCCAGGGAGTACACATTCTACTCAACACCACACAATTCATACAGCAGAATAGACTACTTCCTCATGTCAAGCTCACACACACACTTGATAGACAGCACTGAAATAGGCTCGATAACAGTCTCAGACCATGCCCACATCTCTCTCTCCATTAGCGGGAAACACAACGAGCTACCATGCAGGGGCTGGCGTCTCAATAGCGACATACTTGAAGACCCTACCAACATCGGTGAGATTGAGGAAGCGATTAGAGAATATCTCCTATTCAATGACACAAAAGACACAGAGGAGGGGACGCTGTGGGACGCACTCAAAGCCACAATAAGGGGGAAGCTCATAAGCATCAAGGCAAGAATGAACAAGAAAAGGAGCAAACACATAAAGGAACTGGAAGAGCAGATAAAGGAGCTGGAAAACAACCACATCGCAAACATACTAGACAGGAACACACTCACGGCGCTAACGAAGAAGAAGTATGAACTCAACAATCTGTTAAGCGAAAGAGCAACAACATGGATAAACAAATACAAATCCATAAACTTATGCTCGGCCAACAAAGCAGGGAAGGCGCTAGCAGGCTACCTAAAAGCCAAACAGAGGCAACACTCAGTCGCAGCGATCACAGACACAGACAAAATAACACACACAGGGAACAAACAAATCCTCGAAACATTCAGGAGGTTTTACAAGGACCTGTACACAGCTGACACAGCACTAAAGGCAGACGGAGGGGTGAACCTTCTCCAGAAGCTTGACCTACCCAAGCTAAGCCACGAACAAAGTGAGGCGCTAGACCAGAGCATAACAAAAGAAGAGGTGGAGAGGGCCATAGATACACTTAAACCCAACAAAGCCCCCGGCCCGGACGGATTTACAGTGACCTTCTACAAAAAGTTCCAAAAGCAGCTTAGTGATATACTAGTGAGAGTATTCCGAGGGTGCGCCGAGAAAGGAAGGATGACAGACTCAATGGCAGAGGCAAACATCATTGTCATCCCCAAAGAAGGGAAGGACCCACAATTCCCGCAAAACTACAGGCCGATATCCCTAATTAACGTTGACTGTAAAATATATGCGAAAGTCATGGCAGCCAGAATAAACGCATACCTACCCACCCTCATAGACAAAACACAAGTGGGATACCTGAGGAATAGGCTCTCGCAGGACAACACTAGACTGCTCTGCCACCTAATAAACCGCACGGCAAATAGTACAGAGAAGGCAGTGATGATTGCACTAGACGCAGAAAAAGCCTTCGACAGAGTCTCATGGCCATTCCTAAATGAATGCATGCGCAAATTCGGGTTTGGAGACAAATACAGGGGAATGATAATGTCCTTATACAAAAACCCCCGAGCCCGCGTGGTAGTGAACGCAGCTGCATCGGAATCATTCACCCTAAGCAGAGGGACAAGGCAAGGCTGCCCCCTGTCGCCAGGACTATTCCTTCTGGCAATCGAACCCCTCCTCCACATGATCAAGACGAACACGAAGATCACAGGTGTGGAAGTGGAGGGTCAGGCCTTCAAACTCGCAGCCTATGCGGACGACATACTCATCACCACAAACAACCCACGGGAATCAATCGGGGCACTGGTACAAACAATAGAGGAATATGCAAGCGTCTCAGGGTATAAACTCAACAAGGACAAGTCAGAATGCAAACCCATGAATTGCCACACCACCAGAGCAGTACTAGGCAATTCAGGCCTGGCGTGGCAAACTAAACCCCTAAAATATCTGGGGCTCCTCTTTGGGAAAGACCTCAGATCGACACTAGAGCATAATGAGGAAGCAATGCTGAAAAAGATCAAATTGAAACTAGACACTTGGGGACCCAAATTCGTAAGCTGGTGGGGGAGAGTAGAGACGGTTAAGATGATGATCACCCCAATGCTCAACTACCCCCTGTCCATGCTACCGCTATCACTAACGACAGACTTCCACAAACAAATTGACAAAGCCATTAACCTGTTCCTATGGGGGGGAAAAAAACCTAGAATAAGTCTAGCAAAACTCAGGCTGAAAAAAGAACAAGGGGGGTTGAACCTCACAAACTACAAGGTCTTCCAGTCAGCATGTCTGGCCAAACAAGGGCTACACTGGTTAGCGCCAACACCAGATTATGTGCCAGTATGGCTCGAGCTAGAGAGGAACATTCTAGGTGGAGCTGACCCAATAATGGCCCTCACGGCAAACAAACATCCAGAAGCCAAAAACTCAATAATACGGAACACGAAAATAGCCCTACTAAGATTAGATAAAGAACTAGAAGTAAGCATCAGGAACTCCAAATGGGAGTCATTATGGTACAACTCCAAGATCACATACAAAGGGAAAACGCTAGGCAGCAAAGAATGGCTAAGCAGAGGCATAACCACACCGGCGCAACTAGAGACAGGGAACAACCCACTCACCTACAAGATGATCCAACACACAACGGGCCTGCCAGACAAGGAATTCTACGAGTTCCTAAGAATCAAAGCAGCCATCACCAAGGCAAACCTTTCCAAAAACAAACCAACCATCATACAGTACGCACAGAACCTCAACGCAACAGGCCACCAAACAGCGCAGATCTACAAAATAATCACACCACGCACCACCACCCTTAATGACAAAACGATAGCGTTCTGGGAGGGAACCATCCGCAGACCACTGAGTGAAGAAGAGAAGGCCAAATTATGGACATCGGCGTCCAAAAACAAGATCACACCACAGCTAGCACAAACAAAATTCTGGGTACTACACAGACTACACTGGACACCGGCGAAACTAGAGAGAGTAGGGGCCACCGACAACAGCGAGTGCTGGAACTGCCACACAGCAAGGGGAGACCTGGCCCACATGCTATACGAATGTCCTAAAATCAAAGCGTTCTGGGGAAAAGTACACGACCTAATAGACTCGATCACTGGCTGCCAGATGCAAAGAGGGCTTGCAGGGATAGTCACCGGCTTCCTAGAGCCACAACTCGAATCCAAAGAAATGCGAGATTTGGTTGACATGCTCCTAACGGCAGCGGTCAAAAATATTCTGCAGTACTGGAAGTCCGCCAGCAAAGCCACCTTCAAGCGCTGGTTCAACTGGGTAACATTCCTCCGAGCAGCAGACAACATCACTGCCAAACACAAGGCAGCGAACCATACAGCCAAAGAGAACATGTGGGCAGCTCTAGACGAATACCTAAAACGATAGCGCCCCCCCCCCCTCTCCTCTCTCTTTTCTCTCTCTTCTTTCTCTCTCTCGTGCTCTGGCCACCACCGGGCACTAATGTATACCATGTATATGCAAAACTTACCTTATTCATTTCAATAAAAAATTTTTGAAATAAAAAAAAAAAAAAGAAAATAGTGCTTACTGATTAAAGAAGACTACCATGTAACAACCGGAGTAAAAGTCCTTGTGGGAGGTTACAAATGAAGACAAAGTGGTACTAAGGAGGGACTAACAAGCCTAATAACGAATCAGAAGCCAGCATTTACGAAGGACAAGGACACAAGCCAATGAACATTATGGGCGGAGAGTAGGCGGGGCTTCAAGTACATACTCCACTACAGCATGGCTCTACAGCAACATTAGCGACTTTGTTTTCATTACCTGGATTGAAAGTGTGTTTTTCATTGTATTATCTCTGAAATAGTGGTGCCCCTTTGCTTCATATTTGCCACATCAGACGAGGAAATGCACTTTATCTTTAAGATCCACAGATTCCCCTTCTTCAATTTCCAAGTGTACTAACAGCTGTCTCAGTTTGTAGCCCAGGTGTAGCATTGTCATGTGATTTGTTTCTGACGCACTACTCATAATACCAGTTCTTCATCGCAGAAGCCAAGGAGCAGGGGTACACATGAGGAGATTACAGAAGACACCAAGGTAAGTGGATGCTGTGGGCACCAACCAACATTGGAACTCAATATTAAGACCCAAACTCTGCTTTTAGTTATGTCTGGGGTGCCTACTGATTAAAGGAAAATTCCCTCTATTTACACTGAGACATTTTTATCTCTTACCTTCTGGATTCCTGCCAGATAAACAGCTATGATTTATATAAGAACTCCCACTCTTTTTTGGTTGAGTCCGCCCTAGTTGTACCATCATGCCATGGTGCGGATAGGCGCAGATGATGAAGCATGCTACTATTAAGTGGGTGAGGTGTCTACTTCAAAATCTTTAGATCTCCCCCATGACAGTCCTTTCTGGCAAGTTTATCCTAGCTGCCCTTTTGTGTTTGTGGCACCAACCAACGTTCTTTTACAATTGCTAGAAACAGGTTCTGCTTGTTGGTCACCTGTGGTGTCACGCATGCGTGACAGGGCCGGCTTCAGCGCTGGTGGCGCCTGGTGCGACAATGGGTTTTGGAGCCCCGCAATGACCACCTCCACCACGGATTCCCTCATTACCACCCATTCACAGTGCGCCTCAAGTCTCCATAACCACTCTCTTTCAGATGCATTTCATTAGTTTTATAATGTCACTCGAAGTGAAGTGTGTAAGAGCACTTTACATCACACATATTTCACAGAGAAAATCGATCATACATGTGTAAATCAGTGTATAGGAAACATTAGGTAAGACAGGATTACACGGGGTAGGATTGGCATGTCATCCATACTGGTAGGCAGTATAGTTTAAGGGTGCTTGGTATGGAGAAGCACAAACTCTGAATTGAAAATGCGACACCATGGTTGGGAGTTCACTTTAATAACAAGAATTGATTTATACCCAAATGAACCCTTTTTGCAAATTTAGGATAATGAAAGGCTGGGGAAAAAATTATAACACTTTAATCTATACCTTTCAGTCTGCGTGCAATACTTTGATGACAGTCAATAGCTCACTGTTCTTTATTAGGATTATAAACTGCTAGTAACAAAAGAGAGTCTCCGACAAAAGCAGTAACCCACTGGCCTATTTACAATATATGCACATTGTGATAAGAATGGTACACGTTCTTTGCAGTAGGCATATTAACCCTCTGCACTACCTTACCACGAGTCAAAACTTCCACTAGGCAAAACTCCGATCTCTCTCCAGGAAGAACATTAATCAATGGAGTTATCTTGATATTTTTATTGTTGCCTGAAAACTGCTGGAGGCCAGGAATGCAGCAGCAGGCGCTTTTAAAACCATAATATTTACCAACGGCTACCTCTACCCAAGTCAGCACCCGGTGCGGTGGTGCCAGTTGCACCACCCTAGAGCCGGCCCTGCGGGACAGCACAGGGCAGTCCATCGCCCACCTGTTTTACACCCCACTGATTTCGGATTCTATGTCAGAGACTGAGGGTCAGATTATGCTTTTCCCGCTTTACTGCAAACATACAGCAGCCAAAGAAGAACAATTTAATATACAACTATATTTCCAATGGACCCCATGAAATACGCCATTAAACATTCCACCAATTACCAGGCATTGCACCCTCTAAATACAATAGACACTCTCTTCCTGCCTCTTTCTTTGTTGCTCGGAAGTCAAGATAAGCATCTGGTATTTTGGTTGCTCTAATGAATGTTTTAAATAGCATGTAGAGCCTTTTATTCTGTCTACTGTTCCGGTTGTATCTGTAATTAAATGTTATAACGTGTGGCTTTGATTAAAACATAGTGAATTTGTCTTTCCCTAGTAACGCGCTTGCAAGAGTGTGCCTTTTACACATGTTTTTCTTAGAGTGTATTGCATTTTGTTTTTCATTTGCAGCGCTTTGGTGACTTCTGTGTAGTGGCAGCGGGCCCAGGACATGCCACGAGCCAAATGGAGCAGCCCGCAAGCGCAGTCCTATTTCTGTGAACATGATTATTGAGCATGCATGTATGCGATCGGACCCATAATCCAGAAGGGTATTTGGAAGCCGGCTCACGGCTGAAACAATTGAGCTGAGGAGTAAGAAAACTAGTGACACTCCCCAGGCTATTTATAATAATAATAATAATAATAATAAATAATAAATAATTATAATAATAATAATAATACGTCGATTTGTAAAGTGCAATGGTTACACTCATGCCAGTGTGTCCCCGCGCTGCGGTAAAGTCAGCCAGAAATCAGAGGCTCAGAGCCCTCACCCAACTATACTTGGGGAAAGAGAAACGTTTTTTTATTTTTTTATTTTTTTATAAATCTTTTTATTATTTTAAAGCAAAAAAATAAACAGACATATCCGGTGCCATACATACATCCAATAATGACAGGGTGAATTGGTACAAAAAACAGGATAGACGTAGAGCGACAAATATACTCGAGAGGCTCGCACAATTAAGCACAAAACAAAATGTGCATCAGTATAATCGGTTAACAGTTTAGTTGCGGGTCCTCAATACCTTCCCACCCATAAAATCGAAACGGCAGGAGAATCATGGCAACCAGATATTAGAGGTTAAGGATCAAAGTCATGATATTTTGCCAATATTACGAGTCAAGGAAAGACTGAGAAAAAATAAAAAAGAGAAAAAACCATATGGGCGATAACAAAAAGAAAACAATAAACCCATCCCCCCACCCTGCACCCCTGCAAACGGCTATCGCCTAACCCCCAGTAGCAGCGTGCCTGTCGCCCCAACTAACAAGGTTCTAAAAGAAGAATCTACCGAAGTAGAGAAGAGAAGTGAAGGAGGGCATGTTCGTACAGGCTCCCGGTCGCCCCTCCCCCCGCCAGAACCAAGGATCCCCGAAGTGAAGTCAAGAAATCTATCAGATAGCAAATATGTATCTCAACAAGGGGATCTTCAAACACCGCCCAGCCTTACTATTGCATAAGTTTAGCAGATTCCGTGCCCATCGATACTTGAGTCAAACCCAGTCCTTCGATCTCATCCTTGGCCCACCCGATCAGACACATGAGTCCCCTCCGGATAAACCACCTCTTCCACAGGACAGTCCGAGTATGAAACGACGGTAATAGAACTCAATGCAAGACAAAGTAGTAGAACGATAGTGCCGTGAACATCGTCAGGTCCAGAGGCTCCCTTCCCCGTTATGAACTCCCAGCGTTGAGTCGTCCGCCATCTTAGCGGCTCAGATGCATAGGGAAGTGGCGCTGTTTCATTCCGATAACAATTCTCGTCAAAAGTTTCTGGAGTGGGAACATCAATTAGTCCTTCCATAGTCGGCAACGATCGTAGGTTAAACAATCCCTTGGTGGCATCAAGCTTGTGTATATCGTCGAAAACACTGGTCAAAGGCTCCGATACCTCACACGATAGGGGGTCTATTTCCTCCATCAGAGTCGCCATATTGGGTGTCTCGGTTGTCGCTGTTTCTTGTAGTGGAGTAGGGTCCGGTCCAATTCGTTCCATCTCAGCCAAGCGCGCCATCATCGTCTGAATGCGGTCTTCAATGTACACATGAATTGATTCAATGGCTGCCAACACAGTTCGTAGCGACGGATCACCCACATTCCGTTCCACCACTCTTCGATCGGTGTCGATCATGGTTACTTCCTCCGGCAGGCTCGATGTCTCAGAGGGGGACGGGCAAATAGGGAACGGTCGATTGCAGAGGGAGACTTATCGGTTGTTTCGATGATATCGTAGGGCCGCCAACGCTGGCGGAGATCCAAACCCAGCGAACACCAGCGGGCCCGTTACCGGGTCACCGGGCAGGGCCCCCGTCCACAGCTGCAAGCGTTGATTTGTCACCCCTCCTCCGACTTTCAGCAAGGCAGCCAACCGTCATCCACATCAATCCGAAAAAGCGAGGACATTTTTTTTCCCCCCACTCCGGTAGACCGGACCCAATCACACCACCACAGCCGATGTTGTTGAACTGAAACCCGGATGGGCCAGTACTCGAGACCCCGGCTTCTGGGCAAATCTAGGCCGCAAACTTCCACTCGACATATCTTCGTCAGCCGAGCAATTAGAGATCTCGGGAAAGCACGGCAGGTTCATACACACTGTGGCTGGGCGCAAGAACAGGATAAATATCAGGATATTCCGGCGGGAGTGAGAGGTTGTCGGAGCCGGGAGCCTACGCGGCCATCTTGGTTGCTAGCGTGGCTCCTCCCCAAGAGAAACGTTTAAAACTTTTTTCTGAAACATCTCTCCTGAGTCTCCATTGTTTTGCCGCCAGTAGTTGAAAAGACCGACCCCCCATCCTGGCCTTTTTGATAGTAGGGACGCACACCAAGCCTACCCCACCTGACCTCAACTGACGTGTGGGAACATACGGGGACAGGAGTTCAGACAAATACAGAGAGGACTTTCCCTGCAAGATCCGGTGGCAGACGCAGAGTGCCTTGAAAGTGACTCTTTCTTTTTTCGGGAGCCAGTGTAGTGCCGCCCGAGCTGCCCTAGCCGATGACCTTCTCGGGCGCCTCAAGATAAGGTGGGCTGCTGCATTCTGCACTCCCTGCAGACGGAGCAAGCACTTGGCTGGTGCGCCTAGATAAAGAATGTTACCATATCTAGGCGCGACGTCACCAGCGCATGGACCAGAGTCTTCCTAGCCGCCACGGGCAGCAGGTCCAAGGTTTTACGCAGGACCTTCAGAATCCCGAAGCAGGCACCTGCCTCCGCCTAGTTTGATAGTCAAAAGAAAGGCTGGGATCCAACCAAACTCCCAGGTTTTTTGCCTGCACACAGGGCGTAGGTGTCTCCCCCAAGTCCTGGGGCCACCATGCCGACGACCACACAGTCGGGGCCCGACCCACCACCAGCACCTCCGTTTTATAACAGCTGAAAACGCTAAAAGTTAAAAGTGCTTGTACCCATTGATGCCCAAGGCACACAAACGTGGTGGTGTTGAAACAATCGACGCAGGAGGAATCTCCAAAGCACAAGTGCCTCTCCATCCACCTCAGAATATACATAAAGACATTAATTGAGGACTATTCTTAGTCACTATCTTAGTCACTATTAACTTTGGGTTGCCCTTTCCATTTCCCTATTTTAGATGGCACTCTATGGGTCTGAGTTTAACATGGCAGCCTCTCAACCCTTCAACCTGTGGTGTTCTGTTGTAATGGAACTATGGCAACAGAGTGCCACGTTGTGTTTGTTCCAACTGGAATGTGGTTAGTTGTCAGTTGGAGATTGCGGTCCTCTGTGTAGGACCTGTTCCTGTGCTCTCCTATCTGTTGTACCTAAATAAAATTACAACTTACCAGAACCCGCCTGCTTTACATTTTGGTGACGACCGGACGAGCCTGCGTCATCGCAATTCCAGTGAGACATCTCCTCTTCCAGTGCAGATTTTCTGATTGCCTGTTCTGATGGAATACAGCTGCTACAAGTTTGTGGTAAGGCGTGTCAGGTAGGGAGAGCACAGTGATACCCCTGGGTTGTTGTACCATCATTGCAGCGCAGGTTTAAGGAAGTTTGTCCCAACCTTCAGCAGTTCCTGACGGCCTCAGCAGGGCGCAGGGACAGCGCGCGAGGGAGCCACTGTTCTGCGTTGCAGCTAGTTGGGCAGGCACAGCGTGTGAGGGAGCCATTGTTCTCATTCACCGCAAATTGGCCCTATCGTGAGCGCGCATACCACTTGACCCCTGTTGTGCCATCAATGGCATTTCGCCTTCTTCCTGGTTACAAGCTAAAGGCGCAGACTTTGTTTTGTGATTCGGCGTGCGCAGCTGTTCTTGCTAACATTCGGTGATGCGCACATCTACTGGCATAAGCGGCCATTTGCACATTTATCCTTGTTGACACTCAGTGATGCGCACACCTGTTAATAAATAAATTTTCCCTCTGCATCGTCACTCTGGTTGTCTGGGTCCCCCCCATCTGCAAGATGGCAGGGACTGAGAGGTGTGCTTCACCCTGCCTCCCCCCCTGAGGGGTGGGGTTGGCGAAGGTGTGCACACCTCCCTTCCTCACATAGTTTCCCATCAATTCTCCCGCCCAAAGTGGGGGTCAGAACCGGTGAGGGCCAGTTGCTGGAAGCAGCAAAGGCCTGGGGTGAGCATGCTGCCTCAGGCTCTCAAGAGTGTAACAAGTCTGCTGTCTAAGGCACAGCTCTTCCCTTAAGGGTCCCCCTGGGCCTATGAGCTCAACCTAGTAAGGGTCAACTTCCGTGTGCTCAGTTCCCTCTGGGGCTTCCAAATCCTCTCACTGAGGATAGGGATCCTGATTCTTTTGCTGTTCAGAAGCTGTTTTCCCAGTCTTCTTACATTTCCTCTCGGAAGGTTGGACCATTCTTTCAGGCTCCAACACTTCTTTTTTACCCTGCTTGTGGCTCTGTGCTCTAGTCTTGACGCATAGAATCTCCGGGATGTCCAGCATTGCTGCATGGGTTTTTAATTCTACCTCAGCCCATTACTCACCATATGACACTGGCATATATCCCTCAGGGCCTCTATTCTAGACTCATTGATTATGGGGTATTGCAAATATTTCTTTAAGTTGGGTGGCCACACAGCTAAAGTGGCAAACTCATCTTTACCCTCAGTGACTAGAACTACTTCAGTGTGAAACCTGATTTGCTCTGGGCACACTGTTGATCCCATCTGGAGACTGACTACACCAGTAGTAGCTGTAGGAGAACAAGTAGCATCTCCAGTAAAGTGTCCCAACTTCTTACAGTTGAAACACCAGACCTTTAGAGGATCAAAGTTCTTCCCTTTGTTTCTATTACTGGACTGGGAAGAGTTTTTGGACCCATTCTCCTGAGCAGGTTTTTGGAGCCCTTTTGAAGACTCAGGCTTTTATCTTTGGGGTTATCACCCCCTTTCACCTGGAAAGGTTTTGTAACCCCTTTCGTTTGGTCACACCCAGTGGATGTTTTTGTTACCCTAGTCTTGACCAAATGGCCTGCCTTCTTTCCCAATTCTTGGGGAGAAATTAGACCTAGGTCTACCAAATGCTGATGTAACTTTTCATTCGTGCAATTACTTAAAATATGTTCTTTCATAAACAAATTGTAAAGTCCATTGAAATCATGAGCATGGTAAACATCCTTTACAACGACTGCAATACTGCCCATGCCCTTACCCCGCATTGTTTACTCAAAATCTTTTACAACGCAGGGCTTTGCACAGCAAACCATTACAACCCATTCCCCATTACAACACCCCGGTGGAGTTAGAATAGTATATTGAGTTGTCATGGACAATGCGTTGTAATGGATTGCGTTGTAAAGCCCTGCGCAGTAAAAATTATGGGGTAATGGCACACATTGTAAAAGTGTGCAGGTTAAAGTGTCATATTCCATGCACATTATTTCCAGTTAACTAACCATCTAGGCTGAGTAGTCAATAAAGTCAATCCAGGTCTGATTTTGGGTTTTGTGAGCCCCCCTGAATCTAATTCGATATTCCTCAGTTATGAGTCCAAAATGAGGTCATAAGACCCAGCATCTGCCTCTGTAATGGTCAGGAGTCTATCCCTGCAGTTAACCAGTGAACAGTTCCCAAACGAGTGCCTCCCCACCCACCCCAGTGTGACTTCTTCACCTTTCTCATTTCACAGGCCCTCTCAAAGATTGTGAACCAATTTGTGATTTCATCACCCTCTTCATATTTAGGGACAATCCCTTTGGGGATTTTAGGATCATAAGATTGCTCTTTATTCTTATTAACTATGTTGCTGCCACCATTAATGGAAGCTACGCCCATCTATGCTCTCTTTTTCTCTAGAGCCAGGAGTCTGGTTCTCCAAATCCAATCTTTTTGTCAACCTTACAAAAAGGTTGGTCTCCTTATTGAGGCTGTCCTCAAAGTCCTCAGAAGCACCTGAACCACCTGTGTGGGATCTAGGTGCTGTGAGTTGTATTCTTGGATTGAGGGGCACTGTGGCCCTTCTTTCCCTATGAAGTAGGGGGGCAGTAGTTATTCTCATCCCCACCCTGTCATTCTTCATCTGAGAGGTCTTCACCATTCTCAGAAGGATGGCCCTTAGCACACCCTGCCAATTGCTCCTGGAGCTTTTGTTTGGAGGGATGGAACCCCATGGTAATATTTTTCAGTTTGCATAGAGACCTTAACTCCCTAAATTCTAAGCGGAGATAAGGGGGGTCGAGCTCCTCGACCTGGTTCTCTATGGCATTGTTGTTATCTTTACTAACAGCTGGGTTCTTGTTAAGAGACATTGTAAAAGAAAAACTTCTAACCTCTCTTACCCCTAACTAAATTGAAGTTTTATTTTTCTAAAATTCTAAAGGGACTTACCAAGGCCCTAACAAGACTTTTAGTAATTTGGAAAAATGTGTCAAATTCAAAAATAAAAATTCTGAAGACAATTTAAAATTTCTATTGTGTGATCAGGTGTTGAACAAGTAAGTCCAACAAATGCAAAGTTTTAAAATCCAACACTAAGGTAAAAGTAGATTGCACGGTAGAGCTCCCGCCGGCCCGGCCTTAATTCGTTCACTTATCCTGGTCCCCGAGCCTGATACTGCTTCCCGGCGACTGGTGCGGAGCTGGTGGAGTCCCCCGCCTGCTCCGGAATACCGATCCTGCAATTTTCTCTCTCCTGTGCCCGTGGGGAGGTGACGGCGCCCTGCGGCCTGGTGACCGGCTGGAGACCGGGGTCCTCGAGTTTCGGGACGCCCGGCGGCGGTCGTGGGCTCGCGGGTGGTGGTGGCTTCAGCTGCGCCGCTACTGGTTCCATCCTACTGCTGCAGCTGCCCGCGGACCGCGGCGGCGCCCTTCATCCTTGTGCCTCGGGTGGCCGCCTCTCTCCCCTGCAATCGGGGGGAGGCAACGACGGCGTGCGGCCTGGTGACCGGCTGGAGACCGGGGTCCCCGAGTTTCGGGACGCCCGGCGGAGGACGCGGGCTCGCGGGTGGTGGCGGCTTCAGCTGCGCTGCTCCTGGCTTCATCCTACTGCTGCGGCGGCCCGCGGCGGCGCCCCTCCTCCTTGTGCCTTGGGCGGACACCTCTCTCCCCTGCAGTCCGGGGGAGGCATCGGCGAGGGGCGGCCTGGTGACCGGCTGGAGCCGGGGCTCCCAAGTTTCGTGACGCCCGGCGGCGGCGGTGGGCCTGCGGGTGGCGGTGGTGCCCGCTGCCCCGCTCCTGACTCAGTACCCCTACTGCTACGGTTGCCCGCGGACCACGGCAGCGCCTTCCCTTTCCAGCACCTTGGGCGGACATTTGTGGAGATAAACGCGGGGACGGCCTGTCCCGCCTAGGTGAGGCCGGTCCTCGGGTTTCGCGGCCTCGGGCCTGGGCTGGCCTCTTGGGATTCTTCCACTGCAGTTCTCTCCAGGGGCCTGGGGCCTCCAACGCTAGTGGCAGTACCTGGGGGGTCCTGAGCCTTGTTGGGAGGAGTGCCGGTCCTGCCCGGCGTGCAGTCCCGGCGAGCCCGCGTTGGGCCATGACCAGAACCGGAGGTGGCGGCCCGCCTAAACATGGCCCTATTGATAAATTCACGGGGCCTAGTGGTGGCTCCGGGGCGGCCGGTGGCAGCGGTGGCCCTGGGCCGGACAATGCGGCGATCCTGGCGGCCATCACCCAATCCCGGGATGCACTTGATGCCAAAATCGGAGCGGTGGGAGCGGATGTCGCGCTGTTGCGCCAGGACCTCCGGAATGCGGTGGGTCGGATCACCGAGGCCGAGTCCCGGATAACGGTGACCGAAACAGACATTGGCGCCCTGAAGAAGCGGTTGGCGGAAGTGGAGGGAGTCCAGAAGACGTTGGCGGCCCGCGTGGAGGATGCCGAGGGGCGTGCACGGAGGAACAACCTCCGCTTTATTGGCTTTCCGGAGCGGTGCGAGAAGGACGACATGGAGGGGTTCTTGACCCGGTGGCTGGAGAGTTGGCTCCCCGAAGGGGTGCTGTCCACGTGCTTTGTTATCGAGAGGGCGCATAGGGCCCTGACCCAGCGGCCACCGGAGGGTGAGGGTCCCAGGCCAGTCATAGCCCGGCTGTTGAACTATCACGACCGCGATGTCATCCTGCGGGAGGCGAGGTCCAAGGGCTCGCTTACCTTTGAAAATCGTACCATCATGATTTTCCCCGACTACACGAAGTTGGTGCAGCAGCAGAGACAATCCTTTGTGGCCGCCAAGGCCAAGTTGAGGGGCTTGAAGCTCCAATACTCTCTCCTGTACCCAGCCCGTCTACGAGTGGTGCACCAGTCCAAGACACATTTCTTTGATTCGCCTGAGGAGGTTTTCCGTTGGACCGACGAGACGGTGCGGCTCCGGCCGCATCCC
Organism: Lissotriton helveticus; assembly: GCF_964261635.1. Classification (NCBI taxonomy): domain Eukaryota; kingdom Metazoa; phylum Chordata; class Amphibia; order Caudata; family Salamandridae; genus Lissotriton; species Lissotriton helveticus. The sequence goes on along the minus strand of NC_136071.1, from coordinate 341,030,378 downwards.
CAGCCAGGTCTGAATCCGGGCGGGTCCCAGAGGTCATCGCCGGAGCGGACGAACCACCAGAACCGGAAGGGTCGACACCGGAGGTCCCGGTCTCGGAGGCGGGCGGCCTCTGCAGGTGCATCGCAGACAGGTGGTGCGAGGGACTCGGAACACTCTGATGCCGGCAGTTGAACTCTGATGGGACTGGGCCTTGTTGCTGAGTGCTGATTTACCCTTCATAGGCTGGTGAGACTGTTCTCTTTTGACTTCCCTATGCCAGTCTGTTCCCGGTTGCTGACTCTTATTGCTTTGAGCGGGAGCGCAGTAGGGCTCGGGAGGCACCTTTTATGGGCCTCTGACCCTCACGGTTGTGAGTGTAGTGGGGGGGGTGGTGTGTGTGTGTTGATTGGGGTGTTGGGATCCATTGGTATGGCGGGCCCTGGGTTCTCTGTTCTGGACCCGGGTCTTTCCATGCCGCGACAGATGCTTCAATGTTCTCTGAGGTATTGGGGTGGGGGGAGTGGGGCGTGGGGGGATGTTCTTTGGTTGCTAATGGTTGGGGGGGTTTGGGTCTGGGGGGGGTTGCTGAGTATTGGGGTGGGTAGGGGGGGACCACACGTGCCTATGATCGTTGATTTTATTGCTTTGTGGGGTGCGCCGGGGTGGTGTGGAGGGCCGGGTGCTGGTCCCTGTATCGATTATGGCTGATGATGTGACTATGTCTCCTCATAAGGCCCTGCGTGTTGTGACATGGAATGTGAGAGGAATTTTGGACAAAATCAAGCGAGGGGCTGTGCTACGATGGCGGAAGAGGGAGATGGTAGATGTGCTGCTGCTTCAGGAGACCCACATGCTGGGTTCCAAGGCCCTTAGCCTCCAGAGGTTTGGATTTCAACAAGTGTACCATGCCGGTTTTACAAGGGGCTCGCGGGGGGTGGCTATCTTGGTGCACCGCAGGGTGGCTTATGTGCATGAGAAGCAATGGATAGACCCTCAGGGCCGCTTTGTTTTCATCATGGGCCTGCTGGGTACCGAACGGGTGGTGTTTGGTAGCGTGTACGCCCCCCCCCTCTCCAATGGGCCATGTCTGAGCGGCTGTTCGCGCTGTGGGATGAGATTCCGGAGGTGCTGACCATGGTGGGGGGTGACTGGAATGAGGTTATGGATGTGGGCCTGGATCGTCGGACAGCCGTTTAGATGGCGGATGTCGTCCGGGCAGCTGCAACGGCCCGAGTACGTACATCACCTGCGCGAGGCGCTTGATCATTATTGGCGTGAGAATCTTGTGGGTGATGTGGATGCAATTGTGGTGTGGGAGGCGCTGAAACCCACGTTGCGGGGTATTGATATTGCTTGGTGCGTGGCTGCTCGGCGGAGGCATCGGGAAGCCATTGTGACTGCTGCCGCCCGTGTGGAGGAGCTGGAACGGCGTGGTGGTCTCGGGAGCGACGACGACATGGTGCGGCGGCTCCTACAGGCCCAACAATCGTATGCCTCCGTCTTACACGATGAAGCCCGGCAGGCGTGGCTCGCCACGCGCAGCAGGGTATACCAGTGGGGCGACAAGTCCTGCACTATGCTACACAGGTTGTGCCAGGTGACCTTCCAGCCTCTTGTGCTGCCGGGTCTTACGGCTGAGGACGGCTCAGTTATGACTGACCCGGCCCTATTGGCGGCTAGCTTTGCCCGCTATTACGAGACGCAGTACGCCCCTTGTGACCACTTGGAGGAGGATGGGATCTCCGCTTACCTTGACGATCTGCTACCGCGGGCCGTTCCAGATGAGACCAGGACTGCCCTGGACGCCCCGCTCACGGCTGAGGAACTTGGGGAGGCCCTTGGTCAACTGAATACCGGGAAGGCGCCCGGCCCGAGCGGATACCCGTGCGAATTCTATAAAAAGTTTCACGTCCAGCTGGGGCCCCACTATCGGCGTGCCCTAGAGGCGGCGCGGGCTCAGGGGGAGCTGCCGCCGGACTGGCGCCACGCCGAGATCGTGGTCTTCTTAAAACCGGGCAGGGAGCCGGACAGGTACGACTCTTACCGGCCTATTTCCTTGTTAAACATCGAGGCTAAGATCCTGGCTAAGGCCTTAGCGAACCGCCTGCTACCCCATATCACTGACCTGGTCCACCCCGACCAGGCTGGATTCATGCCAGGGAGGGCTACCCGACATAACATCCGACGGGCGCAAGCGGCAGTGGATGCTATGGGTGCTAGCGATGAGCAGGCGGCACTCTTCCTGGCGGATATGGACAGGGCCTTTGATTCTGTGAGCTGGGCTTACCTGTTTGCCCTCCTAGCCCGCCTCAACCTGGGGCCGGTTTTCCTGTCATATGTCCGTCTTCTTTACACTAACGTGACGGCCTCGGTCCGTGTGGCAGGAGCTACCTCTGGGCGTTTCCATATAGGTCGTGGTACTCGGCAGGGCTGCCCTCTGTCCCCGTATCTGTTTGCCCTTGCCATGGAGCCCCTGGCGTCGCGGGTACGAGTGGATGCCCGATTGTGTGGCTTTGTCTGGAATGGGGACCTGGCGGACAGAATTGCGCTGTATGCGGATGACGTCCTCTTCTTTCTCACCGACCTGCAACGCTCGGGCCCCCGGGTCTTAGAGATTATGCGTGCGTTCGGCGAGGCATCGGGCCTCCGTCTCAACCTTAATAAATCGACCCTGTGGGTGCTGGGCGGCGGAGTGGTTGTCGACCCCTGGGCTGCGGAGTTGCGCGTGGTGACGGGTGGCCTAAAGTACTTGGGCGTTTTCCTATCGGAATCGCGGGCTGTGGCCTGGGCGCGTGGAGTCCTGCCGGTGTGGGAACGGGTGCAGGCTGATGTCAAAACTTGGTCCAGGATGCCGCTCACTATCTTTGGTAGATCGGCCATCTTCAAGATGGTGGCGCTTCCGCGTCTACTGTACCAGCTCCAGAATTTCCCATACCCCATCGGCTTGGAGTGGTTC